>NC_142248.1:32285314-32920121 GCF_052056855.1 Sturnus vulgaris
GCAAGTGCTTAGAATTACCTAGATTATTACAAGTAGGTGTTAGAATAAAGCAAAAGACAATTTAGTGAAAGGCAGAGTGAGATGTATTTATCTAAGACAGAGAGGAAAAGAGAAATCGATCATTTCTCTAGCTAAAGAATGTAGGAAGTTAACGCAGTAGAAAATGTGTTCTAGAAAGATCTCATTTTGCACAGCAGTCATTTACTCTTGTTTGCCAGTGCTATGAATAGGATTCTTCTGTTGATCCAGAAGACTTATGTTATCTTGGAAACTCAGCATAGATGTCTAACTTGCATTTTGTTGCAGACATAAAGAAAATACATTTTTACTGGTGTTATTGACTACAAAAAAAGAGAAGTCAAGTCAGCTCAGGCTCTGAGGACATGCACTCAAAGACAAAGTAAATATTCCACTTTAGGGGGACTTGACACTCTTGAACTCTTAAATCAGTGTCATTGAATGATGTTTGGGGTCTATCCCCCAGCTTTGCAGTATTACTGCATAATTAGAATTTCTCATTATTTCATTTTTTATCAATTCTAGGTCTGCTGGGAATACAAGATCTTTCTAAACCAGACTATGGAGATCCGGTTCACCTTCACCCTGGTGATATTCCAGTATTCTGGGCCTGTGGAGTAACAGGAGTAGAAGCAATTATCAACTGCAGTATGTGCTGCTTAGAGACTCTTTTAAAATTCTCTCTCAATCTCTTTTCTCGCATTCTGTTTTATTTTTTTTTAAAAGGAGACTGAATTGGCTGATTAGCAGGCTTGATTTTAGGGTAAGATAAAAAACAGCCCAAACAACAAAAAAGCCTTTGGCAGGAGAGTTTTTGTTGTGAAATACAGGTCTACTTTAAAGAAAATTCTTGCTGAAATTTCACCACTTTTGTGTATTTTGAACATTTAAATCTGTAGCTCTGGCATCAAAACATCTTTTTAAGCATTATAAAAAACCAAAGAAGTTTAAAGGCATTAATTTTTAAGCTTCTTCCTTTTAAAATATTATTTTGTACTACATTGAAGTAAAGCAGTAGTAAAGGAAAAAGAAAAAAAAGAGGGGAAAAAAAAGAGAAGCCAGAAATCTTTCCAAAATGTTGTCAAGAGCTGGCAAATTGATTGACATGGAAAAGGGTTCTCATGGAGAATGTTGAGCTTTTAGTTTTCTCCAAAATTAAGTAAATGTGACACACTTTACATAGATGAAACCTTTTCTTCTCCGCAGTGTTTCTGCATTGTGTGCAGTCATTTATGCAGGCATGAGCACAAAGGGCAAGAAAACACAACAAAACCATAGTAACCATAGTTATATACTTCTCTAAGTCACTGTGTGGAATGAAATGCTGTATTTTCATTCTTACTGAAAAAGAAGCTTAATAATCACAGGCAATATGTTTGGGACAGCCCTGGGAGGTCATCTGCTTTGTCCATCTCTCCTTGCAAGATCCTTGTGGTTTCTTATAGATGTTTGTCTGAAGTTCTTTCAACACCTGCTCTAATATGTTCAGCTCTAAGAGGAGCCTTCTTTCTCTTTCTTACATACAATCTCTTTTCTCCAGTCCTAAATCCATGTTGAAAATCCTACTCTTGCCTGAATTCATCTTCTTCATGCATCCTTGTTGTGGGGAAAAGAGAGAAAAAATGTGCCAATGTCTCTGCAATGTGTTGCACAAGTGGCTGTCTATCCAGCCCTTGCCTGGAACAGATTTTCCCTTATGTTTATTTCTCCATTTTCTATATTAAAACCACTTGTCATTAATGCATTCCAGGAAATCTTGGGATAGCTTTTATTTTGCTGTGCTACTTTCTCAGCTAGGAAGTTTAAAATCTGCCATACCACCATTAACTATACTTTAGATGAATCTCCTAGTTTGTCACAAAAAACTGTCTGCTCACAGGGTTTGGTGAGGTATAGTAAACCTCAACAACCATGTTCTCCAGGTGCTTTAAATTGCTAGCCATAGAGTCCCAACAGATGTAGCTCAAACCAAGCACATAGGTACTTAGTAAAGAAATATCTTCTCCATTTTCACCCTTCTAACAAAGAAAGTTTTGCCTGTTTAAGTATACCAGTCATGATTTACCCAACAAAATACCAGTTTTGCCAAATCAAGTATTACCTGGATTCAGACTTCTGGAGTCAGTATAAAGACAGGAAATACTTTCAGCTTAGAGAGCTACTATGCTGTCAGGTCTAAAGCTTATTTTTCTCCAGGGTTTTAGAGACTACTCATATTTCCTTTGCTAACACTTGCTGGTCCCCTTTTGTTGTTACTCCTTGACAGTTTAAATTGTCATGGTTTAACCCCAGCCAGCAGGACTGGGGAGGGAACTGGAAGGGTAAAAACTGGAAAACTCATGAGTTGAGATAAAGGCAGTTTCATCGGGAAAGAAAAAGCCATGCATGCAAACAGAGCAAAAAAGGGAATTAATTCACTGCCTCCCATGGGCAGGCAGGTTTTTAGGCATCTCCAGGAGAGCAGGGCCCCATCACAGGTAATGGCGACTTGAGAAGACAAATGCTATCACTACAGACCTTTTGGGAGGGTAGCAGAGTTCCATTCTTAGGTTGCCTCAAGTTTAGACCAAAGAGGACATTGTGGAAAAAAATGATCTGAAGACATTTTCAGATGTACATGTATACATTTCTTTCTCAAAGTGTATTAATTGCTCCAATGTAACTTAAAATATCACCTGTTTCTGTGAGTGTCATCAGGCAGGGACTCTGTTGTTATATTAACCAGCTTTTTGAAATTTTAACATCCCTGCAACTTGTTACATTGCAATAATAACATTTAACTGAAGTCTTTTCATTCATTTTAGGAACTCCATTAGCTTTTACTCATTCTCCTGGCTGCATGTTCATTACTGATGTAAAGAATGACAATGTCAGATCTTCAGGAGGAGTCCCACAGGTCCACTGCATCTCTCGAGATCCTCTGCATTTCAGTATTGTGTCAGAAGAAGCAGCCCAAAAGATAAAGGTTCTAGAGACCCTAATTGGAATAGATCCAGGTATAAACAAAAATTGTCTCCCTTTAATGGATTTGTTATGGGGTATAAACCACATATCCTGCCTTTTTAGATGTTTTTAAATTCAAGAACACAGTAAGAATCTAAAGGTGATTTTAAGAATTTTTTATGGAATACAGTGAGTTTATATAACTAGGTCTTATATTTTCTGTTACTGTAGTTAATATCAGAGTCTGGCCAAAATAATTCATTGTGGGTAATGGAATATCTGATCTTGATGACTATATGCTCCCAAAGTACACAGAAGCAGACTGGAGAGTCCACAAGGAACAAGAACTGTTACTGAGTGAAACTGAATTTAATATGTGAAGTAGGGCACCTCAGCTTGCTGGTAACAGCTGCATGGGGATTCACTACGGAGTAGATAGCACATTTCTTTACATATATTCATGACTACTGTGGTCCTACCAGAAAATTCTAGTAGTTGCATGTGTTTGAAAAACACCACTCTCAACACTGAGGTGTTGTATGATGGACCAAAGGGACCAGGTCACCACAGAAGGCTGAGCAGTGGGGCTGTGCATGCAAGGAAGAGAGGGAAGTAAAGGCAAACTGAGCAGTGCAACCGTTCCTAAAATATACACTGAGTTAGTCCCCTCTGGCTGCTGTAAAGTCTGAGCTCAGTGTGCCATAAATTTTCTGAAATCCTCTGTAGGCAGCAGTGGAAAACAGCTTACACCCAGCACTCCCAAACTCCGGGTTTGGGCTGTGTGCATGCATTTGGGTCTGTTTATTTTTACTCACAAGGCCTCTCCTTTCCCACTCTCTGGAGCTGGCTTGGCATGATGCCATGCTCTGCAGAAATGCAGGACCTAACTTAAAAGTTATCTCATTTTATTGCTAAAGGAGAGTACAGTACTTTGTCTCAGTTAATATACCCCACTTCTTGGAGACTTGTATTCTGCTTATGTTAACTTTAAGTTTTCTGAACTTTATTCTCTGTCCATTATCTGTGTATTGCCTGTGTGTTATTTAGGAGGAACAGAGGGAAAAATGCCAAAGGGGAAATTGAGGACAAAAAGAGGAAAATGTGGGGCTGAGGAGAGTGAGAAGGATGAAGATATGAGGAGACTGAGAAACAACAGTGAAGACTTGCCTCTATAAATCCATCATGCTGGTACTCATGGTTTTCTTGAGTGCTAGAAAATTGAAAGAACTGAGCTGTGAACTTTTTTCCAAGTGACAGGGAAGGCACATGGGATAGGAAGTGTTTGAACAAAGAAAGCCATACACAGATAATAGTGTTGACTATTTAGGGACTTACCTACGAGAAGACTTCTGTTAATATTCACCTATTTCTCAAGGTCTGATAACGTGGTTCTCTGCTACGTGAAGTGTTACAAGAACTTCTAGTAGTCACCTGGATACCACTGTATTAATTGAGTTTATGAAGTCCCCAGGTAACTTACAATGTCTCTGAAACTTCACTTCTGAGGTTAATAATCTCATTAAGGGAAATTTATTTAGAAATTAGCTCTTCCCAAAGGGGATGGAGTTAAACAGAGAGGACAAAGGACCAGCTTACACATCTGAAGTCTTCATCAGAACTTGCGTAAGGTCTGGGATGCTTGAGTTGCAATCTAACTTCAGTAGCTAAATATGATCTAGCAGGACTGTCAAAGGAAAACAGAGGGCCAAAGGAAAGGAAAAAATATGCAGTAAGCTTCCAGAAAAACCTATTTACACTTATACCCAGAAATGCTAGGTATAATAATTTTCAAAAGCCAACATTCTTAACCTGGAAGCACAGCCCATTTTCTTCATTACTCATGTCCTACAACTTCTTAGGTTTCCTGAGGAAATTACCCCAATTCCTGTCTTGACCAAAGGTTTCTCTCTTTTTTTTTTTTTTTAACCCATTTTATGTCACTAAAGTATGTACTTTCACCCAGAGGGAAACTTCAAAAGCAAAATGATACATTGAATTGTATTGCTTCTTTCAAACCCCTTGTCTAGGAGAGCGGGGCATAAGGCACCTGCAGGGCCAGGGTGAGCTGCTGGGGGCCTGCCTGGCCATGTCCCACGCGGGGTCCGTGCTGATCACCACGGGATTTCCCACCCACTTCATGCACCAGCCGCCCGAGGAGAACGACGGCCCCCCGGGAGCCCTTGCCATTGCAGCTATGCTGCAGGCCTTGGAGAAACAGGTTGCCATAGTTACAGATCAGAGAGCCATGGATCTGAATAAAAAGATTATTGAAGAAGCTGTTCAACTAGGTAAGAGATATGGGGTTTGCAGTTTTTATCTTGCTAATTGGAGTCAAGGTTTTCTTCAGTTTTAATCTGTCACTTAGTACAGGACTTTTTTTTCCCCAGAGAATGAACCAGAATTCATCCTCTAAGCTCTGCTCGTCATTGCTACGATGGCATTTTGTTAACCTAGCTGGCATCAAGTTGATGTGTACATACCTGGGTACTGATTCTGGATGAGTTGCTTGTGATAAATTCTGGATGTCTGTTCTTATTCTATGTGCTGGGGTAGACCTTTTCTACATCAAAGCCCCATTTAACAGCATTTACATCTAAACAAGTTTAAATTAAAGTAAGGCTATAGGGAGCTCATCAAGAACTGTGTGAAGACATTGAATTCTTACTGTTCTAACAATTTTGCTTTCTTTTTCTTTAAAGTTACTCAAAGAAGCATCAACAAAATAAAAAGTATGTAGTATCTGAAATTGATTTTGCTTTCCTGTAGGAATCCTGAAGAAACCCATCCCTCTACTGAGTTATCAGAGGGAAAGTGCTGATTCAGCTTTAATGTTTTTGTGTGAGAATGGGAATCCTGGAAGACCTAGGTATGTGTAATTCAGTTTTTGAGAATGGGTCACACCTCTACTGTGCAAAATTATAATAAAAATAAGGAACATGGTCTAAGAAGGTACAATGGCTGCAAGTAAATCCTTAAGACTTTGAATGCACAGAACAAACTTTGAAGCCAAACACTGTTATTGGAGCATACACAGAGAACAGACTTCCACATTATTCTGCAATTATGTACTTGTGGAGTACAAAAAAGAAATAATTCTTCATATATCAACAGTTCTTTTCCTTCAAAAAATTTCTAAAAGATTTTCTGCTCTTAGTCTATAAATATATGTACACACACTATGTATTATTTTACCAAATTTTAAATCAGTGAGAAGATCAAAAAGTATTATATCAAAGTCAGTGAAAGAGCTGTGGAAAGTGTGCATTTTCTAGAGCTTTAGCTCTAGTCTGACAGCTAGGGAATCTAATCTGACTTAATAAAATGTCATGTATTTGTAATGGTGTGATTAGGGTTAATGCACTGGAAAATTTGCTAAGTAGCTGTATGCTCATTTCATTACTTATCATGCAACTTAAATTTCCTTGAAGTAGTCATACATTGCTCATTTTTATTGATCTTTCCATGTAAAGTATTTTAATGTAGTTACCCTCAGTTTGCATTCTTTAATAAAAAGGTCTTTCACCCTGGTATTTGCTTCATTAACTTATTGAATTCCCATTTCTTTCCACAGGTTAGTATGTACTGTAATAGTATACATGATACTGTCTTCATTTTTTATGTGTTGTTTTAAAAATGTGGTTTATTGCTATGTTTAATAGAAGTCCAATTCTGTTTAAATTGGTCCTTTAGTCCCAAAAAGCTGAAATATTTTTTTAAGTAGACAACTAACCTGATAAAGGTCTCTGGAATCACTGTAGATACCCACCCACAAGAACATTAAGTAATTCAGCAGAATTAGTAACCTCTTGACAGTCAATCAGACAATCAGAGAAACAGAAGCAAAATAACTTAATTCTAACAGTGTCAGAACTGAGTACTATAGTTCTACTTAAAACGTGGGACAGCTGCAGTACATCTGTCTACTTTCATAACCAGCACAACAGCCACAGACTTAAAAAATAAGTCCCCCAAATCTAAAGACCCAAACCCAAACATTGCCTAACTAGAAACAGATGAATATTTGCCAAGCAATGTACTTTAGGCAGAGAATGTATTTGCACTAACTAGGATTTAGATTACCATTAATTTTCCACTTTTTTGTTTTCTTTGAATACACTTACAGAGACTAATATTTTACAAGATACCATCTGCTTTAATGTGAAACAGAGCCAGGCCAGATGGCTGACCCAAAGGATTACTGGCTAGGAGGACTGCAGGAACTTCTCCATTTCTTGGTAGCAAATGAGGTTTGGAGGAGCTGCACTAAAGCTATTTTAAAAACCCTGAACTAACCTTTGAAAAAAACACCATAGACAACTACATTCAGAAACAGCAAAACAGTATCCAAGTTTTACCTTGAATCCCTAATGGTCAAAAAGTAGAACCATGCATAAGCAGCCAACAGAAGAATTTTTCATGTGAAAATCACAGATTTGACTTCTCTCCTCTGTTTTTTCACTTACCTCTGGCCAGATTTGATCACCTGGTAGCAATAGAGCGTGCTGGGATGGCTGCTGATGGCAACTATTACAATGCCAGGAAAGTTAACATTAAACATCTCGTGGATCCTATAGATGAACTATTTTTAGCTGCACAAACCATTCCAGGAGTCACAACAACCGGTAAGTGTGAGTTTGTGTGACATTCTCAGAAGCTTCAAGAGAAGCACAGAGCAGAAACTCCTACTGGTAGTGAAGGGGAGCAGGAGGCAGGTGCTGAGTGGCTGCTTTCAGGCTACAGCTGTTTGTTGTGATTGGATTTGAAGACACTGTTGCTGGAGAAAAACGACAAAAATCTATTGAAGGATTCTCACAGATAAAAAAACCCCAAAAATTATTTCAAAGTTATTTAAGGACAAAAAAGCAAAAACGCAAGCTCAGATGTATTACCTATACATAAGTCTATGTACATACACTCTAAGTGGAGTTTTTGAAAGTGACTTTGTTCTTACCCTTTGTATTGAAGGCAACATAGAACATAAATGGTTGTTGGATGGTAACATTACTTATTGAAGTATTGGTTTTATGGTTGTTACACCTAAGTTAAAACAGCAGTCTGGGTAGAATCTTTGTTTATATTGTCTTTAGCAGTTCATTCCTTTAAGCAGGGATTACATATTTGCATCTCTTAAAATAGTGCCTTCTCCTACAAAATATGTGTGTACAGTAAAAATCTTCAAAGGAATGCCTTGTCCTTCCCACCAAAACAACATTGGCCTTTGTTAATACCTCTAATGAGAATGCTTTAGTCAATGTGCTGCTCCTCTCTTTAGGCAATAAACTTTTTTTTCTTTTCTGGTTTTGAAAAATTATGCCATAGACCATTGTACAACATTCTTGTACAATCAAATGTTTCCTTCTACCATATGTGGCCCAAATGAGAGTTTTGGAGATATATAATCTGTGTAAATATTAGAATTAAATTAGAAATAAGTACCCATGCCAGACTGATTTCTGTCACATCAGAGCATGTCTGCTGATTTAGCCTTTTTTCTTCTTATAGTGCTGTGGAGTTGCTCCTAAGTATTACCAAAAGCATGGGAACTTTGGCTTCTCAGTTTTGTTGTTTTTCTAATGTTTCCACAGAATTTAGAGAGCTTCTGCAGAGATGATGCATAGCCTGATTTCACCGTATTGGTATCATTTAAAAGCTGTATGGCAGAGGACTTCACTGATATTTTTTTGTTGTGAAATTGCAATACTTTGTATTTAGATTTAATTTGTGTTTTTTTCTATTCATAAGATGTGCCTTCCAGCATTCCAAAGGAAGCACTCTAGATGGCACTGTCTTGGCAATCTCAACAGAGGACAAAGACTGACTGAATAAGTATAGGAAAAGCTCTGTTTTGTAAAGATGTCTAGCAAAATACCTCAGAGTTTTATCACCTGCTGTTAGTTTCAACTCCTGTCCCTGATTTTAGGTTGTTGATACAAGAATTCGATCTCTCCAGCTACTTACATAACATCACACCCTGATTCCTTTACTAAAAATACCCTAATCACTTCAAATATCTCCCAGATCCACTCAAAGTATATTATTCATTTGCTGGAGTTTGGAATGTTCTGCCAGCTGAGAATTTGAATCTATTCAGCAGAATGTAGTTTGTTTCAAAATTTCTCTGAATATTCAAATATACTATGAATTGTCATTAATAAAAAATACCTCAGGTGAAAAAGAAGAAAAGCCATTATTCAGATTCGCTATGTCTCAGTGCTGTGAACTTTCTCTAAAGAGATTTCTGCATAGAAAATGGTTTAACAAGTCAGAGGTGTGGAGGGATCTGCTCTGGTCTCCCATGGCATTTATGTACGTGGATATTCTGCTCTGGAGAATTCTTACATTGTCTCTCACCTAGTTAACCTTTCTTGTTTTGCTTATCACACTAATTTTTTTGTGTCTGTTATTTTAATTGGGTAGCAATTTCTTGGGTTGGATGTTGGGTTTTTCAATGTGTTTCTGCAAAGTGTAGTTTAACTTAGCCACTGTGGCCTTTGTGTTTTGTCTCCCATTACTGATAGTGATGCCTTGAGGAGCTGGAACAGAGGCTACACACAGAGTTAAGTAGAATAAAATGGGTATTTATTGAGAGGCCTACGAAAGGCCTACAAAAGCCACACCCCAGCAATATAAGTGCCACAGTCGTGGCCCCTGCCTGGATGGCTCCAAGATGGAAGGAAAGGAGGGGGTTGGTCACAAAATCTTACACTTTTATAGGTTCTGGTTAATTTGCATGAACCCACCCTCCACCTTTCCATGTAGTTTGTGCTTAGGACCTGAAGTTTGGAGAAACTGTCCTTGAGTTCTTAACTAGAATAGGACTGTTTTGTCTTTATCACCCTAGCACATCAGAAAAGCACATCCAAGGAGAACAGGAAAACTTAAAACTAAAGGCATCAATAGCAATGTGCTGCTACAGATGAGGATAAAATTTTTTTCTGGTGGTGCTGTCTTCAACTTTCTTTATGGTCAGTAGGAATTCAGTTCCAAAATAAATGCAAATATTGTACAGAATTAGGGTGGAATACTTGAATAACCTTATAGACTAGAATACAGAGGGATCAAGTTTTCAGCCTACAGAAGTTCTTTATATAGTGTGCTCCATGGCGAGAAGTACTGTGTCAGTAGGTGGAGAGGGGAAATGTCAGAACATTTGTTACATGCTGATTAATTGCTGTCAAGTGTTGCATTTAAAACAAGAGCTGTGTTTTTTAAAAAAATCTGATCTGGTAGTTTGACCACAAACAAAGCATGAGCAATGCCTGCAATTGTATGGGTACTGACATCCTAAAAACTCAGAAAGTGAGGAACAGCCTCAAGGAATTCACAGAGTAAGAAGACATGAAGGGCTGAGTTTGGAAGGGACTAATTTTCTACATAAGACTGAAATAAAAGATTAAGAGATGTTACTGGAAGCACATATTATTTTTTTCAGCTGTCATGCAATTGACATAGCTATATGCTATTTATATAGGGGCTAATTAAAAGCTTTCCAAAGTACTGGATGAAAAAAGGGGATCACACATTTTCCTTTCATACAAAAGATTTTTAGCACAGAAGACTGATGTCTCCTGCATATTTCATGAATGTAATTTCAGAAAACAATATAGTCAGTGGAAACTTGCATGGAAGATCCAGCAGAACTATTTTTCCTTTGCCTGGAAAGAAATTGGGCCTTTAGGAGAGGATTCATCTTGCCTATTTTCAGACATCTATATTTGAGATGTCTGCCTTGGGGTGAGATGAACTGAATGTGTGAAGGGAGTGTTTCTTTCTGCTGACTTTAAAAGCAGTGTAGCTGACTGGCTCATGTGTGGATGGCTGTGTTTGCACAGGTGAATTTTACCCTGGAGATCTGCAGCAAAATAAAGTTCTCTGGCAATGTGTGGAGGAAGAGGAAAACAGATGGGACAGGAGACTTTTCAGTGGGGTGTTCTTTTCCTCCCAGTGTCACACAAATGGGATCCATCCACAGCAATAGATCTACTAATTGTGTGGCCATCCTGGTGACAGGACTCCAGCAAAGACAGGAAAAGCAAAGCAGGACTGATAGAAAAAGCCCTGAGCAATGGATATAGTTAAAGATACTGTCGGTTATCTTCATGGGACAAGAATATTAAGAGCAAAAATTTTAATTTTGAATGTAATAAAAATCAGAACAGTGTGTGTGATTCTTACAAAGCAGTAGAACTTCCATATTTATATATAAGGATAGAAGCACCAGTATTATATCAATACCTGTTTGAAAAATACTACCAATAAAGTGATTTTTGAAAGCACCACTAACTCCCAATGGTGAAATAAATGTGAGCAGATTATTAAAGCAAATAAAAAAGAGTAGCTGTTCCATGGCAAATCCTTTTATGTAAGCTATGTGTCACTCAGTTATGCCTCACTTGACTGGATAGACTTAGGAATCAAATAAAAAATTGCTGCTGAGAAATAACTTTCCATTTCACTTAAAGAAGAAATTTGCTACAGACACATGAGATATTTATGCAGTTACTAAAAGTGTTAAATTTACCAGTTTTCAGGACTTGAAGTGTAAATTATAAATATTGTAATTTCTCTTCTGTAACACATGCTATGCATTAGAGCACAGTTGCATTTCAAATTCAAATCTGATACAGTGAGGACTTGGAGCTCTTCACTGTTCTGTTTCACAGACATGCTCTAGGATTTTTCTGTAAAATCTTCAAATTGAAGAAGATGCCATTCAGACTAACAGATGAAAGAGAAATTTAAATTTCCAACTGAATAGTAATAATAATTTATTAGTAATGATAAATAATAATTTAAATATTTTTTATATATTGGTAAGAGACTAGTGGTACTATCCAGCTTTTATGTAAACTGCTAATTTGTATGTTACCCTCACCTCTGGATATCTAAATGACATCTGATGACTTTATGTCCCGATTTAGGGTTGCCTAGAATTTTCCTGAAATTGCATATTTCCCATTGATTTCACTAAAATCACTAAGACAAATACACAGTATTTCTATTTGTGTGACAAAAACTAAGGCCCAACGTATGGTATATAAGAAAATTTTAAAAAATAAAGACTAGCTATTTTTTTTGTAAGGGACTATGAAAAATGAAAACAGTAATAGTGTACAGGGCTGAGCTCTTAGTGTACTGCACCGTGTTAATGATCTGTATCAAACAGATGGGCAGTGCAGTCAGGCCTGCTTCTGCCCAAATCCTTATGTATATTTTTGCTTGTCTTTCTGCAATAATTATTATTTCTATTCTGTTCTTTTAATTAAAGCTTGTAACAAGCCAAAGTTTTCTATGCTTGCTTTGTCATAGAATCGTTAGCTGATTTCTCAGGTTGACTTGGGTTTAATTTTCTTTCTTTATTTGTGCTGGTATACTTCTGATAACACATTATATAGAGCACCCATGTAAGGCCTTCCATAAGCAAAGTTTGCTGTCTTGATTCTGTCTGCAGTTCACAACCTCTTGATAATTTTGATTTCTTTCACATGCATGCCATGTACAGTGTACATTCCATGTATAAACTTAGAGGTTGGCATATAATAGATGACACTTTCAGCTATTTCATTCACAGTCTTCTGTTTTGAGGGCTGTGGATGAAAAAGGGTAAACCATCTCATATGGAGCTATGAACTATCACAGCCACTGTGGGGAAGAAACGGGGTGTTTTCTAAAGGGATTGTCAGTTATATGCTGTGTTCATACTCATTTTGTCTTTTTCTCTTTTATAAAGGTGTTGGAGATGGAGGAAACGAATTAGGAATGGGAAAAGTAAAAGATGCTGTAAAGAAGCACATAAAAAATGGAGATGTTATAGCTTGTGATGTTGAAGCTGACTTTACTGTTGTAGCTGGTAAGGGATTTTTTCGTGGGGTGGGAGAGTAGCTGATATTTCAGAACAGAACTGACAAGGAAACATTTGTCTTTCCAAGTAACTTTTATTGGCCTTTTCCAAGTCATCCTCAACTGATCTCTGTATTATGTACATTTTCTGAAGAGTTAAAGTACCTGTTGCTTCAGAAGAACTGGCTGAAAATTGAGAATGTTCCGTGAACAAAGTGCACTTAATTGGAAATAGTTGGGCAAATCCTGAGTATTCTTGAAAAATCACACATTACATAAAATCATAGAACCATAGAATCCTAGAATGGTTTGGGTTGAAAGGGACCTTAGAGATCATCTAGTTCCTACTCCCTGTACCATGGGCAGAAAACCTTTGACTAGACCAGGTTACTCAATAACAAATATTAATAAGGAAGACTGCAGAAGTGATCTGTGTGGGAATTAAAATGTCTGTGCACATACGAATTTTCAATATAATTGATAAAATTCTGTTTAGAGTCTACCCCCATCAGGCATAAATTAGTCATATTGCCCCTTTACAGAGAGATAAGTCCTTTCAATAATCACTCAAGGAAAAATATATGTTCTTAGTGTTCTTAATTTTCTTGATGTTCAACAAAAGTTGAATGTTATAGTTAAAATTCTCTTTTACACCATTATGAGATAAAACTCACAGTGAGAGAGAGGTGTTCAGCAAGCAAGGACCTTTGTAAACTGGGTGGTCCATATTGTCCTTGGGCTCAGGTTTCTCCATTCCTAGCACAGGTATCTCTGACACGCTCTGGGCACAAAGCAGCCAATCTGTGCAGTTTGGTTTGACAGTGCCACTCTTCCCAGGGGTGTCTAACTGGGGTGGCTATGCCATTGCCTGTGCTCTGTACGTGCTGCGCTGCTGTGACATCCACGACCGCTACCTGCGCAGAGCTGTCGGCTTCCCCCGCACACCGAGCAGGGGGCTCTGGCTGCCCGCGCTCCCGTCTGTCACCAAGGTAATTCCTGAGCCCCTGGGGGTGGGACTTGCTCATCACAGGGAGATGGAAGTGGCCACCAGCTGCTCAGTCCTGGTCTGGTTCAATACCTCACCTCACCAAGGTCTTTGGGCACTTCTGGGGATTCCTTGGGAAGGAGCAGCCACACTGTCCTTAGACTGCTTTCCACAAAGGATTCAAGGATTGCAAATAAAAATCCTCCAATATGAATGTGTTCATGTCTTGTATCTTCAAGCAGAAGACAGTGCTACAATTTTATGGGCAATGCAAGAAATCCTTGTATTGAGATACAGTGATTTAAATTCTCTGTTTGCTTCTTTAGCATCATTCATGATTTTAAAACCCTTTGTTGTAGTGTCCCTTAGATGTCTGCTTCCAAAATCAAAAGTCACAGTTCTTATGCAGTAGCCACTCCTTACTTCTGATCTTTGTACCTTACTTCTGCTCTTTCCACCTTTTCTAGTTTGCTGGAACCTTTCTACAATTAGTTTTGAATGATTTTCAAAGTCGGAGAAAAACTTGTACATGAATATTTTTAAATGTGTTTTGACTAATGCAGCTCTCTACAGTGTGATATTCTGGGAATGCAAAGGTTTCAGACTGAGAAAAAATAAAATAACTGAGAGGGGTGAGAAATGACTGTGATCTGTGCTCATCCCACTAAGCACGTGCCTCTATTTTTAACTTGGCAGTGGTTAAAAAAAAAGAACTGTCTATATATACACACACACTTAATGATTAAATAAGATTTGTTCCACAACTTTACAATAAATTAGGAACTTCAAAATTGAGCTTCATTAGCAGAGTACTTCTACAGAGATTGACAAATCCTTTAAGTGTGTGACCACCAAGAATGCTAAGAAAAATGCAATCCATGTACCATAGCTACTGCCCCAAAAAAAAGAAGTTTTTCTCCTGAGATGACAGGACATTCTGCATGGAATTCCAACAAAGCACCTTTTAAGTATTTTACACTAATTTATATTTTTAAATTCTTGCTATCTTAGTTTTTCATCTAGAGGTCATAAAACTGAAACTGAGCACAACATTTGCCATAGCCATATAGCTTAACAAAGCTTATATGGCCCTTTACAGCAGTCTTTTTATAAAATAGATTAATTACTTTTCAGTTTTCAGTGTTTTTTCCAGTTGCATCTACTGGTTTTTGACCTTTAAATTAATGCCTAAAATGACTAGGATCAAAATTCCTGGTAATGAGATACTGTAATTAAATGTTATATTGTGTACAGGAAAACCTTCTTGTTTTTGGTTTACTCAGCTATACACCTGGGAATATTAATGATCCAATAATGGGCTACTGAAAGTACAACAAAATCTATTGAGATAAAATTAATGGAAGCAGTTTTCCGGAGGAGAGAAAATGACAAAATGTCTGACAAGAAAATATGATATCTTTAATTATAAATCACACAACAATGAACAGTGCAGAAGATTGAATACATTAGTATTCACAATACTCCATTAGTAGAAAAAACCCAGACCATTTATGTTTATCTACTTTCTGCAAAATTCAGCTTCATTTAATGTTATAATGATTACCCTAGTGAGATAAAGAGCAGCACCACACAGATCCATCTCAGTGATAATATTTGTGATTGTATTTGGAAAGAGGACATTTGACGGAGTCCCTTAGCACCAGACAGCTTTCTTATAATGTGCTTTATTTTTCTTCAAAAAATGGCACTTCCATGAATGCTGTAGGTCATACTAAGTGAAGACTTCCCCTGAAAAACCAACATTATTTCCCTGCAGGCTGGTGTTCGAGCAGTGTCAGGATTGCTTTGCCAAACCCCAGAACTGCAGAGCTCTCCCTTCCCACTGAGCAGCAAACTGAGATTGTTCTGAGTTCATGGATGAGCCTTTACACACATCTGAGTGAGATGCTGCAAAGCATTTGTTCCATGGTGAGAACTGCAGGAGCAGGAAACAACTGGACCTAAACAATCTTTGCTTAACTTTACCTTTGCTTACCTAATAATTTGATTATGGTATTGGCTTGGTTTCTCAGATGTTCATAGTACTTTTACACCAAAGTGACAGTAATGAAATTAATTAATTCATACATATCCAAATGTAGCTAAAGCTAAACATCTTACAGTCAGCTCTGCATTACATTGCACTTCACAAACAGGTTAATATATCAAGATTTGTTCTTTTACTAAACTCTTTGTTAATGTCAACTTATTAATTCTATAGTTGTTTTTTTATATTATGACCTATAAGAGTATTAATTCTATTATAAATATATAAAGGAGTGACATTTTTTGGTGTGCTTTATTAGCTTTGCCATTCAAAAGGAGGTTTTCCCCCTTGAATAAAGCACAAATTAATGAGATATTTTTCTATTAATTTGATTATTTTTTCCCATTACCCCACTCCCAACAGAATTATTTACTAAAGAGAGAACTGTAGTCAAATTGCAGCTCTGTACAGCTAAGGAAGCATGCTATACATTGTATTTGCTTATTACAAATGGAAACAGTAGCATTTGATGACAGGCTATAGTTTATCAGACATAGTTATGTAGTATTAAGCAAGCAGACTTTTTTACCTCATATAAGCAGATCAGAGAGCTCCAATATGTAAATATATAGCACAAGCTATTCATATTAGAGATTCTATTTTGTGTATCCAATTTAGGTGTCTCTTCTGTGACAGGAGAGATCTCCTTTGCCCTTTTGCATTTAGATACACTCAGTGCTAAGAGAAATCTCTGTTGTGTAGAAATAACAGTCATATGTATTTGCATTTATGTATATGATCATTCATATTATATAAACTGATGTGTTTTTATAATTTTATAAATTATAAAGTAGCAAACTTTATGCTACTAATGTATCCAGATAATTTCCTTAAATAGCTGTGTCGCTGCTGACACCATGTAACTATGCATATTTTTCCTTTGGTAGAAAACCAGAGCCTCATTTAATTTTGTTGGAGCTAAGAATTAGGGTGTTTTATCAGGAAAGTGCAAGAGCAGGTTACAAAATTACACTGAACTGATCATACAGGGCATGCTTTGCTTCATTCAGAAATTATTATATTTTGGACATGTATTAGGTAAAATACAACCATATTGTGTCTCAATTCAGATCTATAGATGTGGTTTAGAAGTGTTCCTAGAAAAAGTTCTAACATTTGATAAGAGAAAATTAGATATTTGAACTTTTTTTTTTTTCATCATTCGTTTGTGTCCAGCAGATAAAGAACTTTCCTAGAGGTTATTGTGTGGTAATGTCAAACAAGAAGTGTTAAAATCTAGAGACCTCTTTGTCAAGGACACTGGTAGGATTGTTGCAGTAGCAATTTCCATGGAAATGGAAATAGCACAGTAGACAAAGACCAGAAAGATCATTCCTAGTAAAGAAAGGGAGGAAAAGACAGGTAAGTGTTTCAAGGTCTTATATAACCTATCACAGAATTGGTAAAGGGCAAGCTAAAAAGTTACTAGGTTATTCATTTTCTTAGATTTTTATTAACAGAATTCAAGGAATAAATTCTCACTACAGTAAATGCTAAAAAAGAGGAAGTTTTACTGTATACATTTCATGGCAAATTAAAAGTAGAGCAGTTTATGCCAGACATACATCCACTTAAAACCAGATCTTCAAATTTCATTGTTCCCTGTGGTTTTTTCGGAGCTCATTTTATCCCATCTTTTCATCCCACAATACTAACTGGCCTGTAGCTCACAAAAAAGGATTTTGTTCCCTCTGTGTACTTCTACAGCTCAACTTGGAACACGCTTTGTTATCTGCTTATATTAGTTAAGCAAGAAAATAACTGCAGTTCTAAACAAAGCATGCGCTAGTTCAAAGCATGCCAAGGAAGCACAATTTCCGAGGTTGTTTTCTCCCTACTTCTTCCCTAAGCAACCAGAATTCTCATAAAATCAGTAATGAAAAGGGAAGAGAGGGCCAAAGACACAGAGAGATCAGAGAAGCTGCAAGAAAGGAAAGTGAGTGTGCAGCCCGTCCAGGTGCTCTCTGTAACCTTTTTTCCTGGTGCATCCTCTTTCTGTTCTGTTCTTTTTCTATAAAAATGCAGCTGCAGCCAGCTGCCTTGCTAGGAAAACCACAGATGGATTTTTGAGATACTTTGGGTGGAAGTTCCTCTGATTCTGATTTGTGCAATATAGGAACTTGAAACCAGGCAAAAAATGATGTTTCTGAATCGCTACTAATGTTCTGTTTGGGGCAGTGTGGAGAAAAATAGTATTCAGTGGTTAAATAGCAGTCAAGATTATAAAGCACCTGACACTCTCTGAGCTCCAGATGCTAAACATATTCTTTGGGACAAGATAGTAGTTGCAAGTTGATGGCAAAATAAATATGGAGGATATGGTCAGACTCTCCCAGAATTAAAATAAGATCTTGATGACTGCTCTTGTCTGGTTCAGAATTATAATTATACACTGTTTCATTGTTTTTCAAGGAAGAAAAGCTTCTGAAAACACTTGTGCAGCTCGGGGTCCGCAGTGGCAAAACTGCCAGTCTAGAGATGGAAGTGGATGGGCTGCCCTTCTACAACACCCATTCTCATATGATTGAAAAGCTGCTGCAGGAAGCACAGCAGTGACTGCCCCTAGTGATTTCTGCATCAAGAATTGCTCCCATGTCATTTCCTTATTCTTGAGGCTCTCACAAGGTGTAAAAGATTGGAAAAAGATGACTTTTCATCTCTGGTGTCTTGACCACACACAGCCTTTCATTGTTATCCTTACATCATCTCTGTGAAACAAGAAGAGGATATCATCCACTTGGTCTCCCTTTCTTTTCTGTAATTTTATAAAGGAAAATGAATATTAAATGACATTATATAATAAGAGGTGATCTGGCTTTTACAAAGAAAGCATGAAATTAGAATGAGATATTATTGCACTGCTGTTCTTGTTTTACTAACCTCATAACTGCAACAGGAAGTAACTCGCGTAGCAACTTGATTTTAAAAATACTTGTGGTGAGGAAAACAGCTACAGTAGAGAGGGAAGATTCAAAACAAAACTGCAGTGTTAGAGTAATGAGAGCTCCATTGCACACGTCCTGTAGCCCCTCTAACACCGTGTTCTTATGGTGGGAGATAGTTTGTGGAAGTGCAAGGAGATAAGGAGAAAATTTTTACTGAGCTAATGAAAATAAGGGCAGCATTGCAGATCTTCTGTGTAAAGGGTCAGCTGTGCCATTAACTACTTGCATATTTTGCCACTTCATGAGTAATAGAGAAAAGCTGTAGACATTTCAGAGTATCCTGTTGTTATGAAGAAATTAATTGAATACAAAAATAATTATTAAAATTAATTATTAGAAATTAAAGTATTAATTAGAAATGAATAAACATTTGCATTCAGTATGGAATAACATTGTGTAAATAAACTTCTACATGAATTATGAATTCCTGTTGTAGAAATTCAGCTCCTGACAAGACCAAGTGAAGTAACATCAAATTCTGTCACATAGGATTGCTAACATTGAAGCAGTGCATGATAAATGGTTGTGAACTGTGCCCAGCTGTTGTCATTTAAAGCTGTGATTTTACCTTAACTCCAGGTGAGTGTCAGGAATGAAGTTCTACTGGCTCTCAGCCCTCGAAGCAGAGAGGGGAGGGTACATTTGACACCACCTCTAGAGCACTGGTGCTTTACCTGTCATAAAATGGAAGTTGCCTTTAGTTGGACTTCCAGCAGCAAGCAACACTTTATATTTCTTTTCCTTCCTGCAGGTGAGTTTTATTTTCCTTCTTTGATGCAAGACAAACAACTTTCAGAATGAGAAAAATAATTTCATACCACAAACACCAGCATATTTTGAACATTAATCTCCTGAAGACTCTGAGGATACAGAGCCTTTAAAGACATAAAATAGTTGAATACATGACAGAAAGAAATCTTAATGACACATTTCTGCTAGACGTTCAGGTTCACCAAAGATCCCAATTTTAATTTTCTATATCAGTCTTTTTTTTTTGATTCATTTTATCTAAAACCTCCTCAAAGGATGTTCTAGAAAAGTATCTTAGAAGTTTCATAATTAGAAAATATCTCCTTTAGAAGTCTCCAAACTCTCAAAACTATAAATATCGAGTAAAATATTTCATCTGAATGCTTGAACTCTTTGCCAAAGCCAGTAACCCTGCAGGATGGCATTTGTTCACTGCTGCATGGAACTCACAGAGTGAAATTGGCATAATTTTAAAAGAAGCAGCTGATTTTATTCTCTCTGTGCTATTGACATATTACACTGACAGGTGCAATGTATATTTCCAAGCACTAACTTTTGTCAAAAAATTTCATTTAGTAAGATTTTGCTCTCTTTTTCCCCAAAATATAAGTCTTAACAGTCAGTTTTCATTAAGAAATACAAAATTTAATAATTTATTTCTCTTTTTCTGCGTGCTTTTAAATTGCCTTTTTTTTGTGCCGTCCCAAGCATGGCATTTACTTTAGTTGCATGTGTAGCATGTCTGTAGCAACCTTAGCAGGACCCTTGAGTGATTTCAGTGTTTTGACTGAGATGGAAGGAAAGGTCTGAGTGGGAGTTACCTTCCTGCTATATTGGTTACAGTTCTGCAGCCTAAGCCGAACAGTTACAGTATAGAAAGAATTGATAAAATATTGGTCTCAAGAAAAAAAAAAAAAAGAGGGGAAAAGACGAAAAAAATCCCTCCTTTCTGTTGCAGGTTAGCAGGTTATGTGCTGAGAATTGTGCAGAATGCTGAGCTGTGTTACACAAGTTCCCATCTGATTTTAAACTGCAGCAGCTGACCAAAGTTGACCACATCAAAGTACCAACGAGCCTTAATCCCTCTGATGACAATTCCATGTAATACAGCATGCTCTGCCTTGCAGCCTGACAAGTCGTGGAGGTCCAAGGAGTTGGTGCTTAACCATGCACAAGCTCAACGCTACAGCAGTCAGGAGGGAGTCCCTGCCTAATGACCCCCTTGGAATACACAGCAGATGAGATGAAAGATTAGGAGAAAATAAAGATAAACAGTACTAATAGTCATGAGAAAAATATGCAGATGTAAGGTAATTAATCCAGCTGAGTGGTTGAAGTATAAAGAAATGTAAAATAATAAAACAAACCAAATGTTAACCTAAGCAAACCTAATCCCCTCTTGGGACTGGGAACATGAAACCTTTCTGCAAGAGGAGGAAGGAGAGGATCTGTAGTCTCACAAACAGAAACTGTGGGCCAAAGCTAAAAGATAGTTATTTCAAACATAGTGTGGAAATATATAAAAAGAAAATTATAAAAACATTCTTTATTAAACACATCCACTAATTATATCCAATATTACACTCCCAAGGTAGTTTCCAGAAAACTGTTAGAATATATTCCTTTTGGAATCTGATGACAAGCAAGGCTGTGTTACAATGACACATTCAGATAGCAGGAGTAGACCATCTGTCTAGACAATCTTTTGCCTCAAAAGCAAACCAAGGAAACAAAACTGATTATACTGCTGGAAGTTATCAGCTCCGGTTGCAGAGAGAGAGGTGTTCCAAGGAAGGTCTGAAACCTTCAGAGAGAATTGAAAGGACAAGGCAATATTCATGTTGTAACAGCTATAGGTACAAGAAGGTGTGATGAGCAGATCACAAAGAATCACACGGGACTCATTAAAAAATCTAGAGAGGAGGTGGTGGTAGAAATAATACTGTGGAGCACAACTCCCACGTCTTTAAAAGCCATTATTCTCCATTTACTCCTGTATTTTGTTTCTGTCTAAAACAGGACACAGATCATTCATACATCATATTTCTGATACTGTATTTACTGAACAATGACCAAACCCTAAACTATATTATCTGTGGGCAAAAAATAAGTTTAAACAGAATTCATTCAACAGTTTCCCTGACAAATACATTGTTATTTAATTGCCTGTATGGTCTGTGCTGCATAAGATACAGAAATTGCAAGGCACACAATCAAAACCTTAGCAAGGTGTAGTAGAATTTAGATGTGATTAAATATTCTTGAACACAATGACTCAGAGAAGCACATGGAGCAAAGTGCCTCACATACTCCCAACCTCTTGTTCTCTTCTGAGTCAGCAAACCAAGTTATTGACACCCACTGAAGCCCAGTCTCACACTTCCGGAAGTCTCTAGGAGCCTTACAATGAGGTTTAACAATCTGAGATTCAACAGCCAAAAAACAGCCTGAGGGTCTTAGCAGGTGCTGAGTTCTTTGTGCATGTTCTCCCATAATATCTGGCATTATCTGACTGATTCTTTTAGGAATCTGGTTCTGGCATGGTTTCTGCAGGCTTTGAAACTGGCAGAAGTTATTTCAGAGGGTTACAGAAATGTTGCAGAAGTGTTTTATTGGGCTTTTGCTTTTTAAAAGTATATATGGGGGCATTTATTTTTTCTGTCTCTGACCTTTTCAACAGATGATGACATCTTGTAGAGAGTTACTTTCTCTAGATGCTACAGGGGCAAACAGAAAGCAGCTAAAGATCAGTTCACCAGAACTACACACCATGAGCACTGGCTTATTCCAGTCAATGCAGTCATCAAGACAAACAGGTTTTAAGTGGTAACACAACAACACATACATGATTATAACTGAACTGACTTAGCACATACTTTCCTCACTATTGCCAGTGTCCAAGCACTTCCAGAAACAGCTTCACTGTACAGCATTGCTTATATGCCTTTGGGAGGTCACACTGTTGTAATATATGAATAATTCAGGCAGATACACAAACACAGCCATAGCTGCAGATGTAGGATTAAGGTTCTTTTGATTAATGCTAGAGGGTATCTACATTAGTTGTGAAGCAGTCCTTCATTCCAGCACCATCAAGTGGTATTTGTAATAACCCTGGTTGTTGTTCATGCTGTGTTCTGTTGGGAGTTTCAGTAGTGTTCAGTGGATAGGATTCCTTCTTCTCAGTACTCAGGTGGCCTAAACATGTTAGACAAGAGTCTCTCATCTTGACAAAGTTCTGGTAAGTGCTTTCACTGGAAAAACAGTACAATACTGGATCAGCAACACAGTTAAAAGTAGTTAACAGGAGAGAAATATGATAAACATTAAATATTTTCTCAGCAAATGAGCAGTTGTTCTCCAACAAGCTACGAACTACGAGTAGGATGTGGTATGGTCCAAAGCAGACTAAAAATATGAAAACAGTGCTTGAAACCAGTCTTTTAATTTGGATTTTCTTCTTCTTTTGAGTGCCAGGACTCTTGTGGACAACTCGTAAAATCCCACAGTAGGAGAAGGCCAGCAGGAAGAGGGGGAAAAGGAAGCCAGCAGAGAAGCGGTAGTAATTGACATTGTGCTCCCATTTCTTGATGGGGTAATGCTCAAAGCACACCAAGTGGCTCTCAGCATCCATACTGATCTCCCCATGTGTGAAGACAAAGCAGCATGTCATAATTTCTTTGGCCCAGATAACGATGCTCACGATGGCAGCAGCTTTCATGGTCCGAAAGCGCTGAAAGCGGAAGGGGTGCACCACGGCCAGATAGCGGTCGATGGAGATGCAGCACAGGAAGCCCACGCTGATGTAGATATTCTCATACAGGATGATGCCACAAACTTTGCACAGCAGCTCATCGTAGGTCCAGTTGTCATGCTGTAAAGCATACTGAAGCCAAAAAGGCAAAGAAAATATGTACAGCAGGTCTGCTATAGTCAAATTGCAAAGATAGATACCTAATTCATTTTTAGCTTTGATCTGTAAATACCCATAGTACAGTGACAGGCAGTTAGCTGGCAAGCCTAATATAAACACAAATATGTACACCACAGGGGATAATGTCTCGTGGATATCATGATTAATATTGCACTTCTCAGTCGCATTCTCTGTGAAATTCACCATCTTCTACTTCTCCCTGGGTATCACTCATCAGGGTCCTGAATGTAAGACTTAATTACAGTCAGTTTTCATGTAGAGTTTATGTCTTTCACAAAACTTTCGGCTGAAGTGATGACTTGCTGCAGGATGTTAATAACCTGAAGATCAAACACAAGGAAGTCTTTATAAGGGATACAATTGTGAAATACATAGTACACTTTTTCATAAAGCTGCCTTTTCCTAGCCCTAAGTCTTTGATAAAGCCTGTCTGGGAAATCAAGATTCACATAACTCCTAGAACATAATAGAAAAGTGCCAGAAAATTATGTGATCCAGAACCACAAAGTAAATTACAAATATTTGTTGTTTTAGCTTTGGAGGTATCTAAAATGTAAAGAAATATAATCTCTGCTTTACAGATGGGGCAGAAAAGCAGTAATCAGATTTATCTACGATGGAAAAAGTGTCTCTGGTAAACCAGCAGTCCACACAGACCTCCTTAGAGGATGTAGAGTGCACAAAACTCTTGATTATTAATTTCCACTTCTTAAATTTCCCTTTATATACAAGATACCTGTAATATGCAGTTCAATTCAACAGGACAGAGAAAAAAAAAGGGGTGGTGGAACTTTTAACACTCTCTCTTACAGTTACTTATAAAAACAATCCTGAAAGCAAGCTGTCTTCCTCTGTTGGAAGGACATGGTGACTTTGGTACAGTGCATCACCATGGTCTCTACAGGATATGCTATTAAATATTCCTTATTTGCCATCAACTCCCAAACCCACACATTTACGACTTAAACATTTGTATCTTTTCTCTTCATCTTCATTCACAGAAATGTAATTGTTTTCACCTGAAGAATCTGGTATAATCCAAACACATACCCATAGAAGCCATTGCTATGCTATGCTATACTACTATACTATAACTATTTGATACACAAAAACCACTGCTGACAATGGGTAAGCACTCAGGTCTACTAGGTCAAGCCTGGACCCAGCTCACAGTAATGAAACCCTTCACTAAACAATGAAATACCCCATTCAGCATTTTATCACCTCATGATATAATCACATGGGCACAGATGCTCAGCACAGGAGAACAGCAGGGCAAACTGTGCCCAGTTTGAAGGAAATGCATGTTTAACCTGGTGGTGCAGAACAGCAAAACTATATTTCTTTCAATCTCTCCTCAGAAAATTCGGGGATGTTGGGTATACTTTTGTCAGGTTAACAATTTGTGCACTCTTTTCACAGCTTCAGATACCATAGATTCAAAAGAGACACTATCCAAAGACAAAGATAAGGCTTTGCTGCTTTTTCCTGTTTGCTATGCTAATTTGCTTTTTTGTCATTGTCTTCTGTCCCATCTAGGAGCATAAAATTTCTTCCCAGGCAGCCCTTACAGAACATGACCACACTACAGTAAAATTACTGTCAGCTTCAGAATTTGAGGATGTTACTGTCAAATATTTTTTTAACACATGTTTTTGGTTTTTTAATAGTGATAGGCTTTTACATGTAAGGGTGTGCCTGCACAGGATGATTGGCACACTTCAGTTATTCTCTAAAATGCCTAAAATCTGAGACCTATCATCATATCTACCAGCACAGTGCCCAGCCAGTGTCCAGCTCCTGTCAATAAGGCCAAATAATAATTCAAAAGCTGTTGACAGCTTTGAAAATTCAGAACTGTCTTTGTATGTCTAGCACTGAGTTTCATTCAGTGTTACCCAGTGAGTCATTATGGACCACAGTATGAGGAAAAGCAGATGTACTCTACAGCTGCAGTGTTTTTTGAATATGTTTCTTTTCCTCTAAGAACTCTAAATGTTTTTATCAAATTATGCTTATGTACAGAGAATATAATTATCTGTAATAAGTAAAATCATTTCTGCTTAGTTTAAAAGTCTTGCCAGAATGCACACTGTGAAGGAGGCAGCAAAAGTCATATTGATACAATATTATGCTAATATAATATACACTTATGATTACAGCAGCATTTCCTGCTCCTGGAGGAAATGCTGGAGTGGGCTGTTCGAAGGGGCAGGAAGAGAAGGCTGGCTGTAACAAATCTCTTTGCTTTGTGCTACGAAACTCTCCCGAGTTTCAAAGATGAGGATGAAAAAGAAAGATCTAGATTCTTGTGCAGTACCTGTCTTATGCTGCTGTTCTGGTCAGTGGCAACAGAGCCAGGAAATCCTTCCCTTGTTTTGGCCTCCTCAGTGTATGGGCTCTGGGCTGCCTTTGTACCCTTGGACCACTCATGCCTGGGCTAAGGACAGACTCTAGAGCCAAAGGGAAATACAGAGGCAGTTCAACTTCTCCCCAGCACCAGGTACAACTAAATATAGCTCTGCACCAGCCAGAGAGTGAAACTGTAGGATTTTTTCAACGAACCTGGTATCAAAGGCACTGCAGGTTTAAACAAATGGGTGTGGAAGAGACCATTGTGTTATTAAAAAATATGACACAATACTTTACAAGCTGTCTGAAAAAGTGGAAAATGAAGGTGATGCAGGGTATAGAAGAGAAAAGACAAATAGCTCCTCCATTACTTATTGGCCATGTCTGGATAGAGGGAAGAGAAAAAAATTTAAAGTTGCTCTATGAAAAACATCTGGGGTGCAGACAATAATAAAGCTGAAAGCAGTTATGAACAGGAACACAGAGACATTTCTTTTAGACAGCTTTAATATGGATATAGTGCAGCTGTGTGACCTTTTTTTAATGATAGTTTATGTAACACCTTCAGTATCACGAGTCTGCAGTCATTTCCAGGTAATATTTTTCTCTCCTTTATGCCCACATCTTTTAGATGATACCCATCTAAGCCTAAGTCTTGGCAATAAATCGGAAGAGTCTCTCCATCTACATGAGCTCTAAACAATTCACTTGTTCCTCAATTAAAAATAAAGCCAAGGATCCCAGAACTTCAGAAAGCCTCACTTTTTCATGGTTTAAACAAGCCAACTTTATTACTCACTGGAGAGTTCAACCACAGTTCTTTTCTTTCCCAACTCCTTCCCAGCACCATGAGCCATGGGGCAACTCACATGTTAAGCGCTTCCTGCTGGCAATGGAAGCAGCCAGAGCCACTGGCAGCAACATCCTCTTAACCTTGGACCAAGTAGGAGCATGGAGCCAATTGGGTCTTTTCAGTTTCAGGGAATACTTCTACAGTTTTCATTATAAGAAATCTGTCTGCAACTAGGCCTATGTATTTTTTTGGCAGAGACAAATGGGACTGCCCCAAAGGACTTCCTTGCTGGAATTTGCAGCCGTTGTGCACCCAGCTTGTCTCATCCACAAAGCACCCACTTCCATTAACAGGGAGTGTAGCATGCTTGTGTGCCTGCATGGTCTCTTGCTATTTAATCTGTCCTTGCACCTGTCATACAGTGCAGACAGGCCTGAGTCACTTGGCTGTCATTGCAGGACTTGAACTGTCCTGCATATCTTGGAATCAGAAACCTGGGATGGTTTCAGTTTAGGATTTCATTCAGGTCATTATCTACACAAACACCAGCCCTTAAATTCACATGTTAGGCTTCCTTCAACACTTGCAGGTTTGTCAGACTGTTTGATCCTGTTTCACAGAGCTTGGAAGCATAAGGCCAGATAAGAAGGCAGGGAAGCAATGAGCAGCAGAAGAGACTAGGGACTGGTGAAACAACATATAATGAGCAGGAAAGGGATAATACCCTTAGAGTAAGTTTAGGGGGAAAAATGTAGAAGAAAGTAGAAATTTGTGTGCACCACTGTCTATGAAGAAAATGCACAATTATATTTGGGTTTAATCAGAAAAATTATGATGTAAAAGATGGACCTGTTGGAGCAGGTCCAGAGGAAGGTCATAGAAATGACAAGAGGGGTCGAGCACCTCTCCTATGAGGAAAGGATGAGAAAGCTGGACTAGTTCAACCTGGAGAATAGAAGGCTCTGGGAAGACCTTCTTGCAGCCTTGTACCTAAAGGAGACTTAAAAGAAACATGGGGACAGACTTTTTAACAGGATTTGTAGAAACAGGATAAGGGGTCGTGGTTTAAACCACAGGAGGGTAGAGTCAAACTATATACAAGGATGAATATTTTTATGATGAGGGTGATAAAAAACTAGCCCAGGTTGCCCAGAGAGGTGATGGATGCCCCATCTCTGGAAACATTCAGGGTCACATTTGATGGGGCTCTGAGCAACCTGGTTTAGTTGAAGATATCCCTGCTCTTTGCAGGAGAGTTGGACTAGATGGCCTTTAAAGGCCCCTTCCAAACCAGGAAGATTTCCAAACCATTCTGATTCTAAAAGGGTATCAAGTAGAAAGAGCCATTAAAGGCAATGAAAGGTGTTTCTATTAACACAAGTAAAGGAAAAGAAAGACAAATACATATGAAGCACAAACACAAATATATATCTTTATTTTTATAATATTGAATTTTTATAATATATGTTTATATGGTATATACGTATTTTTATATTTATATAAAGATAGCTGAAATATTTGCCGTTGTTTTTTATTCCAATCTTTAGAACCAGAATTGTTGACCAGCGTCTAACAAAAATATTTTGAAAAATAGGATGGGGCCATAGAGGAGATTAGATCAGCAAAGGAAACAGATATTTTTAAAAACTACGTGCACTCCAGGAGATTCAGTTACAGCAGTTTGTGAATTATTGCTGGTAATGTTTCAGAAATTATGACGAATTGGGGTAACACAGACATCACACTTTGTTTTCTGAAAAAGAGGTGTCAAATTGAGCTTCTAAACTATAGTAATTTACATCTATGCACAATCCATTCAGTACTTGTAATTTGCAAGTGGATTTTTCTAATGTGAACCTCTGAGTACAACAATTATTACTCTGTATATTTGCTTCAGCTGATGGGAACTGTAAAAGTGTTCTGTAAATTACAAATAACTACTTTTGTCATTATCAGATGACTTATAAACCTATTGTCAAAAAAGGAAGTCGGCAGCGTTTTTTTCAGAATCCACATAAACAAAAGACTAATTAGTCATCAATGCCCAATTTTTCCTAAATCATTCCATTTGCTCCATCTTTTGATACTCTGGGAATTCCATGTTCTGTTTCTATACCTTTCCATTTCAGGTTGTAATGACTTTGGACTTCTTTGTTGATGCCTGCACATATAAAGGACAGCTTGAGATAAAGGGCAAGGGAGGCAGGTAGGATAATTACCACAGTTAGTCCAATATCATAGAGTCATAGAATGGTTTGAGGTGGAAGGGACCTTAAAAGTCATCTCATTCCAACCATGGGCAGGAACACCTTCCACTAGACCAGGCTGCTTGAAGCTCCACCCAGCTTGGCCTTGAACACTTTCAGGGATGGCATCCACAGCTTCTCTGGGCAACCTCTTCCAGTGTCTCACCACCCCCACAGTAAAGAATTTCCTTCTAACATATAATCTAAATCTTTTAGTTTGAAGCCATTCCCCCTTGTCCTATCACCACATGCCCTTGTAAAACATCTCTCACCATCTTTCTTTTAGGCTCCCTCCTGCAAGGCAGCTATTACGCCACCCTGGAGACCCCTCTTCTCCAGGCTGGGAGAAATGCAATTTTCTCAGCCTTTGCTCACAGGAGAGGTGCCCCATCCCTCTCATCATCTTGGAGAGCCTCCTCTGGACTCACTCCAACAGGTCCATGTCCTTCCTGTGCTGAGACCCCAGAGCTGGATGCAGCACTGCAGGTGGGGTCTCAGCAGAGCAGAGTGGAGGGGCAGAATCCCCTCCGTTGCTCTGCTGATCATGCTGCTTTGGATACAGCCCAGAACGCGTTTGGCTCTCTGGGCTCCAAGTGTTCCTGTCCAGCCTCTCATCTACCAGCACCTCTAAATCCTTCCCAGCAGAGCTGCTCTGATCTGTTTATCCCCCAGTCTGTTGATACCAGGGATTGCCTGAACCCCGGTGCAGCACCTTGCACTTGGTCTTGTTAAACCTCATGAGATTCCCATGCACTCACTTCTTGAGCTTGTGCAGGTCCCTTGTGGATGGCATCCCATCCTTTAGGTGTGTCCCTCCTCTCTTTGGTGTCACCTACAAAACTGCTGAGGCTGCACTCGATTCCTTCATCTATGCCATTAATGAAAATGCAAAATAAAACTACTTATTCTTTATCTAGGATTAGGGCCTTTTTACTTCATGTGAGGTCTGAACAACCAGTTGAGCACAAGAAAGTACTGAAAAAAAAAAGCTGTGGAAAATCCCTATTTATGGTAATAAGAAGTTCATGCAATGTGTGATTTCAGGCAAGCAGTCCAAGTAGTATCAGGGTGGTGAATCACAGTTGAAATTAGTCATGCTATAGCTGCCTCAAAGCTTTAAAATTGACCCTAATTTGCCCCCTACTTCCTGCTATTAAAGATCAACCAAGTGGACGACATGATCCTCTAAGTATTTCACTGCTGAGTTACTGTGACTAGTTCCTATCCACAGGGCACGTTGAAGTTTTGTGTATGACTTGCTTGAGTACAGAACAGTGGGTGGAAGAAAACACATCACACCACTTCCTGCAGACATCTTAAATCACTCTATTACTCAGAGAAAAAACTACAAATCTTCCTTTCCCCTGAACTAAAACCTCAACCAAGTCAATGTCCCTCTCCCCCACAATCCTCCTTGACACAAAAGCCAAAAAACCATCCTGTCTCTATTGAAGAAGCAGCAGGCAATTAATAATGAATCACAGGCCACAGAACTCCTTATAATTCCAAACTTGTATACCGATCTTCATTGAACAGGACAATGCAAGAAAAGCCAAGATTACACAGGTCTTGCTTATTAGAAACTACATAAGCCATGATCAACATACAATATTAGTAAGGAACAATGAGTGGAACAGCTGTGCTGTAGCTTAGGATTGAGAAATAGGAACTTCACCCTTCTGAGTTAAATAAGTTCTGATTCACTTTACCATCTACAGCCTTGGGGAAAATCATCCTTCTGATTCATTTTCTGAAACTCTGTATTATTGCCTCTTTTGATACTGCAGCCTACCCTGACAGCACAGTGCTACATCAGGCAATGCCAGATATCCTGCATTGAAGTCAGCAGCTTCAGGTTCAACTCATATCTATATTGCATTTCAATGATTTTTGCCTTTCTTGGATTGCCAATGTGTCCCTGTAGCCCCAGGACTGCCACACAGCCCCTGTTTCACAGAGTGGCTACCCAAAGGGAGCCATGGGAGTCACCCACAGATTTCTCTGCTGCCTGAGCATGAGTCATCCATTTACATACTGTGGGCCATAGCACACTTCCAGCACCCTGTCCTGGGCAGCACATCCTGTCCTGGCCAGCACAGCTCATCCTGGTCAGTGCATCCCACCCTGGTCAGCACACCCTGTCCTGGTCAGCACACACCAAGGCTGAGCAAAACACTGGCTGTCAGCCTCTACCTTTGGCCAGATGCTCATGGCCCTGGAGCCAATGAGTGTATTGAGAACAACTTTTGTACCCACATGCTCATGCAGAAAGGGAAAGGAATGCCAGCAACATTCAAGGCAGTCCCTTCTGTCAAGCGTCCCTAGCTTCACTCAAGGAAAAACTTGTTCAAAAATGGACAGAGTTAGAGAATGAAGCAGGGAACAAATTATCTTTCAGCTTTCATCTTTTGTAATGCCACTTTGAATCCAAGGATTGACACATCAAACCCTCCAAACAGAACTACCTCACTCCCTGAAGTCATTAGGAAAGCAACCAAACACACATCTATCTATACATTATTTTCTCCTCATTTACTGGTAATTCAATGGACAGGACTTATTGAGCAGTGCTGCTGACAAGCTTGGGACATCCACAATCAATGCTTGACTAGTAACACTTGACAACCGGCAAAAACTGTCTGATAGAAAAACTTTGCTTGCTAGGTATACCTGAAACATGGTTGAAACTCTGGCATGCCTAAAGAGATTGAGCAGATTTCCTGTTCAAGGAGAATGTTAGCATTTTCATTATTTCATGCATCGGCAAATAATAATACATTCGATAAAGTAATCTCTTTTTAAAATGCTATTTTCTGCATATATGATTCAATATATGATTCATTTTGTCCTGCAAAAGTTTTAAGACACGTTAAAGTGAAAAGCTGCTTAGAATATTTGAAGATTTTTCCCTTCCACTCCTCATTTTTCTTTGACTTAATTATTTTTTCCTCTGTTTGGATTTATCTTAATCATGGAGAATAAATTCATCATGGGATAGGAGCCTGTTCAACTGAAGCACCTCACAGTGTGTGCACTGTTGCCATCTAAAAAACTAAAATAATTCTTTTGTGCCTTTGTACTGTGTTTGTGTTTCCAGCTTACACGATTGTGCACTTCAGATGTTTCTGTTCTAGATCCAATTCTTTCTAGTCTAGCACACCATCCGCCCTTCCACACACTTCAGTTTAGCTGTGCTCATTTCCTTTTAGGCTCAATTGAGTCCTTTTTGGCTTTTGTTCTGTATTTCTGTATTTCTTCCTTGGATACAGAATTGGAGAGGTGGTGTGTGGGGTGCATTATTCCTATGTATTTGTGCATGTCTTCAAATAGTCCCCATCTAGTTGGTAGAAACATAACTCTACTAAACTATCCCTTATTTGCTTATTGCTGTCTTTAATCAAATTTCTTCCCTTTTTTTCAGTTTCCCTTCTGGAGATTAACCAAGTTTCCTGTAGAACTGAGTCAATATTCAGAGGTAAGACATGTTCTTCCATTGTTATTTCTCAGTGTTCTCACGAGAAGCAGTGTGCCTTGCAGAAGGTTTTCCTCTGTGCTCTTTTCCTCGTGGCTGTTCTTGTTCCCTAGATGACTATTGAAAACGTCAGTCCTTTTTTTGCACTTGAGGGTACAGGACTCCAACAACCTAGTTCCCAGTGGATTAATCACTTTAAACAAAGTGCTGGCATCTGTATCTGCAGGTTTGCTTACATTTCCATTTCCTGATTTTCCATTTCTGGATAAAAGAGGTTCAACACGAAAACTGAGAAAAATAGTTGGAGAGGCATGACCTCACAGAAATGCAAAACCCTCCTGCTTTAATAGTATTAAAGAAGCAATTCACAGCAAAAGCAACAACCTTGCTGTAAATCCTTCACACTTCCAAACATGCTTCTGACTAGAGAAAAAGGAGAGAATCAAATGCTTGTTACAGGGGAGTTCTGATGAGCTCTTGCAGAGATGGAAAAGCTGGCACAGGAAATATGAGAATCCAAATTGAGAACTATTTAGAAATCCAGGTCCTGCTTTGGGATGGAGGTGTAAAACCAGCTCTGAAATTTGGACATAGGTTCAAATTCCAAATAATAGTGTTCTGGCATTATAGACTCACAGATTTTAGTTTAAACCTCTTGTAAGTTTAAAAGACAATTGCTATTTTAAAAGCTGTGTCTGAACAGTTCTGAAACATGGATCATAAACTAGATACACCCTCTAATGAGAGATGAGTAGACACTAAATCATTATCTATCACAGAATAAAAACTCTCCTTCCTTGGCAGAAGGAAGATGAAATGTTTCCAGATATAAAATTATGACATCCTAATGGTTACTAAAATATTGAGCTAAAAGAAAGCCAGACCAAGAGATCTCTGAAACATTTCTCTACTGGTATTTTAGGATTTTATTCAGGTGTCATTAAAGTGACCGAACTTTGACAGTTCAATTACATTTGCTTTTGTAATTCATTCGTTATTTATCTCCCCTTTCTCTATTGGCAAGTCAACATATCTTCAAAGATTTGTCTTTTTACTGCTGGCCCATAGGACACAAGAGAAAGGAAGCTTGAAACCTTGATGTTCAGAAACGAAAGTCCAGGCTCATCCTAGCAGCAATAGCTGTCTGTAGCAATTTCTGAGGGGAGAATGTCAGGACAACAGCTCCTGTGGGCACAGGAGTAACAGGAGCAGAGTGCCATCTCTGTTACATGCAGCTCAGATCAGTTTTGCATTTCTCTTTGATTCTGGCACGGTGACAGATCTGAGCCTAAGCAATCCCAGATCGAATTCCTAGACAACCCAGCTGGAAAGAAGTTTGTTGACACAGAAACAATTTCTGGCAAGAGGGCTCCATGGAGAGGATCAGAGCATATACTTTCAGGTGAGTTTGTTTCTCATCCTCCCTCTAACATGGTTTTAAACCTATTATCTACTCTTTTTCAGACAAATTAGCTACTGCTTCCACACAAAGTGCCTAAAAAGCTCTTGTTTTCCTACTCTATTAACTGAGTTGAAAATTATGTTTCTAGTGAAGGAAAAGTGTTACAGTGGATGTATCCCTCAAAGAATAAACTGCAATGTTTTTCTTAGCTGCTGTTGCTTACCAATACCTTTAGTTAAAATTATTGGTCAGTGTCTTCTAAACATTAAAGCTGTTCTGTGTCTTTTCAAAAACAATTGCCAGCAGCTGTTAGGGTCAGCAGCTCTGCAAATGCTTCAGCTGGCAGAATAATTAATAACAAGCAATAAAAGCCACTCAGAATAAATTTTATAGGAAAAACAAACAGAGGAGACAAACAGCTAATTATAAGGTAATGAGCCTCATAAGACTGCCATGTTTGGAGTTCTCTTTCCACAGATTTCCCTTAAAAATAATTACCAAGTTGTATAAATGTCCTCAGGAGTGGACATGACTTCCTTTAGTTACCACCACACTGACACAATACAGCCATCAGAAGTGAAACCCCAAAGCACCATGAATGCACCATAGGTCAGAACTAGAAAAACTGGAAGGGAAGAAATTTTCTTCTCCATGCACTGTTCATTGGCATGCCAAGAAAACTTGCATTTAGAGCATCAGCTGGTAAATCTGAGTAACATCATCCACAAGGCTGGTTGGGTGAGGAAAATTTACACTAATGTCCCCACCTTTGAACACCTGGCCCTGTGCAACTGTGCTCAGCCAGAGGTAAGAAGCTTCCTGTCTGTCTGACCTCACAAGCAGCCTCAGGGTCACCCTAATCAATGACATCTAGTACACAATGACATCTGTGTACACCTAGCTCTGCAGAGACTCACTTTCCTCCCTTCTCTTCCCTTTCCCCATACCCCTCTTCTCTCTTTTCCCGTTGCTATAAGATTGCTTACAGTCCTCAGATCCAGAACAAAGGGAGTCAATTTTTGTCCACCAGCCACAAAGTGAAATAAATACCTCTCACTGAAGGTGTCAAGTGACACAAGTTTTTTAAATGAGATATTGGAACCACCAAATCTTTCTTCATTTAAAATTGGGATATTCAAATCACAATGCTGTGATATAGACATTTTCACCTCTGCTGTCAGAGAACAACATACTTGTCTGATCCTATAAACCAAATATTTTCTTACAGTATTCTTCCTAGACCGTGTAAAGGTTTTTTAAATTTTTGGGCATGTACTTTCCATGTTATCCTCTTACCTGCAGCTGTATAGCACCAAGTGTAAAATAAACTAGAAATGGCACTCTTCCACCTCTTGTAACAGAAAGACTTGGCAAGTGCGTGTGGAGGACCAGCCTGATACGGGGTAACAACAACAAGGTAGCACTGAGATGGGGAGGCAGGAAGGATAGGGGGAGGACAGTAGAAAATTTTGTTTCCTCAAAGAAGAAATGAAAGAGTAGGTGTTAAATACACAGGATTGACTACCTTTTACTGACTTCTTGATTAAAGAGAACTTGAAAGAAGAAGTGGTTAGACACTCTGCTGCTCTAGGACCAGTGTGAATAAAGGGTGCTAATGTGGAAAAAGTCACAATGGGTACTGACTAACAGACTGCTCAGAAAGTCACATAATGCTCACAGTGACACTGTCACATCTTATGAGCCTACATGTTGCCATTTTTACTTACTTTACTGTTAAGTTTCCTTATATTCTTATTAATAAATACCTGCATGTGTTTTGAACAGAAGAGGACAGGACAAGGTGTTATATTCCTCTAAATTCTCTATTTCTCAGCTGCCCTCCACATGCAACACACAAAAGAAGAAAGCATCACTCAGTGAATTGCTTTTCTTGCTTATTTAAAAAGATTGATAAGAACAGGAAAAAAGTTCTCATAATAAGGACAAGCTACAATAATGAACAAAAGTTTTTTATCCTGTTGAAACAAAATATTAATTTCTCACCTAAAGGACTTCATTTCTCTAAAAAAAACCCCTCACATTTCAAGGCTTCCAAGCCAGATTCTGAACAGCAGCAAGAAAAGTGGCTTAGCGTTTGGAAAATATAGTAATGGCATACATTTGAGATACAAAGATAAAACTATATAGGTTATATATATAACAGCACCCACACATCAAGGTATGTGGTTTAACACAGTTTAACACAGTTGCATGATAGGTGTAACTTTTGGCTTGTGTTCTCAGGGGAAATAAAGTATTTAAGTCACTTACTAGTCCTTCAAAATATCTATTCAACTTATCTATTCAAAGTATGTATTCAACGTATACAGTACTAGTAAGTTCTCTGAAAACGACTCCAGGAACTTATCTACAGGCTACTGCTCTGATTCCTTGCTGCAAACAACAGTTTGTCAGTTTATCTTAACAATTTCCTTTCATCAATACAAGTTGAACATTCAGCTCTCCTTGTGCCTAATTGGAACTCAAGAAAATCTTTGGGAAAATCTTTATTCAAAGTTCCTTCTAGTAGGAACTTTGGCAAGGAAATTAGTTATGAAGTTGTGAATTTTTTTGACACATTGCTTTGGTTGAGTCCTTGGAGCCCCTCGCTGTTTTAACAACTCAGGTAGAAAACTGTGTTACCACCTCTCCAGGGGTGAGACCTGCTCAATGATGGAAAATTAACTCGCTTTCAAGAATGAATAGATAAAAATGAAACTCACCTGTTAGCAGAGTTTATGCAAAGAGGTTTTGCCTGCAATGCGAAGAGCACAAAACTTCCCTTCTCCTTGCTCCTGCTCAGGCTGCTGGCGAGGCTGTCCTCCTCCCAGTTGCGAGCAAGGCTGTCCGTGAAACAGTGCAGGAAAGGAGGAGGAGATTGTGTTTCAGCTCCTGTGCTCTTTATGGTTCATCTGTGAAGGAGTCAGCCCTGCCCAGCCCTCTCCTCCCCCACCCACTCATTCATAAGAGAGGCAGATGAGAGTGCCAAAAGCAGGCACCGAATACAGAGATTACAAAATACACAGAGTGGTGTTCCCTGCCATCCCCATCGACACACACACTGACCAACAGAGAGCTGCGCTCTGATCACAGCAGATGGTGCAGAGGCCAAATCAAGCTTCTTCCAGCTTATCTAAACACACACAGATGTTGCCTCATGCAGGCGTATTGAAAAGTACACAGTGTTAGTGTTGTTATTAGTATCATTTACAGTAAATTGATTCTAGAGCTCGAGAAATCAGACCATTACATCCAAACACAGCAGAAGGTGATCTCTGAAAAAGGAAGTATCTTCTTTTTCTGTGAAAGAGCAAAGGCTGTGAGGGGGGGCAGTGCCTTCCTCTCTTGTCTACACAGTCAGACAGACTGAGGCATAAACAGATTGAAGGGCTTGTCCAAGGTCATTCAGGAAGGGTGTAGCAGACGAAAAAGCTGACCTCCTGCTAATTCACACCACTATCCCTATTCCCACAGGAGTGAAAGCTGCACTGTGAGATATGTATTAAATTGTCTCACTCAAACTGAAATACACTACTCTTAAAAAGACAGATTACACCATTGAAGCTGGAAACAAAAGCTGTTACCAGCTCAGGCTCTAAACTGGTGTGTAACTCACCTGCTGCAGTGCTCTGCCATGCAGCTATAGGGACACCAGTGGCACTGCATGGTCAGAGCAGCACCCAACCAGAGCTCCCTTCTGCTCACTGCAATGGCAACAGTGCTCTGAGGGCAGCCAGACACAGTGAGTCTGGAAACAGGACTCTTGTGCAGGGAACTCCAAGACATGTTTTCCGTTTCCAACCTGATGGAAAGAAGAGTGACATAAGCACAGGAAAAAAAAAAAACAAAACAGAAAAAATAAAACAGACCAAAACAGGGAGAAGACACAAGAACATTTAGAAAACTTGGAAATACTCCGGGAGTACCCATGGCTAACATCAGAAACAGTTGCAAAAATAACTCCTCATTCCAAACACAGGCAAACAGCTCTTCAGGTACAACAGGCTACCAAATGGCAAAGGCCTTCCTCTGCCAGGGCCTCTGGCAGATCAGAGATCTAAAATTATCTGCAGGGTTAAGAAACGTCTCTGAGTTTCTGAGGAAGGATGCAGCAAAAAAAGAAAAAAAAATTCTTGGATATGGTCATGAAAAGCTGCAGCAAGCAGAGAACTGTACTTTGCAGGCTCACTGTGCTGCTTGTAGGATGTCAGAGTTCAGGCAGCACACTTGGCTGAACAGGCAAGGCACAGTCTCCTGGAAACACAGCCAGAGGCTGAACACCCTCTGCAATATTAAGAAATATGAATAGTTGGTGTCAAATTTATTAGAACTACTGGGAATACTCCCTCTTCTAATTAATTGTTGTCATTGTTGTTTGTTGGTGGTTTAATTTTTTTTAATTTTTGTGCTCATTTGATCTTTATTTTTTTTTTTTAAATACATATATAAGAATACACATATTAAGAAAATCACCCACACTGTGACCTTTCAGGAAGTGAAATAAAATTTGTTTCAATACCTCTTAATCCAAAATTATGTACCCTTGGATACTGCAACACTTTTATTGAAGAATTTATAAAAGATGGTACAAAGAAAATGAAGTGCAGTAACTTCTTTAGAAGTATGTGCACTACTCTTCAATAAAAAGCAACAGAGCATTATAGTGGACTACTTGCCTTTCCTGAGAGACTGTCTAGGGCAGAGACCATGTGGTACACAGTTCTCAATGGTGGCTGCAGGGAAAGCATTCCACCTTCTGCAGAGTCCAGGCTGCAGATAAGGAACAAGCCCTGAGAAGACCCACAGACAGTGATTACCCTTTCCCAGTGCCAGGGAAAGCAGAGATACTGGCAGAAGTAACATTGTGGACGGTATATCTTTCCTGGTTCCCATCTTGGCTGCAGTAGTCTTTCCATGCTGATGTGTGTACATGCTCAAAGTGTTACACCAATGTTGGGTACAGGTGGACAGTATATCCAGAAAGCACAGCCCAAACCTTGCTCATCAGATACAGTACAGGTCTATCGTAGCAGGCTAAAAGGCAGCACCTCACCTATGCAGCTGGTAAATTATACCTTGCAAGTGGAGCAGAAACAATGACTTCCACAAACCTCCCTCTCAGAAAATTACAGAGGAAAATAAACTCCAGAAAAATCCTGGGTTTGTTTCTTTTTCATACAGACATTCTATTTTGCTTGCCTCAGCATGCAGATAGCATGTAACTAAAATAGCAGGTAACTAAAATAATGGGATTTAGGGGCTTGGGTCACCTGCCCTCTTCACTTCCAAGGAGGCAGAGCCATATGTTGCCACCTTCAACACACACACTCAGCCACTGCAAGCTGGCCATATTTAAAACTCTCAAAATGAAAAGAAATAACATTTTTTTGTAGCCTTTCATCTCCATGAATTATACAGTAGTTATTAAAGCTGACAAACAGCTATTACTCGCTGTAAGTAGCAATTCTAGGTTTTGTGCTCACTTTGGTCAAATCATTTTAATGCGTGTGATGATTAAGTAACACTATTGAATTGAATTGCTCCTGGCTTGCATATGTCAAAACCAGAAGCAGCAAGATTCAAAAAGAATGGAGCTAAACTGGTGTTATAAATGGAACAGATGTCATGAAAATGCAGCAGGAAGGAGGTAATCTAGACCATCTCCTTATTCATTGAGGAAAACTAGACTAGCTCCTCTAGAGGTTCAGATTCTCTTAAATTGCTATTAAGGAAAATTCTGCCTAAGCTCTTGCAATGGCTCCATTCCATGGCTACGACTGCTCTTGAGACGTTTGCACTAATATAAAAATATTTACCTTCCATGTTTCCAATTAATTTATCTTTTTATTGCCCTTCTGTGAATGTACACAACAAACAGACTGTAGCTACCTTTCTCAATATTGATCATCTAAATGCCTGAGGATTAATCATGCTACCCCTCTTCAATTTTTGCAGATTAAGCAACCTCACTTCTCCAGTGTGTTTTGTAGATCATGTTTTCCAGGCCTCTGCTCACCCACATTGGTCCCTTTTTCAAGTCACCAGCATCCCTCCTTAAGCATATTCCAGCAGAGGCCTTTTCTGGCAGTGTCAGCATTGATTCCAAGTACCTGATCTACGCTTTGCCTATGAGGGTCGTCTTTCCTATGAAATTTGATTTAAATGCTTTCAAGCACCCAGGAAAAGAAGTAAGTTCTCTCTTTTGCAGTGATAAGCCACAGAGACATTCTCATTTTCTATAACAAGAACTTGTTAATACTCTTCCTGGTACCACCCTAGAGTCCCTGGTGGGCCAGCTCTTATGCTGCCTGGAGGGGTGGCTGTGCAACAAAATGCCTCACTGGTTTCAGAGGTTTCACTGCAGCCAGGCAGTGTATCTTGTTTTATCTAGCTGTTCTCCTCCCATTTTCCTTTGCTTCTGCTCTTGTCCCTATTTGCACTGTACCATGTTATTTTTAACCTTTCCCACAAGTTAGAAGGGCAACAGGTTGTTCACAGGAACATGTGACCAGCAGGAAATTCTCTCTGTCCTCGCTATTCTGGTGTTTTCAAGCTCCTTCAAAATTTAATTTCAAAAGCACTCAAAATGTCCTACTTTTGCCCACCTCAGCAGAGGCAGGAACCTGGAAGGGCAGCAAGGATTCAGTATGCTAGACAGGGACAGCAATCCCCACAGGGTTGGGGTTTTTTTCCAGGGAACATATGCCTCTCTAATTCCTTCCTGAGGCAGGAAACATGTTTTATTTACACTGAAAATGCAATTTAACGATCTTCTGCACCTAGACTGCAAATATCCAACACAGAGACTTCATTTTGCACACTACAAATGGGCTTAATGGGGTGAATTTGACAACCAATACCAAGTATAGTGGGTACATGGGGATTACCAGTGGTCATCTGCAGAGGATTAAGGACCTGTAGAGGATCAGCTGGCCTGTGCTAGAGTGCTCTGTGGTACAGCTGCAAGCAGCCAGCTCTTCCCTTTGCCTATTAAGGCAGAAAGGCCTCACTCTTACAGAGGAGTGAAGAGTGAGGTGATATGAGCATCACACTGCTATCCAGGAGCTCTGCTTGTTTCTGCTGACAACACTAAACAAGGCAGATGAGGACACAAAGGAAGTGGAGAATGTAAAAATTTCTATGCCAGAACTATCAGAATGAATGAAAAAGTTTTTTCAAAATCTCAGCATCAAGGGAAGTGAAATTATTGGTAGTCATTATAGCTACTCCAGAATCCAGGCTAAAATACCTCTGTTCTTGTTATCTACAGAACAGATTGAATTAATTCTTTCCCTAGTTATGGTGCCCCTAGAGACACGACCCCTTGGTTGCAAGGACCCATGGATGATCATGGATGTGTTGGTATACTATAAATGTATTCGTGAATTTCCGTTCAACTATGGAAAAGAAGGCTGGTCACAGGTAAATGGAGTTCATCAAGAGGGACAGCCATGTGGACTTGATCTCCTGTGCTGCTCCTCTTCCTCCTCTAAGCACAGATTTGGGAATTTTAGTTTGAGAAGAACTGTAGTCATAAGGTAGTCCATACACCAATGCCCCAGTGCAGTGAGGAAGATGAGGCATAAATGCCCTTGAACCAATACTTCAAGGACAAAATAGTCGCCAATCTTATATCAAAGTATGAATGTTCATAGCTCCTCAGATAATAGTGTTTGCCATAAAACATTGCTACAAACATCATGCTAAAAACAATAGACAGGGGTCACTGAGTTCACTTTTTGCTTTCCTTCTCATATTCAGTTTTAGATTCTGTTCGAAAGTATATTGTCCTTTTCCAGATAAACCCCATCAAACAGATATAACCTGAGAGTTTAACATGTGAAGGGAACATTTCTTCTGATTTTAGTTACAAAAATTCATGTGGATGAAATTTGATACAATAAAGTCTTGTTGGTATTTGTTTTCATTCATTTGCCTGATTACATAAGAAGAGAACAAGCACGTGTTCATACAGGGCAGGGTGGGAATTCAGAATCTGCCAAAATGGGACTCTGTTACCATTGATATGGCTGGTTAAATAAACAAGGAAAAGGATCTGTGTTCAGGGGAGCTAATTGTAGGTAACAGAACTGGGCTTCAGGAATTCCAAGTTTTTTTCAATGAAAGAAGCCAAAATAAGCAAGGAAGGAAATCCTAAAACAATGAAAATTATGTGGAAACTTGTACTGTTAAAAATACTGAAGACTAAATAGAAACAATATTGCCTCAATATGCAAAAAGTGATATGTATCTTCTTAAATGCATCATCCTAGTAATACTTTTAAGTGTTAGCTAGCTCCCACAGAGAATAAAGGTAATACTCTGGGCTGAAGAACAGAAAGATATCTACTGCTGGCAAGGAGAAGTCACAAGGAAAGGAAAGTTGCTGGAGGTGAAATGGGCTTGACCAGAGTGGAGTAGCTGGTTACACTATTTGTGCTGTAGGACAGGATCTAGCAAGAAGGCTCCTTCAAATACTTAATGCAAAGAATTTTCTACCAGCACACTATGTGGTTGTTGTTGGAAGAAGTAGTTTTAAGAGTACACCAAAGCACTAAAAATATACTGTTCTCCATCAAACATGGCAAATATTGCCAGCTCCTTTAAGCCTCAGCTATCCAGGAGCAAGATGCTAGTGCATGGAAACACAAGAAAAATAGCAATAGCAGAGAGATCCTCTTGCCAGTGAAGGTACCAAAGCTGCATTCTGGAGTGCACACAATGGTTCCCTCGCTGGATGCTGCTTTAAACCTTTTGTGCTCTAACTGATCTAAAACTACTCTGCACGGAGAAGGAACAATTGTATCAGAAAGCTGGGAGGTATGATGGAAAGGGAGTACATGAACAGTACAGTTCTGATTACACAATGCTGTTAATTCAGCTTCCTAAAGCATTCTACCCCTTTGCATCATTTACTGAAGGACCAAAAAAGCTGTGAGCAAGCTCAAGAGACTGAGCTAATTGAAGGTTACCAACTTTAGATTAATTTTAGTTGAATTCCAACTAAATTGATACAAGGTCTATTCCATACAGTTTGTGCCTACCTGTTTTCTCCATCTGCCTTTTCACAGAATCATAGAATGTACTGGATTGGAAGAGACTCATAAAGATTACTGAGTCCAACTCCTTGCTCCTTGCAGGACTATCTAACACTCAGTCATATGACTAAGAGCATCATCCAGATGCTCCTTGAACTCTGACAGGCTTTTATACTACAGTGAGCAAGCAGTCCTTGTTCAGAGGACTGCAGGTGTAAAAAAAGTTCCCAAGATTTTTCCTTCACATAAATTTCCCTGATTTGCATGATTTCTTCTACTTTCACTGACTGAAAATTTTCCATCCTGTAGAAGGCTGAGATACTGCAGCTGAACATCCCCAGCAGCCCTAAAACACACTTATCTGTGGATTAGGTATTTTGTGGGCTCACTGTGCACACAAATGCAAGTCCAAGTTTTGCATAACTAGAGAAAAAAAAATCTCTTATAAAGATGCAAGGAAGAAATTTTTCATGGGTTTAACAAGAACGGGATAATTTTGGTCAGAGATACTTAAAATGGCAAGGGAACATAGATTTCCAAATCCCATAACCTTCATAATATCCTGCCAAATAGTAAAACAATCACAGTAGTACCCCTATGAAACACTCACCTCAGGTCTTCAGACATACTTTTCCACTTCTTGCAAAAACTCCCTCTTCCCTCCAATGCAAGTCTCTAGAGATGCCTGAGCACTCCACTGGCAAGTTGTGCTTCTCCATCTGGAATATCCTTCTCAAACTCTCATGTTCTTTCTTAGCAGTGTGTTCCCAAACACAAACTGTGCTTCTCTTGCCATTAGTGCATCTTGTACTTCCAGATCACTCAGCAACTGCAAAAACTGAGGCAATCTTTGACTTGTAAATTTCAGGGTTTTTTACATGGAGAAGGTACTCACTGTTCCAAATGTGGAATCCAAAGGCAGCCAGCACATGATGTTGGAGAGGAAGCAGGAGACTCTTTTGTGTGATGGTGTTTTCTTAAAGCAGAGGCTGTTTAGCTCTCCCATGAACTCTTTTATATCATAAATCAAAACTATTATAACACTATGATATTCTAATGATCTATTTAATTTCATAAGAGCCTGGTGCAATGAGTCCTCACCAACAGCTTCATTTTCCCTTTCCTAAGCACTCTCTCCTTTAGCAGAGTTTCGGGTCACACCATAGGGTGTCACTCACTGCAGAGGGAGCTGGGCTGCTTTTGCTTTCCCTCGTGCAATACAGCTTTTCACAGGCTGGTGTCAATGCTCAGATCTGCTGCTCTTTTTCATTCTGGTATGTGACACACACATCACACACTTTGGCATGGTCTCACCATCAGAGCTTCATAATCCTCAATTATGATAATCCTTGGATTAAAATGTTTAAGTATTTTAACTAGAACTGATTAGAACATCTGGGAATGATGAGTTGACAGTTTCCATGGCATTCTGTGTTATGTTTTGGACATGTTTTACATTCCTAGTTTCTGTGGAATAACCACATTTCATTGTCATGTTCTCAGGAGAAAACTAGTTTTGCTTCCCTACCATAACATCCTAACCCCCCCATGAGAGTCAATAAATAAATGGTCTCTTCCACGTTTCAGCTGAGAGAAACACAAGTACTCTTTCACTGGGGCCCCTTATTCATCTATGTTACTCTTTAATGGGATTCCTCAAATCTGAACTAACCTCAGCTTTCTGTCACACTTCACCAACTCACATTTCTGTCTTTAGGACATAGGTTAGCCTTTTAAGGACTTTCCTATTTGAGAAGCTACTGAACAGCAGCCCTCAATTTTCTAGTGTTCTCTTCATACTTTCAAAAAAATCCTTGTAACTGGAAAAATATAATTTAGTTTTGCAAAACTTGCCATAGCTTCTCCCAGTAACTTTAAACTCCTGTCAGTGGTCTCTTAAACCATATTTTTCTTCACCCTTTTCCAGCTGATGCCATTCTGTTCATATGGCAGCCTCTACCACCAGTCTTCAAGAAAGGCCTTCATGGCCTAGCCTAATTCTCCAGTCTAGCAGCCCTTCATAACAATGACTTAATTTAATTAATAAAAGTTACTTCATAAAAATTATTGCATAAAAATTACTTAATTTTGAAAGTTGTTATTTCCAGTAACTTTCACTCTGCATTGTTACCTCAGGTTAATTCTGCTTGGTACTGGCGATTTGCAAGAATATTCACAGATTTTCCACCTTGTCTTGAACATTTCCAGTGCTGTTGAGATCTGATATTCCATGATTATGATGGGCAGAGAAGCAAATTTTAGGATAAATTCTTTTGGTGAAATCTACAATTGATTCCACACTCTGCTGCCCCCTTCATCTAAAAATGCAAAACCATAATCAAATGCTCTGTGAACAGCTGGGTTCATGTTTAACCAGAAAAAAAAATAAATTAAAAAAAAATTGTGTTGTTCTTTGTACATCAGTTTAACATCCAGGCTGTAATCCTTTCACGTGAACTAACAGTTTCTGGGTAAATGTCTTCCACGTTCTGTTGTAAATGTCATTTACCTATGGCTGAGCTAGTATGTCCCCAAATGTCTGGACAATCAGAAATAATTTCCAACCACATGCTGATGCAGTTTTCCTAAGCTAAGCACTAGCTATTTTTACAATGTCTTTGACACTTAGGACTTGTCTCATTATAGAAAGAAAAAAGTAAATTCTATTTTTTCAAATTCTTCTTCTGGTGGTTTTAAGCTCTGAACTCAGCTGAAGTCAGAAAAGGTCTGCTCACTTCACAATCAGGTCCCAAGTTTGAGAACAGCGGAAGAATATCTAATGGGAAAAGGTTTCTGTGACACGCTGTCTCTGTGAAGGACTCGGCTTTCTTGCGAAGGATATAGCCTGTCACTGCAGAGCACGCAGCCCCGGCAGCTATTCCCACAGCAGTCATTTATTTTACTTCAAACACACACCATCATTTGTTTCCTTGAGTCAAGCAGCTTCACTGACTTTAGAGTCTGAGCACACTGCAGGGAGCGGGTGTTGCCAAAGTCAGAGCCCTTCGGGTTTCTTGGAAAACTGCTGGCAACTTAGCTGCCTCCTGGGATGGATCCCCTTCAAAAAAACCCCCGTCCTTTAATATAAAACTCCATCTCGAGAATTAACGAGCCACTGAACGGCTTGAAGCGTTGAATCCAGAACCATTCGCAGCACCACTTAGCACATAATTAGCAACCTTCAGAGAGCACACCCTTCCCTCCCGCCAGGAAATACCATCCTACAGCCCATGCAGAGCTGGGAAAAGCCAGTGAGCCGAAGCCTGGGGCTCCTGGGGATCCCTTTTCCCGTGTCCAAGAGGCAGCGGCGGCAGCTGTGGCCTCAGCCAGCTCGCTGTGCCCCTCCCGCAGCCTGGCCCGGCCGCACAAGCCGCAAATTGCAACAGCTGCTATTTCATCTTCATTTCTTGGAAGGCATTAAGAAAGGCTCGGGAGCTCTGCGCCATCCTTTGCCCTCACAGGAACGCCTCTCCCCACAGCTCCCGCCACCTCACGCAAGTGCCTCATGGCACCTCCACCCGCCCAGCTCCACCTGCACAAATCTGGGAGGATTTGCCGATCTCTGCCTCTCTCTCTCTAACACAATTGCTTGCTCCCCCTCAGGCACCCAAACGCCTGTTTAGTGCTCCCGCAGCCCTGGGCGCCTCAGGAAGGCGAAGCGCAGCAGCCCCGTGCTGTGGGCAGGCCTCTCCCGCCCAGCCCGCTCCCTACGGGAGGGCACAGCGCACGGCGGGAGGCGCCGTGTCCGTCAGGGAACTGACAACAACTGATCAATCAATTGATCAATCAATTGATCAATGAATTGATCACACAAGTGAACAGATGCAAAATGAACGCATCTGCCATGGTAGGGCAGGCACTTGTATCAAAACTTTCCTTAACATCCCCAGAACGGCCGGAGGGCCACAGACAGCACAGACAGACTTCAACAGCTGTTCCATGGCATAACCTCTGTATTTAGAATTATCCCACATCTGAATGGTATTACAAATGCATTAAGTACTTTTAAAATTCAAACTCGCTAGAACTGAGAGGGTAAAAAATTGTACCAGAAACTGACAACTAAGGTGTGCCATTGGGCAGGCATTTATAGCAAAAGCAGATCTACAGTAACACAAAGTGACAGATCGCTTCCTCAGCAGCCCAGCCTGCACATGTCCTCCTAAAAGGAGCTGAAACAAGGGAGAAACACCAGTCTTGAACCTTCAGTGGTCTGGCCAATAATATATTTAGAGATAAAATTTCTGGAAGAATTTCAGTGTTTCAGAACATTCATTATGTTCTAAAATTGCCACGTAGGACACAAAATTTTAAATTTGTTGCAAAACTATAATTTGCAATTAAAACAGTAGAAAAGCCATAAAGGTTTTTTTTTGCCATTCTCTCCATGTTGAAAAGTGAATGATTACTCACTTTCATAAGGCATCCTGAGAGTTAAGTAAAAAATACACTATACAAGATGCAAACTCAGTCAAAATTGACAGCGTGTTTGCCGTTGCCTGAAGTGGTTGGAGAAGCACACAAATGTCATAGTCCAATTATAGAGTGAATTGTAAGTCACTTGTTTTGCATATTCAGCCCTCCTGCAGTCTTCAGTAAGAAGGTTACAATTAAACAAAAATACTTGTGGTACACCTTCTATGTTATAAAAACAAATACAACTTCACCACATAGACATGCAAATCAGTACTAAGGCTTATGAAAAGCTGTTACAGACAGATCTCCAGCACTGTGAATCACATTTTTGGGGGTTTTTGTTTTTCCAAGGAAAAAAGTACAACATTAATCTATTTTATTTTAATCTTTATTATAAACAATTTTGTCGTTTTCAGAATGGGATTGCTACATATTAGGTAACAAAAACATAATCAAATTAATCAGTTTTATCTTTTACTAAATTAAATCAGAACCAGCAAAAGAAGTATTTTTTTAAGGATTTAGTCTATTGCAAGAAGAACAGCTTTACAAATATGGAATTAAAGATACACATTTGATCATATATACATAAGCAGCTGATGACACTCTGAAGAAACAGAAGGAACTTCTTTGCACATAAATAGATTTTTAAAAGTATTTCTTTCACGTGTGTACAAAGTTATTTTGCTTTCTAGACTAAGAAAAGTTCTTGGAGACAAACAAGGATTTCTAAGAGACAAAAGCCCACACAGGATGTGGGCAGTCATGCACACAAGGATGTAATAATACAATTTACACAGCATTCTTATACAGTACTTGAGCTTCTTATATACATACTTACAAGACACTTTTGTACACGAGATGCCACCTTTGCAATTGAAATGGCATCTCCCCTGAAAGGCTGCATTAGTTCCAGTGTTTGTATAGAAGATAAAACAAGTTTCAAAAGGCAGCACCACTCTGCAGAGTCAAGGATCCACTAAGCTGCAGCTATAGTGAAGGCAGTGGGGTAATTATGCTGGCTTCTGTGGGAAAGTGGGAAAGGTTGAGATGTGACCTTGAAGTCTATACAATACCTTCTATGAGATGTGTCTGTGGTTAGAAAAATAGATTTTACCAGATCCATGGCTAAAGACAAACACTTCTTTTCATCTCTATGCAACTTAAGACAAACATTTGGTTCTGTCTTTGGGGGAGAAGTTTGGCTTTTATATGACCTTTTCAGTATGGTTATTTACCAATGGTGGGGCTGAGTTAAGCACATACAGGACCTGTGAAACTTTTCTTTAATGCATGCAGAAAGGGTGCACAGTGCAGCAATGACAGAGGACCCTGCTAAGCTTCTGCTGGACTGGGGAATGCTCAGAATATCTGAGAATCAAGTGCCAAGTTTGCTGTGAGATTAGGTCAGGCTTCCACTTTGTTTTAGGCACAAGTGTCAGAAAAAGGACTGGTGTTTTGCTCCTTGATTCTCTTAATCACACTTTGTCCAACTAGGAAACAGTAGCCAGAGAATACTCAGAGCAGCCTGCAGGTGATGCCTTTTAAGACCTGACAGTGTCTAGATAAATGGTACCTGGACATCAGCCATACCGAGCACACATATTGCAGCTACACCTGTGGGTTACACACAGCCATATTCATACCAAACTGTCTGCTGATCTCCCTGGGGATCAGGAGACCCAGAAGTGCTGTTAGAGCCGTTTCCTCTCTCGGGCTCCTCTACAGCCCCAGAGCTGCTTTCTGACAGCTTACCCTGGCACTTGGTAAGTAGGGCATCACCCTGGCCTTGTCCTGGGGTAGTAATTCCCTCAGTGCTGCTGCAAACAGCTCTGGCAGGGGCCACTGCAGCCACCTCCTCAGTACGAGGTGATGACTTGGGTTTGACTTTTGAGGGAGTATGGGATGCAGATGAGTAGTGTTGCCCAGGGTTCACACGCTCTTGCTGCTGGACATTCAGACTGCTGGTGGATGCAGTGGGCAAGGCAGAGAACTGATGGAAGGAAAGCGGCCTCTCATCTTTCGGTGGGACCAGGGAAAGGCGCCTCACATCGAGCTGCCGACAGCGGGAATCGACACCTTGCACAGAACCTGCCGCTTTTGCAGACTGTGGCCTCTCTCTTAAGGGTGCCTGGGAGTTCGTTGGCACAGAAGCCCTGGTGCTCTGACAGACAGAGTCCCTGCCCCCATGCAGCTCTGCTCCTGACTTTTGAGGGCTCTCCTGCCTGTAGGCCTCTGGGCCAGCAGCCCTGAGGAGGTCTGCAGAGGCCAAGCTAAATGCCCTGTTCAGTGATGTACTCCTCCTGCTCACGGTTCCAGGCTGCTGAGGCTGTGCCATCTGCCGCACCCCGCTGGCAGACTGGTGCTGTGGTGTGTGAGGAAGTTTAAGGGACCCTTGGGGGTTTGCCAGAGCATCAGGTTCAACTTGTCTGAGGTTTGGCTTCATGTAATTGTCAGGCTTAGCGGTTCTTCCTTCTTCACCAGCCACGGCCATCTTCACAGTTGGAGCAACAAGACTAGTGGGCATCTTAGCAGCCTCCTTTCTGGATGGCTGAACCAGCACGTTCCCAGTAGCTGAAGGCTCGTTTGCTTTCCTAAAATAATCACTGAGCAAGTCATCTCTGTTAGTGGAGGGGCCCTGGTGTGAGAAAACATGCACGTCACATTAATGACAACACATTTTGTTTAAAGAATCATGTATCAATACTAGGTATTCACAAAATCTTCCTTCCCACTTAATTTAAGCCAAACACAATCATAGATTTTACACAGTGGAAACAGAAGAGATGAATGTTTAAAATGGGTATAAATCCAACTCAAGGAATCATGTGCTTATCGTAATTAGATCGTGACAGCCCTGTTTACCAGGTTAATTGTCATAATTTTTAAATAATTTTGGTTGCAACCTGGACAGCAGCTCTTTTGCTTCTTTTCATCAGCCACTGTCACTTTAACATCAATATTGTATTGATGACATCAGCCATTGGTATCAGCAGATCTCAAATATGTCTGTCATATTCCAGAATACAGTTCATCTGGATAACTCTCTACTGTAACTTTAGGAATGTAATGGAAGTCAATACCTTGGGGAGATGTGCTAGCATTACAAAAGAGTTTAATTCCTTCTCCATTGATTCCCTTCACCTCTCCCACTCAATATACTATGTATGTTAAAAGCTGCATGTACAATACAATGAAACATACAAAAAAATTCTTACAAAAATTGTTCGCCTACAATGAACTTCCAAATTTCAAGTCAGACAATTAACCTGGCAGTAAAAGAAAATATACAACGAGTATTTCATGAGGATGGTCCATGCAATCCAAAAATGGTGATGTTTGATCAGCTGCCATTGTACTATTAGTAAAAAGGCATGCTCAGAACAGTTAAGGGACATGCTGAACAACAAACAACATGCTGAACAAGCTCATGAAATTTACTTCTTTACTCTTCTCTAGGGAGCATGTTTAAAGCTTAATATACTTATTTCACTAGTGTTCCAAATATTTCTTCCAGTCAAAAATCTCTTTTTCCATAAGCAAACACCATCAATGGTAATAGTGCAGTGTGAAAATTTCTAAGCTCAACTAAGTGTTAAAGTGTTAAGGTTATTTTTAACTCTATTTAAACAGCTGTTACGCACATTAACATTACAGAAGGACGAGTCCTCTGAAAACACACATGTGTGCAAACAAACACTGAAAATACTTTATGAGCAATTAATGCAAGTGATCTGCCAGCCTTTAAAGTAACAACTAGGAGCTACAGTATGCTTCTATAGGTATTAATATGCTAGCAAAAGCTGTGGTAAGTCAGGAGCTGTTTCCTTCATAATAAGAACAATGGATACCCTGGGGATATAGAATGAAGCAGATCTCCTATTTCCCCTGCCTGTTCTGTGCCTCACGCTGTCGGGATATGAAACACTGAGGACCGATTCGAGTGACTGCGAATGTTCCTGATGAATGGAAGGACATGGGAAGTAGCAAGAGGGATACAGTGAATCAGCTTCTAACAGAAATTGGTGCAATGAAATCATTTCACTCTCATTTAAACTGCGCCGATGCTGAAAAGGAATAGGATGACAGAAAGAATGAAAACGGACATGGTCAGGTAGTTACAGACACACAAAAGTAATAATTTTAAACATCTCTAAAAGCTAAGAATTGTACTTAGGATAATGAGGGAATAGGAGGTATATTTAAACATTACTGTGAAAATTCAAGGACCAGAATTTACTGATGCCATGAAAAGGCACAGCTCTGCTGATTTCTGTACTTTTATCAAGGCATTAATAAACAGAAGTCTCTGTTCACTTACACTATCAATTAACTGTTTTTAAGATATTAACCTTTTCAATAGTGCACTGCCTCACTATTGTACAGCATGTCTGAGCAGTGAAAGACAAATTCCATCTTGAAAACAAACATTTAGTTCTTGAAAAAAGCATTTCAATGAGCGACACATTCTTGCAGTCATTGAACTAACAGGACAGTGGTGAAAGTATCAAAACCTTTCTTCTGCAAAAAAAGTCTCTCAAATGCACTGATATTTTCAGATTATGAGATGGTTTTAACAACTGCATATTTTTCACTTCAATTGAAAACTATTCTAGATCTCATTCCTAATTATAGATTTAGCAGCTGAAAATTACACCGAAAACAGCAGTCTATAAATAAAAATATCTGGAACTGAGAAACTGATGATACAAAACCTTGACCACAATCATTTGCTAGCAAAAAGTCCCAGCAGTCCAATACACAGTACTTGCAGTGAATTATCTGACTTGTCATAGCTGATAAACCAAAATAAATTAGCAGAGTGTAATATGAAAACTAATTTTGCCTTAGTTATTGAAACTGTCTCATTTGTTTTGCAAGATTTGATAGTACTCGTGTACAAAGATCATCTTGTTTCTCTGCTTCCCTATGCCCTCATCCTCCTAAATCAGCTTTGAACAGCTTTTTTGCCATCTGAAATGGGCTATCTAGCTTTATTTACTTACACTTTGTAGAGACAGCCTGTTGCTCTCTTCCAAGAACTCTTCCAAAGTTACCATCTCACTGCCAGGTGAGGCAGACCGCTGCCTGCCTGTGTGAGACAGAGATGGATTGCTCTTCTGAGGTATATCACAGGGCATCAAACCATTCCTGTGGGAGGAGGACTCATGCCTGCTGCCAGGGCTTAAGAAAGCAGCAGCAGAGTGAAGGGAATATGTCTCTCGGAGCAAGACTGGTGCCTCTCTGCTTGGCACCGTATCTTCACTGCTGAGGCTCTCAGTTCTACCATGGATATGGTCTAAGGAACCTGAGAAGCATAAATACCATTAAGGACACTGCTCTGACAATTTCAGTACATTTCACACTCAGGTAGGAACTTTATCATCCAAGACCATTTCCACACAGACTGGGTGGCAATGACTTTTCACCTTCCTCTTTTCTCCTACAGAGCTCAAAGAAATCAGAGCTTTGAAAATTCAGGACTTCTAAATATCTTACAGCACTTTAAACAAACACAACTATTTCACCAAAGAATAAAAATAGCATTGGGGGCTAATAAGCCTTATATTAGTAAGATAGTATTAGGTTGCCTCTTTACAACCTGTGTGTCATTGAAAGATCTCCCAGTCTTGGCTGTGTGGTCTGAGAGCTAGAACCTGACAGTGGAAAAGCAGAAAGCGGATTTTTCCACACTGTCAGGTCTCTTGGCATCCCTCAAGGATGTACAATTTGCAAAAGAAATCTCCAGAGCACACTGATTCCATACACAAGCTGTGTGCAGAGTAAGAACCACAGAAATCTCTTGTAGAGAGTCTTAAGAGTGGCCTGGTATTTCCCACAATATGATGCCAGTCAGACTGAAGCAAAAGTCGACTGTCTGCCTTAAAAGCCACCCCTTGCCAGAATCAATCTTAGAAAAGCACTTCTTGCCAACAGTTTTGATTCCCAAGACAGCCATGTCCAGATTGCATAATCACTACCATTTCAAAACAAGTCTTCAAAATTAATTGGAAGGAAAATAACATTTTATACACAGTTTCACAGAATTTCACTTCCTGTTTGTCACACTTCAGCTATAAAAGCTTTACCTTTCAAATTAAGAGGTGAACTACTGCTGGAAGCGTTCCTACTGGTCTCTAAACTGTTTGGCCTGGACACTGAAAAACACAAATCAAGCATTGAACAAACAGATCTTAAGTTCCTCTGATTCTCTAAAAGACTTGGCTACAGTCTCCCTTCTGAAAATAGGACCTGTGCAACTAAGTCACTTTGAAAACATTAACAACATAATACATGCCAAAATCTGGACAGAGTAGAAAACATCTTCGTTTTTCAAGTTGTTTAGGATCCATCTTGTTTATCTCATTTTTTGCACAAAGAAATATGTTCCAGATTTTTACAGAAGTAATTCAGATACTAAAAAAATTCAACAATAAACTGCTGTCTCTTTTGCAGTTTTCTTTGGAATGAGCTGGTAGCCGGCTTGCAAATTAAGTCTTCTGCAATCTCTAAGCAGGCAGTGTTGCTACTTTAACAGCATTCCCACTGTGCATCCACAAGCCCCCCACCAAATTTCTCTTACTACTGATTCACTCCCTTAAGGAAGGAACCAAACATTCTCCAGAAAAATCAGCAACAAACCTGTAGGACATGCATTAAAAGGTGTGTTGGTGGGGGAAGGAAATTTGCCTCAACATCAGCACTGTTTTGAAAATTCATTTTGGCAAAATATCCATTAAAAGCTTCAATAGAAAACCAGAAACAGTTAGAATCCCATTCCCAAAACGGTGCTGCATTACTACACCTCCTTCTGTAATATTAAAGTAACTAAAACACTCCAGGATTGTTCATGTGGATGCAATGAAACAAGTCTTAATGCAGATGTTTAGAGCACTCACACACGCTACAAGCTTACCGTGCCGCCTGGTGCTTGCAAACTCGACCTCCAGGGACTGTTCACATAGATTATCTTCTGAATTATAGCCTGGAAAAGAACATAAAACTTAAAAGGCCAGTTGAACATAAAAAGCTTAATGCTTCAGGTCAGTCTCCAATGTATTCTAGTACTGCAGAAGACTGAGGTGATTAAGAGGATTTTACAGACCCATCTTCTAAACACTGGGCAGGGAACCACTGAAGAACTGACACTCAAATGTGCTCTGTCAAGTTGATGACATCACAAGAGTGAGTAAACCCTGCATCTCATCAATTAAACCATTCAGCAGATAAAGTAGGGGTGAAAATATTAGTGCTCTGGTTTTGTACTTGAATGCCACCAGCAGCCTTGCAGGAACTATGGAGCAGCCTGCCTGGCACTATCAGCTGGTGTATCAAATGCACCACACACCTTTTGGCCTGCTCTGGAGCCGGGAGATGGGGGTGGAAGTGTGCACGTGAATAGCAGAGGTTGAGCAAGTCCTGGCACCCATTTCCACACAGCTGGGTTTTATTGCAGAGTCTGCTGAGATTTCACCATTATCATTGCTGCCTCCGTGATGGGAATTCCTTTTTTGCTTTAGGTCCATTAGCACTAGTGGGGAAAGAGGTAAATGAATAAGACTCAATGAAAAACAGCATTAAGGGATTTGTATTTATCTGCCCATACAAACATGACAAATAGGCACAAAGAAACTGCACAACAGAGGCGCTAGTTTGGCAAGCTTTTCCATAAACAGTGCAATAGTGGATAGGAAATTTCTGCCACCAGCTTGTCAATCATGTGTGCTCTCTGTAAAGTGTGGGCGTGACAAGGGCTGCTTAGTGCCGGTGGGAGGGTTGATATTATACATGCAACAATTACTGTGAAAGGGGGAAGAAAAGGAGCGAAGACATGAATCCAGAAAAGATAACTGAGGTGTGAAATTCCCATAACATTATTCCTTGTAGGTGCATTTTAAAAGAACTTACTTCAGTGATAAAATAGAATAGGGAAAGAGTGACAGTAGTCATGCTCTTACTCAAAGAAAAATAATGCTGATTTGAAAATTATCTATCATGATCCATGCACTAAGCTAATTGCTTTCAGGTTTATATCTTTGCTGTGGGTAAGAGCTCAGTCTTTACAAGGTTGAAACTCTGCTCTTATGATGTCCTGGTGCAATGATTTTTAAGTGGAGTTCCTGGGATCTAGCAGAACAACAAAAACTGTCTGCTAGAATATTACTTAGATTAAGAATCTGAAAAATTCTTTTCTACTGATGAAGCAGGTTAATTAATTTCTTGTAATGTCAATGTGATTCTTTAATGCACACATAGAATAAAATTTAAAGAATTTACTGCAGAAAACACACTTAATGAGATGCAAGATTCTAGATTCTGTATATTTCTATGGAATACTTCATTAAGTGACAGAAACTAAATGTTGAAAATGCAGCAGAGTGCAGCAGTCGAAATAAACAACTTGCAGAGACAATGGACAGACAGTTCAAAGCACAGACCAGCTGTGAAGCTGTATTAGAGAAATGGACCAATGTGCTGTCATCTTAAGTGGGCCCTAGAAGCTGACTTCAATCAGGAACAATGTTTTCTCCCTAGGTCTGCATGGACTCCACAGACTGGGCCAGCACTTACTCTCAGAACTGAAACTTATACCATGCCTGCAGGGGCAGCTACTGGCTAAAGCTTCACATGCAAATCTGTATTTCTAATTGACTTAAGATACACTTAACACCCTCCATGGATGCCAAAAATATGAATTGGCCTGGAGACCAACATTCTCCACAAATCCCCAGATGGGCAACAAAAAACAGGCTGCTCTGCAAGAGTCCCTGGTTGTGCCACTGGGGACAGTTCTTAGAGTGAGAAGGGAAACAAGATTTTCTGGCTTCTCTGCTGAGCCCCGGGTAGCACATTGCCCATGCTGCATCCCATTCTCTAACAGGGTGGGGACTGGACCAGCACATTCATTTCAGAAGCCACCAGGTTATGACTATTACGCAACAAGAACTTTGGGCAATGGATTAATGAAGGTTATTCCCAGTCTTAAGAGAACAAATCTACATTCTTCTCCCAAAAAATCTGTTGAAACTGAAGCAGAAGAAGCTGTTTCTCAATTCAAGATGAATTTTCTTAATTGGAAGTACAAAACCTTGCTAAATATCAGGTTTGAATGTGAGCATCAAGACATTTGGCTGAGAATAATTTCTCCAGTAGCTTCCATTCTATATTCAAAGCTAGACTATTTAAAAGCAGAAAAAGGTGTTAGAAACCTGCCTTTTAAAATCGTTTAGTAGCACAGACTATTGGAAAAATACCTGGAGTTTGAGACTGTACTTGTATTTTAGTAGGACTACCACACCATAGAAAGCATAGCAACAGCAAATCAGTTCAACACTTGAACTGGACACAATGCAAGTACATGATTGCAAGAAAATATTGAAGCGAATAGCAACTTCACTTACTTACAACATGCACCACAGCCAATATACATACGCAAACTGCCATGAGGTCCCCTAAAGTGTGCTGCATTGAAGAAATGATCCACAGTGTGCAATAGTGATTCATCTTCTATAGGAAAGCTTAAGTCCATGTTCACTAATCTTTGCTTGTATTTAGAGTATTGTATAGACATGCTGAGTGTTTCTATCAATGTGAATGTTCTTTAATGGCATGTGGGATGTTTTGGGGTTTTTTTTTTCATTTTTAATATTTGTCATAAATAAATGAAGATAAATGCTACAGAGAAGGTGTTAGAAAACTCCCAGTTCCGGGAAAGAAAGAGTTTCATTAGGAGAGGATGGGATGTCGGAAGAAGACCAGAACCGGAGCCGATTAGAGAAAGACTGATGATTCGATGGAGACTTAGGAGACTTTTCTTTATCCTTGCTTTTGCTTCTCAAAAAGGCAATCTTTTTGCGCTGTGCAGCTAAATTGTTATCACCCAGGTATCCCAAAAAGAAGAAGAAGAAAAAAAAAAGTAAAAAAAAAAAGCCTTATAAATAAACCTTAAAATGTCTTAACACAGATTAAAGACTACACAACCAGTAAAAACAGGAAAGGCTAAACAATGACCAACACCTATAATGGAGGACTGATGAATGCATAGCTAAACATAGCTAATCTCACTCAGATTAAGGGACAGATTAACACATACATAATATTTAAGCAAGTCCATTAAGAAATTACTGTTAGATAATTCAAACTGGTTTTGCTTTATAATATAAAATTAAATTGGTGTAAACGTTACTCAGTGATAACACACTTAAATTTCCTAGATGTCTTCTGGGCTTTAGTACTGGTGAGCCTCATCTCCACATAAGTGTGCTTCACATAACATCAAAATGAAGCCTTAGAGACTTTCTGTTGTCTCTGGCACTCCACAAGGGCCTTGTTCTGCAGCAACCAAAGCCCAACATCCCATGCTAAACTCAGCATGTTAAACACCTAGAATCATATGGATGATCTTATTCCATAAAACAACCGTTTTTACTTTAAGTGAATAAATGACCTCAAAGAATTAGAATAGATAAAAGATTTTACCCAATCAAAACAAAACCTTCTGACAGACAGGTACTTGCAGTAGTTTACAACAAGAGTTCTTTTCACAGCTGCTCCCTTTCTTTCCCACCCCTCACAGTTGGAAGACAGAAATTATTATTCAAGTATCAATTTCAAAATTGCTTCTTGTAAAGTATTCCTGGAGTATAATAATCTCTATATAGAAGCTGACAGAAACGATCTCAATAGAATAAACAGAGCTTGGGATATATATATATATATTACCTTTAATAAAGATGAAGAGTATTTATTTCGAGGAACTTTGCTTTAAATTTCCCATAATTAGGAACACCTGATTTACTGTTTAAACTAACTTAACAGAAAATCATTCCAACTTCCTTACATATGCCTTAGTGTTAAAAAAATAATGATTTCATCATTTTACAAGGAAAAATTCCTAGTTTAATTTTAAGTCAAAACATGGTATTGTCCTCCAGAATCACCAGATTATGATAAATCGGTTATTTACAATAAATGGGTTATTTGTTCTGCACGTGCACCACCTGCTGGCAGTGGCTGTCAGCCAGTTCATACCCCTCAAAGAGCCTGAACCACACAGTACTCCATGATCCAGCTCTAAACTGCTTTGCTGCAAAACCCCAGTAAATGAAGTATTAGAACCAACTTATTCAGTAACATGCAATGAGCAAACAGAAGCTGAAGGAAGAAGTAGTAGATAAAATGAAGAAAGCAAACTAAAACAAAAACAAACCCATTATCTTCTAGAGTTTATTCAAATTTCTAGTTTAGGGTTTTATGCATATTAAAACTTATATTGTACTAGTAAAAACCCAAACCCAACACCAACCAAACAAAAAATAAACCCCACCAAACCCCACAAAACAAATAAACAAAAAAAGGACATAAAATATAATGTGATTGGGTATTAACATATCCTATACATTAAATCTTTTTAAAAATTTTTTCAGCTCATGAATTTATGCTGGGCATTCCTTACCTTTGTTTGAAGAACCTCCAGGGTTCTCTCTCTCTTCCCCAGGGTTTGACCCTTGAGAGGTATTATCCTGAGTCTCGTGTTGATGTTTCAATTTTTGGGAGGCAGATGGAGAGTTTAATGTCTCTGGGGATTCAGAATGCCATGTGGAGCTTTCTGCTGCTGGTTTCAACCGCTCCCTTGGAGTCTCCTTCTTTGGCTTGATTAATTTTACTAAGGCTCTGGCTCCAATCCAAGGGTTTTTCCTGATAAAGCAGGTTTTGTGAATGGAATTCAGAAAATGCTACAAGAAGTACTCCCCAAAGAAGTTCACAGCTGTGCTAAGGCCATCAAGCCATTCTACATTCTTATTTGTTTACTGTCATGAATTGGTTTAAAAAACGCACCATGAATTTCACAGCACTTGAGATTCATTTCTCTACTAAAGAGAAAATTACTTTTACAAAAGTATTTCTTCAGCCTGAGAACTGTGAGAAAGAAAACTGTTCCCCCTGCTAGAAATCTAAACTACACATGTGGACCACATAAGACATTCTTACAGTGTGAAAAACTCCACTGCAGGAACAGATAAAGGAGGAAAGAAATGAAAGCTGCTTTGAAGTCTATTTGCTAAGGTTATCAGTCAGAACTATGTATGGTGGAATTAACTTGGCTCTTTTTTGTTGTTCTTAATATAATTTTTAAATCTCTTCCCTCCAACAGAATGGTTATCCCTTGCTTTGAGCAGCTCTGAAAGCTCCTAGTACTACTTAGTAACCATACTGGGAGCAAAGTGGTTCTTTTCCAGTTAATTTTTGGAGTTTCAGATTCTTGTGTTAATACAGAGGGCCCCACATGAGGCCCTATGCTCTACATTAACACAATCTGCTGCTTCAGGGAATATCTTGCAGAGAGGGAAGAGACAAGTGGAGATGACACCACCCTAGCTTCAGATGAATTTTCTGTTATCCCCAGTTGTGGAAAGCCTTTTCTCACCCTCAATGATCTGTACAGCAGAACTGAATCCGTGTGGAACTTACTTTTTTGGAGCAGGATCATAGAACTTGTACTGATCCATTATCTTCTCTTCAAGTTTTTCTTTGTGTCTCCTTAAGGCATTCAATTTATCACTGTGAGGGGGAAAAGCATATTCTGAGTCCTTTGTATGATATTAAGCATAATCAAAAAACTGAAGACCAAAAGCCACCAAGAGAAGAAAGAGACTGAAATATCTTCCTACCCTGAACCTTCAGGATTTACAGTCTGTTTGGAGAGGGCAAATGCAAAAGCCTACCAATCATGCTGATAGGTGATTTTGTTTGGTGAGTGTTAAGACTAACTGTATTTTTTACTGATTATTTTGTTAACCTACACAGTGGAAGTTGGCAAATCTTATTTTCATTCAAGTAGCAAAGTAAATGTACCTCCATCAGAGAACAGTCAGACACCAGGATAAACAGATCAGAGAACATCTGAACTGTATTCAGCCTATTTCAGCAAACAATTTCTAACACTCCATATGAGCCAGTACTGGTATAAAACTCAACTCAGCCCACATCATCATGATGCACTTAAAACTAAAATTCTTGGGATTAAGAACATTTTTCTTCTTTCTTTCATACCTATTAGAGAAATTCACTGCAGTGAAAATAGGATTCTTTGTAAACACACAGTATAGTTAAATAGGGTATCTCACTTCAGTGTGTCAATCTGTGCATGAAGGACACAGCAACGTATATGTAGATGTCTCTGTCCTTAAAAACAACATCAAAGCAGGTATATCTTGAAATGCAAATTAAAAAGAAATGAGGAGTATGAAATTTGCTGTTCTTCAGGAGCCTAAATATAAAATTACTCTCAAGACTAAATTTTTGTTGCAACTTGTTTTCCAAAATCTTAAAACTCTTTCCTGACCTCTTCTTCTTTGAGAAGTACCACTGGGTTTAGCATTCCATCTTTTCTCACTGAATTTTCCACATAGGTTAATCTGTTATTATTTGAAAAAAGATGTGCTTGCCCAGGTGTTTCGTGCACAGCCCTTTGCAGTAAGGCAACGTGGAAATATTTTGTGCTTTCTCCCATTACACTTCTCTCCTACCAAACATCCCCTTTTCCAACAGGTATCAAGAAGACCTATCATTTCAATTCCTGCTCTTCTAGTCCTGATAGATGATTTGTATTCTGCATTTGTCTAGATTACTTTTTTAGGTTTCACAATTCAAATCTCTTTTTTCTTACATGTACTGTTTCTGTTCTTCATGATACTGCTCCTTGCTCTCCATGTTCTGCTCCAATAACATCTGATTCTGCTGGCTCAGCATCTGAATCTGACTCAGGAGATGATGGTTTTCTTCTTCCAGATTTCCCTTTAGACGGGACAGGAGCTATCAAACAAGACAAATTAATTTCTTCTCTGCTTCTGGTTCCCTGGAGTGCACCATAATCAAGATAACACAACAGCATAGCAACTTAAGATACAAATCTATACAGTTCAAACTATATGGGGGTGTTGTTACATAGTCTGACCTGCTATATACAGCATGTCGAAAGCTTCACACAATGAATGGCAGCTGACTCAAAAGCAGAAGAGCTGGGAATCTACAGCTACTCACCTCACAGTGGTTATCCAGCTTGGTCAGAGAGATATCCATGGATTGGTGCTGTTCTTTCAGCTCATCATAGCGAGCCTGCCAACGATTCAACTCCAGCTGAGAGTTGTTCAAGGAAGTTTTCAGCTCTTTAGTGTGTGAATGCAGCCCTTCATACTCTGCCTTTAGCTGGTTGTGCAAGAAATTCACCCTGAACACAAAGAAGACAGCAGGCTTATGAAGGACACTTTACAGAAATGACTTCACATTCCAAGATCACACCATCAGTTCGCAGCTCTCACTAAATCAAACATAATTCCAAAAAGTAACTCCTAAGGAATTTTTATTCTAAGCATTTAATAAAATGTTATTAAGAAGTAGTGGTAACATTATAAAAAGTTTCCAATCTACAAAAGAACTGAAAGGAAAATACATGAAAAATAAAACTGCTATTTCTTCAATATGAAAGAAATACACCACAGATTTCTGAGGCACAATGTATTTAAGAACATTTGGATATAAAGGCAGCTCTATTTGGTACAAATAAAGAAAATTCACACGTTATTTTTTATCCTGATGCATGAAATATGAGCATTTAAGTGTCCTGAAGTGTGAAACACTGTAGTGTTGTAAGAAGATATTGTGGCATTATTTTACACTTTTAGGTAAATCTAAAAATGTCTACAAATCATGAAGGCATAACATTAAATAACTCAATAAACAGATTAAGTTCTGTATCTGCTAACAGATAAGCCTGGCTCTCTGCCAGCCCTGCAATCAACATTATGCAATATCTTTGTCCCTAAGAAAATGAATTAGGAACAACAAACTTGAGAAAACCTCTGGAGAGCTCTTCACTGTTCTAAAGTACACTTGTAGTTCAGCTTAAAATGTGATTTTAAAATATAATTCAACCTGACATTGCTTTGACTTGATGTGGTCTTGGCCTCTTATTTGTACCAAACAGATTCTCAAAACACCTATGTACTATGAACAAGGCTATAGTGAGGTTTTTGGGTGTGGCTCTCAAAAAGGGCTCTGCCGTAAGTTAACAGCTACCCACTGATCAAGAGTCTCTAAGATTGTTTATAATAACAGGAATGGCAGTTTTCCCTGGGCTGCAGAAAATAAACAATGGTAACCCCTAGAGCTAAAATCATGTTGTGTAAAAACCATAAACCAGTGGTCCTCAAGGGAAAAAAAAAAAAAAAACAGTATAATTTGGGGGGTTGGGTATTTGTAGCTCTGCCTAAAGGGAAGTGCTCGGAAACAATTCATTGCAGAAAACGCTTGTGAACCAAACCAACCATGTGTGGAAGCTTATTTTGTATGAGCAAAGGTGCCAGGTCTGAAGCACCAAATAACAGTATTAGTTGACAGTATTCATGAAGCTGACAATCTTTAACAAGTTAAAATTACCAAATTAACAATACCAAAATAGAGCAAAAAGAACAGACACATTATATGAAGGTACTTCAGAGCTGAAGCAACACATCTTGTTTTGCGTAATTGACTTTTAACTGAGATATATCTAACAATTTAGCAAAGGAATCATACCTCTCCAGTTCCTCCCTCAGCTTCTGATTTTCCCCACTGGTTATTGCATTTGATCTTCTCTCTTGTTGCAAAACCTCTCTCTCACTTTTTAAAACTAACTCCAACTCTTCCAATTCTGCTTTATGTTTCGTTAAACTGTTGTATCTGCAAAAGGAGGAATAGCATACCCTCAGCTTTCATTTAAACATTTTTCTTCCTCTGGCTTAATATTTTTGATAGGTAAACATCCTCTTTTCCAGTTTTATTTATTTCACCCACATTTAAGTTGTTCAACATCTACCAAAGCTGAAGAATTCAATGCTATACATGAAAATTCAACTTAGTATACAAATCAGCAGAGAAGACTTTAGGGAGAAAAAAAGAAAAGTATTTTTCAAGGAAACTGAAACATAATTGCCAGACTCTTACCTCAATTTCAGACTCTGGTCATTTAGTAAAAGCATGAGATTCTGCAAAACGAATGGAAACTGCACCACTAAACTGGAATCCCAGTCACAAATAATTGACAGTGGCAAGAGTCAAAAACCGGACTAGAAAGTAACTCCCAAAAAGCAAAAGGAAAGCAGTGCAATGAGCAAGAGATTATTAGGTAACCACCTAATGCATATTGGGTTATATGCACAGGTAATAGCATCCTCCACATCTATTGATCTCCTGCATATTCCAGACGGATGATGAGGTGTCAGTGAGTTGACAGCGAAACACCTTTGATCAGAGGATGACTCACCTGCTTGAGCTGCTCTATTTGCACAATAATAAAAAAACCAAGAGCAAAACCAGCGTTCACATCCAGGCTTCCACTACTACTTGGTTTATACAACTTGTGCATAAACCATTCAGGGCAGGGAGACGGGGGGAGAGAGAAGGCTGATGCCATCAGCTGTGTCTTTCATTTTGGTCTCTGCAATGCTAAAGTAACTGAGGTGTAGAACAACTTCCCTGATATTTGGCACAAGCATGGATTAGGCAGGCTCAGCCTCTTTGAGGTGCTACACCACCTGCATTCAGAAAATGCTGAGAAGAACGAGATGGACTGAAATCACAAAGCATCAAGTTGTTCCCAGAGTTTTTTCCCCTCTGGTGGCTTCTGTCAGAATCTGTGCCCATATACACCAGCAGAGGCCACTGAGGCCACTGGTGCAGTCAATGTCAAAAGTCATCACAACATTTTTTGGTCACTGTACTAAAAGGGTATTGCCCCGAACTACCAGATACATCTGTGTCAATAATGGAGAAATAGTCTTCCAAGCAATTTTAGAACAGAATCTAGGTGGAAGATGCAGCATTGCTTAAAAAGCTGAAGAGAACAAGCATCATCTTTCTGTGACTCTCATGCCAGCAGAGATGAATGCAGAGCACAGTTACTCTGCAGTCCTGAAAACTTCAAAACAAAACCAAAACCAGCAGACAGCACCAAATACACTGACTCCTGCCAACTTGTTTTTTCTTTCAGGCTACCATTCCATTCATCCCAGGGCCAAATTACAGCCTGTCCCAAATTCCAGTCCATTGAAGGGGCACACAGGAAAGTACCTGTCTCCCAAACAAAAGCTGCTTTATGCTATTCATTCCCAGTAACAGCAGTAGAGTTTAATTAGCCTTATTTATTTGTTTTCTTGCTCCATTCAGCAACATTTCAAATTCAATGTGTACAATAAATGGAAGAACCTGAAAGCAGAGGAAGGTTTCACATCCAGCTCCAATAAGCATTTTAGACAGACTGTGTGCCAATGCAGAGTCTGAGAAGACAAACTCCAGTCAGTCCTTTGGCAGGGATTACTATGGCTGTCTCTGCAGAAATTGTGCTGTAAATTCTTTTGCTGTCTCTGTATGATAGGGCTACTCTGTTAATTTTTATCCAAGCCTTCTACGTTTTAAAGAAGACTCCTTAGAGAGAAACAGAATACTGGTCCAGTGTTACCAGCCAGGCCCAGAGCCACAGTCTGCCACATTGAGCCTGAGGTAAACCACAGCTTCTGTCCTAGTTTTTAGGTGAAAGGTACAAAAGAGCCTGTGAAAATTGAAATGATTGTTTGTGTTGGGAGCCCTAATGAAATCCTCATGCAAAATCCTCTTGTAGTAGAGATTCAGCCTGGAGTCTACAATTTGAGCACAATCTGTGCAACCCGACAAGCTCTTCCACCAGGGACCAGGTTACCCTTCCTGTAGACTATTCAACAATCATGTTCATTTCAGTTTTTAAAGCATCAAGCTCTTGGACAGAAGGGTTTTAAAAAGATTTTCTTGTACATGCATATAGAATCCATTTTGGCTCTGACACAATCCATTCCTAGGATTGAACAAATGTAGTCCTCTTTACTCCTTTTGGCTTTTATTCTTTTTGCTGCTTTTTGAGGAGAAATAATATGGGTAGGTATTTGTAACTGAGGCAACTTTGAAAATGCTCAGCTATGATAAAAAGTGTGGCAAAAGGAACCAAGAAAAATAATTACCCGGCAGCACTGGCAACATAATGATACAACTCCCTGCAATATGTAACCTTACAAAGCAGGGATTCTTTTCCCAATGTCTCTGCAGGATTAGACTTCTCCAGACTAAGCCACAAAGAAATGCTCAGGGATCTGTTAATCAGCTGTAGCTACGGAGTTATTACCTTCCCTTAGTGACATGCAATATGTAAAGCAATTCTAAAAATGCAGGAGAGGCCAGCCTCTCTGTGTTCACTGAGATGGTCAGCCAGACACCTCAAAGTCAAAAAATTGCTATTAATGGTAAATGACCCATACATATTAACATCTCTTCTTCTTTCTAAGCCAAACCCACACATCTGTGGTTTGCTGGGCTATGACAGGCCATTTCACTGCAGTTACACACAGCCCATTATTAAATCCCCACTGCAGTGTTAATACTGTGCAGACTGAACCAAAAGAGATTTAATGACGTTTGCTCAGGTGTAAAAAAATATTCTGTGGTTAGAATGTAGCAGAGTGAACTACACAAACCTTTGGGACCTTGGCTGTACATGTTGTTAGACTTGCACAAGCAAACTAAAGTTGCTGTGGATTTTTCTAGACAAGCTGCAGTCATAAGTTTGTGTGGAAGTGTAATCCTGCCATAAGAAACAGAACTATGATTACAGTGCTGCCATCAGTTGAGGAAAACCAATCACCTTGGAGCTGTGACGTGCAAAACCCATCTCCTAAACACCACACAAGAAAACATCTTGGTTGCACTGAGCTGCTCTGGGGAAAATATAGCAGGTGGTACATTCTAGCCAAATTTGAAAGTGAAATATTCCATCTTAGTTTAAAAGAAGAGGTGTATGAAAACTTTTCTTATGCTACTCTTTCTCCCTTCTGCTCCTTCAGCAGCACATGATAGAGGGAGAACAAAATATGCACTAAAACAGTAGCTTGTGCCTTCTTTCCTGACAGCCATATGGAGTCCTTGGACAAATCACCTTGATAAGTATCTTTTAAGACTGATCTGATGAGGAGGATACTACACACTTAAAAATGCCAAACTCAACCTGTTTTGAATATAGAGAAGGGCACCATCTGCTCCCCTGCAACACCTCTCACTAGGAGTCACATCTCAGAGAGTCCAAACTGTTAATGATTACAGTGGTGACCCGAGCACTTACCTCTATAGATAACCTGTTCTTTGAAAAATGCTTTTTCCTTAGGCTAGAGCTGCTTAGTGTTTGGTACTCATGAAGCAAAGAAAGAACACAGCAAACTGCCTTAACACACAGCACTGTAGTAATCTCAAGCAAAGCCTGAATCAATGAGAACCATTAATCAGTCTGAGAAAGACTTGGTAAGCAGGAACAGTGTCTGTGTAATCACTTACAGCTCATTTAGTCGACAGCCGAGCAGCTGTCCTGTCACACAGCCCCAGTGGATATTTTAATCACAATAGTTTACTTCTGTACTTTATAAAAATCTACCACACATTGTATTTGCCAGCTCCATAGTCTTTGGGAAAGAAAAGCACCAGTTTTCAGTCCACCATCAAGGATCACCCCTGAGTTGCTCTGAACCCAACTCAGGATCTTGCACAGAAATGAAACCTAAATACAAGTGTTGAGGAAAATCACTGAAAAACATAACTTGAGAGGTAGGTAGTGCAGCACTTTTGTAGTAGTACATTATGTATATTGTTCAATCCATGCACAATTGTCAGAAAATGACAGTGACTAGAGACTAAACAATTAACAGTTTACTGATTTCCTAATTCAACTGAAGGGCCTGAAGCCAAAGCTTTAGATTATGAGAATACAAGAAAATTAATAATACATCATTATCTCATAGGTCAATATAGCCTCCTCCAGAGAGCCTCCTTTGATATGACACGAGGTTCAATGAATGAAATTTCTCAAGATACACACTGCTCACATGCAGGTGACCTGCAGACTTTATGGTTAGAAGAGAGACTCCACACAGTAGAACTGGAGAATGTTTTTAAGGCTGTATGTTGTTACAGCACAAATCCTTAAACGTAGTAGAAGCATTTAAGTTACTTCTGACAAAGCATCCCTGAGATCCAAGCCCATGTTTGCTGAATACCACCAGAGTCACCTCTGGTGACTACAATCTAGATGAAAATATTTGCAAAGCTCTAATGTCCCAAAGACAACAAGAACGATTAGGCACTTTTTCAGGGCAACAACTCTGGAATTTCTGTTTGTAATTGGAGACAACATTTAAGGCTAAAACTGTAACAATAGGCACATTCTGCCTACACTATACCCCTGAACAATGAGCGTACCTCTCACGCAAACCTTTGTGCTCCAGATCCAGGGTTTTGTGTAATGTTTTCAGGCAGCTGTGCTGATTTATTAGCCTTTCATACTCTGCAGACTGTCGTTCATGCAGCGAAGCAAGGTGTTCGTGGTCCTGAAGCAATGACTCATATTCAGCTTTCAGCTGCTCTTTCTGTTTCAGTAGATTTTCATTCTCGTTCTCCTTGGCTGTCTGCTGATTTTGGAGCAAAGCATTCTGGGCTGTCAGTGAAGCACTCTGGGAGCTGAGAGTTGAATTTTCTACCTAAAGTTTTGCAAGTAAAAATTAAGTATTATTGATTCACATCTACTGGTACATACAACAAACATTTTGTAGCAGCTTACATCCACATAGAGTTAGGCAAGAATGCCTACACTGCCTTGTCAACTTAAGGCATCTATGTACAATTTGGCATCATTTTGGTATTACTGCTGGTAGTATGCATCACATGAAGCTATGCTATCAGTAGTAGGAAAATTATCACAATAACCTCCAAACTGAAAAAAACACTTTTACCAACAGCTCTTGAGCCCGAAGACCAAGATGATCTGGAACACTCACAACTCAACTGCAGCTCTGACAATCATGATCAGAGTCAAAAGTTGCCCCATATTTGTGTACAAGTAATGAAACTCAAGTTCACCAAAATTCAAAAATATTAACTGCATCACTGCGTATGTGGACAATACTCCTAACACTGTGTATGTGAGTAGTATTCATAACAAATCTAATTTCAGTAGAGAGATGGTGCACAGATTTTATATGTTGCTAATATAAGTCAATTACAGATAGGAAATAACTGAGAAAAAAAACCCCCAATCTCTGAATATGCAAGAGAAACAGCTTGAAAAGTGACAGTCACACAATAAAAAAAGAGAGCAGATCCAAGGTTGTCCATTGAAACTGGTCTTTCTCAAAGCAACTTTAGTTTTTTTTAAGTCAAGTAATTTTTAAGAGTATATTTTCCACTGGCAACTTGGACATTTTGACTGAAAGCCTGAAAACTGTGATTGGAACTCACTGCTACAATGCCTATAGGAAACTGACTTGTGTCCTCTTTCCATTTCTGCCGAGCTCTTTCACAGGTACAGCATTAACACAACAAAGCAGAGCAAAGCTGTTTTTATTTCAAAAGTGTAGCTTCTGCAATAACATATCTGGATTTTGCTGCATTAATTTTAATTAATTATCTCTAAATAACCACCTTCTTGCTGAAGGTAGCTGCCAGACATTTGCTACAAACCCAGTTTCCCTTTTAGCTTGGAGAAATTCAGATCTCAAACTAAGCTCTCCTGGGCCTCATCTTTCCATCATTACATCAGCCTACCAACATAAACATTTCATTATTAGCTGTCATCTTCTCCACACTACTGCTATAATAAAATCCAATATTCTGGAACAGAAGTACAAGGATGTCCTGACCTGGAGTTTGGCTGTCTGTGTCTGCAGGGCAGTGTTATGTTCCTGAAGGAAGATATTTTGCTTCTGTAGTGTCAGGATCTGATTGTTGAAGGAGACATTCTGTGTTTCCAAATGCTTTAGCTGTTCCTTAAGCAGCTGCTTCTCAGTATGCAGGGCTGCATTCTGAAAGAGAGATGGCATCGAAGGAGTGACAGGAAGAAAAGAAACAGCTGTCCTGATCATCTGGAATCCTACCAAGGATCGAGAACCAGTAAATGATGATCATTCTGCAACAAAGGCATAAAAAAACCTCTTCACAGCACTACATGAAGGTAGGACGGATGTTAAACACAGGATTAATCCCTGCAAAGATGGGACACAAGACAGATGAAGCACTTAAGTCCCATGCAGTCCTAAGAGACACCCAAGGAATCTGGTAGACTTGGGTGCTCCAGAAAACCTTCCAGGTTCCTTGAAGCTCAAAAATCCAGTTTCCACCAACCCACTCAAGAGCATAGGAGAAGTCTATGAGCGAAGAGGAAATAGGAGAGAGAAGGCTTACATTCCTTTCCAGTTCAATGGCCCTGTCCTTCAGTTTCAGCAGTTCTGTGGTAGCCTCCTGGTGCCCCATTTCCAATTTCTCATTCATTTGCTCGTTGGGAATGAGCTTCTCTGCTGAATTCCTCAGTGACTTCTGAGCACACTGCCCATCCTGCTGAGTCTGCTTAAGTGCATCAGAGTCCTTCTTCGCCTACACACACAACAAGCAACAACCTTCAACACTGAGGGAACTGTAATCATGCATTAATAATGATGGGAGAAATGTCATTCCTCTCTTGCACTATACAGACTTCCAGAGATTCAACAACCATTACCCCACTTCACAGACAAGGAAGCTAAGACACAGGTGGAAGAATCTACATCTCTTGGCCTCCAGTCAGGTGCCTTTAGACTCAAGCCCAGTGTCACTAACAAATCAGGCTGTTCTTAGGCGAGATGTTTCAACTGCAGTCTTCCTCAGCCTATGTTTCCACTAAACAAGGCAGAAAAACACAGCCATACCAATGAAAAAAACAGGGGAAAACAGATCTACAAAGAGCAATTACCTAAGAAAAGCCCCCCTCATGTGCCCCTAGCACAAAATTTTTTTATGAGTTTTGTGTCTTTACACAGAAAGGGACAAAAAAAAAAAAGCCTGTCCAGCGAAAAACAGTTCTTGGAAAGGATGTGTACAGGGAGATGAACCAACCTGTCCTTAAAAAAAAAAAATAAAAATATCAAACTTCAAAACAAAAAAACTGCAATGTGAAAAATTAAAATTCACTTAAGCTCTTACCATATTTAGATCATTCTGTAATTGCTGGTTCAAGTTCAGAAAGTCTTTCACTTGAGCTTCCAGCATTGCAATCTTTTCCTCTTTCACAGCTAGAGTTGATTTTAGTGCTGATTGAGTTTTGCTTTCCAGAACCTTGTATTTTCTGAAAAATAAGGTAATAGCTTTCCAATATGTGCTACTAGGATATGAGCCACCATCTAAATAGCAGACTCCATCTTCATCCATTCCCAATCTCACTACATGTTAAATTATACATGCTTCTTCAGGAAAATGATTTCGTCTACTGCTGCAGGTTGCTACTGATATATTATAGCTGAGGAATTCACTTAGGGAGAATCCAATCAATTTTAATAGATGTTAACACCAGCATGGCTCTACAGAAAAATCAAAGAGTTACATAACTTGGAAGAAAATAACTTTCTCTCTTTTTCCCATAGTTACACTACAGAAAACTCTTCTTATGGCTCTTTCACCTATTCTTGACAAGGAGGAAGATCCACAGTTTAAAAACTTCTCCAAGATGGGTATGTTTCTCTAAGTAGGTCTTACCAAGAAGCCAATATACACACAGGTTGTTGGGATTTTCTGTGTTCATTACTATAGGACTTACAAAGGAATTCTTTGCCATCAGATATTTCTTAGGCAAAATCTATGTTTATATTAACAAGTATCTGGATCACCAATTACACGAAATAATAATAGATACTGTTTAATAGACACTGTTCTCACCTGTTAAAGAGAACACAAAGAGAAATACCCACTGAAATAGCTATCCCACTACTCTGCTGGGGAGTACAGAGGAACTGGAGTAACACTGCTAGCATGAAGAGAGAAAGTGGCATTTCTTCCTTCCACCCAAGAAAATATTTTGCAAAATTTACAGTATGCTGCCAAGCTTGCCTCAGAAAAATGTGGTTTATGTCCAAAACTGTTAAGAGTAATGGCAAGGAGGCAGATGAGAACCAAAAAGAAAGGCAAAGGGCTTCGGTTAGGCTGAGGCAAAACAATGAGTGGAAGAGCTCAGTCTCCTTACGTGTCATCATTCCCATTGTTATCCTCCAGCAGCAACTCTTTGCTCAATCCCATCTTCTCCAGTTCCTGGCTCAGTTTGTCCAGCTCACTAGACAACTTCTGACTCTTTAGCTTCTCCAGGACCAAATCCTGAAACAACATTAACAGGATTAGTTGCTATGCCAAGGGTGGTGGTAATTATCCAGCACTATACATTTTTTTAAAGAGTACCGAAAAATTAATTGGATAAATTAATTGGATAAAATCCTAGTTTCAAATAGGTCAGCTAAAATTCTTCATCAGTGACAGCTGAGTGCAGAATTAAACTTACTGCTTTTATTTATAGGTTACTTGGAAAAAACCTGCAGAATGCTTCTTTTGGCCTTTGTCTCACTCACTGTACTGAACTACTTCTGCCAACGCTGGCTTTGTGCCTGCGTGCTGAAGGAGGCAATGTGCGGGCCAGGAGACACCACCCCATCTCTGTGCCACACAGGGGACACCAGCAGAGGGAGTTCCCACCTCTCAGCTAGGACAAAAAGCCCTGCCAGCACTGGCGCACACACACAGAGGAGCAACAAGACTTCACTATGGAAGTCTCCTGAGATATTATGGCTATGATGTTATTACCAAGGAACTTGGTAGCAGAGTCAATAGTGAATAAAGCACTGAGCTTCTGACATATGGTAAATTACTGCCCAAGATTACAAAACTGTAACTACATTGTAGTGTAAGAGACAGGACAGTTCTGGACACGAGAGCTTGGTCACTTATTCTAGTATCTACTGATGCAGCCTGGTTTCATTTAGGTTTCTTTGGGAAGAAACTAAAGCAGAATCCAGCAAGGAAGTCATACAAGGAGAAGACTTGGCGGTGCTGTACCAGAAGGTACACTGGGACAAGGCTGTGCTGTTATGCCAGTGAAGTGGTCTGTGTGGAAATGGCCGGGGGAGACATAGTGCCAGCCTGCGTTTCTAAAAAGAACAAATTATTTTTGGTGCATAGCTAAGTGTGAAAAATTTAAAATTCTCTGAAATACAAATGCACCATAGAGATCTACATTGCTTGTGTTTCTGCTAAAAGCTTTCTTAAACGACATATAAAGAAAGAACAAAAAAGGTACTGAAGAACTTAAAATAAAATAGAAAATTACCATGAGTATCAAACAGAAGCAAGAATAAAATTTTATAAAAATACTTTGTTAAATCGTAGGTATTAAATAGTCCTCTGACATCACAAATTTAGCCATGAATTCATTTGCATGGCAAGGTAAAAAAACCATATGGTTAAGGCCAGTGCCAGGTCAGTGATCTGTAAAGAGGTCCCTTCAAAGCCATGAACTTCTGCAAGATCTATAGAAAGTAACTAAGGAAAAGAAGATGGGCTACTGTATGGGTCTGCACTACTGGAAATCTGCAAAAGCCTGAGAATGGAAAGATTATAAAGGAACTCTTAGAAATTATATTGTTTTATTAATTTTTAAGGAAATTTGGATAGAAATGTATCTTGGGACTGTGTCAATTATTTCTGACAGAGTTTATTTCTCTTCCTCAAAATTAGACTAATGCTTCAAAAATTGAAATAAAACTAAACCTTGATGTAAGTGATTGCTTACTGTATTAATCTTGCTAAACTTATCTATTTCACTGAACTACTACAGCACAACTCTTTTTCCTTTTAATGCTCCTTCACAGGAAATCCTATATCTGGCATGACAAAAGCAGCCAAAGCAGGCAATGAAGAGCAAGTTGCAACAACAACTTGAATCTGCTCACAGGCCGCTTATAAGAGTGTCAGGTTCTAGCACACCCATCTTAGATTGCCAATGTCCTAATGCTTGGTGCAGGGAGAGGTCACTGCTCCTCATCGTGCTCTCACTCAGCAGGGAAGCATTTGGGGAAAGATGCTGTAAGGCAGCTGCAAAGCAAAAATCTTGGTGCAACTGGTTTAGGTTGGTCATCTGAGATAGTTTTGTCTCTTTCAGAACAGGGATGTCAATGTGTCCTCAGCAAGTGCTAGAAATTTCTAGACCTGAGAGTCAGTCTTCCCTGCTGGAGCTCTCAAGTTAGCAATGAATTCTGTGGTCATAGTTAGAAAAGTATCAGTCTTTAGTTAACAGGCACCACACAGCTGTTGAAAAATTTTATTCTGCATGGAAAAAAGACATCATTTTGAGACTCTGTATTGTGGACACAAAGTGGAATACTGCACCAAGTGCAGTTCTTGGCATGTTCCACTTTCCAAGGCAACACTTGCCAGTGACTGTTGTTAAGGCTGTGATGATGTCCTGCAGAAAAGATATATCCCTTTAGTACTTCACTGAGCTGGAAAAAAAAGCAGCATACAACCCAGGAGAATTATTTTGCTTACCTCTCTCAGTGTAGCTAGTGTTCTCTTATCAATTGTAACTTGCTTTAGGAGGTCTTTATTGTCCTTTTCAAACTCTTTCAGTTTACTAGATGAATCTCTGAATCGAGCAATTTCCTTTTCTAGTGTCTTGTTTTCCTTCTCAGCAACTGCCAACTTTACTGTACTGTCATCCAAAATAGCATCTTTCAGCTCCACTTGCTGCCAAAGTCGCTTGGTTTCTTTCTCTAGCATTTTTTTGTCTTTTTCTAGCTGAGACATTGCTTGTTCTAGGGCTTTGTTTTCCTTTTCTAACCTCTCTAGCCGTTTGGCAGAAACCTTTAGCTCTTCAAGGTTCCTCTGGAGGACCTGATTTTCACTCTCCATTCCTTGAACTTCTTTTTCTAATTCCTGGATCTTTTTACTGCTGTTCTCCACAATTTGCTGAAGTCTCTGGTTTTCAGAATTGATACTCTGATAGCTTAGCTCCAGCCTCTCTGATTTCTTGTTCATTGCTTTTAACATTTCCACATTCTTTCTTAAGTCCTCTTTCTCCCTCTCCAAATCTTTATTTTCTGCTTCTATTTGTGCCATTTTTGTGCTGGTAAATCTCATGGTCTCTACCACTCTTCTAAGCTCCAGATTTTCTTCATCCAATTGCTTGTTGTCCCTTTCCAGGTCACCAAGACGGATGGAAATATTTTGTAATGTGTCCAATGATTTTCTTAGTTTCCTATTTTCCACTTCCAGATTGCCATTCTCTTGCTCAAGAACTTCCACTTTTTCTGTCACTATTTTCATCACTGCTGCCTTTTTTGTGAGCTGTTCATTCTCCCTCTCCAGCCGGTGGAGCTCTTTTTCCATTTCTTCCACTCTTTCTACTTTTTCTCTAACCTGGTCAAAATCCTTTTGTAATTGTTTCTTCTCAAATTCCAGCTTGTTCAGTTTGCTACTCGTCTCAGTTACCGTTTCATGAAGGATCCTGTTCTCTTTTTCAATATCTTTCACTCTTGCCTCACTGCTCACTTGTGATCTTTGTCTCAGGGATAAGACAACTTGATTAAGGTGATCATTTTCTTGTTTAAGGTCCTTTATCTACATAAACAGTTGTACAAATGTTATTCATCTACCCTACAAGTGCAATACAAATTAGTCCTAAAGCAGAGAGATGATTGTTAGCAAAATCATATCCATTTAATCTAAGACAAATTTCTCAGCAAATTACTGACTATAACCAAGAACCCAAACTATTGAAAAAAATTGTTACCTCTGGTAACTCATGATTTCAGTAAATTAAAAACTGTGCTACATTCCTGCTACCATCCAAGAAGGCTGGGGCAGAAGGAGAAAGCAGACAGAGGACCTTCAGAGAATACCTTGGAGAAGATGCTTTGTTACAAATCATTCTTAATAGGGGATATCTTTCTATCTAGGTTTACCTTCATCTTTGGGATCTGAAGATTGAAATTATCTCTGGTAATGTGTCAGGAACCTCAGAATACTTGAAAATGTGGAGCAGTTACAGATGTCATTAAAGACACACTTCCTGTAAGGACAGTACACTTACCCCACTGGTCAAATTTCAGCTGATGCAATTGTAATTTAGACTGCAATTTGCATTTGATTCTTATACCAGACAACATACACACAAATCAAAAGGGTCTAGACCTGAAAAAATCACAAACTGCTTTTTTTTAACAACTGGGAATATTTCTGTTTTTACTTCCTGCCCTACCTTCAAACCATCTACTAATTCCTGCCACAAAGACTGTATTTGTTCTAACTAAAATGTAAGACTTTTCGGTAAAGTGCAGTTTCCCAGGGAGAAGTCTAGGTAAAAATCCTTCAAGATGAAAAGAACTACACAAATAAGACATTTTGCTATTTAATTTACACCTCACAAAAACTTAAATTTTAATACAGGTTGAGAATATTCAGACCAGTCTCTAATGACCTGTGTCTGTATTTTTTTCATTTGTCAAATTAATTCAAATGATACTTGCACAAACCCGTAATAAGAGTGTTTTCAGGCACTGCACATAAACTGCAGTGGTAAAAGCTGAAGGGCAATTAACATGTCAATCCAGAAGACATAAGTACTTTCTCGGCATCTCTTTTAAATAGAGCAAAAAGGCTGGGTGGCTAAAGAACCTCAACCAAACCAATCACACCATACAGGTGGTGGAAGACCAATCTTCAGCAACAAAGTGGGGATTTATTTGCACATCCTAAAACTAGTTGGTATTCCATTTAGTAAGATCCAGGGGCTTTTTTCCCCTCAAGGGGAAATGTCTGTTCATATAGTAGCCTGAAGATCCCCTTATGGCAACAAGAGCAAGAATCAGCAAAACATGCTGGGCTTTTACACTTGAAGAAGCTTTTAACCTAGGTTTGAACAAGTTCAACCTGCACTTAATAGCTCTCAAATTGCCTTATCTACCTGAGAGAACCAGATGCTCTAAATGGCATCACTGAATTACCATTACTGAGCACATGTTGTTATACTACATTTGAGAAGTTCGAACCTGTCTCTCTTTGTCGGCTTTTAGAGTCTCCATGACAACTTGTAGCTGCTCTTTATCTTTTATCAGATCCTCACTCAAGGCTTCCAAATCTTGATTGCTTTGCTTCTCTTTTTCAATTTGATTTTGCAACTTCTCAATCTGTGTGAAGAGAATACATCAAAGCACATCAACCACAGCTCAACACAACGACTATTTGCACTTTAAGTCATTCTGAAGACCAGAGAGAAATGAGACTGGGACTATGGCTGAAAGATTAAATCCCCCTCTCCTGCAGTTATCAGTCTCAGAGGAGGAAATGGACTGTCTTGTTTTTCTCATAGTGCTAAGAATCTTCCTCATGCCTTTTAAGATCAGAGCATATAAAGCACAGCAGTAAGAAATGCTTAGTTCACCTGCCTGCTGAGTGCCCTGTTGTGCTCCTGTCAACAGTGATTAAGTTTCTGGTATTCCCCTTCCTGAGGAACTTGCCTCCTCCTACCTTCTCCATCACTGATGGTCTTACTCTACCAGTGAATGTAGATAGAGTTACTGAGACACTTCAGTGAGCAACAGCACTATAAAACCAAAACACCAACCTAAAACAGGAACAGAGGAAAAACACTAAAGCACTGGAGTGATCAAGTTTACACTCCCACTCCCTGTGTTCTGTTGGCCCTCTTTTCCCCAGCAGATGACAATATTGCATTGAAAGATTTGTGAATAAGGCTCCAGTCCTACAACAAACAAAGTTTTCTCACTTATTAATTTTGAAAGTTGTACTTGTAATGCATGAAGAACAGCAAAGCAGTAGCTCTTCAGTACTTAGAACCAAGAGGTTCTGGGAACTATACTTCCCAAGTCAGGAAATAATTCCTTTTTAAGCTTGCAAAGTACTGTGAGCACCTACAGCTCTTCACAAGTATCAGCTCATTTTTGTTTTGGTATTATCAACTCTGCCAACAGTGAAAATGTCAATGAAAGGGGTATTAAACCTAATTCTTACAAGTGGGAAATAGCTGGAGGCTGGGCTCTGCCTGTGTCAACATGCCCCTCATTACAGGAAGTGTTTAAACAAGCAGGGGCTGCCTAGATTGGAGATAAGGAGGGCTCAGCCATCAGAAATGCAGCCATGTGGAGGTTCATTAGCCTCAGAGGAGCTGTTCAGAGAAAGCTGCAACAAACTCAGTAGCTCAGCAACAGCTGATCTGCATCTGCACTTCCCAGAAAACTGGAGGCAAGTAAGACGTTACTGTTTACAACTCTTTTCAGTAAGTCAGAAAGGCAGAGATAACAGACTTGAACTGCTACTACTTGAGTGTACCTGGAAGGAGGGTTTTCTACTACTACCTCCTCTGAAAACCTTGGAAGAAAGGAAAAGAAATGTACATGGCTTTTCCTTTATAACATCTCCTCTTTTACTACCTGAATAATCTTGTTTCGGCTACATGATCCCACCAACTAGATCAGCAGATAAACAAGCATATTCAAACAACAATTTTTAAAGTCTCAGACAGTGGATGAAATCTCAGCTCAGTTAAACAACTTTAGGGAGACAAGATTTTACTATGGGTATTTTAGGAATGTTACCAAAAGAACCCCAAAGACACAAAACATTTGAGAAAAATACTTCTTTATCTCTTGTCCTCTGACTTACACGTGCTTGACTTTAACACTCCTCCAGATCTCTTGCACACTGTAATAAACATTTTGCAACAAATCAGAGACTTTGCCTATTATTTCCCCTGGCATACCTTGCTGTATTCTAACTGAGGGGAATCGAAAACTTGGTACCAATAAAGTGCTGTAACAGGAGGTGCCCACAGGAATCTGCCTGGGGCAAAGCCAGAGGTTAACCACAGTTGTTCAAGTGACTTAAATTGCTGCACACCACAGGTATCTGCTGAGTGCTTTCTATGCCTCCATCTCCAATTTTAGGATGTAAATTAGAGCAGGATTGAATTACTTATACACAACAGGTCATAAATAGAAGTGTGGAAGGAAGAGTAGGGTTTGCAGTTTTCCTTGTTCCCAAAATAAAGGAAAGAAGCAGAACTGATAGCAACTTAGCAAATTAATTTCTCCAGAAGATGGAATGATCCAGTGCTGGATACTGTTCTCCCTGGCAGAGAAATGGGCTTGTTACAATCTAGGAATCCACAGGCAGCATTCATATCTAGGTGCTTTTTCCCATTAACCTTTAAGGAATTCAGCTAGCTCACAGGCAAGCCAAACAGAACTGAAATCCTTGCATCCATGTCTCACACACACAGGTTACAGCAGTAATGGGAAAAGGAGAAATGAGCCTTATATTCTGGATAATTTATGACTGGTAGGTACGTGTAAAATTCCAACATGAAAACGTTTTATACTTTAGAGTAGGAAGCATCCTTTTTCCCCAGCAGCACTTGGCTCAGTTCATCAGAACTGAGGATTCAATAAGTGGTCAGACAAAAATAAGGCTTAGGTAGTTGGAGGTGAACTGAGCAGTGTGTTTCACAGGGACAAGCACTGAGCTGGCATTAGAGCTAAATGTAATCACAGTTAATAACAGAGTACAACACACACATACATGTAAGTAAATTTACAAAGTGATGACCCACATGTTTGTTACAAAGATTGAAAGAACTGAGATCTTTGCATAGAGAGAGAGACACTAGCGAACTTTTAACAGTCAAGAAGACAAGAAAAAGAAAAAGCAGGTCCAGGATTCTGGACAGCGAGAAAGACACTTAGAACCTGAATTCACCTGCGTAATTTTGCTGAATTGTAAACTGCTGAATTCGCCTGTGTAATTTAGTTGACTTACAGGTAAAAATTACTAAACTTTCAAAAAAACAGAAATAGTCCAATGAGACAATAGAAAGGGACACAGTCAACAGTACAATGACAGACAAACAGGACTGAAAACCAGGAACAGTTACTTTTTCTTACAGTGATGCACATAAGCAGGCAGTGAAGTAGAAGACATGAAATAAAATCATTAAAATCGAATTGCATTAGAATGCAATTAAATAGACAGGACCAAAATCATGGTCAGTCTTAGGGGAATCACAGGTGAACTCCCTGGAAACTCTCATCATTCAGGAATGCTGCACACGTGTTTAAAAAACCTAAGAGCTCCGTTTGTTCCTGTGAGCAAATTACCTTTTTGCTAAGCTGCTGATTTTCCTTTTCCAGTTCCACAAACTTTAGGCTGCTCTCTCTGGAGGTCAAGGAGGCATCTCTCAACTCCTGGATTGTGTTCTGCAAGCTCTGATTATCCTTCTCTAGCTTTAGTATTCGACTCGAAGCACATTCATTCAACTCAAACACAAAGGACTTTCTGGCTGTTGAAACATGAGAAGCAGAAGGTTGCACTAATCAATTCACAAAAATCTCCTTCTGAGGTGCACAAGATCCACTTGGGTGAAGATTACTGCTGTTGGTCTTACAATTTCAGCAAGACTGCTAAATAAATACTTGGTTAAAAACAGAATCCATTTTCACAGATAATCATTAATACTTTAATAAACTGAGTACTCTCTGAACAGCCAGACATCTCAAAAGTTGCTTACTTTCTTAACTCTTCTTAAATTTGTTTTAGTCATGTTGGGAGCATGTTCTAATGTTAGTAACAAAATACACTTTGATACCATGTCATACTTTCATCATAGGAAATAAATTGAGGCAGAAAGTAAACCCCCTACTAGTGAAAACTCAGGTATTCAATCACATTTAGTAATAGAAAAAATTCTTACAAAAGAGAATTCTAGTGCTTATCTTTACAGCTTCTTCATCAAGAGTATGCTGAATCACAGAGAATAATTTCCTGCTAGGTACACAGGCACAGAACACCCATAAGAATGCTGATCTGAGAAGTGTCTGAAGTTGAAATCTTAGAACTAAAAAATTTATTCAAGTTTTACAACAGAGATGTTATTTTACTCAATGCTTGTAGATCAAAAGTCTCACTACCTCTCAGCCTCAAAATCCATCACCTGAGCCTCACTGCTCTGTTCATTTCTCTGCCCAGCATTTGAATAATTACAAGAGCAACCTTCTTGTTCACATGAAATGATTGCTACCCATCATCTCAAAACCACATTTCATACGAAACTGACTTTAACACTGTCTTTAAATCTAAGAAAATTAATAAGCACTACAGTACACTGAGTACTTTAAGCTGTCAGCTTTCTGAAATTGGTAAAATCCTCTTTGTCTCTTTTATGAAGCATCACCTGGAAGCTTTGGTCAAGTGAAGATTCAAATAGTTAACATTAACTAAATACTCCAGGTGAGTTCTGTTTTGAAATGAAGTCCACCTAAATTACTTTTCCCAGTGTTTATTTTAAAAATTATTTTTAATAAAATACACCAAACTAGCTGGTAAAATCTTCTACCTGCCACCCTTGCAGAGTCACTTTGATATCCAGGAATGGGAGATTTTCCAGAAGAGTTTTGCAGTCTGTATTTGTACAAACAAACTGCATTCAGAACAACAACATGGATTGAAATAAAACTTCTTAAAGAGAATTACTGTAAAATCAGAACAGCACTTCCATGAAATAGAAGTCCAAAGTTAAATGTTATTAAAAAAAAAAATTCAGCTTCCTTCACCTACTGAATGCAAGTTTATGGATGTTCTCAGTTCCTCATTCTTTTTCTTTGGTTAATCAGAGAGTTTCTGAAGCTCCAGTGCTAAAATGCTAAACATCAGCGCAGTGATAAATCACTCAAGGAAATTTTGGAAGTTATGTTCAATAGAAATTAGTAAATAAGAGTTAACAAAATAAAACTAGCATTCTTCCTTCTATTACATTAATAGTGAAAGAAAATCAGTAAGAGAACAAAACTTGATATTTTAAACAGGCCATAAAATTTAGGTATTTTTACATTTTCCTGGAATATCTTGATTAAAATTTCTAAGTTTTGACAGAACTGTGTTTTCACCCCACTAGCACAATGAGCAATATCCTTGATTACACAGAAGGAATAATAGAGTGGCATTCATTTCTCAGGCTGGCATAACCTGCTTTGCAAGATTATTATTTAGAAGTAACAATTAACTAGCCATTAATCTTAGTGAAGAGAATTCAGATCCTAGACAGCAAGAAGATTTCAGACTTTGTGTCAGCCACACACACAGCTGTTCTACAAAACAAAGCTATTCTAGACAGTTTCACTGAAAACATCTGCTTACTCTAATTTATTCCTTTGTCTTCAAGTTCAACGGTTCCTGGTACACAAAGCCAAACATGCAAGTCTTAGCAAAATAAGGTGAATACTCAATAAAAGCTGCATGTTGAATTAGAGGAAATAGCTTATATTTCCCAAGTTCCACTTGGAATTGTTATTTAGGCTGGTATGATAAACAGAATAAATGTTAAACACAAACACAGGAACCAACGCTAAAACCTTTCCAGTGAAGAAAGAATCAGTTATGTTTGTGATAGTTACGGAAATCAAACCAACCACTCAAACAAACAAAAAAAAAAATCAGCCAGTTATTCTAACTGCATACATTTTTCAGTATCTAGTAAAAATAAATGACTTCAGCATACATTACTTCCTGGGACTTAAAGACCAGTTAATTGTCTGTATTAACTGTACTAAAGAATACTAAAGATCACAGACTCCACCCAACCATTCAGTTAGAAATATTCAATGTGACATTTCTGCTGTGTCATTTACAAAGCTTTCTCTTTTTTTAAAATTTTTATTAAGGTGTGATACTTAAAAGTCACTTTCTCAGTGATGAACAAAACAAAAGCAAAACGTTTTGATGCTTTCAAAAGAAAGTGAAAGGAAGATTAATACATTTTAGAAGTTAAAAAAAAAATCAAGGTCAAAGTCAAGTGGCTGAATGAGGGAAGCTTTCCAATCTTGGATTAAACTTCTGTTCCCATCTCAGTCAACCAATCTATTTGTTCTGAAGCAGACCACAAACACCACAGCTACCCCAGCTGGTACTCACTATCTGCAAGATCAGTGCTTTTAGACAGTTGTTCTAGTTCCCAGCCTAGATGTGCAGACTCGTTCATGCTCTGTTTCTGTGCAATCTCCAGGACCATGTTCTCCTCCAGCAGCTCTTCAATTCTCTTCTTGTCTGTGTCCCGGTCCTGTGCAAGACACACGTGAACAAAAGCACGTTCAGCTCCTCTGTAAGATTCTGGGCTGAGCTGCTACAAACACTGTGTATGTTGGGGGTAGAAGAATCTCCTTAAACACTGTGGTTTTATAATGAAACACATCCTCAGCATTGAATGTTTGCTGTGGGCTACCTATATAAGCCACAGAAAGCAAAGCCCAACTAGCCCTGTTTAGCACCAGCTCTGCTCCATGATAGACATGGAGAGAGGGGCATGGCAGGGCCACTACAGGCCAGGACTAGTATGGCAGACTGGATTCAAGATGTCTCCAGAGCTAAGCTCTTCAAAAACATGTAGCATCATGCTCTGAACACACTGGAAATTCTTCAGATAGAACCATAAATTCTGCAGAGCTTCAATTTATCACATCAGCCTTGGACACAGTCATATGGATCAGCAAGTAACACCTGCCTTGTAATATGAATTCTAACTCCTGAAAACAGATCTGGAGAATTAATCTATTGTTGCTTCTTGTGACTATTTCAGACATTTGCTTTTGTGGGAACTGAAATGCTGCCTCAGTGGTTCTCAAGCTGTCAGAAACCATAACCAAAAATTCATCAAGTCACCCAGAAAAGCATGCAAAATCTCCAGCAACTTTGGAAAAGCTGAGCATGACATGACCTTTATAATATCCCGAATCACAGAATCATAAAATGATTTGGGATGGAAGTGACACTAAAGATTATGCAGTTCTTGCCATGGGAAGGGGCACTTCCCACTAGACCACATTGCTCAAAGCTCTGTCCAACCTGGCCTTGAACACTTCTAGGGATGGGGCATCTACGACTTCTCTGGGAAATCTCAACATCCTTACAGTGAAGAATTTCTTCTTCCTACTATCTAATCTAAACCTACTCTCTTAGTTTGAAGCTGTTCCCACTTGTCCTATCACCACATGCCCTTGTAAAACATCTCTCACCATCTTTCTTTTAGGCTCCCTCCTGCAAGGCAGCTATTACACCACCCTGGAGACCCCTCTTCTCCAGGCTGGGAGAAATGCAATTTTCTCAGCCTTTGCTCACAGGAGAGGTGCCCCATCCCTCTCATCATCTTGGAGAGCCTCCTCTGGACTCACTCCAACAGGTCCATGTCCTTCCTGTGCTGAGACCCCACTCTCTGATTTACACATAAATTTTGGAATTTTGTGACTTTTACAGTGACAATGGATTCTTAAAGACTCTGTAATGGCTGGAGATTAGTAAATAGTCTTTCTTGTTGGAAACAGAGTAGATTTTATTTCCTACATTTAAGAGGTTTCTACTTAAACAGATTTTAGTATCTCCGTTAACAAAACGTATGAAAGCAGTCTGTATTTTAAAATTGTGATATACCTTCTGCATAAAATAAAACTCAATCTCATACAAAGTAGCACTGGCAGTACCTACACTGTTAACATTACACTATTTCAAGAATTCATGTACAGAAAGTTCAATCTAAAAACCTTCAAAAGCACTATTGATTTATTTGCCTGTCTCCAGTTTCTCTGACTTGATTTTGTAACATAAGGATAAAAATGAAAGTCAAATTAGCATAACGAAAAAGAAAGTGCATACCAGCTCTACATCATGAAGTTTGGATTTCAACTGCAAATTTTCCTTCTCTAATTCATGCAGCTTATCACCACGAGCTCTTGCCATGGTTAGCTGTTCTTCTAGCATGGCCTTTGTTTCAATTAATACAATGTTGTCCTCTCTTAATTCCTAGGGAAAAAAAGTAAGAGTGTTAATTTCTTACTGACTTTTCATAGACCAAGTGATTTTCATAAAGTGACATTGCAAAAAACAAGAAGGAAATCTGACATGTTTGTTTCAAAGAAAGACTTTTATCTACTATTTTAATGAGAGATGACAGTATGTTTTATTACCTTTGAGTCATTATACAAGTAAATCTAATATTTCTTAGAGTTTTTTCTCCTGAATTTTACAAGCTTAATGGAATTTCTTTTGCTTTATATGAGGCTAGATCAACAGAAGCACACAGAAGAGCAATTGTTCTATTCCAAAATCACTGTTATAATACCAATTCCTTTGCCAATTTATCATAGTCCCTTATTTTCCCAGCTTCAAAATAGATTATTTACTTTCAAGGGATAGGGAACAGTATCCATCAATACATTCAAGATCCACATTGCTGTTTTAGTACATGTGCAAATGTCTGTTTATTAAAGTTTCTCTCTCTCTCTTTCATGAACAGAATCCTAATTCACATGAACAGTAGAAGTTGTTTTACACTTACCACTGAACACCCCCTGCCATTTCCCCACTAAACACATGAGCATGAACTGCATGAGCCATGTTGCTTACTCATTAGAGCTTTTGGATCTGGTTTTACTGAGTAGAAGTTTAATTTACTACTTTGTTGTAGCCACAGCATTAGAAACAAGTTAATTATACTGCACTGCAACTGTTCCTTGCAAATAACAATGAAACTCTGTGCATTCAAGTATCTTATTCTGGAAACATGAAACATCCAATGCACGAAATCTGGCCATGAAATGTTGGTCATGTTTTAAACACATTTATCAAGTATGTCTCATTTCAAGCTATAATAACTCACTGCTGGCTTTTACTTTTGTTGATCCTCAGATAGGTCTTGAGTCCAAGACAAATGTTCTATAACAGGAATGCATCAGCATTTCAAAGATTAAATGGATACAGTAAGGAATTTTCCCCAGATGAGTTACAACTGGGCAAGAAGCAGATTGATTCTCTACAGAAACTTTGTCATTCTCTGATTTCCTCCCTTCTCTCCCCATCCATTCTGCTGTTCCAATGAAATATGTAAAACCAGAAAATGTGCAAACAGGACAAAATGCTTGACAAGTTTATTCCTGGATAACTGACTTCAAATGTGATGTCTCTGCTGACACAGTGTTCATGTCTGGTCTCTTAGACCACAAACAGCCAAACCAAGTAGATTCCTGAAAGATCACCAGGCATGAGAAATCACTTTCATAGCTTAATCAGCAACTACATTCTCATTTTTTGGGGTGGAATCAGCCTTAAGCTCACATATTTAAAAAGCAAACAGAAAGAAAAGAAAAAAAGAAAAGATAGATGTAAAGAATGCGTTAAGAGTGTCTGATGATAGCCACTCCCCCTGCCTTTTGATACTACAGGGGGCTGTCATTTAAAAGCCTTTCATAGTCACAGTTGTTTGCTGCAGCTTGACTGTATATGGAATAATATGGAAAGTCTATCTTACGCAGTACCATACTGCCCTTGATCTCTCAATGGGTCAGCTACCAACTTGCAAATCCTGAGAGGAAAAATTTCCCTACTATAATAGCACTAAAAGGACAAGTATGTCAGCGTTTGTGAAGAGGTTCATCTCCAATTAAAATGTCTGAGTATGCAAGTAACTAAAATAACAATAATACTGAAACACTAAAATTACAGAACTTGCATTTTGGGCCAAGTCTGAGCTAACAAGGTCACTTCAGGGTGGGCAAACTTTAAAGGCTGACACAAAACAGATGACAGACTGGAAGAAGTGCATGGCACAAAAACTGCTGGGTGTTATGGAAGCTGCCAGAATATCTGTAATGAAACATCAATGTGCCAAGAGTTTACTTTGCTAGATCACCACACTCAATCTGGACCACAGCCCTAAGAACTAAAGTGGTGCCTGACCTCAAAGACATGACCTCATAACTACCCTTAAAACTGCCTACCGAGCAAGAACTAGTTATTTCAGTGTCTCATCAAGAGTCAAACTATGTGCCAAGTATATACACATATGCAGGCTCTGGTACAAACCACACACCAGTGGGAACTGCAGTATATGGAAAACTGAAGCACTTTCCATTGAGCACCCAGGATGGGCAGTCATGCCAGTTCAAAGTAGTTCTGATGAAATATTAAATTAATAACCAGGTGGAAATGCCTGCTGTGACGAGGTAGACATTGCTCACTCTCAGATCACCATGATCTGAGGTTGTCTTAATATTGAAAAGTTCATATAATTTAAATAATTAGTCCATGGGAGTTTTGCAGAGTTACATCTCAAAGCCTGGGAAGCAAAGCTGTCCTAACTAAAACTTGTCAGCTGTCAGCACTAACGTCTCTCAGAATTTGGAGAAATAACACAGCTGACCTAAAAATCTATCTGGCTACAAATCACACTTGTTAGACAGTCAGCAGGTGGTGGTCATGGGGAGGTGCTGCTTCCACTGGAATTAAAGTTCATTTTTAATTGAATTAACAAATTTGCTAACATTATTTTATAGCTATAAGTTTATTTTAAAATCAGCAACAAAAACAGTTAGCTGTGGATTTTTTTTGTTTAATACACTGAGTATAACTCAGCTTTTGCAGTTTCTAAAATGAATTACATATTGTGGTTTGATGCCCTATCAACTGTAACTTGAAATAGCTTTAAGAATGTGCGCTGTGCATTCAGATGGTTAAAATTAACTCTGGGGATAAATGGTTGCACAATCAGGTGTGTTGCCACTAGGAAACATTTTCAGAAACTAGAGTAGCAATGAGATTGTTTAAATCTGAAAAGAGAGAATTTGCACCTGCATCCGAACCCAGTTCAAACCTTTGCCTTCTGGCAGTTCAGAAGCTGTTGCTACTGAGCCATAGCACAGTTAACATCTTGTGATAATCAAACATTGAACACTCATATGATAACATGTAAGAGATGCTTTTGTTTTTGTTTTTTTTTTTAATTGACAAGAGATTCCTCCTGTAATCCTGCATAGAAATTTTATTATGGTGAGAAGGAGGAAAACTGGGAAAAGCATACTCCTTGGCCTTAGGAAATAATTTCATCCCATGGAACAGCAAAAGATTCAGCGGAGATGAATCCTGGAAGGGAGCTTTGCACTGCAGAAAAGCACCTCAGTGGAGGAAGCCCTGCACTGAGCTGCTCCTTCACATTCACAGTTGTGACCTCATTAAGCCACATCAGCAGGAAGGCTCCAGAGGACATTCATGTTCCTTGAACAATGGTTCAACTAAAACGTCACTCCTGAACAATTTGTCAAGATACACAAAGAAGGAAAGCACCACACAAGCCCTAAATGTGTTACATTGACATACAGACTTGAACCTTTTGCACTCCTGCAATACCAGGAAGGAAAAGATTTTAAAAGCTCATTTAATAGCTTTCTGCATTGATGCACAACACTAAATCCTCTTTTTCTTCTCACCTACCAATCTGGCACTGCTTATTAACACCCCTGTCAAGACTCTGTGAGCCTTAAGGTATCACATTACCATAGAAAAGTAGCTGATGCTGAACACACACTTACATTTTCACTGTGTGCTGTGGATGATTTGTTCAGGTCTTAAGGGTTGGAGTTCAGCAAGCCATTGGCAATCAGTAAATGCCATGAAAGAATAATCACTGTGCTATCTAGAAGTAAAAATCTCTACCATGTTACATCCCTGAACAAATCTAAGCAGAGACTACATTAACCCCAGTCATTAATTCTTCTTTTGGAGGGGCAGAGGACTTGAGTCAGATTTGACAGAAAACTGAGGCCCCGTGGAAAGCTGGATACTGGCTAAAATGTGCAGCCTTTGCACTATTCTGTGACCACAAAAACACAGAATAGGGCCCTGTGGAATCCCCTGAATGCACCAGCCTGAGACCAATGGAGTTTGCCTGCTGCTTAGTGCTGTCACTCCATAGCTGAGTCAAAACTTGATCAATGATGGGAAAGGGAGTGGTGAGAATGTGAAATTCGCTGTCTATTCTAAACCTAAACAGCACCCTGCAGACAGCTGTGCAATCCTGCTGGCTGCCAGAAGAGCTCAGCTCCTACAATAGTGACTTCTGCTAAAAGCCACACTACGGCTCCAAACTAGACGTGTCAGATCAGTGGGAAAACATTCCTGGTCCCACTACTGTATTTTACTGGTTTTAGCTGGGGTAGGCCAAATGGCTATTAAGGGTCTGTGTTCTGGATTTGGCTGAACAGTGTTGATAATACAGATGTTTTTGGTATTGCTGAGTAGGGTTCACACAGAGCCAAGGCCTTTTCTGCTTTCTGTGCTGCCATGTTAGTGAGGAAGTTGGGGGTGCATGGGAAGGTGGGAGGAGACACAGCCAGCACAGGTAACCCAAAGTGACTGAAGGGATATCCCAGACCATATGGCATTATGCTCCGTATATAAAGTAGGGAGAAGAAGACGGAAGGGGAGGACATTTTGGAGTGTTGGTGTTTCACTTTCCAAGTTACTGTTACAAGTGATGGGGTTCTGCTATCCTGAAGATGGCTGAACACCTGCCTGTCCATAGCAGTGAATTAATTCCATGGTGTGCTTTGCTTGTGCGTGTGGCTTTTGCTTTCCCTATTAAACTGTCTTTATCTCAACCCATGAGTTTTCCAGCTTTTACCCTTACAATTTGCTCTCTGATCTCACTGGTGAGGAGTGAGTGAGTGGCTGTGAGAGGCTTGGCTGCTGGCTAGAGTTAAACCATGATAGTATTGCAGGGAGGTATCCCTGGAGAGCCAGCACTCATCTCTGACATTCCATATTTCCACCAAAAACTGACAGGGGGGAAGAGAGAGTGAGGAGCATTAGAAGAACTAACATAGAAGTCTCTATGAATGAATAGAATGCTATGTTAAGCAAGATTAGTAGTGCAGGACATGCAGCAGTGCAGGAAACCACTGGCTCTGGGACAATCAAGAAGACTACTCCCTTGATCTCAGATGAAGGGGACACAAAAACTCCTCTCTGAACTCCAAATTATCTGAGCAGCAGGTGAAGTTAAACACCTCCAGTGCACAATCAGAAGGGGAACACCAGGATGGCTCTCTGATAGCCAGTGTGCCAGGGTACAGCATGACTGATTTCCCAGCTCGAGGGAGGAAAGCAGAGAGAGGCAGAGTTTCATACTTCCTAATGCAAACTGGGATTTACCAAGAGGCAAGACAGGCTTTTTGCAGCCTATTGCTTCATTTAATAACCATCCATTTTAGTGAACCTATTCATAAGAAGCCGCAGCTTAGCTGCCCCTTAGGTTAAAGACGGGAAAAAAAAATCACCTACAAAGTAGAGTTTATAGAGCAGAAAAATAAGGTCTGTGCTCTCAACCAGAGGCCTGGCAACATCACTCTTCTATCTCGGACTTGGGATTTTATCTAATTATAGTGAGGCTGTCAACTACTGAACCTCCATTCGTTCAGCAGTCTGGATATTTATTTGACTTTGGCTGAAGTGTTACATATGTGGATTATTGGGAGTTTTGGTGTGAATTCCTCAAAGAACTGAAAGAACAGAAAGTAAGAGCAGTCCTACCTAAATTTAGTATCAGCCATGCTGAGCCAGTGAGTTTGGCCAGACGATCTCTAAGGTCTTTTGTAACCTAATTCAATTAATAATTCCAGGATGGGCATAGCTGCTGGTGACTAAGCTGAGTAACTGACATTAATACCGGAACAAAGCCACGCATTTCTCATTGACATACCCCACTCATGACACTAGGGAGGATCCAAAATTTTTCTCCTTTCTACTACAAGTAACAGTTTCAAAAAGAGGTGGCTAGAATTTGTCATCTGAGGTCATCCTTAAAAATGCCATTTTAACAACAGTTCCATCTGCTACAAAGCCCTACGGAAAAACACCCAAACATTCATTTAATTAATGTATAGATGGTATATAAAATGTTGGTCCAAGGAACAACTCTGGAACAGAGGGAATTTACCTAAAGCTAAACTAAAGATCTGGACTCTAGAAAAAGCATCCAGACAAGGTCTGTCCTGTTTAGCCACATAATGTTGGAGTAAGCAGAGTTTTTTAAAACTAATGGGCATTTATTTTGTGTGCATCAAGTACTTCCTCTACTGAAAGAAGTTTTAATGATGCTCAGTCAATAGCTATGATGTATGTTATGAAACTTCTACTTGCTCTGATGTTCTGCTATGGTCAGCTCAATGACAAATGACACATGAACTAGTAAAACAACAAAAGCCAAACATTAAGGATTACTCAGCAAATCTTTCTCTTAATTTTCACTTGCCTCCATGCGAGCTTTGTAAAACTCCACATCGTGAAGTTTCTCTTTGCACCGAACCAGCTCCATCTCGAGTCTCTCCACGCGGTTTGCCTTCTCTCTCAGGGAATCGAGCTCATCTCTGTAGGCTCGGGCAGAGCGAGCATCTGAAGCAAGGTGCATGTTCTGCCAAGGATAAGCAGGGAGAAAAATCTAAACTAATACTTTTAAGCATGTACTTTAAGTTTTATTTTTTTGTATTTACTTACTATGATTGTAAGCATAGACAAATAGTATTGCCCTGGTTGAGGAGTAAGAATTCTCCTAGTAGCCAGTAAATTCTCTACAGGACAGAGAGGTTGCTCAGCCTGTTGGACCTCTGACACTACTAATGTGTGATGCTGCACAAGCTTCAGGCACTACTAGGCTGTTTGTAAGCTGAACAGATGAGACTGCTCTCAACAGCTAAGTGGCAAGCACAGCACTGCTATGCCACAACCACAATCTTTAAACAGCTTGCTGGACTAAGTTGATTTCTTTATTATAAAGCAGGCATAGCAGTAATTTCAGCCTCACACTGAAACAGGATTTCTTTTTTTAAATAGGGAAGATTATCACAGTAAAACAAGCCCATCTCACCTCTTGCTTTATTTTTTGCAGCTCTAGGGTGAGCTGCTCAACTTCATGTTTAGAATCTGCAAGCTGCTCAGACTTCTCTTCCCTGAAAAGGATTAGAAAAATCTTAGTAATTTTTTTTCTATCCTGAAACAATATTGATTATATGGACACTGCCAGGAATCTGTAAAGGAAGAGAAAAATCTCCCAGCATATTCTTTGTTATGACAGCTTCATCATTTTTTCATGATACCATACATATATCACGGATATAGAGTTTGCAACTCTATTTTTATACTAAGTTCCTATGTTTAAATCTCATTGGTGCAACTGCTGTCATAGACAGCTTCCACTTTAAGTTAAAAACTAAAGCTAGCAGTTGGTATTTTGAAGGGTGGAAGAGAGAGAGAGATGAGACACAAAAACAAGAATGGAAATAGCCATCACTTCACATTTAAAGCCCAACTATAAAAGAAGAAAAGATGGAACACACTACTAGCTTCCTACTGCTCTGATTTGAAATGTGTGATTCTGAGAGCTCTTATGGAAGCCAGTATACTGAAACCAACAGGCTCCTGCACTTTCAGGATGCATAACACTTAATATGCAAGTCTGTCTAGAAACACAAAAATATAGCAACTTACAGCTCCTGACGGATTCTTCTCAATTTAGCCTTTGTGTCTGCCAGCTCAACTGCAAGGTGCTGTTTTTCTTCATTAGAAAGAGGGTTGGCAGGGTTTGGTGAAGAATCTGGACTTGGTACTTTCAGAGGGCTTGGGGGTTGCTGAGACTGCAGATAATCTCTTTCTTGAGTGAGATCTACAATGACCTGGAAACACAAAAGACTGTGTAGTGCCAAGAGATAAATAGTGTATTTATACATTGTTTTAAAAATACCTAAAGATTATTTTTAGATTCAGGAAATTATTAGTCTGGCCTACAGAAGTCAAGTGACAGCCAGGATTGAAGGTTTTACAGAAGAGGAAAGAAATCTCCACTATGCTCTAACCACTAAAGCATTCCTCTTCCAGTGTTCAAAATAAGTAGTCTATTTGCCTTGAAGAATTAATAAAAACCTGTAACAACTAACAGTTTTAATTAACACAATGGCAGTCAAAAGCAGAAGATTAAAAGGCTAAAGAAGGGGAAAAGGCTTCTCCAGAGATCTGAAGGGAAAGGAACTGATGAATCAAAAAAGCTAGAGAAAACAATGGAGTCCAGGAGGGTAGATGCCAAAGATACTAGCAGGCTCTGCCTGAATGACATGCAGAGACATCTGGTCTCCACTTCATGGAGAGACTGCTCAATTCCTCTTCACCAATCACTTCACCACATCTTAGTGCTTACACAAAAATCAATGGAAAAGTCAAGATCTTTCTAAAATTTTCAGAGGTGTAATAGAAACTTGCAAAAGAAATAGAAACCTAGTGCACAAACAAGACACAAGAGAAGGAATGGAGCCCACATCTGCTGCTTCTCATGAGCTCTATATGGGAGAGATATGTCCTCATACTTCTGTGCATTCATCTCTCTCATCAATGAGCCTCCTGAGGTGGAAAACCATATTCCTGGAGAGAGACTCTAGTTCTTCTGGGGCCATATCTGGGAGCTCCAGCCACTGCAAGTCAAAGACATTCTCCTGATTGTGAGTCACCTAGGAATAGGAACAAAAAAGTATGTCTTTCCACTGGGTGAGCTGAAAATCTGTTCACCATATATGCAGCGTCCCCTCATTTCTTCTATTCATAAATTAAAAAACACATCCATTTTACCAAAGTCAGTCTGCAAATAATAAATGCAAGTACTTAACTGTAACACTACCCAGTATTTAAATTTTTTATAATTATTAAGCCTGATTTTTAAAAGTGATCAGATAAATATTATGATCAGCAGCATGCACGCTCTCATATTAGAAGCGTGCAGCTGTCTCACTGACCCTGAGGTGATTCCCACAGAGAAGGGACTAATCCCACACTGAACATTCAGAAGAATCTCTGATTTCAATGAATTCACAATACAGCTGGGAGGAGCTGTATCAGCTGCAGAAATACTTCTGGTTGCTGCTAGCAGTGTATCTTTCAACTGTTACCATACCTAAATTGATTTACTTTGAATCATTTAGCAGAAACATCAGGCAGGTCTCTCAAGCTCAGTTAATGACTGTTCCAGCTTTTGTTATAACCATGTGCTTAGCTCATCACGATTTTTTTTTCTTTCCTAAAAATGAACTATTTTTTAAGTGTTAAGAAAAAAAGTTCCTGTCTGAAGACTTCTCCTATTTTTTCCTCAAATTTGAGTGTACCAGGCTTTCTACAGCTGCATGCACTAACACCTGGGCACAGTCAGCACCCACTCCCAGTGAGGGGCACTTCCACTTGGCTCTCCAAAGTAAGAGACTTTCTGTATTCTTTGGTAAGCCTATCCATATGCTTTCCTTCTTCTGAAGCCATAGAAATCCAAGAATGCTTGTCATTGGACCAAACACCTTTTCAAACAGAGCATATGTCCAATTTCAGCTATTTAAGACAAGCTAGCTCAGAGGTCACTGGGCAGGCTGTGTCACCTACCACAGGGCTTTGGGACTAAGTGCTTACACCACTGGTGCACAGGGTTCTGCAGCTTCTAAGACACACATGGATTTTGTCAATATTGCACATGGAACCTTACAAGTACCTTACCTTATAAGTAGCAAGCAAGGCATTTACCACTGCATCTCCTTAAAAGATAACTGAGCCAAATAATGATCCTAGCACCTATAATTTTCATCTTATAATTTGAGTGTAGTGACATAATCAATTTTCTTTTTTGTGAAGTTCATGAATCCGTTATGAAATTCTAAGCATTAGTATTTTACAGCAAAAAAATCCTCTTAAGTCAAGGAAGGGAGAGATAGATACAACCTCAAAACAGACAATACTAATAATCCTACCTCCTGAATGTGTGACACAATGGCAGCTTGGGTTTCAATATCCAGCTGTTTTATTCTGTCAATAAACTCTTCTTTCCTTTCACACTGTTAAAAGAAAGCACATCCTGAAACAGCGCTACATATCCTAAAACTTACTGCTCCATTTTTCATTTAAATTAAAAAAAATAAAAACAAACCCAAACTTGAACAACCTACACTACTAATAAAAAAGTGTTCAAGATCTACACTTTGTCACACTAGAAGGTATAACACTTCACTGCTCCATATGGAACATGAGCCAAATTATGCATTAAATTATTTAAACGTTTTAGTCAGTACAATCAAGGCTAAGTTAAATGGCTGGTTTTGCTCTTAAAAAGCAAGTTCAACATGCAACGTGATCAAGAGGTGGGGAAACAGCCAGAGGAAATCATCACAGCTTCGTTAATGGAGCTGCACAAATGTAAACCTTCATTTACACTGCATCATTTAATCTGTCTGCTTTGCTGTTTGCATTTTGTTTGGTTTTGGCAATGAAAAGAGATGCATCACTTCAGATAGTATTTACATCAACGCCCAATGTTGTTTGTTGGACTAAATCAACATATGCTTTAGATAAAAAATGGGAAACTTTCTGGATAAATATGAGTGACATTTCAGACAAACAGATTTTAGTAAATCTTTTACTTAAGGCTTTAGAAAAGGCAGACATCTGCTCTCAGTATATCTGTGATTGTGCACTAAAAACGTTATTGCCTTCTTGTAACAATACTGCACTGTGAAAAACTTAAGCTGTATTTTAAAGGGTTTTTTAAACCCATTTACAGTGTCCTTCTGGGGCCTGGTTCTGAGTCTCAACCATTTACTTCCTAGGGAAGAACCTCAGACCAGCAAGTGAGGACTGAGGATGCACAGCAGCCAAAACCATTCTTTGTGCTGCAGCACAACACTAACATAATTCAGAGCCGCAATATGCAGACAGCTTTACCCTGACATAATTGAGCTGACATAGCTGAGCGGGGTAAGTGTCCTAAGGCATGATAAAAACACAAGGCAGACCTACAAACAAGGTCAATTATCAGCAAAGGCCTGCCTGCAACGAGGCCATTGTTTACTGCCTCAGAGGTTTGGTGGGTAGAACACTGATTTCTTTATCTGGTAACTGCTGTGCATTTCTCCAGAGTTTCTCATATACATTGCCTCTCTATTTATTTAAATAAATGTCACACAAAGATCTCTGCATTAATATACAAAGTATCTATTAATCTGGTATTTTCAACACGTAATATTAAATAAAAATACCGTGCAAATAAAATCATGATTCATTAAACAAATGTTTAGACTTGTTAAACTATTTGTTTGGCATTAACATGTACTGTTCCACTTTGTATTTTAAAACAGTAAGAAAATAAAACAACGACAATCTTGGTATCAAGAACACTGTTCAAAACTTATCTCGTCCCACTGTGTTATCAAAATTAAAAAGTACACATCCTGTGTCTGATTAAGCAGTGGCAACAAACTGAGGCTACTGCTATCACACAATGTGCTTCCTCTCCCCTGCATTTCTTTCCTTCACCTATTGTGTTTCGCACAATTTAGCTCACAAGCTGTCTTGAGCTCAAGGTTTGTTCATACAGCACTGATTTTTGGGTCAATTTTCTCATTACAGGAAAAAAAAAAAAGAGTCAAAAAAAATCTTATTTTCCATGAATGATCACCTGCACAGCACATCCCAGAACCAACAACAGCAGCTTCTTGATTTCATCCATACTTTTACCTAGAGAGGAAAAAAAGATCATCAGTACATATGTATAACAGGTAAGTACTTGCAAGTGATCCTCTACAAAATATGTGCCTAAAACGAGAAGTAAGACCTTTGAACAACTGCCTGAACAATATATATATATATATATATACGCCTATTATAAAGTTACCAGATTTTCTACATAACAATGCAGTTCTTATTAATTAGTTTAAAATCCTAAATCCAGCAAAACATTTTCCCCTTGATGTACTATCCTCACCTATAACTTTCCAAGGCTTTTCTGATCAATACATCACAAAAAAATCCTTTAAATAGTTTGATGCATATGACCTATGCTTGTCTCTTGTGTTGTGATTAACAAGGGTGCAAAAAAGCCCAGCAAACCACCAACAGCTCTCCTCTCTCCAAAAAACCCCACCAAAATAAAACAAAAACACCATGGGCAGAAGTAAAGGAGGGTTACTTACAAAGAACTTGCCCTAAATTCTCCTTCTGTAAAACAGTTACCACTCAGACCTCCCAAAGCTGAATACCATTCTGTGCATATAAATTCTCTCTGAGAGATAAGACGTTTCAGCAAATCAATTCTGCCCGTTCTGCATCAAAGCCTGTTCACACTTTGAAGCGTAAACCCCATGTGGTAAGAGGGCAGAGGATGAGGGATGGGGAAGGGATGCTGAGGAGCTGGCCATATGCTGGGAGCCATGGGGAGAGGAGACACAGCCCCTCGGCTGCTGCAGGCAATCCTGCTGTGACCAGCAGCCCTGTCAGCCACTTCCCAGGGTTAGGAGAGGGAAAGCCTTAAGTTCCTCAAGGGAAACTGGTGCAGCTTAGAACCAGCTTGTTTCAACAAAATTAATGTGGATTGTTGGATGGTAAAGGAAATTATGCATATCAAAGTTAGACAAAGGGCAAGGCAAAGAGGGCAAAAGGAAGGCAAGGAGTTTCAAAGAGAAAAAGAAAACATCTTTACAGAGTTAGGTTCAGGAAAAGCCTGTTCTCATTCACACTGGAGGAAGATGAGGAAAGAGGAACAAAGAATCAAAACAGGCCACATATATAGCTTTCTCTCATCCCTACACATGTGCATTCTTCCTGAGTAATTATGGGCCTAAATGCTTTCATCTAATACCTTGATTTACTTGGGTGTTCCGTTCCTATCACTAAATAGATACTAATTTCTGAGTGCAACTGTGCTCCTCCACCAACACCATGCCCTTGTGAGGCTGTCCTGGCAGAAAGTCAGAGGCATGTGCAGGACCCAAGGACAGGGAAGGGGAGTTAATCTGACTCATCAGTTAAGCTGCCACAGCCCCACAGCTGCACAAAGGCACTGACCTAAATTACCACCAGCGTTCCTGCCATTCCCACAGCCTTGCAAGCCAGCATGGCCACATGCAGGCAGCTTAGGAAGTAACTTGTTTCCTGATTTCTGGGCACACAAACATCCTAAACAAGTCTTTAAACACATCTACAAAATTTTCAGGAACTTTTAGGTATGTTCATCTTTGTAACAACTCAAGAATGCCCTAAAAAAAACCCATCAGTAAACTGTATGAATGAACACTATAATTCTTAATATCCAGGTCCTGCATTAGTAACCATTAAGATTTTGCAAACAGAAATTCTTCTTTTCAACAGGAGCAGCCATCTTTAAAACATGCTAGTTACACTTCACCCTGTAAATACAAGCTTATTTCCCTGCAGAATATTTAAAAACTAGTTTTGAGAGACATACAATCATTCTTACTTTTCTCCCTGTATGCAGCAGCACACGAGGCTTCCTCTTTCCTCAAAGCTACAATTTAATGCACAAATTCCATTTCAGTCTGTGAAAGTCTGATTGTTCTATATGAATCTCAATAATACAATCTTAAGCACAGACAATGACACAAAATCCTTCACAAAAAAAAAAATCTGTTACTTCATGAACAGTTCCTCTGAGGGCACTACTGGGAGACTATTCGTTTGGACAGAAGGTATTTTTTCAAGAAACTGAGTTCTCATTAGTTTCAGCACTGGGTTTCATTCTACATCAGCTTCAAAGTGATACAGACCAGGTACTAAATGCAGAGCATGCCTGTGGGACACAAAAGCAAGTCACTAAGTTATGGAGAGCAAGTGACTTGAGTGTGTCTCTCATTGGCCTAAACTTACTCAGGCAGAACACCTCCATGACTGAAGGAGTCAGGCTGCTTGCTCTGGATCATGCCAGACATGAGACCTAACCCTTGTGTGTTCTGGCACCTTCATCTGTCAACCATAAATTCCTATCTGTGCACCATGGCATCCCAACTATCCTTGGGGTGAACACAGTGGCTTGAAATCACTCATTTTAGAAAACACCAAGGTTACTTCCCGAATTGTGACAGCATCTATACCATCCTAAAGACAAGTCAGCTACTTAAAGTCATTGATACCACACCTATCTCTCTGCACCAAGGCTTTGATATTTTCTCAGTGAGGTAACAAATGGGGGTATTGGTGTGCCTGCATGACCCTTTGGCTCTTCCATCAAAGTAACTTATCAGAGTCAACCCTGGTCTCCCAACAAGGACTGACCTTGCCTGCAAAGAGCCCTTTGAGGGAGACCTTACCCCACTCCAGTCCTCCCATGAGGATGCCCAGGCAGACCATGGCAAGCCAAGGCAGAGATGGACAAGCTAAAGTTTATGGAAAGGAGTGAAAAATTAAGACTTGAGATAATCAGGAATTATAAAGTTCCTTAATGTTTTAAACATAACATTTGGCAGTCTGCTCTCTCCCCTGGCAGCCTGCAGTGAAAATGTAGCAGTCAGGATTACTTCAAGGTTTCCTTTTCAATAATTTTTTTCTATGCTTGCAGACATGCTGCATCATGTAACTAGAGATTGTACTACCCACTAGAAACCCTTCTAAGGCTTAAAGGTCCACTGAGCAGATATACCAGCCACACAAGTGTTTCAGAAGATCATGTGTGATTAAAGAGTTCCATTCCTTGGGCTTTCATTCAGAAGTTGTTTCCCATGGGGAGGAGACAGTTTGTTGACATAAAGGCACTCCCTGATCACTCACTCTCAAGCTAGGTTTGAGTAACATTTTAAAGCCTTGTAGAATAACACTATTTACAGGAGATTTTTTTTTTTTAAATAGGGTATGATTATGAAAAAGCTCTTTACCAATCTGAAGTGCTTTAGAGAGAGTTTTCAATTAAATCTCAAAACAAGCCAGGAAGGGATTAATTACCCCTCTCTCCCTTTCATCTCACCCACAGGACAGCTGAACTACCACACACTTCAGTGGAATGCCCAAGGTGACAAAGTGAATCAGAAGCACTTCCAGGACTATTACAGAGCATCACAGTGAAGTTCTATGCTCCAGACAGTGCCTCTGTCCTGCAATGCATGCTGAAGAAAAGCAAGTGACCTTCATCCCCGACTCAATCATGCCTTTTAAACAGTTCTCATGTTTTTAAAAAAGCTCGATTTGTGCACATTTCTAAGATGGTAAAGCTCCTTGTACAGCCTCAGAAGCAGGAATGTGCTGGCTCCCCTATTCTTGCTGGGATGACACAAGTCCTTCCCAGACAGCTGGGAAGAAAGTCTGATATGTCTACTCATGCTAATTAGCTGATCTTATCAAGACACCGTCCTCCTACGACCCAGGATGCAAACAGTTAGGTCTGGGGTAGTCCCTTGCACAGAGGTACCCACAAGAAAAATGGACAAGACTCAAGGTGCTAATTAAGAAATTAACACTTTTGCTCCTTTTCTTAAAATTCCAGGGCAGTTGCTCCTGGCCCTGTGCTTGTGCTGCAAGGGAGCCAGCCAGCCACCTGGAGCATTTGCAGAAAGCCATCTGCTCCCAGCCGTGAGAGAGGGCCAGCAGGTTTCCTGGAAAATAAAGGAAGGGAAAGCCCAGACACCACTTGTGCATCCTGGGAGCCTCCCTGTGCCAGAGCCAGAAGATCCTTCTGCTCTCATGGGGCTGGAGGCTGGGAAACAGATGGCAGGACTCAGGGAGAAGGCGGGCAGAGGGATTAGGAGATGCAACAACAAAAAAAAAGGAGGATCAAGGTACAGAGAGAACACAAACAATGAAAAAAATGAGAGGGGGGATGGGAAGATATCCGAGGAAATGGGAACAAGAGGGTCCAAGTAAGTGCTATTTTGGGCATGTGCTGCCTGTTTCTCCATATTTCTTCTCTGATGTTACTCCATCCAGGGTAGGAGAGGGAGTGCCACACGCAGCAGCTGGAGGGTGTGCAGAAAACGTGGAGAGGCTGAAACACACAAGTGCTGTTATTCCCAACCTGAGCAACATCCTCAGTGAGAAAAGTTTGAATGCTAAATTTACACTATTGAGGCAACGTTTTGTTATTAACTTTATAGTTTATGAACTCTCGTGCCTCTGGAGGACTGTGAAACAAAACGAGGAAGGAAACCATACATGAAACATACCCAAGTGAGAGTAGGCTTTTACAACTATAATGAAAACTAAGTTCTATAGGCACTTGTTAGCAGGGACTTTGGAGTCTCTCATTCATAAACTTAACATGTAATTTGAAAAGTGTATATAAATAGTGAAGTTTTTTGAAGGAACGGAACTGAGTCTATTTTAGGCAAGTAAAATCTCATTTCCATCCTTGATCTAAAACAAGTTAAAATCTCTCTCCCCTCATGATTATAACTGTTTCAAAAGATTAACTGCCGTAGGTTTCCAAGTACACGTACCAGCTGTGGAAAACTAAGAATGTCTAGAAATGGAGAAATTTAAAAATGCATCTAAATCCATGTTCACAACCATTACTGTGTACTGATATTCCCTGTGTGGCCACATGAATGAGTGGTCACTTACAAGGCATGCTGAAACCAGACATAATATTAAAAAGTGATTACAGTGATGTTGTACATGATAAATAGGCTGATGAGTCTCTTATTGAACACAGGGGGATTTGTGGCACAGTAATGAATTGAAAAAGCTGCTCAGCAAGAAAAAGAATTCCAAAAAGACAGAAATGAAGAGGAAATTTAATGGTAGTAGCTGTCTACCACACAATGCAGTGAAGAGAATAAATCCTCTGACATCAATTACATTGTTCTGCAAGTCAAATTCCTTGCAGAAAATTTTTAAATCCTTTAATTAAACTTTCAAGTTTTTTAAAATCCTTTAATTAAACTTTCAAGTTTATTTTTAGCTCCCTATATTCCAGAAAACAGTCAAGCCTTCATCTTCTAACAAATATTTCTGCTATTTTTATGCCCATGGACAAATGAAGTAGGCAAATTTGCCATGGCCTGGAACCAAACTATTTAGAGAACATGAAAGCAAGTAATGCTCACAAACCCAGCAGATATGTGCCTTTTCCTATGCAAAAGTCCAAGTGCTACCGCATTTTTTTGTGATGGCAGCTCTGTTTTTCCAATAATCTCATGTTCAAAGCAAAGCTGCAAAAGCCTTCAGTAGTCTCATCTGGTGAGTGCCAAATGGAAGTTAAATAGCAGGAAAAGCAGTCACAGCCTCAGTGCTCAGTTTATTGTTCAATACCTGTTACACCTCTTTTCCCTGTATTTTAGAAGGCAAAAGTAAAATTTCTGAAAAGTGTGCAGAGCAAAACATCACATGGGCTTGTTACAAGAAATAAGTTACTGAAATTGTACACGGTGAATCAGATCTAACAGCTCTCTGGTCTTGGACCTATGGAGACAATACAGTCATTAGGGGCCTTCCTAGCTAAAACAGTATAAAGCAATACTGAATTTGTTCCAGGAATGTGACCTTGGGATTGATTCTTCTTCCTCTGCCCAAAAGGTCAGAGGGGTAACTTCGCTACAGGGTGGGGAAGGCAAAACTGGGGTTTCATCAGTGCCTCGATAAGACAGAGAGAATATCTTTGTTTTGCTTATTTCTCCCCTCCCAAGTGCTCCTGCCTCCCTCTGACTCCTCTCTGCATGACAGTAACAAAGACATCATCACCTGGGCATCACTCACACTGCTCATCACAGCCTATTCCTGCATTCAGCTTTTTGCACTGGCTTTACTCCTTCACCTCAGCCATCTCATTCCTGTTCCCTCTTTCTGAGCTTCCCATTAGCTCTCAGCCAGTTCTTCTTCCCGAGGGAAGTCCTAGTTCTTCACTTCTCTAACCATTTCTCCTGCATATCTTACCAGTGAATGCCAACCCAACGGTAAGATTAAGATGAGCTTTTCAGACACTCTTCTCTTTAAATACATTCTTTAAAGCAAATACATCTGGAGTCTTCCTTTGCTCACCACCTTCTTCTGTCGTGTATAAGCTGGGACTGGTTCTCAAAAATCATTATATTATATGGCTAAATAAGAAATTAAGGGTTTTTTTTGCACACACCCCCCATCAATTTTAGATGTTACAATCCAGAAGTTACATTTTTTCATTTTTTGTACTTTCTTTTCATACTCTGTCTAAATAATGCCAGTGGTAAGTCAGAAATAGAGAAAATAAATTTTAGAAGACCACATTAAGAAAAAAAGAAAACAAAAAACCCCAAACCACCACATTTTGAAAGATCTCAAAGAGAAACAAGTTTTCCGGTTGTAATTAAAGGATCTAGAAGACAGCAACACTGGTGTGGTATGACCAGTATCTTTCCTACAGGAGACACTGGTACTTTCTTCAAAGAGAGATCTAAGGTGCTGACAAAAACCAGCAGGCCAACGATAGCAAATTATAGCTGGATACAGGACAGCTTTCAAATGTGTGCTTTCCCAGGAACCAAAACTGTATTTACCACATTATGAGTCTCCTGCCAGCTGTCGCTCAGGAATGGCTGTGACAAGAAACCAGCCAGCCTTTCCCATTGACACTTAGCCAGCAGAGATACTGCCTTGCTGGCCCAGATGCTTCCATTCAGAAGCATGCTGGGCAGCCCACTGCCCATATGACCAACAAGAACAACAGCTCTTGTCTTTTGACTTTCTTCCTTGCCCATAACAGTAGCCTGTACAGCCCAATTAAGACTTGCAGGCTTTATTCTGCTTGCAGAAGAAGTGGATTCCTTACTCTCAGTTCAATTTTAACACAGAAGTGGCAAGACTACGAGTTTCAGTGATCCAACATCGGCTAATATTCTTTTCTGACAAATGCTTTTTTGTACATATGCACTCTACAGCTGCTAAGAGCAGCAAAACAAAATCTTCTGCCAAGAGTCCTGCCATGTGTTTGTTCTGGAGAGAGATGCTGATTACTATGTCATTCCCCATCACTGCTGACAGGGCTCATTCAGTTTACCTTCTTTGGTAAAAACAAATACAATGCCCTTGGCACTAGCACGGGGCTCAGGCAGAGATAGAATGGGCATGAAAAGAGAAAAAAAAAAGTAAGAAACACAGCAACAAAACTTTCCATTTCAGAAATGTATTTCAAAGAAGTCAACTCAATTTTCAGGCTAATCAGCTTTCCTTTTGTCTCACCAAAAGCACGGGACTCTGGACATGAGCTTACTGCTTCTACCTTACTTCTGATGTGATACTTCGTGCAACAGATATCACTGTCTACACAACATGGTCAGACATTGTTTCCTGTTTTTTCATATACATATTTTTCTCTTCATCCTCATTTATATTTCTTCCCACATTTTATTTGCAACAGTTCCTTCACACCTTATGGCAATTCTGCAAGACTCTGGTGTGTACATATAGCAAGAACTAAATTCATTACACAGGCACACAGAACACCTGGGGCCAACACACCCTTGTCCTATGGCAGACTACATCCTGGGTTACTTGCAGTAAGGGGGGGAAGAGACAACTTTCAAACCAACAAACAGTTGCTGTTCTGGCTTTGCAAGAACTCACTCATCACACATGTATGTGCATCACATGCAAATAGACATGTATGTTTATATGTACAGGCATATAAATACCTCGGTGTTACATTCTAGATATATAAAGTTGCGATATTCAGAGATGCTAAAATATTTGTAATTTGCCTACAAATACATACAGTTTATTAAAAAGCATGCTTGTATTATGGCCTGTTTAGGAGACTTGGTGCCAGAGTCCCTTAGGAGCAACTCTCAGTCCAAAAAGTTAAATCCAGCTGGTGGCCAGTCACAAGTGGAGTGCCCTAGTGCCCAGTATTGAGGCCAGCCATGGTTATTGTCTTTATCAATGATCTGGACAAGGGCATTGAGGGCACCCTCAGACAGTTTGCAGATGACACTGAATTGGGTGGGAGTGTTGTTGCTGGAGGATAAGGTGGCTCTGCAGAGGGATCTGGACAGACTGGATCCATGGGCTGAGGCCAGTGGTATGAGGTTCAAAGCGGTAGAGGTCCTGCCTTCAGAACAATCCCGGGCATCACTACAGGCTGGGAGCAGAGTGGCTGGAAAATGGTGCTGTGGAAAAGGACCTGGGGGTGCTGCCTGACAAGAGCTGAGTGTGAACATGAACCAGAGTATGCCCAGGTGGCCAAGAAGGCCAATGGCATCCTGGCCTGTGTCAGCAATAGTGTGGCCAGGAGGACCAGGGCAGGGATTGTCCCCCTGTACTTCTACACCACCTTGGCCCTGGTGAGGTCACACCTCAAATTCTGTGTTCAGTTCTGGGCCCCTCACCACAAGAAAGACATTGAGGGGCTGGAGCATGTCCAGAGAAAGGTAATGGAGGTGGGAAGGGTCTGGAGCATAAGACTGATAAGGAGCTGCTGAGGGCGCTGGGGGTGTTCAGCCTGGAGAAAAGGAAGCTCTGGGGGACTTTATTGCTCTCTACAACTACCTGAAAGGATGTTGTAGTGAGGTGAGGGCTGGTCTCTTCTCCCAAATAACAAGTAATAGGTCAAGAGGAAATGGCCTCAAGTTGCACCAGGGGAGGCTGAAGGAAAAATTTCTTCACTGAAGTGGTGGTCAAGGATTGGAAAAGAATGCTCAGGGAAGTGGTTGAGTCACCATCCCTGGAAGTATTTGAAAGACACAGATGTGGTGCTTAGGGACAAAGTTTAGTGTTAAGGGCCCTTTAAAGTGTTTTCCAACCTAAATTAGAATGGAATTACAGAATCGTTTAAGAAAACAAAAAAAAACCAAACAAAAAAACCAACAGATTTTATTTAGTATTATAGAGGAGACTAACGAAGAACCCAATGAACTACTCACCAGAAAGAGGATCTTTGCCAATCATTAAAACATTTGGTAAATTCATTACAATCAGCTGCTGAAGGACCTCCTAAACAAAAGAGAATGGACAAAAGTTCAGTGTGAAGGAATCCAAATCAATCCCACCACAAAGAATACAAAGCTCCATCAGTTACAAAGCTTTTAACATACTGGCAGGTCAGAGGTCACAAGAGGAAACCCCACTTGAGAGAGAAATCACTATTTGAAGATAGCATCAGGTTGCACAGCTAACATACACTAATCACCTCTTTTAACAATGGCTAATATGGAACTTAAAGGGTCCCTTGGCACTCATCAGGATAAATGCATGACCATGCCAGGCACACCAATCATTCAAGCCTTTACCCCAAGCATGACCTGTATTCATCTGATGTGCAACATACAGCTGCTGCCATGTTTCAGGGCGCATAAATGAACCCAGTTCAAAGGTACCTAAGCCACTCTGAAGTCTGAGCAACTCAAATAATTGGTCAAATTATTTCAGCGGTCTGAAAATTTAAGGATAGTCTAGGCAAGTGGTGTGGGGAAAAGCACTTGACCAGGCATCTGGCACTGCTCAGAGAAACTGGATATAAAGTTCTAGATTTATTTGCCCTGTTTTTAAACAGGAGTAAGACAACTAAATTACGTTCATTACATACTAAAGGGAGTTATTTTATTTTGGGAGAGATAACAGAAGGGAGGAGCACCAGGTTCAACATCCGAATGCCAGCTGTCTGAAGCTGCTCTGAAATCACCGAATGGCTTAAGGGGGAAAAAAGGCTACAAGCCCTGGGGCAGGCACAATGCTTAAAGTTGTTCAAATAAACACTTGGCAAACGGAACTCTGTACAGGAATAGGATCAGCCACGCACCCCAGAAACAAAAGGCAGAGCAGTACAGCTGTTAGCTTTGACTTGCAGTTACTATCACCCCACTTGTGATGATCTGGATAAAACATTTTGCAGGCAGGTTTTTATTTCACATAAAAAGCCTGGGAGAAAAACGGTGTATGACTGAAACATTGCTGAGATTCAGGAAACCAAAGTTCACAGATACAACTCTATCAAATGTTTGGCAGGTGCCTTTTTTCCGGCTTGTCTCCACTTCCCAGACTACCCCTAGGCCACTGGAAGTACACATGCATTGATACTGGCAAAGCATTCAGACCAGGGGAAAAAGCACCACAGCCCAGCAGAGAAACACACTTCCTGAAACAATCACCCATTCACCCAAACACTTCCCCTTCCCAGCTACCCATTGTTATTTCTCTGCTTTCAAAGTTATACCACAGGAGGAAAATTAAGCTGGATTGAAGGAGGAAATAATTCAGAGAGCCTGCAACCTTTGATAAGCAATCAGAGTGCATATTCTAAAAAAATGTTTTGGACACAACACATTTAATTTTTTTTTCTTCTGATCCATCCCAAAACACACTCCTTGGCAGTTCCGTTTTCAGATAAAGTAGAAATATCTGTGTCACAGCTAATAGGATTTTTGGAACTGTTAAAGAAAAAGATTCTACAGTCCTTTATGTAATGTGAATCTTGGCTAATGCAGACCAAATATTCGCTGACTCATTAGCCAAATGCATTTTATATTTTGGGCATGTGAGACACCTTAAAGTTTGTTTGCATCAGTTACCAAAACAGGTGCAAAAACTATTGGATGTAAGAGCACAAGGCTAGATTGCAGCATGTGAGATGACAATACAGCATGGCATAGAGGCTTTAAACAAAAACAAAAAACAAACAAACAAACAAAAAATCAGACTTTGCAAATACTGAAGTATTGAGCTTTAACCAGCAATTTCCATGGCAAAAAAGAGGAGAAAGAATTCTGCTTCCAGTCACCCTGCATGTGGAGCAGCACTGAGGCAGGAATGCATAAGGAATTTGTGCTGTCTTTGTGTAACCATCAGATCACTAGCTATTTAACTGGCAGACATTACTGCGAACCTTTATGCTGTTAACGTTCCCATGAGCTCCTCCTGCAAAATTATTTGAGTGTACCACCCAACACAACCATGACTGAACTCCCTCATAATTGTCTGAGCTCAGTATCTTCTGGCAAGAATCCGACAGTCACTGAATAGGCGCTGAAATGGCCCCAGCCTGGAAGAGTGATTTGTTAATTCAGATTGAAAGATTCTGATTGTTTCAAGAGATGATACTCTGACCCGTTTATTTTTAAAGTAAAATATTTAAACAGATAATTATCTGTATTATTCTAAAAGCCTTTGCCTTCAGGTTAGTGCTTGTGATGATACAGCTGACTGTTACACAGTGCAGCTCACCAGCAGATCTCAACGCTTTATAAAGGAAAGTCAGTGCCAGTGCTCTCCTTTTCCAAGCTCAGGAAAGTAAGTCAGAGAAACAGTTACTTCAGTTTAATAAACTACCACCTGTGAACCAATGTACCAGTAAACCATCCACTCACATAGCCACAAGCATGAGATAAAACGTGTTTTATCCTACACTGATAAATTTAGCTCAGATTTTGTCCAGACTGAAACCTCAGAAAGTTAGTGAAGCTCAGCTGACACTCAGTGGCTGATTGGGATAATGTGACCATGTGTCAGATCGATTCCTCAAAATCCCGTATCTGGAAATAGAACTAACATCCTCCTCATCTAAGAGCAAATCAGGAATTCAACTTCTATCATTGATCAATATCTTCTTGTTTTCCTTCTCTGAAGCAGCAGTAACACAGATTATTACACAATAAAAACATTTTACACAAGTAAAATGCTGTGCCTCAGCCTGGCCTCTCAGCTCCCCTCACATCTTATCATTCCTCCTTGAAGAGCCCATGAAGTCAAACTTAGGGTTCTGGCAGGGAACCAGGCTGTTTCCAGCCTGTGAACTGGCACTGAGAATCAAAGGGCCCTACAGACCCAACCATCTCCCAGGGTACAGCTACTCTGGGCATTGGCTTAACCTGGACACACTGCTGAAACCCAGACAAAAAAAAGAAATGGTAAATAAGATGACCCATTTCCCCACAGGGGCTGTAAGTTATATTAATGCATCACATATAAAGGATGCTGTTATGCTTGAAATCAAACACAGCTGTGAGACTCCAGAGCAGAGGCAGAGATGGTGTCCTTCTGCCTGAGGCAGCCAGCATGGCTAGGGGGAAGACATCCAGGCAAGCGCTGCTGGAGAGGGAAACAGGGTTTTCAAACATTTTAAATAGCCCACAGTAACCCAGAGTACCCCAGAGAGCAATTGTACAAGCAAAAAGTCTAATTCCTCCAGTGAGGAGCCTTTAAATCATTTTTACAGCACAACTAAAGCTTGGTTAAAACAGTAAAGGTTACAACAACACATGGTAACAATTCCCCAGATTATTAAAACCATCAGAAACTGTGTTGCCAGATTTACAACTTAACCAACTCAAAAGCCAGCTACTGCAAGCCAGCAATCACCTCCTTCAGACCACGGTTTGTCTTTTTTATTTATTTTTTTTTGTTAATGAGATTTCCGTGAAAAAATAATGTTGGTATCAGAAGTGTTATTTAAGGAATCAAAACAAATCGCTGTCAGGCCTCAGTGCAGTGCCTGTAGGCTTCTGAATGCTCCTCACCCAAAGATCAGGGTATTTTACACTTGACATTTGTCCAATATCTTTTGACAGCAGCCATGGTTGCACGAACGGATACTTGCAGGTGGTACATTCAACACCACGATCACAAAATATAAGGATCAGCAGCCAGGTCTTACACTCCTTGAGCCAGACACTCAAACTAAGCAGATAAAGCCCACGAAGGTTTGAGCAAGCAGTTACATGACCCTGCATTGACAGGGAGGGCTTTTCAATTGAAGGTCACACTGGGTGTCCAGACCTCCACTGCTGTGCTTGCTCACACAGACACGGAGCCTGAAGCTGGTCGGGACAATTGTGGCACCCCAGCAACAAGAGGGATACTGCCTGAACCAGAGGTAAGTTTTGCTGAAAACACCTAAGCACTCCAGGACTGGTACACCAAGAAACATCAGGGAGTTACCTAGAAAACCTAAGGTTAACCATAAATATAAATGCTCTGTTTCTCTCAGCAGCCTTCTGGTGCCTAAGCTCCTGCCGTGAACTTGCTTGACACTTGCAAGCTCTTTGCAATCACTTTTTTAAAAAAGAAGCTTAAGACAAAATAAAGCCAAAATTCCCCCACAGTGTTTTTAACAGTCAAGAGCCTTAAGAAAAATAAAAACACATACAAGATTAAGGATAAAATTCTAAGCACCAAATTAAGCATTTAGGCTTACTAAATGCTTGAATAAACACACTCATTCCCTCCATCTGAAAGTTTCTAATCATTCCTGGAGTGCTGAGGCATATTCTACATTCTCTTGTTATCCCTCCACCACCACACACACCGCTTGTTTGCTCTTTGCCTTGGATCCTCAGAAGAGATGCAGCAGAAACTCTCAATCACCGTGGTCACATATTAACACCCTATTTACCTGTAACAGGGTAAGTGGGCCTCTTGTAATTTTGTAGGAACAAAGTCTCCTTGGTCTATACTATACTTCAATACATATTTGCTTCTTAAAAATACCTATGCAACAGCATGGAATAAAACGGTCTTAAGGCATTACTCTTGGATGCGCTTTTTTAATCTCCATTTAAGTGTGCCAATAGCCCTTGCAAAGAATGAATTGCTAGGAAAGGAGTAGGTAAAATTATCCTTTCCATGGCTGAGAGACCCAGCAAACACAAGCTTTACACAAAGACCTTCCCCTGCATTACCATACAGTATAGCTTTAACGTAGAGTAACTACTAGCTTCTCATGCAGAATTAAATTAACCTCTGCCTGAATCCTAAACAAGAAGTACTAAATAAATTATGTAAGGAGAGAGGCAGTCTACAGTCATTGTAATTCAATGCTCAAGCCAAGCAATTCCATTTAAGTATAGTGCTTAGCTATAAAATGCTAATTGCCCAGCTGACTGGAAGCCAAATGGTGCTCTCCTACTTAAAATGCCCATGAGGAAAAAACATCATCAGCTTTATTTATACCAGCAAAAGCAAACAGTACCTAACCAGGGAATTTGGCTTACATTTTAGTTGCAACTCAGGCCAACAGAGCAGGAAAGCTCAGCAGAGTGCTATCTGTGCAGCACAGCCAACACCTTACTCTGATAATCTCAGTATGGATCTGATCTCACAAACATCCTTGGAGTAGGAAACATTTGGTGAAACACTGAATCCTCAGAGAAGGTCTCAGCAGGAGTCAGTGGCCGTCTGCACAAGCCCCAAGCCTCCTAGCAGCAGGATGGGGTGGCAGCTTTGCCCCTACACATTCTAAGGGCTCTTTGGATGCCACAGAGAAAGGCTGGGAGCTGCATTTCTCAGGTAAAGTTCACTCCAAGTCCAAGGGACAATCAAACACCAGCTTTTCAGGAATCATAATTCTAAGGAAGAGCCAACACTCTAATAAAGTTTTATTTTAAAACACATATTAAACACCAAATTGAGATACAAGGGTTGCTTTTGTAAATATGCTTTTTCAAAGTTTCCAGTTTTGTATTAAAATAATATGAAAAGCTATTTTGCAGCCTACAAAGAGGTTATATTTTAGACAAAAAAATATCTGTCTTCCAATAGATGTAAATTTTGTAAAGGTTGGGGATGGTTGCTGTAATTATCTGAGGAGTTATTATTGCGTCAGATAAATCATAAAAAGATTCTGTGAACTGTATGTCAGGGTCTCACAGAAGATTAGACAAGATGAAACAAGTCTGTGCACAGAAATGACGAAGAAGTGAAACACAAATGTTTTACTGACGTGTTTTCCATGTACATCTTACCATGCAAGCACGCCTGATGACACCATGTAGTGACTCAGTACTGCTTCCCTGCCAACATATTATATACGTGACAAAATTTGATTAAGAACTTTGCTCATCTCTGCAACAATTGTACTCATTATGTGATGGACTAGAGGATTAGCTGTCTTTAAAAGGATTTTTTACCTTCTGAAAACCAGCAAATTACAAAGCACATTTCTAAAGACCCTTCAAGTGGAAATCCAAAAGCCACTAAAATAACTGTGGCCTCATCTGCTGAAAATAATCAGTTCTGACAATCGTAAACTGGAATCTCAGTAGGAGGGGATGTGAAGGAATCATATCTCGTTTTAACTGTGCTCAGTCTGTGCAGGGTACAGACAACCAACGAAATTACAATTATGCTCAGTGTGTCAATACACCATGTAAGATCAGATTTTATTTTTAAAAAATTACACTTATGAGATTTGGATGGCATATAATAGACTATCATATAAAACCCCTAAAAAACCCTAGAAGGATCCAGGCATAACCATCCATTCAATTCATTGTTATGGCTCAGGTTTTATTTGTATTAGAGTAGTGCAGAGGTCCCATCCAGGAGCAGAATCACATCCACTGGAGCTGTACAAACAGTGAGACATCCCTGGAACAAAGAACTTATTATATATACCCAAGTATCAGCATGTTAGTAACAAGCAAAAGACAAAAAATAGTAACAAGCAATGGAGGAAGGAAATTAAAGTAAGATTCTCTGGCTATAATATGATCCATTGTGTACATTTTCACTGCTTTATGAACTGGTTAAATCAACTCATCCAGGCTGGAGAGAACTAAATCACTCCAAATATCAGAGGGCATGGGAAGCAAAACAAGTCCTGATAAGCACACTTTACTTTAAGATGAAATTGTTCACATCACAAAAAATAAAAATCTATGTGTATTTAAATAAAGGTACTTTTATATACATAAAAAGCGTTTTAGGACACAATTAGCTTTACTTCTAGTCCAGTGGAATAAATAATTGAGAAGCTGACAGACATCAGTTGCACAGGAATTTTATTTTTAATCAAGCTAAATACGAAAGTGTACATTTACTTCTGAAAAATGAAATGTACAGCAGTGGATTTTTTTTTTATCCTAGTTTCACTGACTCCAGGCTGAATCACCTATGTTAATAAAACACACAGCTCTATGGTTGTGCCTAGTAGCAATATTGATTTGACCCAGAGAGGAGAAAATCCAATTGTGGAGCACTGTGTTTTTCTGCTTTTATTGCCAGCAGCCCCTTTGACTAATTTACCTACTTTTGCTGCAAATAAAAAGCCTATTTGATTTGTCCTCAACTTCTCTTTTCAAATCATGTGCAAGTGACTATACATGTTTATAATAGTGTCCTGACAAATTACTCTTGACTTCTATTTTATTTCATCTTAGATTTGTCCTGCGGTGGTTTATGCAGTAACAGGGAATATGAAATGTGCTGTGTTAAAGGCTTGTCACATAACATTACAAATCTAACCAGCTAAAATGCAATCCATCTGTTGAACACACTTCCAGCTAATCTCCAGTGGCCTCTAAGGACCGTAATAATTCACCTTAACATACAATAAAAAAACACCACAGGCTATCAGAACAGACTTAAAGCACCACTGAATTATCTGAAACTCAGCACCAGGCACACTCACTTGTTTTAAACAAGGAAGTCAGTTTTTCCCATACACCGGGCATAATTTATTGGGATAATCAAAAAAATTCACAGTAGACACAAAACGGAGCAACTAAACTTAAACTTAACACTGAAGCCTGATATCAAAACACATTAGTCATGCAGAGCTCCAAGGTACAAACTCTGCTCCACTGCCCTTGATCACTGGAGTGAAAACAACCATATTAAAATACAGCTTGCTATCAAGGAAGAAACACCAGCACAACAAAAGCTTCTCTAAGGAAGACTATGTCTAAGATCTTTTTTTGACATTTCTCCTATTACAAGCATTTCTAAAACTTGGGAAGCTTATGTGTTTATATCAAACATACACAGTAAACACCTAACTAGGCACATTACAGCACTTCACATAAGACACTGAATTTCTTAACACAATTGCTATACTGCCATGAAGACCAAAATTAATTAACCCAAGGCAAGTATATGGCAAGTTGTTACTTAGAGAGGTTCAGAACTAAAGATTTGTATTGCAACTTCAACACTGCAATGGGGGTCCACGCTCTGAAAAAGTGCCAAGACTCTAAAGAAGCAGGCAACCACTAGAGTGACAATTGTGACACAATTCCTGAAAAAGCAGCAGCCAAAAGTAAAGGAAAAAAGGAATTAAAGATGGGAAGATGTAGGAATACCAGTTACACATTATAGCAATACTACTTTCCCAAAGATGAATAATAAGCAGGAACTAGGTAGCACAAATGTATAGATTTTGCATTTTTGACAGTATCAAGTAATTTATTAGTACAAATGTTGCTTGAAAAATAACGTGTTTTCTTGAGGAAAACTCTATAACAAACAATCGTGTAAGGGCACAGGGGCATGTGTAGCAGAAATCATTTCAAGGTTTCTCTAGTACAAATATTGAAAAGTCAAATCAAAGCTGAAGTTTAAGAAAACAAATCTGTCAAACTAGAAAAAAAACTAGTAAAGCAGAGAGGGGACAAAAATGGGATAATTTCATGATTTTAGTATGAAAAATATTTTGGCAGCAAAAAGAAGGCCTAACAGATGCAAATGACTTTAATGTGAATTTATGAGTCAAATTTCATTAGTGACTATGGGCAATAGAAGTAAAATAAACATCCAAGTTGACTATTACCAATCTGATACTCTTATGTCGTCCTCTTTGAAGCAAGAACTCATGAAAAACTTTCGATCTACCTCTCAGTCCCTAAGAGAAACTGCTTTACCCTGCCACTCTTACTAATGCTGACTAACATCCTACTGTCTCAGCCATCTTGACTGCCATGGGGTCAGCTCACAGAGAAAAACATTTCTGGTTAGCAGAAGGTGCCATGCTTTGCCTTCAGTACATCCGAACATCCTCAGAGCTGCTCAAATACACGGGTAGCTAAAGGCTCAGAAACAAGCACAAACATGCTCAGTCTTTGCAGAATAATAATACTCCCTGAACAAACAAGATTTAATTCACATTACACTGATAAACCATTTTCAGAAACCCAAATGGGTAGCACTGGAGAAACACAGAAAATGGCACCTAGAAACTGTGAAACTGTAAATACATGGACAGTATTCAAGCAGTGATGACCAACAGGAATTTTATGGGATAAACATTTAGGTTAGTTAGGTCACTTTGAAACGCATGAAAATATTTGTCTCTAACTCCGGAAGAACAGTATTTCCAGAACAATTTTTTCTCCCAGTGAAGAAAAGGGTTGTGACAGTGCTTGAGGAATACCTGTTAGAGAACTGAGCAACTGGTATGTCAGCACTCATCCTACTTTTTCTGCCTAGCATGCTGATAAATGTGTGTTTGGGGGGAAATCAATGAAGTTTAATTTAAACTGACCAATTTCCAAAAGCTAATTTTAAAGATTTTTAACCATGAGTTTCCAACAAGCTTGAAACTTGTGTTTGTGCAGCTTACACACAATCAAGTATTGGACAGCAATTGGACTGCACACAGTCACTAGGCCATCAGATTATTATCTAACTGCAACAGAGAATACAGCCTGAGAGGTCCTTGAGGCATTTGCAGATAACAGTGCAAAAATCCATGTTGGATTTACAGAAGAGGGAAATTTTCAGCTGGTCTGAAGAGGAGAGGGTACAGGGAACAAGCTGCTCCACCCTACAAAGATGCCTGATCCAGCAGTATGGTGCTACAGGACAAATGAGGTGACTGGGGAAGTAGAGGGAACAGAAGGTTTCACTGGTAAGGTCCATAGGTTAAAAAAAAAAATCCAAAGAATCCATACTTGCTCAACATTCGATTAAGCAAGGTGCTTTCTACTACAACCACTTGATATTCTCTTGTAGGCAAACTCCCATTACCAACCCGTTACCAGGGGCACTAAAAACTTAAATACCAATAATGCAGCGAGTCCTTCAAGTTCAGGCATGCCCCTCCCAAATATTCCTTAAAAAAACTCTGAAGTGTATCATTGCAGGCTAATGTTATGAGCTTTCCAACTACTCTGAAGCAGAATTTATATCCAACATCATTACTTCAATGTATCACTGCGTTATCACTATCATCTAATTTATCCAATATTAAGAAGTTCAACAGACACCCACACATTCCTCTCCAGGTGCTTTGCCACTGTAGCAAGTCTCAAATCTTTTCTTAAGCTAAGGGAGAAAGTTGAACTCAGATCAGACGGTTCTCCCATGTACAAATGTACAATGGTGTTTTTTATAACTAGCAGATTGCCCCAGGCAAGGAACACGCAGGGAATTTTCATGACCATCAACACTTCTTGCACTGCACAGGTGGAGGAGCTGCAATAAATTTAATGTGATTTTCTCAGGGTAACCTAAGCACCCTTGGGAAAGAAAACACTCCCAGCACTTACTGTGATAATTATCAGTTTTTACCATTAGCACTTGAGTTGGAGTTACAATAGAAGAAAGAAAAAATAGAAAAAGATGACCACATATTCTGGCAGTGAATAAAATGAGAGGGCAGGGAAAGGAAGCCATGTCCTTAAAATAGCCTCTGGGCTCCCATCGTTCCCTTTCTGGATTTTCTATGTTGATTTGTTTTCAAAGGCAAACAACCTTTCCATCTGGAGAGTTTCCGCATCCCCCTCGGAGGGGGTGCGGGTACCTACGGAGAAGAGACGCAGTTACTGCAGTGCCACTCGGCTATTCAGAGTTTACTGCCAGCAATTCGCACCTCGGCAAAACAGATCAGGCACAACCCACAGGCAATTACCAGGTCAAGCTGCCAAGAACAGCCTCTCGGATTTGCCCAACTTGTTGCCACCCGGGAGGTGACAGAGGAGCCTCATCCTCAGTCCTGCTCCACGGACACTTTTTTTACTGGCATCTGATCCCTTTGTAAGCTGCCAGCCTGGAGCCACCAGGACAAAAGGCGATGGTGCATCACGATGCTGACTGCTCAGCACCCACCCTCAGCAGGTCCAGGAGGGGACCTGGGGCAGCCCCAGGACATCCTCCATCCCAGGACAACGGGGGATTTGCCCTCTCCTGTGCCATCTCATTCATGTAAGTTCATTTGTTCCCTGCCTTCTGGGCATCCCACAGTAACAGAAATACTGTCCTCTGACAAGAAATGGATATACATATATGTATCTGTATACATCTACACATACTGAGTTTTGTATATATGTGTTTCTGCTATTTCTCCAGGATTATTATAACTGGTCACACCTGTTACAGACAAAATTCTTCTGGAAGCCCTATCTGATTTGCTCTATCAAGACTGTCCCACATGTTCAATCATTTGGAGTCCCCACAGTTCAGCAGCAAGAGTATCAGGAGTCTTACTCCACACCACACAAGGTCGCTTCCTAAACACACAACACTGAAAAGTCTGCTAAAGTGATGAAAAAAAAACCCCAAACCTGTGATATATTGTATACTTGATAAAATTTAACCTTAGTCTTTCAGAGTCAGGTCAGTCATCCAACTTAACTTGAGTCTGAGAATTTACACCAAAAAATAGTTGCTATAATACTTGTTTTAAAAAAAACGAACACACACATTTTGAACAAATAGCGAAAATCATACCACAAAGTGCTGTGGAAAATCAAGATTTTACATCTGCAATTATCAACTTCTTCTTTATGGTGAATTCACCCTCTACACACATACAAACCCCACTCACCCCCTACATTCTATTTCACTGATGTACAGGAGAACGCTATTAAAAATCAATGCTGAAAAGCCATGAAGCCACACTGAGTTCACAATTCAAAGAGCAGTTAACATCACAGAATAACAAAGATCTCCCTACTGAACAGCAGGGGAAATATTTCACAAAAAAGAGAGTTATGACCAAAAATAGATAAAAGGAAAAAGTCCCTTCCAACAGCTGCCACAATTTCACCTATACAGAGAACAGGAAACAGCCGATATCCCTGTGTGATAGCTGCTAGGCAAAATTTACTTATCAATGGTAATCCAGGCTATGCATTCACACACATATGCATACTTGCACATGCAAACACTCTCAAGAACTTTCAGTCTTGCCAGCTCTTAACAGTGCTTCTTTAAGTATCTCAAAGGACTGATTAACCCTGCTTAATACAATCTGTGTAATCTACAGTGAATCTTGCAGGTAACTCATAACTGTTAACATTAGTTACCTCAGCACAGCTTTACCCTTCTTGCTCCCCCACCAGTCTCATACCACAATTTAAGTATTCTTTCACTTCAGCCCTAGCAGATGGCTTCCACCGAGTTAAGCAGTAATTGTGAGCTTTTGATATAGAAAACTCAGTTAAGTAATGATTCTGTTTTAAGACTTTTCCCCAAATTTTATACTTCTCTTTATCAGTACTGATCAGTAGTCACAGCACACACTCAATGCACACAACACCCTGGAAATACCCATGATAAGAAAAAAAAATGTGAAGGATACTGCTGCATCCTAGAAAATCCTCTTTATGCTATCTGTGAGAGAAACAGACATAAGCTGTGTCACTATGTTAGTAATAACATTTGGGATAAATTAACTTCTAACACTACTATGCCAGTTTTTAGGCTTCTGACCACTGATTTTTTTATGTCAACAAAATACAGTTTCCTTCTAAGACGTGATGTTATTGTTTTCCTAAGAGAGGATGTCAATCATATGTTCAGACAAAAGCCTCATTTATAGCTGAAAGAAAAAGCAACTTTCAAGACCTTGTATTTACTGAGGAAAACCTTAAAAATGGTCACAAAAGACTCGAAGTCAACAAGGGCCCCAAACACAAGGAGCTGCCTTGGCTATAGGTAGAAAAAGAAGAACTATGCATACTACCAGCCCCCTTCTTAATTATTAGTGCCATTTTTTCAAATCATGCTAAATTTTCAGTGTCCTTGAAGGGCACACAAAGGTGGCAGACATGTATGACTCTCAGCAATTTCCAAGCTGCCTCATGCATGGCTTGTATCCCTTACCTTCATCAGCAGAGCTCAAGTTTATTATTTAAGCAATATAATGGAGGGAAACCTAATATGAAGTATCAAGTAACTTTGAGCTCCCTATCAACCAGATCACAAAACAACAGCAGCACAACATTATGAGCTGGAAGCAGAGGAGGGGAGGGTAAAGCCCCAGAAAAATTGCTCCAGGCAAGAGAAATTCAAGCCTCAGGCTGCAAAGAACAGCAACATCTCCCATCCAGCACATCTGGGCTGCACTGCTCTGTAGAAATAAAGATTATTAGTATTTCAGAAGATATGGGTTACACAAAAGCTTAAACTGCTGTTGCATCTGCTGAGCACCAGATTTAAGCCTAGCAGCACTCAAAGCATGCCGAACCTCCCTGGTAGTCTGGAAGAAGCCTGATTCCTAGAAGCAGCTTTCAATGAAATTTTAAGGGACACTACAATCAGGAAAGTGTAGCATAAGTGATATTTTATCTAGAGTGTTTACACCCTTCACTTCAGTAAAGTACAAAACCTTGGCAAGGAGCTCCACTATAAAATATGAAAAGGAGCCATGTGAGCTCCACAGCAAACTCTGGAACGACAATGCTGTTAAATGCTGGAGTAAGGATTATCTTATTCTGGTTTAGCAGCAGCTTTTCACGTAACTTATTAAAATGGCTCTGGATCATTGTTTAAACATACTTTGGTGGAGGCATCAAATTACTCTGACAAACCTGTTTGTCTCAGAGTACCATGAATTAGTTCAGTGATGAATGGCCGATCAGAAACTGGAGCCCTATGGGAACTGGCGCAGTCACTCACCAAAAGAATGTTACAATAAAACAAAGTAAGCTCTTCAAACCTATAGCAATAGTCTGCATTTTGAATCTGGGCATCCGAACTACTTCACAGTGCTCAGAAAACATGCAGCTCCCACAAATTATAAAGGGAGAAACAGATGCTTACTACCTGGAAGAAGCAATCAGAGAAATCCAGCAGTTCTAATACAGTACCTTAACACAAGTCTAGGTACTCTGGCAACTCAGTTGTAGTACCCAAATCCACTGTTCCTCTAAATCTCAGCATAACACAAAGTTTGTATTTCCACAACATTAAGATACTTAGTAAATATAGGGTGCTAAAAATCAGGCATTTTAGTTTGAATCTCCAAACGAAGCAATTTCTTTTGATAGTAGAAAAACGCTGAAGATGTGCTAAGTTGAACATTAACACACAGTAGTAAAGACCAGAATTTTCCCCAAACTAAATTTGTATTCACTGATGTTACTTTCTAAGCAGCAACACAAAAACAAGCACAAGTAAAAATAAAAAGCGTATTTGCTGCATTTCAGACTAGTAGATACATGATTCCTTGTGAATTTTGACTGGAAGTCATTCTCACGAGGTAGAGGCAACTGGCCCTTTGAAATCGGCTGAGCACAATGCAGGCAGGAACTAAGCAAACTTCTTCAAACAGCTCTGCCAACACCATTCAGCTCCAAGCTGCAAAACTCCTGCTGTTTCAAACTCAGGGCCTCCTGTGAGCAGACTGCTGATTACACCAGGTTGTATGGCAGGTTTTTGATATGTGTTCAGGCCAGAAGAATAAGAATGAAACCTGCCTACTAGTCATGTTAAATACAAGATTTCACACCAGACTGAATGAAAAGGACACTTTGCCATCTATTCATTCCCTTGCCCTCCACTAAAGGGAAAATTCACTGTAGGACACTGTACACATGCCCTGTTCAGAGTGCACAACTCCTGCAAGCATTGCCGGACACGCTGCTATCACAAAAGATAAGTGGGAGACAGCACCATGCCAACATCTTATCTCCAAACAGAGGAGATATGCACAGTCAATAAAGCCAGAGGGCTGAAATGCAGGGCTGCAGCACATTTAATGGGGTTCTTTATCCCTAGTTAGGCACGTACATTACAGAACATTTGGAGGACACAAGGAAAATAAATTACAACAATTCCACAGGCATCTTTCATACTGATTTTTATGATACCAATCCAGAGGAATCAAACTTTTACAAGTTTCTGTGAAATTTTGCCAGGAGACACCCTTGGGTCACCCCAGGCAAGGAAAGAGCAAAGGCTACCATAGCAAGCAGCAGTGAGGTCACTGCACACACCCCCCTCAGCACGTGCCTACTGCCATGGGAAAACAGCAGGGGATGTGGAGGACACAGGACCTGCTCTCCCCTGTTCCCATAATACTTGTTTTTTATTTATGAATTTGAGCAAAGAGGCCTTTTCTGCCTAATCAAGTGCAACCCCCATGTTGTCTTGTAGCATCACAGCTGTGAACCTCCTAATTGCATCTTTAGTATGCAAAAAGGTAAGAAATGGTCAGGAAAAGATGACAGGAGAGGCTTTGCTGGTTGGTCATAAACATAGACACAAGGGTTTTTCCTCAGGGAATGGCCAGTACAGAAATCAGATGTTCAGAATATATTTCTGGCCATATGGTTCAAAGTGATGAATAATGTGCTTCGGAAAAGAAATATGACAAAAATAATACAGCACTGCAGTAAAGCACCAAATTAAACAAATAACAGGTGGTGACTAAAAGTGCATTTTTAATGAGCACCTCCTTATGCACACAATGCAAAGTGCTTTCCACTGCTTTGTAACACACCACTCCTCATTACGGATTAAAAATATCTCAGTTATACAGAGCTGGATGCGTAAGTTGTTGCTCCTTAGACCTCTCATAGAATTTATTTTTGTGAGATTTGGCAACCAAGCAACACGAACTTGAAATTCTGAACTCTTAATACTCACAAATTCTTTAATTAACACTAACTTTTTTCACTAGGCAATTTTTTTATTAAATGTTGATATATGTTTTAATAAACTTTGATGTGTTTCCAGTGCATCTGCCTCATCAAGTGCTCTGCTCTTCACATGTATATAATTGAGGAAGACAGCAGTTCAGTGGTTAATGCACAAGACAGAATCCAGACAGACAGACATGAAACACAGATCCACAGCAGTTCTTCAAAGTGAATTATTGCATTCCCAAGCTCTTCCCAAACCAATCTGCATAAAATCCAGTGGCCAAGAATGAGACACTAGTCCATACCAGGAAGTACTACTAATACCATGGGGTATTAAAACATCTAAGAACCAGGGTTACTTACCCAACTGAGAGCAAGCTAGAGCAATCATTACAGAGACCAGTTATCCAAGAAAGCAAGACTAGTTTAAATGGCCTATTTCTGCAATGGAGGAAGTCTCAGGAAGAATGCCAGGCAGTTAATACAGTCAGGAAATGAGTTTGTGGTATAAGAGCTTCAGTGTGATGAAGTATGTTCAGCCAAATCTGTAGCCTGCTTTGTCTTACCAGAAGAGCAATGTTATCTCGAGGATTGTGGCAGCAGTTCAAGTGGTTACTCAAGCCTGAATCTCCTCACATGAAGGAAGGTCAGTGTCACAGAACACGAAAATAAATGTGTTCCTCCTCTCAAGTGCAGCTGTCTTGTTAATCTCAAAGATGACATATTCTTCGTGTATCAGTCACCACTTTAAAGCCCTGATTCATACAGAGAGACTTAGAAGCACATGGCAGGTTACTATTTCAGCAGGTTGCTTATTTCTGCAATGCATAATACTCCTTGTAATTCTTAATTGCTTTACTCCTCAAGGGCATACAGCCTATGTCTTGGGAACTGAACAGACTTGCTCTGAATATCAAAGAAAAATTAATGACTTGTCATTAAAAAGGTGAGAGGTAGTAGTTAAACTTTACCCTCTTCTAGCTGGTTCCTTGGAAGGACAATAATTTTTTTTTAATTATTATTTTTCCTTTTTAATAGTTGTTTTGATGATATGCTAAAAAAACAAACAAAAAAGGCTTGTCCCTACTCTGCAAACAGAAATTATTTTAGGCTCCTGCATATTTAATATTGTATTATATTACTCAGTATGGTTGTTCTGTTAAGCACAAACTTCGATGGCTTCCCAAGTGCCAGGAAACCAGTACACTTCATTCATAATTTCTCTGATACAAGAGCAGTGCATGTCAAATATGTGGAACTCAAAAGGGCCAGTATTGTACAGAGAGAATGACGATTAAACAAACCAGAAGTGCTTAAACTGACAATGCAAAAACTTCCCTCTCCCCCCAGTAACTGCAGTGAGCTGAACTCGGTTAACATTAAGGGCCAAATTCTGCCTTTTTACAAATACACAGCTTCCCTAAGGCCTTATTTGCATCACAGCTTACAAAAATTGAAAAACTCTTTAAAATCCTTTCCTAATTTAAGATTAGAAGGAGCCCAGAATACCCTTCTAGGAGACTTCTTGGAACACTAAGCAAAAAGCTCTGCACTTCCATCATGACACTTGAATGCTTCTTCACATAACACAGGGAATAACTAAATGACATGCCTTATGCCAGCCAGCTAGATACCAACGGGACAGATCATTCTGAGCTAAATAAACTCTGAGGCTCGAGTTTATGTGGGGAGGACATGCGTTGTGGAAGCAGCTGCCCGTGGCTGCAATTCTCAACCATTGTACTTGGGGAGGAAGATCTGTTCAGTGGGAAATTCCTTTTGCATTGCAAGATTGCACAGTTTCTTGAGGCAGATGGGTTTCAGCACTCCAAGGGAACACACACAAACTCAGCTCCCTGTACCTCACCAGGGTCTCTGCTTCCAGGCACAGTCCCTACTGCCTGAGGTCTTGTGCCCTAGCCCACATGAGCCCAGCTGGAAAGGCTTTGTGCCCACCACAGTCACAACACACCCAACAGACAGAAAATCAGTCCTTGGAACCTGGCGCTCATCTGACAGAAGGCTTGTGCTGCAAGGTCTAGGAATTTGCAAAGTTGTACATTTCAGTTTGTACAGATTCATGCTTTAAGGAAGTCAAAGTCACCATCAACACCACCAGAGCTACCTGGCAATAAAGCAAAGATTTCAAAGTTCAAATGAAAATGAGATTCTATCTCAGATTTTCCCCTTCTCCCAGGTAAATCTATCAACATCTAGAGAACAGATATTCTGGGTTTTTTTCGTCTGACCACTGCTCCACTTAACTCATTTCACGTTCTTAACTTATCTCACCTGAGTTACATAGATGTACTTTAATACCATTTCTGGTTTTGTGAAACTCTTTTCTTACAAGTGGCCTGAAATCTTTCATTTGGAGCAAATAAACTTTCATCTGATGGCTAAGAAGGTAGGAAAGGGGAACAAGGACTTAAAAAAAAACCCCAACAAAACTCTTATCCTAGTTGAAAGTGGAGTAGGACAACAATGAAAACAAAATTATTACCGTGCACAAAAACAGTTAAAAAATGCATCTTATAATTCTACAACAACAAAAATTACATAAGAATACAAACAGATATTAATACAAACATTAACCACCTCAAACATATCTGAACTGACCAGTATGAAATACTAAGAAGTACATTTTTGCAGTTTAAACCTCTTTCTTTACACTCAAGAACCCTTCACTGTAACTCTTTGACTAACCTGACAGTACCAGAAATCTCCATTCCTGGAGAGAAAGGAGTTCCAGGTATGTATCTCCAGACTTGTCCTCCTGACAATTTGTTGGTACTGGATTAGGCAGGACCCATTCCTTATCACCTCAGCCAAGGAAAGATAATGGTTGTACACAGCCCAACAAAAGAACACTGTGGCAGTCAAATACTCCCCATCCTCACAGGGGCCAAAGAGGATAAACAGGGAAGCAACTGCAAGGTCACAGCATATGCCAGCAGAGTGCATTTATGCTTGCTTAAGAAAAGAAGAAAAAACCCAACACTCCAAAAACTACACACACAAATGCAATTAAACCAACAGTCCAGAAAGCTAGTCTTTGTTATAAATATATGAGGGGGAGCTAACGTGTGTGTGACTTTATTTTTAATATGCCTTTGTTTTGGGGATGAAAAACAAGGACTGAGTATTTCCCAACCTCTGCTTAGGCAGATGTATCTTTCAGCACCTCTTTACCAGTTACACAAACCACTCAACCTTCAACACTATATATTAAAAACAAAACAAACAAACACCCCACACAGAACAAAAACCCCATACATAGAACAGAAAACCCCCACAACTATAATGACTTAAATCTAGTGTTGACCTGATAAACTCCTTTGGCACACTCGACAGACAGCTGCTTTAAAATCCCAGATTCACTGATTCAAAATTATCACACATAGAAAAGCTTATTTAAAACAAATGTGATGAAGGCCAATCTGCTTCTCACTTCCTTTGCATATTAAATATAGTTAGTGGAAGCAGCTGAAGTATTTTACTTGAGTTACCGCGGGAGTTTTAAGCTGGGAATTATACTCTACCTATTACAGAAAAAACAGCCTATTGGGAACTTGTTCATGTTTTAAGCACCATTCAGAGGCATTTAACCAACTAAAAATAAATCACTCTTCACCATTAACTTTCTTAACTTACAAAATGCTTAGGGGAATTAAGATTAATGCAGCCTGAAGGGAGAGACTTGCATGAGTATCAGTAAGATCAAAGTGGGTTGTGGGTTTGGGGTTTTTTTGTTGTTGAAGTTGGGGGTTTTTTAATGTATTTGGTATTTAAGATTGTTCCTTTACAGGCTCAAAAGTTACTGGTAATAACTCTGTATCTAAGTTATATTTCTACTTGTTTAAAAGCCTACTGAAAAGAAGCTTGTCCTTTACAAATGAGTGACAGTACAAGCCTGATAGCAAAGTCTGTGTGCTAGAAGAGCACAGCAGTTGACTGGGTTATAAAATAAGTGCTTTTTACTCTCTCATGCCAACTCAGCTCTCTCATCTGAGCGTGTCTCTCTTACAGTAGGTCTGGCAGAGCGCTCGAAGCCTCCAAAATTAGGTGTCCTGCTAAGCTCAAGAGTGGCAAAGCAAGCCAGTGTATCTTCTGCAGATATCAAGTGGCTGCCATGAACACTGCAAAACCTCTAAGCACTGATAAGAGTGTGAGACATACCCTGACGCTGGTAAAAGCTGCAATATGCTAGCAATATGTCATGGAGAACCAAAACAAACCACGATCTGGCAGATAGATCTGGTCTCACAATATCCAAGGGTATCAAAGCAAAACTGTTTGAAGACCCTGCTATGCAAGATGCTCAGCACCTCTAGTCCATCAAGTCTGTGTCACTTAAAATCAGGTCCTATGCCATATAAAGAAAGGACAAGTTAAGTTAACTGAAATACTTTAGGAAACAAAAGGCCAAACTACAGCTGTATCTAAGGGAAGACAAGTCTTCAAGCAACAACAAATTATTTGAAATCTGAATCCCTCAATTGCACAGAATTTGGACCTAGAAATTTATAAAAAGAGAATGGGCTAAGTGAAAAAAGGGGGAAGTAAATCACCTCTCCAATCAAGATTCTGGCTCAGGCTACAAAGGAAATGCCGACTGGAAGAAATGTGAGACAGCTCAACCAAGTTTGAGAATTAGAACACTCTAGTTTAGTTTATTCTGCATGACTGGAAGCTGGGAGCTAGATTAAGTGCCAGAGCACTGAAGTGTAAGCAAGGCTTCTAATAATGGCAGCTTTTGTGGTCCTCTACTACAGAATCATTCCTTCTGCATGTAGAACTGTAAAGATACATCCACATGCTGTTCAGATAAGCATTTGCCACAAACTCTGAAAACAAAGAGAAAGTTTGCAATACTGACACACAGCTTTTGCATATTCAGGAAAACACAGAACACACAGAGTGGGGCATTTCTGATTTGGCTGTTGCGGGTTTTCTTTCACTTTTTAAAAATATCAACATTGAAAAAGTGACCTTGAGACACTTATTATATTTAAAGGGGCAACTCCTTGTAGTTGAATTGTTGTTTTGCTTTGAAGTAACTATACAGTCCTGAGAGACTCCAAGTAACTCAAACAGGTTACTAGTCAAATTAGAAGGGGTTTTCCTGTAGGGGTTTTTGGGTTTGGACTGCAGTTTTTGTTGGATTTTTTTGTAGTCGTTGTTGGTTTTTGGTTGGTTGGTTTCGCTTGGAGTTTATAATTTTTGACTTTTTTTTATGCACAGTTGGTTTTAGGGTTTAAGTGACATGTATTTTACTTTTAGAGTAACTGCTTCTTGGGAGAAGCTGTTTCTTCAGAAACTTCATCCTGAGAAATGAGCATTTTAACAGACATGGTAGTTCTGCTTATAGCACCAAAAAATTCTAAAAGAAATTCATCTCCTTCCAGTTTCTACCAGTAAGTGCTCATGCCTCCCTTGGGAGCCCAGTCATTTAGCTTTATTGTAACACAGCTGCTGCAAAATGAACCAGGCATTAAACTCAGCACCAACCTCCTCTCCTATAATACACAATGCACACCTAACAGGTCTTTCTGTGATACTAATTTCATGCTCCACTCCCTTGCAAATACTTTTCCAGTGGATATATTACAGATTGGAGCACCATTAAAAAAAGAAAAAAAAAAAAAAGAAAAAAAAAAAGGCACCCAAGAACTCCAAGGCTCCACAGGGAACTTGCCTTCTTTTGCTTCTTAAACATACAGCAAACAACTTGGAGGTTTTTGAAGTCAGTTCTTCAATGTAAGGTAAAGGCAAGTTTTTTAAAGAGAGAGCATCGCCTACTGTAGTTTAAAAATATTAAGAACCCACTAAATAAATATCTTCCTGTCTGTGAAAATGATTAAATGGAATTCATACAATACCTTTCCTTTGTGCCAAGACAAGTCTTTCCTACCAGGTCCCAAAGGAGCAGATGTCTACCAATGTTATTTTGATCACCTAACACACACAAAATTATGTCATCCGAAGTTTAAAAAACAAATTAAATAAACACCTAGAGACTTTTAATAATGTTAATTACCAAAGAGAAGACACAGTGGCAGCTCCACAGGGGCCATTTCTGTCTGCTGAGCAGATTTTTATTTAGGCACTTTTACTGGCCATATGAGGACCTGGCAGAATTTAAACACTTAATTCTCCTTCAACTCCGTCTCTTAATCAAAATGGAAAACAGAGAGGCACAAGCTCACATAGTTATATTCAAACAGACCATCTAAACAGCTATTTCAAAAAGTCATTCTGCTTACTCGAAGTACAATGTGCATACACCTGAATTTGCTGCTTTATTTGCTCCTTAGAGTTTGCTCATTTTATAAATCCTTCTCTTCAAAAACCAACATGTGTGCAAATGGAGATGCATGCATGCATGAGGAAGTGACAGCATTTCAATTTCTGTGCATTCATGAGCAGGTTACTTCCTTAATTTCCACTGGTGTAAAGTCCATAGAACAAGTAAAGTAGGAAATATACCCTTTCCTATGAGTTATCTTCAGTGAAGAAATTTGCACACTAAAACCCCTCCTGTCCCCAGGTTTGTGACTTTCTCATCAGGGTAAAATCCCATCATTCTTATTTAACCAGGGTGTCTCCACAACCTTCACACCCCTTTCTTGGCCCAACAGCACTCACATTTGCCAGAAGTACTGGAGGTCAACATAAACTCAAGCAGACCTTTACAATACAAGCCACAAAAGTTTTCAGAAGTAAATAAAACTCTGCATTAGATCCAAGATCTCCCACACAACTCTGAAACTCAATACTCCTTCAAGAGGATAGTGAAGCACTGCTTTAAAAGACATCTCAATTACCTGTTTCAAAGGAAAATGCACTGTGGGAGAACTGCTGTCAGGTCTAATAAGCCATTAAAAAGAGCAGTGTACAAAAAGGTAAAAGTTCATTACCGAGCTTTGTATCAAAAGCTGAACTAGGATGCTGTTGAGTGGCAAGCCAAGGCCAGCTGAGTTACAGGCACAAAGACACATTTGCTTGCCCCACAACACAGGGCCATAGACCACTGCCTGGAACAAGCCTGGACACCAAATCTTAAGGTGGAGTCAGAGCTGTGTGAAATCAAGACTGTAGACTGAACTCTGCATGTCACAATCCAGAATGTGACAATAACCTCAGTGAAAGTGACACTGGATTAAGTAACACTTTTACAGGCAGAACATACCAATAAAATAAGAATGTAAATCACTTTCCTTTACTACCTGCCATTAAAAAGCAGAAGTTACTTGCTTTGGGAACTGGTAGGCACTTAGGGGACTGTTTGGCAATCATACTTTATACATTTGTGGAATTCATCTTGTTACAGAAACACAGGCAATAAAGCCATCTTGAGCTTTCATTTTTTATTATGTTTTAGCAAAAAGTTAACCTCAAAGTTATTTTCAGCTGTAAGTGGCATGCAGGCTGTTTTCTAACCTACCCAAAATTGGTACACTCCACAAAACTTAATTCACCCTTTTGCAAAATTTCAGCTGACAAGAATAGAACATTTGCCCAAAACCGAGGCAGCAGGACTGAATGTGGCTGTCTGAACAGTTGAGTTACATCTCAAACCTAATATCCAAAAATACATACACATAGTAGAGGACTGAAATACTCTGTGGCTTTAGCATTGGTAATAACAGCAACAGTCAAGGAGATTAACATCAGGCCTTGGCTTTTGTTAAGAAAAGTCACACAATCTCACATTACTCTTTTTAAAACCATATAAAGGTCGCTAAGGACACTGGATGCGTTCTGAAGCTCAGACATCCCAAGAATTGCTCTCAATTAACATGTCAGAGGTTAAGTAAATGATGCTATGTGGGAACAAAACAGCTATTCCATACTGTAAAATTTTATAGGTCACCCCCATCTGCCACTGTATTTTAGGACACTGCTCCTCTCTTTCCTTCGCTCAGTTTCTTCATTTATCTGCACAATATATTCATTCCCCTCTAGCCTATTAAGCAAAATAAAGACAAGACTGCAGACATGTCAGACTACTCTAACCTTTCCCATATTCTAGCTCTAGGAAAAAAGTGTTTAAAAATCAACCCATTTTCTTACATCTGTTTGAGGTCACTATTTCATTCTGCATTAAAATGCACATAGAGCCACAAGGGAAAAAAAAACCAAAACATCAGTCCTCCCTTAAACTTCAAGATAGAATTCAATCTATCAGCCAAAATGCATCCAAGAATCACAGCCAGTAATCTCAATCAAGTGTCCAACAGCATGCTACTAAGCCACTTGGAATGGTACCTCTCACCAGCCTGGGAACCCGCAGAAACTTATTTCTGAAACAAATGTTTATTTAGTTTTTCTGGAATTGATCAAGACAATTTTCACTAACAAAGCATCAGTCTGGCTGCTAGTGATGAGTCACCTGTCTCTTTCCCATTGAAATACCTGGTAACAGGACCTATACAAAATTATCATGATTTTTGTGATTCTTGTGTTTGTTCCACTGCAGCAGAGTGGCACCCATTTTCAGCTGAAGAACTAAACCAAAGACTAACATCACTGGTTCAGAATGGCTGCACCAAGGTCAGTCATACCTTTGCCCTGCACTACAGTAAACAAATGTCTTCACAATTCACTGTGGACAATATCAGTCTTACATGCAACCTTCATGTCTCATGATCGTGCTCCTGCAGAAGAGAAAGCCTAACTCAAAATATTTTTGTCACTGCAGAACCAAGAAAGCTTCATTAAGCTAAGTACTGCATAAATACATATAGACAGTCTCTGCCTGTAGCAAGTTTAAACTAACTAGAAGTCAAATGAAAAACCTAAGTGGAAGCAAATACACAGCCAATAAGGCTCTACTTCAGGTTGTGCCAGTGGCACAATCTTGAATCCTGAAAGGCCCACTGCCTTACTGAAACACAGACCATCCCTACAACAGTACCTGACAAATAAATTACACGTCATAGGAGTTGGTTTATTTATTGCAGCCTTGTGAGAAACAGAGGCTTCGCGGCTGCTCACAGTTGTTGCTTTGTGCAGCTGTAACTTTGGGCCACAAGAACATGCACACTGCCTCTGGCAGGTGCAACAGTACAATTGCCAATTTTGGAAAATTTTGGAGACTCTATGAATACAGACCACTCAACTGTACAGAAACAGGAGAGAACTGCACTTAGGAGCACATGCGATCAGCAAAGTATTTGAATTAAAGAGTTTCTGTTGAAGCTTTGGATACCTCATTCATGAGAAAGCTGCTGACAGTTAATAATTATGGAATTTAAAGTTCAAGATGAAGAAAGGTTGTCCCTAAGTCAAAACTGTTCCTAGGGAACAGGAGTCAAAGGAAAGCAGTCACTCAGGTACAGTATAGCTTAACCCATCAAATGTTTAACCTAATTTCAGTATGCCATTGGGGGTACAACCTTTCTCCCTAAGAACAGAAAAATACTTTTTTGACTTTAGGGTGTGTGCATTTATGTGCATTTCTAGCATTTTGCTGTTTACTTTGCTAAGGACTAGATTACCATCCCACTAGAAATAGCCTGCCTAGTAGGGAAAGATTCCAGCTCACACAAGAGGACACTGCTACTTCCAGAGCTTTATTTATAGCTTGAGTACAGTTGCCAGTCCCTAAGCTGTGCCCAAATCTGGAGCTCCAAGTTGGAATTCCTCTTTGCAGTTCAGCTAAGAGCTCTAAACCTGACTCAGTGCTTCAACTACAGAAGTGGGAGTTGTTTACTCATCTGGAAGCTGCTGGTATTGCAAGACCTTCACTGATCCACAGGGAAAAACAGCATTTGTCTCAGCCTAAAAACAAACTTGTCTCTATTCCAGAGGTTAGAAACAGCCTCAGAAACTCAAGGGCAGCTAACATCACCTGATTAAAAGCTCTGTTGCTTGTACTTGTTTTACACAAATATGAAGCAGTGAGGTAGAAGGAGGACAAAAGTCTGAAGAAATATGCCTTAAAAGTAAGACATCCTTGCCCTCCATGATCTCTGGGCCCAGCTAAGTGATTCAGATGGGGACAGTAGGATTTGTGGTAATATAGTCTCTAAAAATTCAGTCAATTGCTTCCCTTTTACCCACCCTCCTCACTTTAATGAGAACACTACGGGTTTTATGAGTTTCTTACTGAAGTTGCACATGCCAGTCACAACTCTTTTCAGAATTGTATCTCGCTACAACTTCTTTTTTTAATTAAGAGATTTCCAACCTTTTAGAAACCAAGGTAATCTGCAAGGTATTTAGCAACCACAACTGCAGGAAATAGAGGCAACAAAAACACAGTCAAGACCACACTGCAGCATTTCTTCCAATGTCACTTCTCGTCTACATACTCCAGATGTGACCATAATACCCACCCAGGCATAGCCAAGGGGTGATCACATTCTTTTCTTCTATCAGCTTCAAGTTTTTCACGTCAATGCAAGGAATTTTTGCTTGAGAGTGCAATACTGTTGGAGTGATTTCTGGCATTTTCGAAGGTTAGGAAACGAGCTGTTTTCAAAACAGACCCTTTCATAAAACTCCTTTTTTTATTAACTAATACCAAAGTGATTTTTAGCTCCTTAGAAAAAACACTAAACCCAAAGATTGACACATGAGCAGAGGCAGCACAATAAAGTCAGTTCAAGCTTCCCCTGCCAGCCTGCCTTAGGCTTCTTCCAAAGCTCTACAGGTATGAGCATATTATCCAAACATTGCAGATAGCAGGTGCTGCTCTTACATGGAATCTTCAAGTAGCAGCACCTACAGGAATTAAATATTCTCTACAACACAGCAAAGGGAGAGGCTAACACCTTTCAGATCTTCTAGCATTCTTCCATCTTCTTTCAGTTTAAAGACAGACAAGCACTGGAATTCAGTCAGATCAAGAAGAATCACATAATGAGCAAAGAAAACCTTCTGCTGTGTTCAGCCTTTTCCAAGATATGGCACCAATTCCAAAAGTTTTATGATCAGCCATTTCTCCAGTGAACCAGTAGCGTAACCATTATTAAATGCAATTAATGATATTATCTTGAATGCTCATAAAATCCCACAGCAAAATGAGTCATATGCTCGGTTTCAAAAGAGGGGCCCCTCTCAAGCCAATAAAACCTGCAAAGGTACAACTGTTGAGAGCATGGGCAATGCAAAGATGTTGCATGGTACCACTGGTAACACGTATTACATAGCCAATAAATAAATAAAAACCACCAAAGTCAGCAGCAACCAGTGTTGTCCCCTGTTTTAAGAGTCTCAACACTGTTTTTCTTAGTAGCCACCAGCAATGAAATCTCATGTAGTCGAAAGTTGCAAGATGGCAACTCTTCAGAAAACTGAATGAACAAATTCAGTAAGCCAATTTCTAAAATAAAGAGGTTATTCAAACAGAAAAAAGGCCTCTTCATTGCACTTACCCCTCCCATGTTATGTCTGGTGAAGCACATATAGGGGGCTAATCTTTAAAGTTTAAATCAAACCCGAATTCCACCAGTAACCTGGCTTGCTCATACTTATCTCCAGCAGAAACCCTCTGCTTATGAGATAAGGAAAGTGCCAACACTGTAATACTTGGAATTGTGCTTCTGGGTCAGACCTGTCCTTGTTTTCTGAAGTAGCATTATCTGTATTAATGAGAATTTTGCTTTAATGAAGAGATCAGATATACAAGAAATCTGATATTAGACACAGACAGACTAGACAATTACATGATCTGAAATGTCAGCTACCTTCTGAATACCAGCATTAATTTTAGTAGGCACTTACGTCACCTTCCTCAGATACTGTCTACAGTACCATGAATTTATGTCACACTCTTGATTGCTCCTGCCCAGTACAGAGAAGGGCAAGTATCCTTTCATACCTACCAGTGTCCTTCAAAATAGAATGAGGAAAAATACAAACTGGTCTACCAAATTCAGCAATTATGTTGTAAATTTGACTTAGGCCCATTAAGTAAAGAAGAATGTAAAATGTCAAGGCCAATATCGTGTTTTTAGCTTTGTTTCTCTTGAGCAAGCAGAAAATTTGTGTTCCTATTGTTTGCCAGGAACTTTTCCCTCACAATCTGCAAGCATGTTTTCAGTCATTAAGACACTATCCTCACTTTAACTTAGGCAAATGTATTTCTACTACTTCATTAAACAATGTGCATAACTTCAGCCTATTTTAAAAAATCTCTAACATTCAGGAGAGATGTAGCCTAACAATATTTCATTATTAAGAATATTTAACATATCAAAGCATCTATTTGGTTGCATGTTAAAAAAAACTCCAGTAAAACCTACTTAAATCATATACTAAACGACAAGAAAACCTCCAAACATCCAAGAGAGACATGAGTACAGATGCAACATTATACTCAGCATCAATCTCATACAGAGCTCAATTACAGCACAGACTGCCTCAACTACCCCCAGACTATGGAGAGTTGAAGGCTGCACACACCACATGAAAGGGAATCTCAGATTAGTATCAAGACCTTGAATTTGCCCTGAAGATATGACTGCCAAGGAAAAATAAGTTTCTTATATAATGTTACTACCACCAAAAAAAGTTATTTTATTTTAAACTTTGACTTTGTTGTAAATACATTTTCAGGACCAAATGCAAAGACTGATGAGCTCTCAAGACTGCTCTGTTTACATACAATATATATAGTCCTCAGGCAGCAAGTTTCACAGTATTTAATTTCTGGACTACAATAACATCACTGTTACAGTTGCTACTGCAAGCCTCAGGTACTGTTTCCCACTAAAAATTCTGTGTCTTAACCTATTTTAGTTGTTGCTAGCTTTATTGGATTAGTTCAACAGCTAGGTCAACAAGCAACATAACACATGACTCTGAATCACTTTTTTCCTGACTCTGATCTTGCTCCAAGTACTTCTAAAAGAGGTTAGAGTATCAGCTTCAAGAAAGAAGGAAAAAAAAAACCAAAAAACAACAAACCAAACAAACAAACAAACAAAAAAAAAAGCTCGTGAATGAAAGTTTCAACATATGAAGGACCAGACTCACAGACAGTGTATCTTGTGGGGGCAAGGAGAAAGAACATTAGGACTAGTCTCTCTTGTAGACTTCATGTACATTTACTAACTATTTACATGTACAAACTATTTACTGAGTTACAGAAACAAACAGCAACAACAAGACAAAACAAAAAAACCAACCCACTAAACCTGAAACTTCAGCCTCTAGTTATGACCAAATGGAATTTCCCCTTAAAAATCACAAGCCTCAGCATCTCAGATCTTAACATGACACACAGATCAGTTATCTTCAGAAACACATGATACCCTCCCCACACCATCTCAAACCCGAGTTACTTTGTTCTCCTAGCTGGCTGCTGGAACTTGCACAGGTGAGTGTCACAGCCCATCTGACTTTGTCATTTTTCACAAGTACCTTTCTTTCAGACTTCCCTAAGCAAGTCCAGGAGCAGAGCTGTGACAACCACATGGAAGAACAGTAGGCAAGCTTTGGAAGAGAATTGCACAAAAAGCCACTACTCTACTTCGCTTCCGTATTTTGAAGACAAAACCACTACACAGTCTCTTCTCTATACACAGAAAAGATGAAGTGTCCAGGGTAAACACACTGACATTAATTCCTACAATTTAGCTGGCTTGTTCATTATACTGAGACACACAGAAGCATTTTAACAATCCTAAGTGGTTTCAGCCTGGTTTATATACTGCACAGCATTCAAATCTGGCAAAAGATGCGTAGAAGGAAACAGGAGAACAGTTACCTCCTCATGAGGAAGTCTAAGTACACACAACAGTGTGCATACAGAAATTCTGTTTAGAGTAACTGAGCTCATGCTATGGCTTTCCAGTAGCAGCCAACACACTCATAACTGCAAAAGGCTCAGCTGTCACCACCCTGGTTTTAGAGCAGCACTGGTACAGTAGAGGAACACTGACAGTTCCAGAATGACACCCAACAAGTGCAGTGTGAGACTCTGCAGTCATTCCTGCACTTCACTCTCCTAGAGGAGCTCTAAACAAACAACTGCTTGAACACCAAGTACAGAGTTTAAGAAGTCTACCTTCAAGCTAAGCAGAGATTTATTTTGCCCATCAATTTAAGGTTTATATTCTAGTGTAAAAACATTTATTCACCAAGATTTTATTTTCTAGCAGACCCTTTAAGAAAAGGTTTCCCGTTTAAAAAAAAAAAAAAAAATCTTATACCTAGAAACACTACTTCCATTTCAGCAAACCCCTTCACATACACAACCCTAACACAAAGCAGCCTTTTTAGTACATGCATGTCCAAATGATATGACAGTCTTTGAGGACAACAACTTAAAAAAAAAAATAAAAGGAAGGCAAGGAAGCAGCCTCTGGCCATGAGGAATAAATGAAGATAACCATATTGTCATTTTCAGAAGGAAAAGCATGGCTGAAAGTACTTTTACACAAACACAATTTCCTCTCCAATTCCTGTAGCAAGCTTTTTTGAGCCCCCAGCCCCTGCACTAGCTAAAACAGTATAGCAATCATCACAGATTAATGAACAGAGAGCAGAAATCTCACCTGATAATACGTCTTAATGTTTCTGATCAAGATGGTCAGGTTTTGAACCCGAAGATAGGTATCATTATTGACGTGCTTGTTGACACGTTGGTTGGTTGGTCGAGGATCTCTATTAAAAAGGAATAAAATAAAATATTACTAATTAAACTGGTGTTAAGACCTCAAAAACACATTTAAGTTTATGAATACACTGACAATTATACAGGGTACATATGCACTAATTCATGATAGAATAAGTTTATTACCTCTGCACCTATGTCTAAGTTGGAAATATTTCCTGCATGTCACAAAGTACCCTACTGCAACCCACACAGTACTTCAGGTCAGCTTCCCCTCTTACCCATACTTCCCTGAAAAAAGAGCATATCTAGTTCGTGCAAGCTAGATCAAAGCAGTCTCTGATAAAATGGAATTTTCCTTATTCAAATAAAGGCAAGCCTAGGAAATACTATCCTGCCATCCTTGGCTTTGGAGTTTTATGACAAGAAGAGGGTATTAATACTTGATCAGTGATCACTGTAAAAACCAGACACATTAAACAGAAGGGAAAAAAATGAATACTGCCCTTATTATGCCCTTATCATCTAACTAGATCTCCCATATACATGCTACATTTTTTGTTTGATTTTAAAAACTAATCAAATTTGTACCTGAAGCAATTTTATTTCTAAAATAAAAAATAAGACACAAAAAAGGTTGCAAATAATTTCATACAAATGTACACCTTTGTATCATCTCCATATACTCTAAGATGTTGAAAAAATGAACCCGAAAATCTTTATCTGCCAATAGCACAGATCAAAGTTCTGTGTTTGCCCTCTAATAATGACTCTTATCAGCAGACTCCTTCCTACACAATCCAAACACCTGCCTCCCACAGATCTGCTCTGGCTGTTAATTAATCCATTCACAGCTCTTCCAGGGCCAATTATTGAACTCGGGCGTTGACAAGGAAATAAAAGAGGAACTGATCCAATATTTATTTTTAAAATATACTTGCCAGTGTTTATATAAGTATGTCAAAGAGCTTTTACTTTTTTTTTCTAATGTGCAACCATGCCAGAGAACCTCTTGAGTGAAAGCAGTGTATGGGAATAAGTATGAAAAAATACATAGATAGTCCAGAGATGAAAGAAAACTGCCTTGACAGCAGATAACATCAGACACGGTATTTATGTACGTGGATTTAAGCAGATGACCAATACTGGCATAAACTAGCAAGGCACTACACTGCCTTTCCAGCAGCAAAGGATTTTTGTATATAGATTTATACCACAATCAATTATGAAAGAAAGAACAAGAAGAGGCAACTGCAACAAGCTTTTAAAGTAAAATCTGTAGTATGTATTCCATGTTACTGCTGCTCAGATACAGGAGTGCAGAAGCCATACTTGTCACAGTTTGACAGGACGGGTCCTCAGCGAGGGAGGAGAATAAATGACACCTGGGCTAGAGCTCAGACAGCACCCTGCCTTCATTACTGTCTGAGCAGATACTGAACCTTAAAGGAAGCTGGACACAGCTTTTTTAGGCAAGGCCCTGACAACAAAGTGGGAAGCTAAAAGGGAAGAAACATTCAGTAAAGAGAAGCTGGCCAAACAGAAGGGTCAGCCTACAGTTTTCATTTCCATGTGAAAGCTTCTGCAGGCAGCAGGCTGCCACGCCACTGGCCGGCAGTGCTCCCAGGTCTGGGGACAGGAATTGACATCTTTGACTGGCTAGCAGTCACTACTCCACAATCCTTCCCAGAACTGCACAAAATGGGGCAAAAATCCACAAAACACACTGACCAGCCACAGGAAAGCAGAGGCTATTTCTTCAACAGCTGCAGGACTTGGATGAAGTTTTCAAAGACACAAGACACAGAACAACTGCTTTCTAGACACAATCTGCTCATTTTTGCACAGCGGAGATTGTGTTACAAGAACATAAGCATAAGCACAAGCAGAACCACGTCCTCAGGAGCAATTCCAGAGCTTTTATCCTATCATCTTCATTAAGGGTAATTGATTGCTCCAAGAGCCCTTAATGCCACTGACCTCAGGGTCCTTAACCTCCAGCCAAGCTGCAGCAGAGCATAGCTCTGGCACTCCTGCCACTTCTCCATCACAAAGAGGTTAAAAGCTTTTCTGAAAATAGAATGTAGCTCAAAAACATGTTTTCTGAACATGTTGTGTAACCAGCTTCACACAGCACCTTAGCTTACTTCAGAGGGGACCCTCTGCACAAGTTGTGGAAGTGCAGCACAGCCTACACTTCAAACTGCCCCAGCACTCATTGCCTTCACAGGAAAATGGAACAATTCCTTCTCAACAAGCAAGATCCCGTTTCTTCTTTCTATGCTTAAAGACAACCCTACCCTAAAGAACCCACACTTTGTACATTATAGAACCTGTCTGTACAGTGAAACTTGTTCATCAAGAATTTTATAGAAAAACTAAGGACCACATTGAAAATTAAAGAGATTATTTTTTTTTGCAACACTAACCAAGTAACCCAAATAATTTCACGTCTGGATGTATCTGAAAAAAATCCTTGAACACCACCTCAGATGCCTGTTCTTTAATGTTTGGGGTTTCCTTTACACACAAATATAATGAAAACTACATTTCTTTTTTTTGAAAGCCACCTACTTCTCAAGATCAAAAAATTTGTCTAAATAAGACTGAGAGGGCATGGCTGAGGTGTGACTTAGGGAAGTACTCTGCACACCAGTAAAAATCCACCCAAGCCAAATAAACAGAAAGAAAGTCTCAAACCTCACTATATACCCAAACACTGTAAAGAAGTCTTATGGTTTGTACATGCTCATGAGTCTTGTAGGAACAGAGAGGAAAGGAAGAGTCAAGAGACAGATCAAGTGACAAGCTCAGCAGGTGGGGCAGCAACACAACTGCATGACGATGCAATCCCTTAAGTAACCGATCCATAAAAGTAACCACAAAAATAAACTCATTTAAATTTTAAAATTCAAAATGACAATCTCAGTCTTACAATTTCTGACAAGCCACTTTGATGAGCAAGGGGAAGCCCTCAAGTCAGGCCCAAGGGTTATGAGATGCCAGAAGGAACTGACTGGCCCAGCATTCTGCAGCACTTCACTCTGCAGACAGGGCACTAACCAAATATGCACTGCACTGGGGCTAGTCTAACTCTTCTACCATCCAACTTCTTCCTCTATCAAGTGAGACCATGCCACTAAGGCTGGCAAATTCCTAAATTGCCTAGAAAATGGTGGAAAAATGCACGTCTACATAGGATTCTAAAACTTTAAACTAAGCAGATGCACATCTTCTGCTATTTGTGCCATTTGCTACAAACCACGAGGAGGGGAGTGGGCACTCAAAACGTGGCTGTTCCTGTCATGTGGTCTAAATTAAAGACAACAGATAATGGTACCACATACGATGACAGCAATTGAAATGGAAAAACCTATTATTGTGCATTGTTATAACAGGATTTTAACACAAATAGCATTATCAACAATATTCCTAACACATTCATGTTTGCTAAACGTTCTGGCAGAAAAGCAGCCTATTTTCAATTAGAAGAATTGGAGCAAGCCAACACGAAAACACTTCTGTGCCTGCATAAACCTCCACATAATTTCTTATAGGAAGTTTTATTTGGGAAGTTAAATGGGGCAAATATTTGCTTATGCTTGTAGGTATTATGCCACAGCTGCAACTGTAACACTGAAGGCAGTCATTGCAGTGCCACCACGTGCTAATTTCACACCAGGAAGTGACACACAGCCATCTGAAAAAAGTTCTTAAGAGTATGTCTGCCGAGAATCTCATTAACCTGGTACACATAAATCCATCAACAACACAAGCCTGAAACACAGCACTTCCACTTTGAAGATTCACAAACATTTTTGCAGAGCACTGAGCCAGTACTGCAAGTCTGCAAGAATCAACGTTGTCCCTTATGCATGATCAGGTTGGGATATACACTTGAGCAGGACAGAGGCAAAGGAAACCATTCGTTTACAACAGAATTATTTGAAAAATCATTTGTCCTGTTTTAAAATATAAGTGGGGAAACCAAACACTGCTGTCTGACTCTTGCTAAATTTAACTCATTTAACAGCTCGGTGCTCCTACTGAGAACCAAACAACACCCAGCTTTAAGAACAGCCTTGCTTGTTTTAGAGATCACCAGTAAGCAAACGGATCACCAGCAAAGCCCAACAGCTGGTGTCCTACCAACTACAGTCTGCCTAAGCCTGGGCCAGGTTCCCCTCCTCTGCCCTTGTGCTACATTTGGCAAGCCTGAGCAAACCACATTTTATTCAGGGCTGGCATTTCTAGCATTGCATTTCTAAAGAGGAAGAAGTTAAGGCACAGACCTATTTTCACCTCCTGTCTCAGACCCAACAGGGATCTGGCAGGCTGGAAAAGTAGTAGATAGCTGTCACATATCTCTGGTGACACAGCTGCCTTGCTGAGATGAACCCACCACCTAAAAAATCTTGACACAACACAAAGCAGTTGGGATCTCTTCCACCCAAAGCTGCCAGACAGCATTTTGGGAAAACACAAAGAAACACAGAAATTAGGGGCTGACTGAACTCCTACAGCCCACCCATGACTCAAACAGCTAAAGCATGACTTTCATTCAGCAATCTCCACTCAACAGGTATATCTGGATTTCTTCACAGATCCATCTGTCTTTTTACGATGAATTAAACTTAAAATCTGCTTCACTGCAGGGCAGAAATCTTGTAATTTTTCATAATGAATTTCTCAAGAATCTGGCTTTCAAAATCTTCACTGAAAGAAACATCTTGATTTGCAGCAAAGTACTGCATCACACCAGGTGTTTAGATGCAAGCTCACACGTCCCTATTATTTCTGTTCCAGTAATTCAGCAAGCAGGATAAAAAAAAGTTCAAAGTGAAAAACACATAAGTGATGAAGCACAGGTGTCCACATCAGGAGCCCAGCTCTTTCACCCTTCCACCCTCTACTCTCTACCTGTGTCTGCACACCTGCATCTGTGCTTTCAAGCAATCAACACTATCATGGCATGGCAAACCCAACTCCAGATTTATCAAAGCCTATCATTAATAAGCTTTCAGCAGGAAGAAATCTCCAGCCAAGCATGGAAAGCCATCTTCAGGAACTAGGATTTAAAAAAACTAATGAGCAAGAGTTTTTAAAAACACATTCTTTTTTTATTCTGAAAGCACTGTGGGGCAGAAAAATGCCTCGCAAGACTCGCCAGACTTACATGTATGTAGTAACTGCATTGCAATTTCTAAAGTTAAAATCAGGGAAAAGTAAAGGTGATTCAGCACCTCCCCTGAGCACCTTGCTAGATCAGGATACACAAATAAAATTGCAATCCTTCCTACATTAAACGATCTTGGGCTCTCAGTACAAAGCTTTTGGTTTCAAGTTCTTTAGTCACCATTAGAAACACTGTAAAGCTGCCCTAAGAAGGGGGGAGGAAAGGCCTAATTTTACATAATGGGACAGTTTCCACTCCACTCTGCTCGTGCCTCCAACACTTCACTTTCTGACACACCACTGGCAGAGATGTTTGCTGGGAAAAAAAAAAAAACACAAGCAAAGAAAAACCAAAGCCCCACCAACTTATTTACCTGACTGCTTAAAGCTAGTAAACATACCAGGGCACCTCTTGCAATCACAAGAGATCAGACAAAATGCCAACTAGTGTCACTGCACTCAGCAGCCTGTATGCTTATCTTCCTTATTTCTACGAGATCCGGTAATTCTCTCCTTGCCCTCACTGTTCAGTTGCTCCCTGGACTTTAACAACTCTTACCTCCTTAGACATAGTTCAATGGTCAATTACAAATATTTAAGTTTGCACACACGACCTAATAAAACTCTCCTAATAATGCCACAGTCATTCAAAAGCCACATAACTTCATAAAGTCATGATTAAGTATGACTCGATTAATTTTTCTTGTTTTGAAATAAGAAGACTATTGCACGTATAATTATATAAATGCTTTAGATAACAGCACTGTTTAATTAAATCTGCAGCCAACTCAGCTGCTGCTCCTTGATAGTTAAGTTGGTCATCTCTGTGCCAAACACAATGGTCATAAGTCAAAATTTAATTTCCCACATCTCAGAAAGCTACAAGCCTGGATCTAAACGTTCACACTCAAGACTCTGATTTACAGAAAATATTACTTTTAAAGTGTAACTATTCCTTTAGAATTGCTGGAAGTTGTGTCTTCTCTTTACAAGAGGCTTCGATCCCTGCAAACATTTCACACCATTAGTTTGTTATCTCCATGTGCTGGCTGATCCGGGTTCTGCTCTGAATCATAGATTTTCACCAGCTTCACTATTTAAGCACCAGTTCACAACTTTTACTCCTGGTAACATCAAATCAAAAGAAAATTTTATTACCTTCTCACATGGAGCAGCCAGGTACCAGAAGATAAGAAAACTTGACATTTTGAGTGGGTGAGGCATTGATTGTCAGACTCAATGCTATTTCTCAACTTTTTAAAGAACTCTAATATGAATTCTTCATTTAAATGCTTGGACTTGCACTGCAAATCACTGGACGAGCTTCAACTGACTTCAGTCACTTAAGAGAGTGCACTGCCAAAACTGAGTGACTTCCAAACTCTCCTACCCTGAAAGCCAAACACTTGTGCCTACAAACCCTCTTATATGTATTTAAAATAAAATACAGAGAAAAGAGAAAACAGTCAGGCTCTGCATGCAGCACAGTAGATCAGCAACAGGAAAGGATGTGGTTAAAAACGATTCACTTCGATGTTAGGGTATTTTCAACACTCCAACTTTTAACCAGTTTCTGAGTTCTCTCAACATATGACTTTACAGTTCCGCCGGAAAGAGGTAGCAATAAAAGGTTCTTCCAAATTATGTATTTAGTATCGAAATTTACAAGAGCAGACAAAGTTCAGATGAAACCCTCCCAGTAAAGCTTTATATGATACAGTACTTTCATTTCCTGCTTTGTACTGCCACACACCTTCCACTGCAGCATTAAGTAAGATAATCAGGAGAAAGAAAAAAAATAAAAACAACAACAACAAAAAAAAAAAAATAAAAACAAAAAAAAAGGAAAAACAGATACCACGCAAAAAAGTAAGAAAAAGTAGTTAAAGAATTATGGAACCCAATTATGTCGGAGCTTTTTTTCTCCCCCACTGTTTTTTGTTAATTTCGAAGAGCAACCAAGATGAAAATCTCTCTGGCCCCAGGCCGTCCTCCCCGCCTAAGGGAAGCTCGGGGCCAGGGCTGCCCCCCTCCGAGCCCACTCACATTTGCAGCATGATTTTGTTCAGGACCACGCCATCCACCAGGTCCATGTAGACGCCGAGGTTGTCCTGGTCCCCGCTCCCCAGGTCCCCGAAGGTTTTCACCTGCCGGAGGAAGGACAGCAGGGTAGGGGGATGGCGGGCGGACCCAGCCACCCCCGGCAGGACAGGGCTGCCCCGCCGGCTGCGCCCTCGCTCCCCGCCGCCGCGCTCTGCTCACCCAGGTCACCAAGGGGCTCTGCAGGAAGAGCTCCAGGAGCTCGGAGACGGTCACGTCCATGTCGCCGGGGCTCGGGCGGCGGCGGGCGGCTGCGGGAGCGGAGCCGGCTCACTCGGAAGACAAAGGCGCGGAGCCCATGGCCCGCCGCCCCGCTGCCCGCCGGGCGCTGCCTACAGGGCAAACAATGCGCGGCTCATCGCTCCCCCGCCCCGCGGGCACGCGCGGGGCCGCTCGCCGCGGTCCCTCCTCCCGACGGCAACAGGCCGGTCTACTCCCGCCGAGCTCGCTCCGCGGCTGCAGCAGGGGTTCCCGAGGCAAGAGCGAGCCACGCCGGGAGAGAGGGAGGTGGGCTCAGCCGCCACGGCGAACGCCCGGGAGCACAGGCGCGGAGCTCCGGAGTGACAGCTCCGAGCAGCAGCTGCGCTCCGGCCGCCCTGGTACCTGTTGGGGGGGCGCGCCCCAGCCCCGGCAATTAGACCCGCGCGGCGGCGGCGGCGTGACGGGCAGCGGCTGCGGCCAATGGGAGGGGCAGAGGGATCCGGCGCCGGCCAATGGGCGGCGGCCGCGGGGGCGGCCCGCGGTGTGGGGTCGGGGCAGCGCCCGCACGCGGCAGCGGCCTCTGCCCGCGCGGCGGGGGTGGCTTCGCTCCCTGCCGCTGTAACCGCGGGGATGCGCGGCCTCGCCGGGAAAGTCGCCCGCGGGGCCGCGCCGGGGCCGGCTGTACCTGCCGGGAGCCGCCCGGCGCCGCGCCCTCCTCCGCTGGGAACAGCGCCCAGCGGGAGCGCGCTGGTCCCAAGTTTACGCTTTAAAAAGCCCGAAATTCCCCACAAATACTTCTCAGGGGCGCTCAGCTCCAAGAAGTAAGAGGGAAGAGTGGGAGCGAGGCGAGCAGCGCAGCCTGTTGCTCTCCCGCTCGGATCGGACCGGGAGCAGGTGCCCGGGCGGTGTGAGCCTGGAGCAGCCCGTCCCGCAGTGCCCGCTGCTTTCCTGCCGGAAAGAATCTATCCCGTGCTTAGGCAGGAAAATAAATGAGCCAGGTAGTCTGGATGATTGCTGCTTTGTTTATCCCAGGCTCAGAACTTGAAGAGAATTTAGTCATGAAGCTGAACAGTGTAATGCACGGTGTCACATAGTGGGGCTTGGTTGTGTCAGGATTTCTGTTTGACAGTTTGCTCTACCTTTTACAGACGTAATCGTTTATTCTCGTATTTATCAGTTTGTGCATCAGCCACTTAGTGCATTCTGCCTATTTCTTGTTCGATCATACCGAACTCACAAAATAGATTTTGGATCTTGCACAGTCCGACAAGACACCTGAAATTCTGGTTATTATTAACCACCTACCTTCGATATGTACTTTTGGTAAGGGAGTGGGTACATGTGTGTTTGTGCATCGGCTGAGGGACAACATCTGTTGTTGCGCCTGAGGGACCAGAGCAGTTTGCAAGCAAACTATTACTAAATGATAGGCACTGGTGTTCATTGTAGAGGCCTGTTTGTCTCACTAAAGATCGGGTTTAATGATCTGCTTCATGCGGATCCTTATTTAAGGCAGCCCTGTAGACAAGGACGGGTACATATGAGTTGCAACTTGTTTACCAGCTGGTTTTGCTCAGTTTCTTTACTTTACTATGTGAGTCCAGTCGTTTCGGGATCTGAAAAGAAGGAAGCTTTGCAACTAAACTGTCTGTTGTAGTTGGATGGAGAAATAGGTATGCTTTTGAGTGTAACAGCCACGGAGAGAAAAAGAATGGTTAATAGTTTCTCAACATTTCAGGGAGATGGACTGCCATACTTTGACTTCTTGAAGCCTTATGATTTCCTATTTTATGGAAAGATTTCATTAAATAAATTTTCAAAGCAGTTACTGCAGTGCTTACAACAGATGAGACTGTTAATAGAATCAAAAGAAAAACAACTTACTGAAAACTGTATAGATCTCTTCACAGAAGACAGAATACAGATTCAAGAATTCTTTTCCACTTTTCACGACTTGGATACTACTCGTTTGTAGGACAGACTCCTGAAAAGAAGCAACAGCTGCATAGTCCGATCTAGGCGTTGCCAGTAGTGAGACAATTGAAAGGGAGGGCGCATCATGGAGCACGGTTGTTAAAACCAAATATCTTATCCAGGAAACATTCCTGGGGATGCTGTTAGCTGCCAAATACTCACTCGTTATTCAAGGTGACTGCCTGTGTTATAGGAAATATTTGGCCTCGGGCACTCTGAGGTGCAGCCGCAGCAGCAGGACGGGAATGGGATTGGCAATGGGATGGGGAATGGGATTGGGAATGGGATGGGGAACGGGGCTGCCGCCGCCTCGGCCACGGCGGGCGGGGGCCGGGCGCCCCCTGGCGGCGCGCTCTGGTCGGATGCCGAAGGCGGAGCAGCAGTTGGAAATAATCTTGGCTTGCTTTGAAATGCGCTGGGAGCACTGACCTAGTCTGGAAAACACTGATGAACTGCTTCAACACGCATGGGGCAAGGGGGCTGCGGTGTTGCGAAGGGCAGCAGGCCGCTGGGAAATGCTGAGCAGCTGCGAGTCTCCGCCAAGCCCCCGAGCCGCACGCTGCGGGCGGCGGAGCGCGGCTGCCCCGGCCAGCAACAAGCCCAGGCTTGCCCAGAGCTCCACCCAGAGCAGCCCTGGCCGCGGGGTTGCGGAGGGGCAGGCTGCCCCCCTTGGGCAAAACACATACCCTGCCTACGAGCCCCCAAAATGCGCGTGGAGGGGTTTCCCTCGGTCATTCTGTGTCATATCTGTCAGCCTCAGCTGGGTATGTGCTTCCTCCACGTCCTCTCCAAACTGTGCCTTAGCATTTATAGTAAGAGCATTTTTATTCACCTACCTTGTGTTCCACCAAAGATCTCTTGTAAAAACTCACCTACCCACTACAGGCCCAGTTCTTATTTCTAATGGTACCTGAAGCTGTCGCCTTCCCAGAGCGGATAAAATAAAACAAATACCAAGGAATATATCCAAGAAAGTTCAGCTCCAGGCATGTACAAGCAATTGCATTTCGAAATCATGCTTCTTATAGTAAAGCAATGATGAAAATTTGTAGTATTTAAGTTTAATGGGATTTGCAATAATTTTGATACCATTTTACACGGTCATCTTTTTACTAAGAACATAATTATCAAAGAATTAAGAAGCACCAGAACTGTGATTTGCTACTAAAGACAACAGTGTGTTTAATGCCTCCATTATCATCATGTCTATTTCTAAAGCAGTTTTCACAGCCACAAAGCATTCGATCTTCAACAACACAGACTACAGAAGGAACTTTCTAAGCTCAGACATTTCCAAACGTTCCTTTAGGCTGACTGTAAATGGCATGATTCACCCCCCTCAGACTGTCCCCTAGCAACGAGTACAACCATCAACAAAGCTCCACCATTCATCTGCTGTCTGAAGTGTAAGTTGCTGAGGGATGGGAATAACAGAATTCATGAGGTTACAATACAAGAGTTAAACTCATGGTAATCAGTAAAGAGCTTTTTCTCCTCCCTGGCTTGGGACTGTTGTTAAGCAGCTTTCTTGTAAATATGACTTGACTGTTCATCAACCAACTTCTCAGCTACAGAACAAGTTTGCTTTAAGTAGACTATGGAGCTGTAAACAATGGGTGCCAGGAGATAAAGAAGATGGTCAAAAGATAGCTTTGGTCCTCTCAGTATTCGATTCTGAAATTTTCGATATAGTTCATTTTGTTTAGACAAAGGTGGTAAAGAAATTTGAATGAGAGTAAAAAGAAACAAACCTGTATGTACTACCAAAACACAAACAAATTCCCAGAAGTATTTGCTAATGTGCCTTGGATCAATCTAAATGTGGGGGCAAGGGAGGGGGGAATGCCAGTGATTTAAGTCTGTAGCTGGTATCTTAAACATTCAGAGAGAAACTCCCAGAAAAAAAACAAACCCTAGAATTAGCTTTTGGCATATGTTTGTTAAGTGCTGAAATTTAAGGCAGCTGCTTAGGATCCTAGAGAGACTAACATAATACAGAATCTAAAACACAAGGAGAGAGTTTGGGCAGAATAAATATCTCATAAACCCATGAGTCCATAGAAAATAAACAGGGAGTCAAATACACAAGGCAAACAATAAAGATAATACAAGCAAAAGATATGGGGAGGAGATGAAGGGGCACCAGGAATTTATGGCTCTTTACATGAACTTGAAAGCAAGGAAGCAGTACTCAACATCCCAGGCAAACACAAAATGGTGACATAACCTCCTTTACTTGAACCCTTCCGAGAGCCAGTGAATATAACAGCAGTGGAGGAATGCTCATGGGCCTGCAAGAGAGAGAAGAAAATATTTTTAATTAGATTCATAACCTAAAGAGGTGCTAGAAGCAAAGGCTGGTCCTGGTGATCTAATGCAGTGAGCTCAGGAGATAGAGCAGGATGGAAACTTCATGTCCAGCAAATCAGGAAATGTCCTCTGAAGCAGCAGCAGCAAGGGGAAAGTGTCTTGCAGGTTTTAAAGACACAATAGGTCTGGTCTGTTGAGAAAGTGATAACCGAAGAGAGTAATGTTGTAAAGGCATCTTATCCAAAACCTTGTGTTCTCATCAGGGCAGCGAACATATCCCGGGCAGAAGATTGCCATGTATGTTTCTCAGTTTCTTTCTCTTTGTCAGGAGGTAAAAGAACTACATCAGCAGCACTAACTGGGAATCATGAGACAAGAAAAAGAACCTTACAGGACCAATTAGAAACTGTTATAGACTGCTTTAAAGGAAAGATAGGTAAGTCTAGAAAGCATAGAATGAACTAAAATAAAATAGAACACATATTATTAATATGAAAAGTATTTGAAATCATGAGTATCAATTCCTATCAATCATAACTAGTAAATGTCCTTATAAAAACAGAATGTGATTTTGAAGGTCCAGCACTTCAGGGAATTTTAGGTTTTCAGACTGCTGTTTTGGTACTTTAGTTATACAAGAGTATATCAATATCTATTACTGATGACACTGAGGGTGAGGTAAAAATAATAGGCAAGCACAGCCAAAAGTTTTATAACAAGCTTTGGGAAATACTTTGCTTGGCTAGAGTTGAAGAAAAGTGTAAATTCACGTGGAAGGAAAACACTCCAGGGAGAAGTTAATGAAGCCTCAGCAGGGAGGTAGTGGCAGCATGGCTGGGAGCACCACCTCTGATACCTACCAAGGGCAGAGTTATTTCTTGGAACAGTGAACAACATGGCAATGAGGAAATTTGTGTCCCTGCTATCTGCTCAAACAGCACTCCAAATTCACTTTCGTGTGCAAGAGTCACAGATGTGGGAGGGAGAATTTGAGGAACTAATGAAAGACTCCAGTTTTGAGGGGTTGTGACAGAAGGCACGAAACTAAGGTTGTCCAGTGATAGATATGGTCGTTTAAAAGAATATGGTAAAAATTGGTGGTCAGTACTTTATGTATCATGTGCACTGACTTAATGTGCAGAAACACAGAACACAGGCTGTAATTCTAGCTGAATTATAGAAAAAATTAATGTTATTTAGAGAAGGTCAGTGTGGACAGAAACGAAATCACATGGACTTGATTTACTCCCTTAGAAGACTTTTTAAATACAGATGCTTTAGAGAATTGCTATTTGCATTATAACACTGGTATTTCACAGATGCTGGAGGGACTGCAGACTCACTGCAGAGCACACAAGGACTCTCCTATGGTGACAATACTGTTCAAACCCCATTTTTTAACTTGGCTATTCACATCTCCTACCTGTCTATACTCTGATGCAAGACCTGAAGGCAGATTATCAATTAGCGTAACTCAGGTCTGTCACTGATGTTGTAGCACCTGGGGTATCCAAAAAGCACAGAGAGAATCACACTCACTGTAGTAATACAGCCTCTCTTCCTGACCTACATCAGCCCCTAGCCATACTTTGCTATGTATTTTGCAAAGGCCAGGAGGATGCTGCAAGCTGCCAGACACGAGAGAAAAGCTGGCCTTGTCTAAAAACTTGGAAGCACGTACAGGCTCTGGGATGCACGTACTTCCAGAAGGAATGCTAACCCACACTGGGACACATGGCCAGGGAATGCTGCTGAGCCCTCTCAGGTGGGCAGCCCACCTACAGTATCTTTATGTACATAACTTACACTTGCTTAGAATATCAGTGCTATTCAGCCCAAATCGTCCCCCATCTGTATTACAGATACACATTTCGTGAGCATAGTTCCACCCTGTACCAGATAATTTCCAGATCTCAACCTAAACCACTAACAGTTGTTCCCAGGGAGCCATTTCAGAGTCCTGAGACAGACACTGCACATCCCTGGGACATTCTACAGTGCACAGCAAGGCCACTGGCACAGATCTAAAGTCACTGTAGACCAGCGCCTATTTCAATCATTTGCCAGTAGCGTTCTGCTTTTCTAATATTACCTACTGCTTTATGTATTATTTTTGCACTGTTCATTAATACAATTGGCATATAGAAGATGGCATCTTCCCTCTCCCTTTTTAAATTGCTCTCTTTTTCCAGCAGTCCAGAGTTTCATTTCAGCTTTAAATTGTTCTATTAATTTATATTAAACCCCCACAAGATTCATACTCCAGTGAATGTGGCTGCAACTAGAGCAACATCAAATCAAATCTGCAAGCTCATCAGGTAGCCAGGCACTGATGAAAATCATAGGGGAGGACCACAGAACAGAACCACAGAATACCATGGGTTGGAAGGGACCCACAAGAGTTGAGTCCAGCTGCTGGCTCTGTACAAGACAACCCCAAATACAGTAAATTATGGCTCTCTCACATGAATTAAGACATTAAAGTATGGTTCTGATTGAAGGTGGGTATTACAGGCCCTCCCACAGGAGGTTGTCCTGTATCTGCAGCATGCCCACATGCCCTGCCTCCTTTCTCAACTGAACTATGAGCTGGATATTCCTTCATTTCTTCTGGACTCCAAAAAGAGAAAGTGGTGAACATGCACATGGACAACTTCTCTAGAAAAACTTCAGTTCACACATGGGCTGTGGGTGATCCATCTTGTCTCCTGCTTTCACAACTTACCTGGAATGGGAGTTGATGTCCTCAAGGCAGAGGAACTGCAGTGCTGCTCTGGCATCCACAGCACTGCTCCAGGATGCCTCTGCAGCTGTGTAACAGTTGAGAGGCTAAGGCTGAACTTCTGTGGCCACACTCTACAAATGCCAGGAAACATTAGGTAAGACAACCAACTTCATTCATTGTGCTGGGTTGAAAACACAGCCACTTGAATAATAGTACCACAGCAGCAACATGAGAACAGAGCGCCATCAATTCTCCAATTAATCATCTCTGCAGGGATGTAAAAACACAGGCAAACCTGATCTGAACAGTTCCATCCTTTGTACATTAAAAGGATTGGGACTACTTGGCACTTTATTCCATGAGAACATGATGCCTCACCTGGATGGGCTATGAGAGACGAATGAATGAATAGCCTGATCTTTGTTGCCAAGCAAGTACATTCTAGAGCAAATACATTCTATTCACTGTTTTCACTGTTTAGATAGACCAGGTTTTACATCCTTTCACCTTCATACCACAGGAGATGTCTTTTGTGGTGATGTGCACTGTTAACATGAATACAACCACACTCTGTACACATTGGAAGAAAATCTGGAAATATTCCAGATCACCTGGAATTACTTTCATTAGTGTGTGGGTTCCTTGAGGGACCAGGTAGTTCATACACATTCTGTCTGGTATTCCCAGTAAGTCTAGGCTCAAAGCTTGGAAGCCTGTCCGAGGAATTAGCATCAAGTCTTTCAGCCACTGAAGGAATACAGGGGCCTGTATGGATGATTCAAACACCCTGGCTGTTGTCTGTAAATAGAGAAGGGTCTTCCCTGTAAACCATACTTCAGGGCACAATTAAAATGAAATGAAAATGACTGAGCCATGCTTAGTACAATATGCATGCAGCTCTCTTGGGATGGGGACAAATGGTTTCAAAAAATCAGCCCAATGAAAGATCTAGAACAGAGTACTGTTTCCTAACATGATTTTTTCCACCTATAAAAAACCCACTCTTTACAAAAGAAAAATTATCCATCACTTCTTGCAATCCCAGTATTTTTTTCCCCTAAAATACATTTCAAGATTTCCATGAATACAAAAGTGAATGTCACTGGGCAAGAGTATATCCACCATTAATCTACTTCCAACTTCCATGAATATATTATCTCAGTGCAGACATGTCCTGTCAGGTTACGAGCATTAGATAACTGACAGGACAACTAACCATCTAACCACAAGTTAGGCAGCATTAAAAGATGTGCAGCCTGATGTTTGACCAGTCTTTTACAACTTCATAAAAATATAAAAACTTCAAAAAGTTTCTGCTTTCATTATTATTTTGACCAAGCCCAGTAACTTCAGCATAATACTTCTTCTGTTAAACGTACTACTTCAAAATCCAAGATTCCTACAAGAAAGGATCTGCAAGTCTGGAAGACTGCATCAAACATCACAAGATCTAATCACTCGATTGGTAAATAAACAAGAAAAAACTTTAACAAAAGTGTTTGTTTGACCAAATCAGAAGAATGGTTTCCTGAGATAGAGCCTGAAGACTTAAGAGATGACTGTATGGATGAATTTTGAGAGCTTTATGCTCAAGAACAGTTTGACAGCTTGAGCTGGATTTAGGTTTTGGCTAATTAAGAAAACCTGCAAAATTGCAGATTTCCTTGTCACAATGTCTGCTCTGACACCAAAGTTGCAAAAATCAATTTTCAGACAGTTTGTTGAAACAGCATGGGTACTCAGCCTGCAGCAGCAGCAGATTGTGTCTAATCCTGTAGTGACCACATGCACAACTCCTGACTTCTGTAAACTTACTGCTGAGAATTGTCTATCACAGACATTTCAAATACATTGAAAAAACTCAACCTTAGAAAGTGATTACAAATTAACTCTTTGAGGAAAAGATGGTTAATAACTTCTCCCTAATGCACACTCTTACCTAAATCCAAACTGACTGGTATGTACTCACCAAGCCCAAGCACTGAAGCTTTGCCTTTTGTGGTTGGCAGAGAACCTGCCACGTCACCTACAATGTTCAGAAACAAAGTGCTCATCTACCATGGGTGTGATCACCTGTGATCCTGCCTCAGATTCTCATTTCTCTTATTTCTACTTGCATTGATATATTTATGTATTAAACATCACGATTGTTGCAACACTGGTGCTTTGAATGTCCAAAGGAAATTGGCTCTTAAAAACACATCTAAGAAAGGGTTTCTCGTTTGCTAAGGAACTGAATAAATGCCCCTTCATAGGGAGCACTGCTGTGCAAAGCCATCTACTGTAAGGAAGCAGGATATAATGCCTCATTTCAAATTAGTATTAGTTAGACTTTTGGGAAAAGGGGAAAGAAGGCAGTCATTGATTTAGACCTAGTTAATTGCTGTTTTTCAATTGAGTAGTAGAATAAATTTCAAAAGATGGTGTCCTTGTAAAGAGTTTATTCAAAAACCATCTTTTATTCACTAAAACTGGTATTCCAAAGGGAATCAGAGATTTTTTTAAAATACCACGAATGCTGTTTTCCTTCAGCTTTAATTATTTTTTTAAAATTTTCTAAGTCAAATTAAGTCAAATTCATCTATCTTGCCTTTCGATGAGTTAGTTACCATCAGTGTTCTGCATTATAAAATTTCAGTCTCTTTGGAATACTAATTTCCTATCTATAGGTTTAATTTTTTTTATTTCATCCTATTTCCTTGATTTTTCTCTCAACAGGTGCTGCTGTAAAATTTAATATAAAATATTTAGTCACAAAATAGTATTGCTTTTATGCACATTGTTGCAAGATCTTTTCTCCAATAAAAACTATACCATCTTCCATAAAATCCTCAAGATATTAAGAACTGTGATGCAGAACAAAATTACACATTGTGAAACAGGTACCAGCACAACAGTGAGATTATATTACATCAAAAAATTTTAATGGTCCCAAATATATACTCAACAACTAAGCATACACTCAGGGGGGCAAAAAAAATTATGACACAAAAGTGACCACATCTAGAATTCCACTCAATCTTTAATCAAGAAGGGACAAACAAATCCCCCACCTCAAAAAAAATTTCTGCAGTTTAAAGGGCAAAGGGAACAGATTTAAAAAAAAAGAGGAAACTTTATATTCGGCCCTCCCCCGCAGAGGTTTTTAAAACCTGTTGTAACTTGAGTAAAATGTTCAGAATGTACGGTTTCAAAGGCAGGTCTCTTTTATACAAAGAAACTGCTGGCATTCTTAACTAGTGAAGAATTATGGCAAAACCCGCCTTTTCTTCAGAAGTCTCATACATGGTCCAAGAAAGCATATTCTGATTGTAGCAACTGTCAGCCAATCCAGAGTTCCACTAACAAAACTCCTGCCCTGTTGGCTTTTTTTTTCTTTTTTCTTTCCTTTTTTTTTTTTTTTAAATTTTGTTTTCCATTTCCTTCCCTGAGAAAAGGGCAATATGTGGTCCAAGCTGGAGAGCTCAAAGGCATAAGTCTTTCCTCTAAATGAAGTATTTCTCCTTCTTCTGCTCCTTTGAATTGGCACTTGATTGGCAGAAATCCATTTGTATAGGTTGATCTGTGTCATACACAGTAATTCACAAAAGATTGCTGCTTTGCTGTGGGTTTGTTTTGTTTTTGGAAAAAAATCCTTCTCCAACTGGTAATGTTCTTCAGCAGTTGCCATTATGATGACTCAAGCTTTGCTTTCTTTGACAAAGGTAAAGTTTCCTCTTTATCTTCATCTTCATCATCCTCTTCATCATCATCAGGATAATCTACAAGCCCAACAAGGCCTCCCTATAAAGACAGACCCAATTATTATAATTAAGAGAATGTTTGTACATCGATAATTCACAATTGCATTGTAATGTGATGTTTGCACAGAATATTGCCATAAGTACATTGGTTCAGAAGGTTTTGAATAAAATGATGCAAAACAAAAATAAATCCTTCAGTATAAATGAAAATGACATTATCTGAGAAATGTTTAAATGAATAAATCCAAAATGAGGTTTTACTTATCCAACTGGAAATATTTCCAGCTGAAATTTAAGTAAAGCCAAAAATCTACATGATTTTGCTAAGCGTCACTGCAGTTCCATGTGTAAAGACAAAGTCTATTTTTACTGAGCACAGCTGACTGTATTGAGCAATCTGGAAGCACTTCAAAAACAAATGCAGAATACCCTTCAATTTGAATTTTTAAATTATGATACTTTTAGAACACAGTTTGTCTTCACAAAAGTTAAAAGTGTGTAGCAGCAAAGAAATTTTTGAATAATATAACTGAATTATGTGTACAGGTTACAAAGTTTAAATAATTTTTCAGCTGAAAATGAAACTTTTGTATTGCAAATACCCAGAAATTTAAGATTAGACAGCCCCAGTCCCTTGAAGAAGGAGCGTGACCTTCTGAAACTTCCCCTAATTATACTATGTTGCAATTTCTGAAGCTTAACCAGCATTTCACTACAAAGGCAGCTGTAGTCAAACACTTTACTCAAAGGTCCTACAACTTATTCAGGTGCCTAATAATGGACACTCAAACGAGAACACTGTATACCAAAGTACAACTTGAAACACAATTACACATACTCTGTAAAGTCACATACACATAACACTGAGTACTGTACACCTAAAGCAATAACATCAGGTAATTAACGAAAAACACATTTTCAACATTGTTTCTAGTTTGTGACTATGGCATGTTTTCCTCTGAAATAATGTAAGATATCTTCTGCCAGAATCCACCAGTGTTTTTCAGTGCACTGCATATTCCCCTTTGTAACCTGAACATTTTTCTTTTGTCACCACTGCTTGAATTTGTGCAGTCAATACTGTATCCAGTATGTTCCATATGTAAAGACTCCATTTCAGATTCAAGGAATTACACTGTCTGGGAGAGAAAAACCTCTAATAGACTGAATGGATTTGCAAGCCAATTCCACCCCTTTTAAAAAGCACTTGACTAACTCTTGGGTTATGCAAGGAGTTTCCTCCACAGAGGGATTTAGAAGAAGCGTCCTTAGGTTCTTCCATCAGCCAAACTCTTCTGATCCAGGTGTTTCCAAGAGAATGCAATCCAAATACAAACTCTTAAGCCACGTTGAGTAGAAAAAAATCCAAACCCTAAACCCGTATTTACATTCACTAGAAGTCAGGTGGACAGGCAGTATGGTAGCATTACAAAACAAGGATGAATCAATGTTATTCCAAGACGATCTGACATGCATACCTCACCTTTCAGAACTGGAAACACTTGTTATGAAAATAAATTCTCATTATCTGAACTGCACTGTATCTACATTTTCTTATCTGCTCCCCATGCTGGGAAAACACCAGTCACTCTACTTTCCTGACTCAATTCAAACATTTTTATTCAAAAGTCTGATAAAATCCAACAGTGTCCTAAAATGTATTTTAAAATGCTAGTTGTGAATATTCACTCCAAGTTACAATGTTCTTTTAAAGTGGCCTTCTTTTTCTACTTCAGAATGCTCCAAATCAAAACTCTAAGTTAGTTCAAAGGTAAAAATGTCACACTCGTGTATTAAAAATTCTTTTGGCTTACAGCAATCACCATCCAATGCAATTTATTTCTTCCACATAGGTCGGTTATAGACTTCTGAACAATATTAAAATAGTCATAGTAGAAATCCTCAATGGATGTGGCAGGGCATTGTGGTATCTACCACAATTTGGCTATGTTTCCAAAATATTTATTTTTACCTGTCAAAAATCCCTGTGCAAGTTAACATAAGTACAGTGTGGTCTGTATTTCACCGTAAATATCACTGCTAAGATCAACTAGTGGCATGCTTCCTACTTGACCAGTCTGGGCATTAAAAGTGCTTTTATTTCTTTCATATACAGCAGATCTCGTTAAAAATGCTGAAGGCCAGGAAAGAAGTACACACAAACCAGACAGGCCATTACTGCTTAACTTGTTGAGTCTCACACAAACTTCACGGAGATGCAAAAGCAAATTCCTATTCTGTAACAATGAAGTCAACCTACAACCATTCAAAATTACCTTAGTTGTAATAGCTGCCATCTGAGATGTGCTTTTAGAAACTGATCCAGGTGAGCCAGGGGACCCAGGAGACCCAGGGGACCCAGGGGAACCAGGCAGATTACTTGCAGATGACTGGCTGGTAAGGTTAGATTTTGTACCACTGGAAAAAGAAAGCTTGAAACTCGGGCTCTGACGACCTGAAAGGTTAGTTTTCAGAAGAACTTCCTTTTCTTCACTTTCTTTCACTGGAAAGAAAAAGAAAAAAGGCAAAAGTAAAGCAGTATTATTGAGTGAAACATTTAATTATAAATCACTTCACTGTTTGGGAAAAGGCTTAATACTTTATGTATAACTCAGTTAAATGAGTCATCATAGACTTTTTCCATACCTCCCAGTGGTTGTCACTGGCCAGGAATGAACACTTTTGTTCTACCAATGGTATCATCTGAACATTTATGTAGAAAATTTTGAGTTATAAATATTATATATATTCAATACATAACACTGAATTACAAACCAAATAAAACACAGAAAAAATTGACTATCAGCTAAGATTTTAATTTAAATGCTTTAAGAAACAACATATTTTGTAATATTTTGCTTTTAAATACAACAAAACTTTTTTAAAGTCTGGTCTACCAAACTAATGTTGCAATTTCAAAATAAATAATAAATACATACAAATCCTTCACTGCAGTAGGACTACATAATACAAGTTATAGCATTCATCTTCTCATCACTTACATTTTTTTCTTTCCATGAATTTACTGATAGGATCCATAATATCCTCATCATTTTTAGGCTTGTCAGAAGGGGGCACCACGGCCTCTCCATCTTCCATATCATCCTCATCAGTATTAAACCACATTTCCTCCTCATCCTCCAGGGTTCTTGCATCTCTTCTGTACCTGTGGTTTCTCAAAATGGAGCGCATGCTGCAGAACAGTAAGTTTTAAAAGCTTAGATTCAAAAACCAACTTATGTTAATAATAAAACTTCTACTTGAAACTCTGTGACAGCTTACTGATCCATACATTTCAGAGGAATAAAAACACCAACAAATCATTCACTAATGTGAACCTTTGTATCTTCAGTGCAAATATCATTAAAAACTTCTCTGTGTAAAGAAACAAAGTAAAACTCTGATAACAGCATATTCAGACTACCTGATCACTACAAAATTCTGTAGCATATAAACAGCACTATTTAAAGTAATTTTAATAAATCTCACTAAAGATTTACTGAGATTCTGACTTGGTTTACCAGTTTGCACTGGTAAATAAAAAGTTGTAAAACAAAGAGTTTAGAAATGCAGACTTATTATCTGAAAATACTCTGAAACCTGTTAGTATTCAGGATCCAACAAGTTTAAAAAAAGTAATAAAAATCTAACTCAAATATGACTCTAGTTTTAAGCAGGTACATTGAAGAGAAAGCTCTCTCACTGCAACATCCACCTGTAACAACTTTTGGTCACACATCAATATTTTCCATTTTTCAGAGCCTTGGATATGAACTGCTACCTCTCTCTCCCTATTAGATCTATTATCAGTGTTGGTTTATCTCAGCTCCACCTTCCTTTTCTCTTTTACCACAGAAGCAGTACTATGGTCTTGGAGCAGAGGGACAGGGATGTGGTCCTTGAAGAATGGGGAGGAGGAGTGGAAGAGACACTGAAAACATTTTCATTGTTAGATGTTGATTTTAACAGTCAGCTTCCAACAGCAGCATGAAACTCTTGATGAAGCACTTCACAATTTACTAGATGAAATGTCATGTTTTTCATTAAGTGTCTGTTACTGGGATCAAAATCCTAATACAACCTTAGACATTTGCATTACTAAGTGTAAGAAAAAGCCAGAAGGGAAAAATTGGAACATTACAAGTTATTGAATAAAAATTCTAAATGTACTTTTAATAATAAATCTAATTATAAGTAAGTTGCTTGCCAGCATTATCATACATCTATACTGCATCACAGCACAAAACTATGACTTAAGTCTAATGAATACTTTTGTGCCCTGTGTCAACAACACGTTGGGCTCCTTCCTTACCAAACTATTATTTGCTAAAATATGTAAATAGTCTTTTTATTTGTGCATTTTATTATTCGCCGGTTTTCACTTTAAAAATTACATGTACTGTGACAGGACTTGTGCAGCCACTATATAAGATGTAGGAAGAATGTTGAGCTACAGACCTCTATTTTCTGTTGTATAAACTCATGCAGCACAAAGTCTTAGCTCAAGTTAAGCCAAGACAAAAACTACAGCTTTACTAGCTATACTGGATGGAAATTACTGAAGAAAGCAGCTGGGTGTTCTTTCCCACATATACATTTATGTAAGTAAGAATCATAGCCTTGGATTTCACAGCTATTTAAATGATATGCTTCGCTGACATAAGTCAAAATAATACCATCTCACTTTTAGCACCTTAGTACTCAAAACTGCAAATCCTGTACATGTTCTTGAAAGTGCTTCAATGTTATAAAAAGTGCTTCAATGTTTTAAAATAAATCTACACTTACAGTCTCATTTTAATTGTACAACTCTCAAATTTAAGTATTAAGAAATCTTGTGGCAAAAAATAAGTCTGAAATGTCAAGATATCCTAGTAGGACTAATCAGAATTAATTTTAATGTATTTTCAAGCTAATTCAAGACAGCAAAACAAGAACAGATCTTGCTAACAATTCTGAAGAGTAACTCATCTGTTCACACAAGCATTCTGTTTTAATGAAACTAGACATAAATCAAAAGTAAATGGAGCAAAAAGACCTAAACTTCCTAGTTTTATACATCTCAACCTTTTAACCTTGGGCAACTGTGTACTAAGGAAGGGAACTTTTGCTCTGAAAAACAGAAGGAGCAATTCAAGCTTTGCATCAGATTGCTTTTTACTCCATCAGCAAATCTACCCGGGACAAAAAAGCATTCTCTGAAAACTTCTTTGTATGTTCTATTCCTCAGGCATTTTGATAAATTTTGATAAAGCTTATCTAAATATCTACTCCCCCAACTAAAATAAAAGAAAATCTGATGTGTAAATTTTTGAAGGAAAAATCCACACAATGGTAATTCACAACTGACAGTCTTTCAAATCAGCAGTGGAAATCTGCTATTTAAACAAATCAGCTTGGTAGAGATACTTGGTAGGCTTCCAGCCTCACTGAAGTACTGCACTTAAGTTTAAGATATGATAAATTAGCATTATGACTGGGGGTCCAGCAACTAATGTTCGCTGAAAGTTGATCAAAAGTCTGCAGCAACATATTTGAAAATCACGCTTTTAATCAAGTAAATTCAGCAAGGCTTGAGATGCAAGCAGAAGTCTAAATTATCTGTATTTCCCAGTATAAGACAGCAACCCACCAATAGTCTGATAAAAGAATTAAAGCATCAATATGCTATTAAGAGCATTTAGTGTATTTTACCTGTCAAGTTTTGGATTATCTTGTCTTTCCCTTTGTTGTTCAAATCGTAGTTTCAGTCCTTTGAATGTCTGCACATAATCTACATCTTCCAGTGCCTTCCAGTAATTTTCAATTACATGTGCTGTTAATGATTTTATATCTTCCTACAGGAAGAAACAAACATAAAGTGACTTATTTTCATTCAAATTAGTTTATTTAATACAATATAAGAAGTATCTGAAATGAGAATGCTGTAACAAGCACCATATTAATTAACTTATGCAAAAATTAGTATCATGCCTATAAGTGTAATTAAAAATCTAGAGCCTCAAGTATTTGATTAGCAAAATAGCATCAATTTTCTAGCACTATCTCCTTCAAAACATTACAGGACCTAAAGCCTGATAAAAATCATACCAAACCCAATCCTAAAATATCTTTCCACTGTAACTGAGAGATATTTTCATACTGATAGAAAGCACAGTGTGCAGTCCTTCAGGAATAGGCTGCTCCAGCAGGGGTTCCCTGTGGGGTCACAAGTCAGTGCAGTGTGAGCTCCTCTCTCCATAGGGCCACAGGTCCTGCCAGGATCCTGCTCCAGCACAGGCTTCCCGAGGGGTCAGAGCCTCCTTCTTCAGGCATCCACCTGCTCTGGCCTGGGGTCCTCCACAGGCTGCAGGTGGATCTCTGCTCCACCACAGACCTCCAGGGGCTACAGGGGGACAGCTGCCTCACCGTGGACACCACCATGGACATCACCACGGGCTGCAGGGGAATCTCTGCTCCAACCTGAGCCAGTGGCACACTCATCTCGGAGCCAGCTGGCATTGGCTCTATTGAACACAGGGGAAGCTTCCAGCAGCTTCTACAGAAAACAGCCCTTTAGCCACTGCCACTGCAAACCCAATACACCACTGTACAAGTCACGACCACCTATACAGATTAACTTTTTTCATAGCTTCAAAACCAGTTATCAATCAGCTCTTCCATGGTGATCAGGTCATCTTATTCTTGAATTACCTTGAGTCCCAACTCAAAGAAGAAAAAGGTGATCAACACTAAAGATTTCAAGAGCTGACAGTGCGTGGTGCCTTACTCCTCCACAACTGTCTGCACTCTAGGTTGGCCCCATTTACCACATTTACAGTCTGTACAGCATCTTGCCAGAATCTGGGTGCAAACAACAGCAAGGAAATAGTACTGTGCAGACAGCCAAAGTGGCATGAATATTTAAGAGACTCCTTATGGAATGAACTTGGTAGCACTCCATTAAAATAATCAAAAGAGATTGGTATCTCTTCTGTATAATTCCATATTCCATTGAATTGACATTACAGAGCACAGCTAGACTTGATGGGGTTGTAGCAATAGTTTCTAATTACATTCCTGTAATAACAAGACCATCCAATCTGCATGATGAAATTTGATTAGTGCTGTCTTTGCAAATCTGGATACTGTGAGTACAGTATCAAGTGAATTTAATCTTCAAGTAACGGTAGTGTTTGAATGTAAGAAAGAACATGTACAAATATACAACAGTGATATAAAACAAGGTTAATATAAATACAATATTATATGGTCCCATTATTACAGCATAATTTAGAGCAAAAGCAAAAAGAAAAGTTATCTTGAATTACAAGACTAAACAATACAGTAATTATCATCAGTATATAGCAGCACTCACCACTCTGATAAATTCGAACATCTCTATTATGGCAGAGTTCATCAGATTATAACGAGAACCATTATTTAGAAATGCTTTGACCACGGGTTCAAACAAAAAACTTTTCATTATGTAACGGTTGTAGAATTCATCCTTTAGCCCAATAATCTTTCTCTTGAAACGAAGGGCACCTGAAACACATGTGTTGTCAACGGAGTTTTTAAATTTAAAAGGAAAACTGCAGAAATTACTCAGCATTAGATATGGCAATTTACAGCCTCAGTTCATATACAGCAATACATTCAGTCATTCTCTATTTCTCAATAGTCTTGACTATACTGGTGAAGATTATTTACCTGCTCTGTCATAAAGAAATGCTCCATCATAACTGTTCAAACGAAAACACTTCTGTTCACGAAAGAATTCATGTAGTATTGTTTAACTATAATACTACTTATGTAAAAATCTATTTTCGATTTTTAAAATTACTTATGGTAAAGGTAAAACATTTTCTCAATAGAAGAACTCAGAAATTGGCTTATCCCTATCATACAAATGTTTGATTAGATTTAACTAGTTCTATCTGATTAGAATATAAACGATCTCATTTTAAAATTAGTAAATGACATTTTATTCACACACATAGTAAGGCAAAGAAAGGCTTGATTTACAACCAGTTTAAAGCTCCTTCTGAAACTGCCAAGTGTACACAAGTGAGAGAATGTTCATGCAAAAAGAGAAAGTACAGTATCACATGGCAGCACATTTTGCTTAGCAACCATGTGTACAGATTATTTGGTTACAAAATGTAAAACGTACTTATTGTATAGTACTGCTCAGTCAACTTAAGGCTTTGTTTCTTTAACTCCATGTGTACAACAGAATTACAGAGAAAATCTCTTATTTGCCTCCAGAATTAAGTCTGCTTTGACACTACTGAGCTGAACATGGTCAAGAAACTACCACAGTCTGAAGAGCAGAACACTGAACTTCTGTGCAGCTTAATGCAGTCAGGTAGTCACAGCTGTAATTAAGTACCTCTGATAATTCCTACTAAAAAAAACATCAAAACTTACCATGTTCTCTTAGTATATTCAATACTGACATACCATCTCTTCAATTCCCCTATCCACTGAGATGAAGCAAAATCCTTTTTTTAGGATAAAAATGTATCTATAAATGCAAAATGATTTACTAACAGTAGCTGATATATCTATAATCTGTATAGATTCTATAGATATAGATATAGTATGAGAAACACAGACTACGAAAGTAAAATTTCTGTATTCAGTCAAAAATGATCTATGAGCATTTGTTTACAGCAGAGTGAAGATATGTATCAGTTTATTCCTTAGCTTTCAAACTTACACAATGCCAAGAAAGCGTGCTTTGAGGCCATGAGAACGAGTACCCTTCGCAGGATATCTTTGTTAATAATGTAATTTTTTATGTGATAGGTATGATGTTCTACACAGAAAGTTAGCAATTCCAGTATTAATGCCAAGAGTTGAGCTGTCTGAAAATCATCTGTAATAAAACAAAACCAAAATAATTAAACGTATGTGGAATACTGCCTTCACAAGCTAACTTCAAATATCCAATTGTGCTCCAGTAAACATTTCCAAGTTTTTTTTTTCCCCACAGATACTTTATGGAATATGCTGCCGGATATGTTTAGTCTTTAAAATGGATTGAGTTATGGATGATTTTCTATGAATACAGATATGGCAGAAAACTCTCTTAAAATATGGAACCAATTACATTTTTCTTAAATTCGTGTTTGAAGGTTCAGAGTACAGAACTTAACCCTAACATGAGTAGTCAGGCTTATTTAACCAAATCACATTATGATGTCCACACATCTAGATCATAAACTATTGCCCCATATGCAATGTCTTGACTAAACTTGCATCAACAAACGTGATCTATAATGCCTTTTAAACTAAAATACTGTGCAAGAAATATGTCGGGGTCTTTTAACACTTGTAGTAAGAACTGCTGCTAGTAGCCAGCATGAACAATTACTTCATCACTGATCTCTGCTTTCTTAGTCTGATGTAGAAACAATACTCTCGAATTCAGCACACTTTCCCAGGGGAAATGTTGCAAGATTTCTAGTAATTCCTGATCTTTAGAAACCATTTAGACATGTTTAGAAGTCTAAACTGCCCCATGAGTTCCTAAAAATTATACAAGTATTTTATTTTTTTGCTAAAGCCAAATTTGCAGAAAATATTGTTCACTTATTAAATCAGGTCTCTCTGCAGAATTTTGTGCTTATGCATTATTCAAATGACTAAATATTGAATCAGCATTTAACTCTGAACTGTTTCATAATCTCAGATTCAAATTTTTTAGAAGGAAAGGAAAATGTCCTTTGACAATTATTCTAAACATTGACATTCAACAGCCTTGATGTGCCCAAAATCCAGTGTCATTACCTTTGCTAGGCTTGTCCTCTGTAGTATTGGCCAATAAAGGGGCTGTCAGAACATGCATACAATGTTTGTAGAAGAAACCCAAGAACTCTGTCTTTTCTGTTTTCTAAGGAATGAAAAAAAATGTATGTAGCATGTATCATCAAGTACCCTAAAAAAATCAAACGTAATTTCATTTGAAGGTATTTACTTACATTAGCAGTGGCAAGCATATTTTCTGGATCAACTAAAGTACGAAGCAAACCCATGAGTAGCACTGCTCCTCCAAGTTCGGGATCTGTGTCACAAATCATGTGTTCTATAATGAGGTTAATGAGTAATATATCCTAAGAGGGGGGAAAAAGAAAAACAATTCAAATGCAACACCCTTGCACCAAATCTGAAATTATACAATGCAACAAGTATCTGTGAACAGGTGAACTCATCTCACCTAAGAGAACTCTTTAAAACACAGCAGATCTGTGTCCTGTTACCAAATTCCAAATTCTTTCTTTGAAACTAGGGCTCATGTCATTCATAGCCATAAATATACACCAGTAATATCAAAAACAATACACTGATTTCTGAGGACTCTCTACTTACATCATCATTCTGCTGCGCTTCCTGCATCACAAATTCTCGTACCATGGATGGGTTGTATTCAACCAAATATGAGAATATGTCAGTGGCTGCACTTCGTACTTGCGCATCATCCATACCCTGGAAAAGTAAAATAAAATAATTTTGTTTTCTTGAAAAGGTTAAATGGAACCAGAAAACATACAGCTTTAATTCCTTCTCACAAATCACACCTAACTATTGCTAAACCCCGATTCTAAGACTAAGTCAACTCTCACTTCTCTGTAGATTTGACAAGCTGGACAAAATATATTTTATGGTTTCCTTGCCCTTTAATTGATTTCCCTATTTTCTTACTTATCTGGAGAGCAAAAAGCAAGCCAAGCTAGGAACAAAAATAGGAAAACAAAACCGGAAGAATGTCAGGGCACTTACTAATGTCATATGGTGAAAGCTTTTAAAGTTTTACAAAAATATTTTGAACATTCTGAATCTTAAGCTAGGACTAGCCAAATGAAGCAAATAAAAAGAAAACCATTTGCTGAAGCTTATGCCGAATTTACTTTTTAAAAAAAGCCTCTCAGAAGATAAACAAAATTGTTATGACAAATAGAATTGAAACGACTTACCAATATAACTTCTAGTGCAGGCAGTATGCCCATATTCGACAAAGTTTTGAAAAATGCATCTCTGTTTTGAGGTTGCAGTGTTTGTGAGAATGCACAAAACTCTTTCAGAAAATTTACCTGAAAACCAGGAATATATTAGTTTAGCAATTAAAAAACCCCACAAAAGAACAGGAACATATTAGGTTAGTAATTAAAACAAACAAAAAAATTTCACATGTCACTTTGTGGTAACTGTCACATATTTTACAGATTTCTTACCAATTCCTGTCTTTTCTCCTCATCTGTGGCTTCATCTGTTAGTTGTGCAAACAAGTCTGTCAGAAATTTTTCATCTTCCTACAAAAGCAAAACAATACCATTTGTTTATTTGACAATATCAAAAGGCATCCAAGTATAATATGAAGTTCTTCTAGACCATGCTTCCTGGAATGAAGAGAACATATGTTTATATACTGTAGTTAATCACACCAGTATCAACTTTCTAATTAAATTTTCAAGGAAATTAATATGCATGTTGTTTTTGAGCTTTAGTCATGTTCAGAACCATTCCACTCCCCAACAATTCACTCTCAATTATGACATTTGTTGCCTTGCCTTCCAGTTGCCCTTTTTCTACTTTCTACTGCAACTCTCATTGTTTTGTCTTTGACTTCTTCAACTTCCTTCCCCCTTGTCACATGCCAGTCCCCTTAAATCACACTACCCTTGGTCACCTGTTTACATACATTTATAAACAGCATCTCCCACACAGCCCTACACACACGCACACATCCATGTGTATCTTTGGAATGTTGTTAAAACTCTGAAGCAGAACAAAAGCAAGGACACAATGAAGGGAAAGCTGCCTAACAGCAGGAACGAGGTGAGATTCCTTCCCCCTCAATGCTGTGCAACGAGTGAATTCTAGAGACCAAGTCAAAACAACTGTTGCTATTACATACAGAATTTATTGGATATTCTGGCTGACAGCAATCAAAACCCATTTCATTATTTTCACATGGCTGTACCTTAGCAAAACTACAAACAGCTGCAAACACATTACAATGTATTTGAAACTGATTGATTGAAATCAGCAGCAGAATTTAGCGTTCCATAACCTTTACAGTCCCAACAACTAGGAGATTATTAAGACAGAAATAAACTTTCTCCCATCCTTTTCCCAATATTATGCAGTAGTAAGGCAGCTCTTGCTTGAGAAAGGTTTCTGTACATCAGGTACTAATACATATTTTCAGAAAGCTGCCACTGTTGTTTCTTGTGAAGTCGTAACGCATGGATGTGCAACATCCCTCCACCCCAAAATCCAAGTGCCAGAAATCCAAGCTGCTTTGTTCATTTTTGCACTGCACAGAGCAAAACCATGAAAAAGTATTTCAGATACACACACAAAAACCTTCTTGTGTTTTGAATTACCTCAGTACCTCATCCATGCTCACCACTCAGCCTTGCTGAGAAAGTGACTACCTCAGTTCTGACAGCACATCACGCTAAGGCTGCTACAATGCCACAGCACAAGCAGCATCTCTACATGGCACTGCACAACACAGATAAAGGCAGAACAGGTTCGCATGAGCTACTATATCTCACTGCACTATAAAGTAAACCTTATATTTAGAATACGCTATGTTTTCTCTTGTCTGATGCTTGAACTGTGCTCCTAAGCTGACCCAACAGACAATGAAAAAGAGTGATTCCTGGGCACAAGTTCAGGTGCTGTTTCTGTGACTGCTTCAAAATCAAAACAAAAGGAGATATGAGAGGCCTCATTTGAAGTATACCAAAGCTCACTCTGGAGAATCAAGCACACATGTAAATTTTGACTTCCAAATACCAACACTGAAGTATGTTCAAAACAACTGTTAAGGTGTTTGATTTCAAGAAACATACCTTAAGCTTTGATAGGAGAATACAAGGATGTTTGGCTACCTGCTATCCAGCTGTTATATGGCTTTTTAAGTGTTATGTTCTAATATCTAACTCATTAGACATCACAGGTAACGTAAGTAACCCACAGTAGACATACTGACATATTTAGTCACTGAAATTAAAAATAAAAACCCCAAGCAAAACAAAACCACATGAAACCCAGTTCTTTTGAAGAATATGCTGGTTCTTTTCCATGATTAGCAGTGCATTTAGGAGAATGCCACATAGTTTGCTTTCATTTCTCTTTTCACTATTTTGATCAAGATGTAGAACTAATCTTATCTATGAATACTATTGAGAAGATGCATGCTTATCCCCAGTTGGAAAGCATAACCCTTATATCCCTTCTCACTGTGAAAGCAACTTTTCACCTCTTCCATGACATCTGAGAGTGAAGGCAAGCCAACTATCTTAAAATGATCACTGTGAAAAAATAATGGTAACTTCAGCAGCAGATAATCATGGCTCTTACATATGTCGTGGAAGGAGAAGAGACCCTGTACTGCTGGTGACAGAAAGGTGGGTTTCATTTATGAGCCACTTCAGTGTCCCAGAGACAGAGTCAGCTGGGGAAGCTGCACATCTGGCACTACGTGGCAGAGCAGCACAGGCAGGAGCTGGCTGGGCAGGAAGGCATGGGCAGGACCCCAGCTCAGCTCTCTGACCAGATCCTGCCACATCCCTGACCTCACCAAGATGTGGCTGTCTGGGTGGTGGCAACCCACTCACCCTGGTATCGGGCTTGCAAACATATGGGACCTGTAGAGGGAATTTAAAATTGGCAAGTGATAAAGACTTCAATGTTTCAGGAAGAATTTGCAGAAGTTCAGTACGTAACTATTTTCCAGCATTCCAGATATAGACTACAACACAGTATTTTACAATTCTGCATTAAATATAATACTGAAACATTCTCCATGTCATGCCCTCTCCGAAACCCCATTAAATACCTTGCACTTTTAAATTAACAAGATTACCTGAAATCTCTAGGCTCCAGAACAACCATGACCTATTTAAAATCAGACAAATTAAGATGGATCTGAGTGATTGAAACATCTCACCCTTGCATGGATAATATGCAGTAAATGGCACTTATTCCAAGAAAATAAAAACAACTTAGTAATAAGTTCACACTTATGGCTTAGACCTGAAAAATGTTTAACATCTCATTTCAGATGCTTAATGAAAGGCAGACATGTTGCTGTTCATGAGAAAAGACCCAATCCTCTCACATATACAGAAAAATTGTCATTGCAAAGAACATTCGAAATACAAGATTCTCTCTCTCAAGCTGTAAAATTACTGACAAGGGCAATATATCTAAAGAAATATTCCTGAACAATACTGCCAAGACCTGTGGAAATGCACAGTCTGAGAGCAGAGTTCACATATTTTAGAAGTCACAAAGCACCAACACAGAATGATAGAATTACACGAATTTACATGTTTTCTTTTTTTTCCAATTGCAAAAATCCCTCAAAGTATGTCTGTGAACACAGTGCAAATGTGTAATTCTCTGCAGTATGTGGTCTTTGCACACAGACAATTATCAAAACACATTTAGCTGTACCTTAGATGCTGTGAAGGTCACAACTGTTTTCCAGGAAAACCAAACTGCAAACAATAGTTTATGATGTAATTGTGAATTCTAGGTACTTTCCCCAGGCAGAGACATTATTAGAAATACAATACTTAAACTATCTGTACACCAGACATTAAGTATACTCATTTATGTTTTGCAAGATTCTAAGTAGATGCTTCTATATTTAATACATTTCAAAGCTAATGAAGATAAAAACAAGCCAGGCCAACGACTCACTCAATCATTTATGACTTTAAAAACAAGAAAACTCACAGATAAGATAGGATCACAAAAAAGAACACTATTTACATTTGTGATTCAACTTCCAAAGTAGCCCTCCTCCACCTGAAAGGCACTTAAAAAAGCGTTCTTCAAAACCAAGCCTCTTTTAAATGTAGTTAGCATTCAGTGATCAGGTATTTTTGTGTCTGTGGTTACAGATAATGACATAAAACACACTTTTCTATAAAAAAAAGAAAAAAAAAATCTACAAAACTCAACACCACCTAAACTGGAAAGAGAACACACATTCCATCCTATATTCCACATCCATATTCTTTTTGGGCAGAAACAATATTTTACCCCAGAAAGTGAAATTTTCATAAAATATTACTAGCAAACAGATAATTACCGCTTCAAACACACATTCCTTCCTGCTAGCACACAAAGTATTTCTTAGTTTAAAACCTCTTTTATATCTGACTGCCTTTCCACACATGCCTTCATCATGTACTACTTTCACTTGAATCAACACGTTGGAAAAGTAGCAAGATCCACCAAATCACTTTTGTAGTTTCTGAGCATGTGGAAAATGATTTTCTACAATGAAGTTAATCCCAAAATCATGAGCATGCACCACTTGCAAATGTCGTTCACCATGTCATTTCCCCCAGAAAGCGTTATCCTTTTACACTTTATTACAAAGTTAACTTTGCTGAAAGTAAATCTCCAGTTATTCCTGAGCCAACTATTGTAAGAAAGCAGACTGGATTTGGGCTATCAGTATGCACTAACACAAATCTTCCTCTAAAACAACTACAGATTTGCATCCACAGGACTCTGTTAAGAATAAGCAACTATCTGTAAAACCACTTTCAAAAGTAAAACCTGCCTATCATTGCACATAAATACAGTAAAATATACAGATGTACTTAAAAATCTGCAATTTTTTAGCTCTTGAAAAGGGATATAGGGACTGTCAGTAATATGACTTTTGTATTTAAAAATTCTGATTTACCAGTACCATCTGATCACTGCTCTACCAGGCACAAAAACTATTTTAATATATGTCCAATTTTCCCCTTCTACTCTCCACTTTCCTAAAAATTAGAAACCTTGAAATCTGAATGCTCATACCTAAAAGTAAACCTAACAATATTCTCTATTCTGGAATATAAAGACATTGCATGATCTTGCTGTCAAAAAGAACACACCAATGAGAAAAGGGGGAGAGAACAGACGGAAATAGTGTTTGCTCACTCTATGGCGCAGTTTTGCAAGTTTGGTTTTTTTTAATGAACTAGTTAATAATATAAAGGGAAAGAACTGGTGGCCTCCAGTGTAAACATTAATATATATTTTTTTAAATTGCAAAAGAGCGTCATATAAAGCAAGAAACACCACTTACCTGTCCCACCCCCATTCTCAAAACTTGGCCAACTCCATGTTTCAGCAAGGTTTCTTGGTGGCTATGACATCTCAAGACTAGAACAGGCTGGACCCCAAGCAGTAAGAGCATACTAGGAGGGGCTGAAATTGCAAAAAAATGTTATATACCTCTTCCATATCTTACACACTGTGAATGACAAAATCTGTAATTGAGTAGATTTTCACAGCAGTTAATTCTGCAGGCTGGGAATACTGTTTTCATGGCTTTACTATTTGTCATGCATCAACAGTATCTGGTTTGGTGAGATGTTGACATACTCACTTAAAATTACCCAATAAAATTAAACCGCAAACAAACTAACCCCTAGTTCTCAGAAAAACTCATCAATGCAAGCACATTTTTATAAAGCTTATTGAGAAAGCTAACCTCCATGAAGAAGAAGGGAAGAGCATGATTCATAACTCTAATGCCAAAGATTATCTATTTTCTATTTTTGGTGTCAGCACAGAAGGGCAACAGTTATTTCACCTACCAAAGAAAGCAAAATGATCGTAGCAAGTATCTTTCATGACTACAGAAATTATTTTTTTAAACATATGCAAAGTCTCTCTAATAAAGCCAGAACTCTGAAGAATCAGCATGTTCTCATCTACAATATTAATTATAACTGAAAAACTGACTTTAAATGTCAGTGACCTTTAGTGACCGTAAATGGCCTATCTTGACAGTAAATGCCTTAAATAAAAACAGTGGTAGTTTTGAGTGAAGTTACTCAGCTTGTCACGAAGCATAAGACACAATCTGTACAGTCTGGTACAAACTTCTAGTCACTTCTCTGAAACTACAGTCTGGTTGAGTTAATTAGATGAGAGTACTGTAAGGTGCCACTTTGGCTAATAGACAGCCTGACATGGAAAGGCCTCATTACAGCTCACTTTCTTCCATGATGGAGTACGAGTTTTTCTTTTCCCTTCCTTCACAGCCAGAGAGAGAGAGAAAAGAACAGAATACCAACAACTCCCTTGTACACACAAGAGCTGCAGGATGTCATGGGATATCAGCTACTCAGGGAGTTTACTTTTATTCTGCCAAGTGAAACTTCCCAAAGAGATCTCTTTTGTCACATCCTCAATGATCCAAGAGAGATAACCTAAAGTCAACAGCAGGGGCATTAACAGCCTTTATTATGCATCTGCTAAGAACTTGAGACTCATCCATGGCTTCCAATAAACTACCATGAGGATCCCAGTGTCTTTTCAATTAATAACGACTTCCAAAATAAACGATTTCTTCAGTACACATGTAAGGTTAGTGAGCACCAGGAACTACAGAGAACTATACATCCTTCATGAAGTAACACCCCTTCCATACACACGAAGTATTGTAATACCAGCTACAGGAATGCATGATGTTAAACCACACACAGATTGAAGAAAGCCCTTAGGAATTACTTACAGAAGTGAAATCAACAAAATCAGTCTCTTAATTCAGTTCTCAGAGGATTATTTATTCTAATAATCTTCAGAAATTTGCTTTTAGCAACGCTTGCCAAGAGGGCAAGACATTTTTGAGACAAAAGTCATAATGGGTGCTCCAGTTGAGACCCTTTAACTGAATCTTTTTCAACATTCTCCCAAAGTCAGACTTGTAAATGTCTTCAAACTAGCAACTCCAAAAGCATTAAGGCCTTCTGACTGTTTCAGATAAGGAACAGTGACTTTGTTTATCAAGGACATACAGACAGGAACAGTTTGGTTCACCTAAGCATAAGCTGGGGCCTAGTACTACTGAAGATGACTGAGGTGTTTCACCTGACAGATTAAAGCTCCAAGAGAGTGGATTAAGTAATACCAGTATTCTGATAACTGAGTGTGATGGAGGAAAAGTTGTGAGGCCTAGTTCTGACAATTATTTGCTCTAGGAGCTTGCAAAAGAAATTTTCACTCTCCTTTGCTATATATTTTCCATGAAACGATACAGGGAATCAAACTGAAGATAAATATGATTAAAGTAATCAGTACCACCTAACACTTGGTCCATTTCTCCAGATCAGATAGCCCCTACAAAGACAGTGACTACTCATTTATTAAACTCTGGGAGAAATAGAATAATGATAATTAACCTCTACAAACCAAAATACATGTGCTGTAACACTTTGCTGAGTTAGCTGAAAGCTCCCCTTACAGAGATGTGCCACCAACTTCCAACACTGTTAAGAAAGCTCACGGGTTGGCGCAGAACACCTAAAACATTGGTAAGCTCTGTAAAGCATGAAGTAATCTCTTTACATTTGCAGTAAGATACATTTAATGAAAAACTGGTAATTCCAAGCACCGTTATTTAGGGATTTATTCAGACAAACTAAAAAATTCAAGCATCTAAAATGGTCTTATGTTTTTAATCTGTACTTTCCAAACATATAATTTAATTTACTTCAAAATCAGCAACAGCTACATCGTGTAGAAGACTATGTTGTGAGATTTATGCAAAGTGATTTCTTTTCATGGTCACATGACAAAAGATATCTCCAAGTCCAGTGACTAAAAAGTCGCAAAATACAAAAACAGCAACTCTCAAAACTCCTGTTAAAATCAAAGTTTTTAAGTGCAAACTATTCATTCCAAAGAACCTCATTCAATATTCTACATATTTGCTCTATTTAAATCAGTTACAGAGAATGTAGTCCAAATCCAGAAATTAAAGTACATGTATTTGACAACTCAGTACTCAAATCCACGCCTTTTCTGTCACGCTCCACAATCACTTACAGAATCACAGAAATGAAGGTTCCAGAGAAGCATCTCAATCTTTCCAGGAATAAACACCCAACTTTCTTGCCCAAGCACAAGTAAGAGACTATGAAGATTTGAAACTTACCTGTAACATCCCAACTATTTCCACTTTATTAAAAAAGATGAACGAATGAAGTGTTGATAGCATATTTTCCTCAAAAACTGAGGGAGTGGGTAGGACCATATCTTGAATATATTGTACTCTGTATGTCTGATGTATTTTTTGCTTCAGCTCTGGATCAGATATAGGTATCACCTCTTTAAATTTTGCTGTTTTAGTCAGAAATTCCCTGTGTTTCCGCGACTGTGATAAAGACGGATCATATTCTAGGCATCCAATTACATCCATTATACATTCCTCGGAAAACATGACTTCAAAAAGTGCAGTTCTGTTCAAAAGGAAAATTCCCTTAATAATTTCATATAAGTGGTGTAGTCCTTCAATGTTCTCCAAGTCTTCGCACACATGAAAAATTTCTAAGAGCTTCTTAATATAACCCTCATTTTCCAGTGCTAGTGCGAGTTTTTCACGACGCAATGGTGAAGGCAGTGAGGATGCCACAAGTTCTGCGATTTCTTCTAATCGGCTGAGCTCACAGGATGGCAATTCCAGACCTGGTGATGACATATCATCAAAGCGCTCCTCCTCAGATTCATCAACAAGATCCTGAGTAATATCAACAGAAGGGTCTTTGCCTTGAACCTGCAAAATAAGATGTGTTAAAAAGTGGAGTTGAATTTTACTGTTACTTGAATGCTTTTAAAAAATACCATTTAAATATCACAAATTTTTTCTTTGTATGGGCAACACAGAAATGCAAATCTACTCTGACATTTGGTTTGGAAAATAAAAGAGATGAGAAGATTTCTTAAAATAGAAAACTTTATAGAACTGTTTCTCCATTAGACATTTACTTATTTTCTAAAAATGGGAAGAAGAATAAGGAAAAAACATAGGTTTTCTGAGTACTTCAAATAAAAACAGAAATTCACAATTATCAATATGGATGGCCACTTCTTAATAGGCTACTGAACAAAGCTGTTTGTTTCCAGTCTTTACTCTCTACAGATCAGATTTTCAACTGAAAAACAGTATAACATTATCCTAGTGATAGCTTTAAAAATTTATCTATAGGCTGTTAACTGCTCTTGATGCTTTTCAGGACTTCCACTACCTCAAATAGAGAGGACAGTCCTGCTAATTTATCTGCTATTTTCAGTTCCGGAGAGCTGCAAGTCAAAATCTGTTACTGTGCACTTTCTAAATACTCAACAGAGACACAGAATCTTCTCTTAAGAACAAAAAAAGCTCAAACTAACGCTGGAAAAAGAATAGTGGAAAACTGACTGTCAGAAAAATAATGCACAGGGCTTGCAAAGATCTCTCCTGAAGTATGAGGAAACTGTGGAAAGTATGAATTAGTAAAAAAATGCACATATGCTTGGGCACGAGAGTGTATCAGCTTTAATGACATATTAATTTTAGCATCTGCTTGGAGTCTGATGTATCAAATTCAGAGAAGCACTACTGTGCAGAACAGTAGAAGGTGCTGTTGTTTTTAATCTTGAAAATCAGCAAAAAAACCGAGGGAGAAATAATGCTTCAATTATAACAGCAAGCCTATAGTCAGAATGCTGCTAAACCCCATATACTCTTCTGCTTATACAGCAGCAACCACTTTCTCTATAAATGGTATCAAAGCTTTCCTTTTAGAAGTTTTAATGACTGAGGAAGCTTAAGATCTATAAAGTACACTAGACACAATTACAATAGCATGGCCTCAAAACAGGATGTAAAGACACTGCCTTCCTACAAAAATATTCGATCTTTACGTGAGGGTGAGGAAACGGGGCTTCTTATCTGGGTGTTTCCTACAAACAAAACTTCCCCCTTTCCCCACTTTGTTTCTTCCCCAGCTTTTGGGACATCGACTGCTAAGGTTCTTGGAAATGTTTCTGTACTTATTTACGTAAGTGGTAAACTGCTGAAAAGACTCATTCTTAACAAAAGGAATAATCTACACACATGTAATTATGAAACCAGATTTCTTTTGCTTTGTTTCTGAAATCACTAAGAACAAACTTCAAAACACAGACTGCAGAGAGCTAGATGTTTGTTAAGAACAGAAAGAGTGCAGAGAGAGATGTAGAGTAATTTAGAGAAATCCCACATAATGTAGCACAGAACTAAGAGAAGTTGTAATGCCTGGAATGGAAGAAAAAACCCAAACAAGAACTGAGAAAGTGAACTAACATCAGTGAATATATTGATTAAACTCTTTTGGGTCAACAGTTAATACCCAAACAAATATTATCCACAAACAACACTGATTCAGTGACCTGGTTCAGTGATCTGTTTGTAGTGGTAAAACATATGTTCAAAGATTTCTTAAAACATTGTATTTAAGGTGATGATACAGGGATGGAGCTATCTCCTACTATGAGATAAATCTTTCATAGCCTGGAAACTTTTACATGGAAAAAAGTTCTGAGAGAAACTCAATATTCCCCTCACCTGAAACAGAAGAATGAGAAATGTGGAAAGGGAAATTTAAATTAAATATGGCATTATTATATAGATCATATAAAAATTGCATATTGCAGTACATAACATTATAAAACTAAGAGCTCACATACATTTTTCTCTCCACAATAAAACTTCATAGGTAATCACTTCATTTATGGCTACTCTGAAAAAAGTTAATTATCACATTAATAATTAGGCAACCTTTTAAGCACTCATTTTGAGCTACACTTCCTTGGGCGAAAAAAGAGCTAAAAAGTTATGTTGAGTAGAAAGACATGAAAATGCTCTAAAAAAGTACCCAAAACTTAGATTAGGTTTGTATTAAATTTCCGGAGGAAGGAGAAAATTTTCAAATTTAAAAATGTAAAATTTGGGAGGCCTGGCTAAAATGGTAGTTTTTACTTTCTATCTACTGTTGTCCAAATTCAAAACAGACTATAAGTTTTGAACACAAACATTTAGATGTATTAGATTGTCTTAATCTTACATTTATCAAACTTACCTGACATATTTTTTCCCATATTTCATCACAACCTGCTTTTTCTTGAAAGCTAAGTGCCAAATCATAATTTTCAGCTTCAGACCACACAATCAAGGTATCCTTTAAAGAGAGGAAGAGTATTTTCAGGCAATATATTTCAGATTTTATTAACCTAAGTAGTGTTTAAAGAGTAAAATTTTCAAATAAAAACAGCCCGACACCTAATTATGACAGGACAGTATTACAATATAAATGCATATACAATACAAAATTTGTAAATTTTTTAATGTTTATATTAAAAACATTCCTGCATAAATCAGAAAAAAAGAAGTTCCAGAAAGATATCAAAAGTTTTCATTCTTACTTTATGCGACCATAATATTGTAAATCTCAAAAAGTTTGACCTAGAAAATGCACTTCTACCTCAATGCATTCTCTAATAAAATACAATAACAAAAGCAACAGGTTTCGTGGGGGTTTATGTTGGGGTTTTTTTAATGTTTCAGTTGGGCCACATAAAACTACTTTTTCTAGAGGATCAGATATTTTTTTTTTCATTTTTGTAGGCCCCAGAAGACACTCTGCTAATGCACAGAACAGCTGTTTAAAAGCTAGTCCCAAGATGGCTACAAACTTTAAAGAAGAGAAACAGCACAATTCACTGCCTCGGAGTACACACACCCACTACACTGAACCACACCTTAGAGTTTGACTTATCCAAACTACAATTCTGGAAGGAAGTTTTGCCCGGGATTTCTAAAAATTACTTGAAACCATGCTTAGCTATGTTCACTTCCCAGACACTGAAGCTCTCGCTTACTAGGACAGTTCAAGAGTTTATCAGAGCCCTCACATTGCATGCAAAACCAATATATGAAAGTGGAAGCTGATGCTGTAAACAGCAATGTCACAGACTGACAAGATATTTGATGAAGTAGTTTACAGAAAATTTACTAAACAACTCTTAAGAACAACAAAATAGAAAATAAAATTAAATTAATAACAGAAGAAAATAAAATCAGCATCATTTACATATATTGAATCAAGTTTTATTGTTAGTCTTTTGTCTTCCTGTAATAGCTGAAATATAGCCACAGTAAATACACATAGCCCCATGAAACTGCATTATTTCAGCCAAGTGCTAAACCATGCATTCACTCACTAGGACAAGAGACATGAGAATTCTTCTTATACATAAAATACAGAATTGGTACTTCAATAAGTATAGATTTTGCTTAGAGTGATATTAAAATTAATACTGACAATAAAAAGAAACCTTACATTTAGATTTTGATATGCACTTACTAGAAAATACCTTAAACTAAACTATAATCTAAACAGCAACAATCAGCCAGGCTCCAATGGGATTGTCAAGCAATACAATATAATCAATTTGCCATTACCAGAGCAGCTATACTGCTTCAGAGGCACTAATGGCTTTACCTTGTAAATGGCAAATAGTTTACCTTTTCCTTTTCCAAAGGGTTGAGGAAGAGGTGGTACACAGAAGAAAGGGATTTAGGAAGACCACCTCCAAAATACAAAAGGAAGAAAAAAATCATAATTAATAGTTTATTCTCTACAAGACAGGTCATGGAGCAAATTCTCTGGTAATAACAGATTGACAGCACCTGGTACTGCTGACTCCAACAGAGCAAAAAAAATCAGTTTACAAAAATCTGGAAAGTGAAGGTCCTAAAAAAAAAAAGTATACCACCTTTTAAAAACAGTATATACCTTACTGCATATTAAGTGTAGGTATCAGGTTCAAATTCTAATACATCTGTCTCTCCAACTGTATTTCTACTGCAGTAATTTTCAAGGCCACTCTCCTTAGCTTCACACTGAGTAGTGCTTATTTAATTCAAAAAACTTAAACAACCCTAACACCAAATTTTAAGTAGACTCTAGCAGAACTCGCAAAATTCCCATCTAATTACATTTCCATCCAGGTGAAAGTAGCTAGAATTCTAAGCAAGTCATTTCCAAAGGACCAAAATGTATTTTCTTCTTGATAAAGAAGAACAAACAACAAATGGGGAAATGACTAAAAAAACACTAGTAAGGGCAGTGGTATTTACATTAACTGCTTAAGTTTAATAAACAAAAGCTCTAAGTCTCTGAATAAAATTCAGCAACAGACCAAGACAGAGAAAGGAAGGCAGAGAAAAATGAAAGAGAGGACAGAAAGTTAAATCTGCTTTTGAAAACTACAGTCACAGATGTAGAGAAGTGTATTTGGCCATAGTATGGCATTTTTTCTCTTTAACAAGGGAAAAAAATCTACTACTAAACGTGGAAGCTCACACCTCCATACAGTCTGATGTTTTCAGTTCTTTCTTCTTTGGAAAATAAAACAAAAAATTGCTTAAAGAAATAATTTAAGCAGCAGAACAATCACCTTCCAGTTTGTTTTATCAGTATTAGAAAAGTGTTCTCTAATTGCCAACACTAAAATTTGAAATTATTAGTATCTGTTATCTTATCATACAAGGGTTTTGAATATTATGGTTCCTCAGTAGAAATCTACCAATTGCTGCTCTCTGGATCTTTAGTAAACTGTATTTGTCTGCAGAACCTTTCCTGCATCAAAGGGCTTTTAAAAAGAGAACATGAAACAAAAAGCACTCCACTCTGATGCACAACATACAGTTTTGTCTAACTTTAAATTCACTCTTAAATGCAGACAGTTGTGATTATAATTTCATTTTCTTAACGCTACAAAGCTTATAATCATCAAAAAGAACTGGTCAAGACTTTTACATGTATGAAGAAATGACTGAAGGAAATTCTAGATGGAGTTAAAGACAGAAGAATACATCAACAACAATCTACTTTCTGTTTATTTTATTGAAAGAAATCTTTGTATATGCTTCTGTACATGATCTGACATTTCCTCAGCGTAAACTGAGTTCACTAACTACTCTGGATCTCTCAGCTATGAAATTGGAGTATCTGTTCCTTCCAAATGTCAAACATTACTTCTTGTAACTCCAGAAAGCAACTGGAATTTCTTAAGAATGCCTTCTCCATTCAAAGAGAAAACAGGAATAAGGATAAATATGCTTAGTAAGAGTGGCTATTGGTTAGAGAGGTAAGGAGATAAGTCTTGAACATCTCATCTTGATGAGCATAAAATCTTCAATTTTATTTGGTTGACAGTAGCAGTTGGCTCAGCTGGATCAAAGACATGTCCTTTGTTGTTGCATTTCATATGAAATATTAGCATCTACACGTAAGGAACTCCATTAGATAATTAAAACATCTAAAAATTGCTATTATCTAGTTCTCTGTAAACAATTAAGATGTGCAGCAGCAGTATTAAATCATAGCTACACTGTGCTAACTGTCACAAACTTGGACATAGGTTTTGCTATTGAAGGATCTTATACTGCGTTCTCTGCGAGAACCTCAGCATTCTAGTTCCTCCTATTTTCAAGATGCATCACAGTTCTTGGCAAGATCTTTTTTAAATAGGATGATAACCAGGAACTATTTATGTAGAGTTCATGATCTTATTCGTAGATTGAAAAATCATTTGCTGCTTTGCAAAAAAAAAATATTTTGACAGTAGTGCCAGTTGTCACCACTATCTTAGCCCATACAAAATTTGCTGTCTCCTTAGGACCATTTATATGAATTTGTTTTCTCTTACAATAGTGCTCATTATGACTGTGCACATAAAATGAGGAATTTTAAAATTTAACCACAATTTCTGAGTATGGCCATGTTTTAGGAGACCTACGTACTTAACACTCCCATAAGGAGGTATCAGTCATTTCTATCAGTGGAGGATAGCTTTGTACACTCTAGTCCTTATAAGGGCACAGCCCAAGGCAAAAATACAATACAATACAATACAATACAATACAATCAGTGACTCCTGCTGTGCTTCTCTCTCTGCTGGCTGCATCAAGCCCACATGAAGCAAGCTCTGGTTAGTTAAGTGGTTCTCCAGAGGCACTACTGTGTGCCACAGTTTTATTTGAGACGTCATGCCACAGAAGCTAACCTGCAATAATTTAACCCAGGAAACAGTGGCAATTGCACCAAAGAAGGATAGGGTTTAGTATCTACCCTATGCCTTTTCATTTTTTTGAAACTATTCCCAAAATGCTTCTGACTTACCTCAAGAGTAAAAGGATTTTGATACATACTATCAGTCTAAACTTCTTGCCACAGCATTCACTAAAAGTCAACTTTTATTAGACATTAAATCAGTTTTATTTAGCTATTAGAAAGTTGATTAATAGGTGTCTTGTACAGCACTCACACAAATCTCCAAAGCAAGCTCTGGAATTTCATTATGAAAAATTTAAGAGCAACTAGTAGATTTGATTCTGCTATGACTAAACTAACAGAACTGTTACTGTTTGACAATGGACTCTCACTACTGTTCATGTCCAGGGACAAGTCTTCTCCGTAGCTCCAAAACATTCTTTTGGCAGCTCTATGAGATTTAATCTACATTCAAGAAGTACTGATGACCTAAATTAGGTAAGTATTTCATAAATTCTTGCTTTCAGCCTTAAAAAGTAAATGAATCTCTTCCGATTAACTGTCACATGGTTCAAGCTTTTGACACTTTCCTGGCCCACACAAGGTTCAACACAGCCAGCTATTTCTTCCCCTCTTGGACTGCCTGATTGCTAGTTCCTTATCTAATTCCCTAGATTGTTTACAGTCACAGACACTTCCCTTCACATGCCAACCCACCTTTCAGCATCTTGCTATCTAAATACTTACACTCAAAAGTACAGCTTCATAATTTCAGGTTTCTCTTCATGAAATAAACTACTTGCACTACCTAGACTTTTTAAGTTAAATATAGAGTCAGTGTGGTAGGTTGTGGCACAATCTTCAAGCTAAAAAACTGACCCAAGTAATGTAATATAAAGTTTCAATTCTGTGTTTGGTTTCATGCACTTTTTCACCTAGTTATCTGGATGTGCTAACAATTTATTAAAAAACTGATTAACAGGTGAAAGGCATACTGAGATTGTATTCTACTAGCTTCTGTGAAAGCTCAACAGACATAAACAACTTTTCAGTTAGTGATTTCATAGCTGCTTCCCATGAATCACATGGAATAAAATCAGTTTATTAGCTCTGCAGCAGAAACTTGACTTACTGGCCATACTCAGTGTCCTGGGGTGACTTTATGACACTGAATTGTAACCCCATTTGTCTGTTTAGCCCAGAAATCAGTTTTGCACCCTTAAAACAAGATCTGAGAGTGAAGAGGGGGAGAAGAATAACTGGTACAATGCCTGAGGCAGCTGTATTCAAAACACAGAGATAAGAGCTTCAGCTTTTTTTCCTCACAGACTGTGCTGTCTGCAGCACAGACAGTGGGAGAGAGCTCCCCTTTGATTTTTAGTCTGTTCTCAGCTAGCTGAGGCAGAGAAGTTCCCTGGACTGTGGCTTTTCTTTTTCTTGGAACTATTCAAATTGCTCTGGAGTGAAAACCCAGAAAACCACCAGGCGCTCACACCTGTGGCCCACCAGCGCACAGGACGCGGCATTTTCCAGCGCAGGAGAGACTGAGCGAGCCAAGCTACACCCCACAATGGGACTTTCTGAATCTGCCATCTCTTCAAAACAGCAAGAGATTTTATTGTTTTGTATTATTCATTTTTTTTATGCTTGTGAATACTTTGCTTGTTAAATAAACAGGTTTTTTCCACTTTTCTCCATGGATATCTCTTCTGGAACCAGTTGAGGGAGGGGCCACTTGAATCTGCTTTCTAGAGGGACTCCTTTGGAAGTTTCCTCCCAAATCTGTCTCTAAACCAGGACACTCAGCAACAGCAGAAAAATCAGAAGACACAGAAAAACTTGAAGGAAAAGTAGGTTAATTTAGAACAGACGAACAGGCTCACCTCAAACCCAAGAGCAGCCTGCCCTTCCCCTTGTTTATTCCCTCACCCCACAAAGCAACACACTCTTCCTTACTATCTCAGCTACCATATGCACAAATTTTATTGAAATAGTTTCACTGCTGGCTTGATTGTAATAAAAGCAAGAGTATGAAGTTCATATTCTCTGAGCATTCGGTCAGTGCTCTTTTGGATATTCTCAAAACTTGGCTTTTTTATTAATAAGTCCGCTTTCTATTATTCAAGGATGGCCACCTTCAAGTTACATAGCTAGTAGATAGTACTTTGGATGAATTTTAGCTTTTTATTCTTGGGAAGAATTGAAAAAGAGACTGCAAAAGCAAAGACATCTCTAGGGCCTCTAGAGGCAAGACTCTGCAGGTGGAAGCTGTAAATAACTCAAGTCTTCCTTGTATCAGGCACAGAAACGGATGCAATACATACTTCATCACTGCCTTACAAGATGCACATGGATGCATCTAAAAAAGCTGAGGATACAAGTCTTTACTCCTCTATTTTTAAAGCATTGCCAAAGTATACTGAAAAGCTATACCTCAGTCCACATCCATATCAGGTTTCTCCCTAGATAAATGCTATGTGTATAGAGGGTTTTTTAATCATTTAGGGCTGCATAGGAAGAGGTGCTGTCCTAATATACTAGTGGAATTATTCACTTTCTGAATAAGAGTCACTTGTTTAAGAACAGCATCTCTGTCATTAACGTTCTGAAATTTCAACGCCTTAAATCCAACCCACAATTAAAATATCTTCTACCTTTACTAGAATATTAAGAAAACAACCAACAACAGAAGAGAAAAGCTAAATGTTCTGCATGTGACCCAGCAATGCTTTCTGTAATTAAATTCCACTTACTAAACAAAATTTGCTTTTAAGGAGAATGCTACTACTTACCCAGTAATTAAATCCAGTAATACTCCATGGCAGTTATAGGACTGCTATTGTAACATTTTAAAATAAAAACGGCAACAAAACTTAACAGAGCTGTAAACAAGAATACAAATCAAGTGCTCATGTGACTGTACTGTACAAATTTTGCTTTTACTAAAGAAGTTTCTGCCTACAAATAGTACTTTAACATAAGAAATATTAAGTCCTTTTTTTGTGCCGCAGGACATTAGTTTCTCAAGTTGTTTTCTTTCTAGCTTTTTCACCTCACATGGCTTCCTTTCTTCTAGTCTAGTATCAATGGTGATGAGTTTGCCAGGAAATGCATGGTTCAGAGCATCAATGAACTTCCATTGGCAGCAATTCTATGTTGCAAAATCAGATACACAGACCTATCCTTCTTTTTGAATACGGCAGAAAATGGCTCTTCATTGTCACTGACTAATTTATTTGACTACTGAAAAGGTAGTCAAAAGACTATCTATGAATTTCATGCTTTAATGAATTATTTCAAACCTCCAGATGGCAGGTAAGTCTGGGAAGACTGGGAACTATACTATGCAAACTGAAATACCTCAGACTGATGTATGAAAAATGAGTCCCTGAGCAGGACTCAAGATCTCCCAAGCAATCTTTCTCTCCAAAGTCAGAAAGTTGTATTTACCACCACAAAGGGCCATCACTGCTTTCAACACTAAACACCAAGAAATACAAAGCAGACAACTGGGACAAAATCGTCCTACAAGCTCAGTTTCATAGGTAGATTGGTTTCTTTTTTGTTATTGTTTTTTTTGTGTGTGTGTGTTTTTGGTTTTGGGTTTTTGGGGTTTTTTTTGGTAGTTTGTTTGGTTTTGTTGGCTTTAGTTTTCAAGGGAATAGAAGCAGGAAGGCAAACTGGTCCTCAGGTCTTCACACTAGTATTTTGATAAATAATTATCTAAGCTCTGCAGTTATTAAAACACACATATGTAAAGCATGAGATTGTATAATTTGTGATTATCAACAATTAACGAGACCATCTACTTCACACTAGTACTAACAGATCAGCATAGGCAGAAGATTCTTTCACCAGTGGAAGGACTTCACTGTTTATCACAAAGGTATCTCTAGGCTTCTTTTGTTGAAGGATCCAAAGCAATTGGCATAGCAAGGTTCCCCAAGAGCTTAGTACACATTCTCTCTCCTTGCTTCCAACCACAGATTGTTTCAGTCAGTCCAATATAAGACTGCTTCTTACAAGCCTCATGTCAGCCTAGACAAAAGTCAGAACTCATCCATTTATTCCATTAGATATTCAAAGTGCCCACAGGCTGTATGCTGTGTCACAGTAGAAATGGATGTGTTGCTATGTACCCTTTAAAACAGCATGGAGGTTCACCCTCACAACAAAATTTTGAGATAAAACCCTGGTAAGATCCTAACACTACACAGCTACTTTGAAGTTTTAAGTCTTAGATTTCTGGGAGATTTTTCTTGAAATTTTCTAAGTGCGACTAAGAACAGCAGGCAAGCTCAAAAGCAAGTCTTCTATCTCAGGCTGCAATTTCACTAGTAGTGAGGTGACCTAAGTGGCCTTCTGCAGTCAAAAAGAAAGATCTCTCTCACTCTTCCATCTCAGTTCCACAAACGAATCCTGTGTAAGGTGGTTTAAAAGCTCTGCCAGCATAGAGAGCTACCAGTTTTTGAAAAAGAATTTAAAGTACCAAGTTGATTTTCTTGTGGTTTAGTAAGTTTAAGCCATTCCGAGTTCTAGGAGCCGAGCTGGAAAAAACCCTACTCTTTCTTTCAGCTGCTAAGCTCCAAGCTTAGCTCATATGGAATCAGGTTTAAACTCTGAACTTATCTTTTACTAAGGGAAGGGATAAGTAGGCCTCACATGAAAGAAAACAGGCTACAGAGCAGATTTAATACAAATATCAAGAAACACTTGGTATTTATAAGGCTCAGAGTGGAGCCCCATATTCAATCTATATCAGAAACTGGTTTGCTTAAATAATATGAACAATTCACCTGCAAATATAAATTTCTGTCTACACAGCATTTGAAAGCTTTTAAAACAGCACTTTTCCTTCTCCGGCACAGAGAATGTACAGCGCTGCTCTAATGGGACAGCTTCTTAATTTTATTTCTCTAACCATGATTTCACAATGACCAGTATGATTTATGCAGCACTAGATTACAATATATGCCTGACCTGGAGTAGGACGTGCTGTTACACTGACCAGTATGTGTGGTGGTTTGCACCAATCTTGCAATTTTATGCCTACTTGAAGTAGATTTCATGTCTGATGTGACATAAAGCCTATTGATACAAAACTCACCCCTCAGTGAGTTTTAAACCAATTTAAGCCAGTTTGCACCACATCAGCACTTTATGCCATAGAGCTGTGAAATATTCAGTGTCACTTCAAGAGTTTTAAAGCTCAAGTTACAGTATCACAAAACCATGACCTCAAGCTAGTCAGGATTACAGCTAAAACTTAGCCTGCTTAGCATTTTTGCTGATCTTGTCCTTACTCTCTGGAACTGATTTTCCAGACCCACACTGCCCTTATCAGTTGTTCAGTATGGGCTGCTTATACAGCCCATCAATATGAATTACATGCATTATGAATATAACAGGAAACAGATACAGGTTAAATTTTTCAAGAAAGGGCATTTTTAGCCCATACTGGCTCCCCCATTCAGTTCAAAATACAATCCTACAAACAACTGGAGTGACACAACTACTGGGACTGCCTGTGAATAAAACAACAGTATGTCTATGCCTGTAATAATCCATCAAAGTGGAAAGACTGAAGAATGTTTTAGTATATTAACTGTACAAGATTTTAACATGTCTGATGTGACCAAACAGGCATCAAAATATAATCTGGTTCAGCATTTTTAAACCTGTAAGGGCAGTGCCCAGCATCCGTGAAACAAGCACAGTAAATAAAGTACAAAACCTACACAGTTCACTTGTCACCCATCTCAGGAGCATTCTTTAGGCTTAAATACTTGAAGCAATGTGCAAACTAAAGGTGAGAAGATGCTTTTATGCACACAGAATGCTTTGGAGCAGTAATAACCCATGCCCACCTTCCAAGTAAAAGACAAACAGAGGTTAACATGTAAATGGCTTTAAAACCTTCTAGTCTTTCATTGAATAAAAAAGAAAAATTAAAGTTACAGCACCTGAAATATAAAAAAGAAAAACGCCAGATGATACTAAGTTTCAGATATTATATCCCTCAGGAACCTCAGCTACTTTGTGATTTTCCCAACTATGTTTAGACTGTCTCTTCCAAAGCAATTTCTGGTACAAAACAGAGCACAATTTATCTGTATAACTTCACCAAAAATGTAGAGAAATAACACATGATCACATAATGCACAAAAACTACTTCGCCTATTTTTGGCACAAGAACATAAAATACAATTTGCAACAGAGGCAAAAAAATTACTATATTGCTACACTGTTGGTTGTATACTGTTAAAGACTCTGCCTTTAAATATGAGGAAAAGTATGTTTACCTGTTGCTTCTGGTACGCAGTATTCGGATTAATTTTGGACTCCAAAAGAAGAGAGCCTAGAAAAAAAAAATTCCACTTATTTATATATGCACTAAAATTTTAATCTCCACATGAATTTTCTGATCACTCTTTCCTCAAGCAACAATAAGTCTCTTAACCCCTACCATGGAGCTTTATATTTCATTTGTCCCTCAGAGATATTGTTCATACAGTACAGAATAATGCTCTGAGGACTGAACGTTAAACCTTTCTTTCTGAATAATGACTTTTCCACAGAAAATTGTTAAGACATGATAAAGTCTGCAAGTCAGTACACCAAAAGCATCACAACTGCATTCCAGAGATTACATACGGTTGTTCTGTGTGAAAATTCTAATCATGTGGTATTTGTTCTTTAAGGTTAGCAAAAACACTTTCCTGGGAAGCATATCTAGAAACTAATGCTTAGAGCAGTAACCATTGTGACTCTTAATACCAGAAAACTTCACACAAACTCAGGAACAATGGTTTCACAGCAGGTTTTACTGATGTAAGAGACAGAACAGCAATTCCATTCTCATGTCTGTCTTCTTACCCTTCCTTTTGTGTTTAAATGTGACACAAGAATGCTAACACAATCTGAAGTATTGATATATACAAAAACAACTTTTAAAACTGATTTTATTCTTGGACCAATCACTTCCCCTCATCCACCTTGCTACTCAGCAGCACTAATGCCAGTGCATGACTTAAATTCACATAACTGCAGAGCTTCAGTCAGCTTACACAAAGAAATAGCGATAAATTAACTTGCATTGTCAATCATATAATTAAAAGGTGAGGCTGTGCAAGCAGCGCTTTAAAGTGGCATTTCTCCATTTACTTACCTGCTTAAATTTAGGCTGTAAGAAAAGTCCAAACTTTCTTTAAGAAAAGTGTTAACTTCTCAGTTTCGTCACTATAGTCCTAAGGCCAATGTATTACTAAAATATGGGCTGATCTCCACCTGTTCATCCCCTAGCCTGGGCTGCTACCAAGGGGCTGCCCTGACCCAGCTGCAGCACCTTGCACCTCATGAGGTTCACAAGGGCTTGTACAGGTCCATGTGGATGGGATCCTATCCCTTAGGCATGTCAACCACACCACTGCAGCCTGGTGTCACCTGGAGAACTGCTGAGCGTGCACTTGATCCTTCGTCTGACACTGATGATGTTAGCTTGGGGGATGTGAGGAAAGAGACTAAAGAACCAGATCACAGAACTTCACCTGCTGTAGGAGTGGTGTATCACTAAAGAATTACATAAATATCAGAACATCCTGTTGTCTGATACGAAAGGTTACTACTCAACAGATAGCTTACTAGCTTACTATGTATGTGATCACCAGATACAATTAAGTACTTTTTTGAAATTAATGTACCTATGAAGGCTGCTTGCTCCCAGTTTCTAAGTCTATTGTTCTATAAGAGGCAGCCTTCATTAATGAAGTTGGCTTAAGAAGCTATCAACCAGTCTCAACTGCTCTTGGAGTAAAAGCTGTTTACAAACTCAATATAATTCATCAACAAAACTAAAATAAATCCCCCTCAAGAACAAGACATACAAAAAGCTCTCTTGCCTCAAGCCCAAATCTACTATTCAGGTTTTTGGTTTTTTTGAGTTTTTCCAGTTTTCTGACATGCGCCAGCTCTGTTACCAAAGCAGCTTATTAGCTTAAGTGTAACTGCATAACTAAAGAAAAAAATAATCACAAACCATAGAGCAGGAGAGAGAAGGAAAACTTTTAAGATGAGGTTTACAGACGAATCCAATACATTGCTCACACTTTGGCCATAGTCTCAGCTTTGAATTTAGAGTTTGCCTAATGAACATCTAAAACCAGCATTTCCTTTTCCATTACAATCATCAGACACACAGTCAGTCGTGCTTTCAAAGTCCCAGCTTCTACTACATGAAGTTTTAGAATATTATTTGTGCTATTAAATTGGCTGAAAAACTTCTAGAAGTCTTTACTGTCTAGAAATATTTAATACCAGAAAGTACGAACTAGAATCTTCTAAGAATCAAAAATAATTGATAATTTCAACATCATATTTAATGGCTGGACACAGACCTACAAACATGTAAATCCCAACATTAGAAGAATATCATACATAACTTGAATGCCATGTCTGACAAAATATTATTTTTAAAAACTGAACACAATTGAATGCAGACACTTCATTTTCCAAGCTAGAAGCAGACAACAGAGAATGATCTTTATGAGACTTATCGAAAAAGAACATTTCTTTTTCTCTACTAAACCTGATGCTTGCAGGAAAGACAAATCAAGCTTTTTAAGGCTTGAATTGCTTCTCACTACCACATGATTCAACTTATTCCTCACCATTTTGGACAATAACTAAAAAAATATTGATCTGGAGACAGAAACATACTGAAAGATAAATTGTGCTCTATAACTAGTAACAGTCCCAAATGCATCCTTCTGGAGAATACAGTGCTCCATTTGTGCAAAAAGCTCCCCAAAAAGGGTTCAACAAGTCAAAGATCAGTGACTAATCTACTAGTTAGTTCAGGGAGTTTATTTAATACACTAAATTTTACAGTATCAGGCCCGTTCCTGGTATGAGGCAATGTTAAGTCTTTGTTACTTGCATATGGAAACCAGGCAGCAGTAACAGACATCTGAAACACAGATATATTCTTTAGAAAAAGGTTATAGAAATATAACGTATCACAAATAAACTTCTATTCAAAGTCAATATCACTTGTTTGAGATGCTTTTGTCATAAGCATTACTTTCTATGTAGGTATTTTTCCATTGGTACCATCCTAAAAGATGTTAAGACTATCCAGTCTACTTCATAAAAATACACCAACTAAACTTCATCTTCATTGACCCAATGACTCTATTCAAAGTTAGGTAAGATCTGAAAACTCACCTTAATGCAAGCTTTGTTTTTAGTTAATCCTCAAGAATTATGCAGATCTTGTTATTTTTTTAATTACAACCTCGAATGAATTTGTAAAGGTAACTGCAAAACACTGGAGTCAAAAAATAATATCCAAAACCACCTATGAAAAAGAAAACTGATTTGCAGAATTCTGTTACCTGCCACTGTAATGCAGTACAGCACAGCTGGGGGTTTTGTTAGTAGAAATCACCATTCTGTGCTGCAGAATGAATGTGTGTATAGGGAAAGACTTGCCCAAAAGAGATTACAGATAGGTATTTGGTGATCTTTTCAATTATATTTAGAGACATCAAATATCCCAACTTCAACAGTCTTAAACAGCAAATTCACAGCTTTGTTTACAAACATGTATATGGAAGAGACCAGTTAATCTGGAACACTGCTGCTCTTCACACCAAACTGCTACATGGAGTCTTCCTCAAAAGCAGAAATAAAAAGTGCTACTCATTACCCTCACCAGTATAAACATATTTACATTTAAATGAAAGTTTCAATTCAAGAGCTGTTTCTTGCAAGATGTACAGAGATTTAAGTTCTGCAATCAGTTCTGCTGCAACTGAATCACAGAAACTAATCCTCAGAAACGCAAGAAACTGCTCAAACTGAGGCCCAAGAAAGTGTTCTGCAATTCCAAGAGAATACTCCTGAGTCTAAGACACTTCTGGAGAGTCAAACCCAAATATTAAGGAAAGGGGAGAACTAGGAAAAAAGAAACAAAAAAAACCCAAGTCATCTTCTCCCATGCTTTTTTTCATTTTAATCTAAGATAAATACTGTGTTGCTTGCCTAAAAACAAGCCAATGAGTCTGAACAAAGTAAAAAAACCTTACGCCAAGTTTTGTCTAAGCCTGTCAGTTGTACAGGTTTACTGATATCTGCACTACAGAATAGGTGCTTGCCCTGTGCCCCATAGACTTCAGAAATAGCAAACTTCAACTGAATGAAAATTATGAGAGCTCCTAAAAGAGAGCTCACAAATATGGAATGCAATGGAAGGGTTAACTTTCCCTAGTTGAAAAGTTTAGATACAGGACCAGTAAGCTTTAATTAAAAGTTTAAGCTTTCAAATTAACACAAATCACTTGAACAGAAACGTTCACTTTAGAGGTCACTTCAGTCATCTGGGCTCAGAACAAAAAGAAGGTGATCTGAAACCAGGCAGTAAACCCCAAAAAGCACAAAGACATTTTACAAATAAGGTGGGCCACAGTAGCCTAAAATACCATATCAGAAATTGGTAAGAAATCCAAGGGTTCTGACTGCACACAGAAACTCACATGGTAGGTGATAATTTTCAAGAAAATATTTCACTCTTGCTCAGCTGCAATTCAAGTAGAATACATTACAACCAGGAATCACACAGAGAAGCTTGTCAGGGTTTTAAATAAAAAGTGAATAGCTATTAAAGTGCAAAAAAAAATTACAATTTCATGCTCCAAAGCATAATATACCTGATATGAAAGCAGTTTATAGTATTTCTGTTCTAAAATTGATTATTCCAAATTGTATGCAATAACTCTTAACAGTTTAGTGCCTGGCAACATTAGACATGCTGCTAGCAACACAAGTCACTCATCTACTCTAAATTATTTTCTTTATGATGGTGGTAAACACCAGCACAAGTTAAAAAACACTTCTACAGATAAAATCCCCTTTTACTCAGTTCTTATTCCCTCGATTCCTAATGATAGCCTAGGCTGGATGTGGCATACTGACTGCACTTCCCTTATCTGAACGCCCTGACTGTGCTATAAAATCTCAACCACTTGTAAAGCAGCCTACTACACCAAGTCACAGCTGCAAAATCCAAAGACTGAACCATGTGCTAGCCCACATGGTCAGCCAAAGAAACCACTGGTAATTCTGCTGCCGATTTGTGCATAGCCAAACTGGGCCTTTAACAGGAGCGGAATTTCCCACACAGATTAGCAACTACTGCTCACATCCCCACGACCTCCCCTAGTCAGGAAATGGAGCCTTCACCTTCAGGCAGATCCCGAGGTTTGCTGTCAGCTTCCTGGAGTAAGTCGGTAAGAACATGCCAGTGTGCACAGGATGAATCTCAGCTCAAAGGCTGGGAAAAGATGGTTTAGAAATGCAGGAAGGAAGAAGTTTCATTGTGGAAAGAGGAGGAGCTGGCAAAGAAGGACAATACAAGAATGCAATGGAAACATGGAAGCAAATGGTGTACGGGTCGGTTCCTACTACTTGTATGTCTTTGTTAACTGGGTAAAAGTTAAAAAAATCACAGTCAACTATTTCATTTAGTTAAAAAAGCATGTAAGCAAACAAATTGCACAGTATATAAAACACAGGTACGGCATTAACTTTTTTCAAATCATTTGCTCACATGTAAAAATGACTATTTGCCTTCAAAATTAGCCCACAAACAATGGCCAGTGGGAGTAAACAAAAGATAAGTCAAATTTTATGAGGTGTTTACACAAGCAAGTTAGAAAAACTAGCCTATTAATAGAGTGCACATTTACCCAGGACTGATATTACCTACTATATTAAGAACTTTAACTCTGTGCATTATTCAATACTTTGAAGTACAAAGTATGCAGTTTGAGAGAGGTCTAAAGTGTAGATATTATCAAATAAGCATCTGCATATTAGGTGCAATTAATAAGTTTGAGACATTCCTGCTTTGATTAGATTATCTTACTCATGCAAGACAAAGCAATGACTTAATTTTAGTTTTTATACCAATTTGTATCTTCTGTTCTTACAGATACTAATTTATAAATGAGGTGGCAACAACAGTCCAACTCAAATTCTAATCAGTCTTAAGCACACATATCCCACTGAAAGTTAAAAAATGGATTTCAATTCAGATGTTTTTAACAAAGCTCCGGATTTTAAACATGAAACAAAGTTTTTAATGTACAGGAGACATAACTGTTTTTAAACATGACCCCAACAGCCATGTAGGCAGCCAGGACAGTATTTACAACAAAACATACTGTAAAAATTAGCCTAAAAATTTAGTGATTTTTTTTTAATTCCCTCCTCCTGTTGAAATGAAACTAAATCTGTTTCCATTTTGAATGTTTTCTCTTGCACTATGAAGCTGCTCAAGGTTTAGATGCATCTTCCTCACTAAAATAAATAAAAATCAGGTATCAGTTTAACCTTTTAAAGTATAATCAAGATACTACAAAACCTCTCTGGAGGCTTATCAGAAGGTCGATTACCAAAATCCTGCTTAGATGACTGATTCCTCCATATCAGTTATGGTCTTTGCTGTAGAGATTACGTATTGTACAGTTTATCAGAACTTTCTCAAAAAGTAATAATTAAGGATTCTCAAGTTGCTTCTCATCCTACTTCCTAGAATAAAAAAGCTCTATAAATAAAATTACAACATCTGTTGACAGTCATGAGCTCAATCAGATCTACAAGTCACTAAATACAGTAGTTAAAGATCTAATGAAGTAGCATGCACTGACAGACTTTGAAAGCAAAATGGTACAAGCTTGATACTGTGAAGTACTCTGATCACAGCAGTCATGAAGTCACTTAACCAATAGTCGAGACTAGGCCAAACATGTAGCTACAGGGCTAGATATTACTACTTAACATATACTACTGACATATGTTGCCAGAAAACACGAAAGAAATTGATAATCCATCATTTATTGTCAGGAAGAGCTAGAACTGCTGAAAGACTGAGAATTCCATTCCATTTAAAAAAGCGCATCTCTGAACATGCTGTTGTATATCCCTTGTATTGTCTTTACTACCATAACTGTACTAGGAAAACCGTTGATAGCTGTTAGAATGTCTTACATAACTCTAAAAGCTACCAAAGAAAAGGACAGGTGGAAACAGAAAGGTGTTAGCCATCTAAGGATCTTCTAAAAACAAATCCTAAAAACCAAAATCTAAGTTTTGAACAACTTTTATGAGGAGATCGCTTCCAGAAACATCCAGTGATCAGTTTTGAAACGAGACCAGTAGATATCCGAACCCATACAAGATTTACAACGAGACCCAAACGCATTTTCCATGCAACACTGTGTATTCAGTAAGTGCCTACTATGCTCGCACTTGATGGCAATCTTCTGTTTCTTTCACTTGGCCTAGCACGAATGAACCCTGGTGAGTGCCTAGTTGCTTTCAGGAATACAATTTGAATTATGCAGCAAAACAGCAAGGCAACAGACACAAAGCCACACGCAGATCCTTTTCTGGGTAGGACGAGGAAAGACTGTACCTTCAGCCGTACACACTTACCATCACTCTCTGCCCTGACTAGCAGGGACATGCCCTTGAGCCTCTCCACGTAGCAAGAGGACACATGCCCTGTGCCTCGATCATCCCACTGGCGGTCCTCATTTAGCGTGTACACCTTCACCCTCCGCCGGGTGTCCGTCATCCTGCCGCCTGCCACACCGCAGCCACCACTCTGGCTCGCAATCGCTGGAGGAGCAGAAGGCTGGTCGGGGGCCAGGCCCCCCTCAGGGGAGGGGAGCGGGAAAGAAGGGAGCAGCCCCACACGGCACGCCAAGCAAGCTCTTCTTACTCCTCTTCAGTGCCCCAACGGAATCCTCATTATCGAGGGTAACAGAGGATTATTGGAGAAGAGGGGGAAACAAGAGGTGAAGATGTGAAAAAAGGAGCTGCTCCTTCAGCTACAGTCAGACGCTGCACAAAAGGCGAGTAAGCCTAGACAAGGAGAGCCGCAGAGAGGAGAGAGGCTCTTTGCAGGGCGAAGGGCAGGCAGGAGAGGCGGTGAAGAAGGGATGCCGGAGGAGAAGGGGATCCACGGTAGAGGAAGCAGCGGCGGACTGCAGCCGGCCCAGCGTGACAGGAGCAGGCGTTCCTGGAAGCAGGAGCCCTGGTGAGGAAAACAGGGGGTAGGCTGGTGAGGCCGGAGGGAATCAGAGGAAGAGAGGCAGGCGGGATAGGGGCTGCTCGCCCCGGCCTGTAGCCCGGCTCTATTGTGCAGCAGCTGCCCAGGCCCGAAGCCCCTCGCTCGCCGTCCGTCAGCGCGGGGCTCCCAGGAGCCGCCCTCCTTCCCGCCCGGGCTGTCCGGGGCCTGCGGACACTGCCCGTCCCCGGGACGGGATGAACGGCCAGCCGAGCTCAGCGTCTTGTCTTCTCCATGGGCTCCGGCCGCAGACGGAGGCTTCACTCCCAGTCTGACTCCGCCGCCATGTTCTTCTTCCTCCTCCTCCTCCTCCTCCCGGTGCTGCGGCGGCTCAGTCCCGGCTCCCCAGCGCGCCTTCCGACGTGACTACGCTTCCAGGCGTTCGGCGACCCCGCTGGCAGAGAAACGCTGCGCCCGGCGGAGGGAGGGGGCGATCGGCAGCGGCTGGTGCGGCCCAGCTCCCTCCGGCCCCGGCTCCGCCTCAGTCACTGCGCGGCCGCCATCTTGGTTTCACCTCTCACTGGAGGCGCGGGGTCTCCCAGCCAGCGGCGGCACGGGCCGCCCGCCGGCATTTAAAGGGCCAGCGGCCCCGCGCGGGGGACGCGCGTGCGGCCCCGACCGCGCCGTTCCCGCGGGCCTGGGGCAGGCGCCGGGGGAGCCCGGCTTTGTGGTTTTCTTTTCTTTTCTTTTTTTTTTTTTTTTTTTCCCCTCCTGTTACACCTTGCCGAGTGATCCCAAAGTTAAACAGCTTTTGGTTGAATGTCTGTTGGATCTATGCAGTCATAAATGGGATCAAAGAATTCCAATAACAAACAGAAGCTGTTGAGGCTCTGCTTCTGCCACTGCTGCCAACATCTGAGCGTGTGTTTGACAGATTTCCCTAAAATATGTGAAATCACAGTGCGGGACCCCACCAGCACCACTGCAATAGAGAGTCCATTTCACACTACATTCTAGATATGCAGTGTACATGGGAGCTCACTGCAATATATACTCTGTTCTTTTATGCTTTTGAACAAGTCCTCATACTCGTTTATCAAAGTTAGTTATATTGAGGGTGGTTTGAGCCAAAACCACTGATTTACAGCTTTCACCAGAATTAATTCTGTATCACAAGGAAGCCTCTAGTCAAGCCCTGTTTTGCTTTATCCATCTTCTATTTTGTTTGCCCTGTGAGAAAGACAGTGTTTGGTCTCAGGATTGATATGCAGTTTCCTGAACAAGCTCCCCAGGGTCACAGCACCAGCCTGACAGAGTTCAAGACGTGTTTGGACAACACTCTCTGTGACATTCTGTGACACTTGGGGTATCCTGTGCAGGGCCAGGAGTTGGATTTGATGATCTTGATGAGTCCCTTCCAAATCAGAATATTCTGTGATTCCTGATGTGCACAGACAAAGCCATTTGGCCTTTTCTCTGATGCCCAAGGACTGGTTAAGAATGCAAGAGTCTTGGAGAGTGTTGTTGGGGTGCCTGTGACATAGCTGAAAGTGCATTGTGCTTCTTGCTCTCAGCATGGTGTTCTTGGCTAAGGCAGCACAGGTTTGAAGAGATTCCTTTGTCTGGGAACAGTGGATTGTGGGCCTGGCTGAAGGGAAGCATCACGCAGCACATGTGTGAAAGACGCTCATGGCCTTCACTTGGTGGCCTGGGCAGCTCTCGAGGGGATGCTCCTGGGCAGGTGCTGTGCCAAAATTTCCCTCAGGCTAGCCTGGAAATGGATTTTTGTGACTTCAGCAAGGATTGATGTCACTTAGAGAAAACTTTGTAGGACCGTTATATTCACGTACCATTTACAAATTGTACCCTCTTGTGGCCATCAGATTAAGTAGAGACCGCACTGCTCACTGCAGGTGTTTTTTGGGTGGTTTTTTTGTGGTTTGTTTTTTGTTTGTTTGGGTTTTGTTTGTTTGTTTGTTTTTTGGGTTTTTTTGTTAGTTTTTTTTTTTTTTTTGTGAATTGAAAACCAGAACTTAATCAGATTTCAGTTTGCCTAGTTTGCTTTATGAAATTTTTGGGCTCAGCTTCTTTTAATGGGCCGTGTGTTATTTTGAGCCCGGTCTAAACAATGCTCAGTCCGGCAATAGTGCCTACTTGTCAGGTTTTAACTCAATTCTCATATTTGCCAAAGGGGTTTCATTTTTTCAAACATTTCTACTCCAGTCATTCCAGAAATAGAGATTGAGAGCAACTTCCCATACTGGAAAGTAGTTAGGAAAGTAAGAAACATTCTGTTTATTTTTCTTGGAGTAATGAGTTAGAAAGCAAATCTGTCAGGTCACACCTCAATTCCTTCTCTCCATTTCTACCAGTTTGAAAGCTTGTGTCCAAAAGGAAATATCTTCAGCCATCAGGAGAGGCTGTTATTAACTGAGTTAAAAGGTTTAGGCCCTTTTAGTTCCTGGAAATAATAAACCACCTAGCCCTAACGGAAACTTTTGCCCACCAGGAATTGAGTAATGAATGATAAGATGGAGTGTTGAATACAGTTTTAAACTTTCATGTTCTTAGAAAAGTAACAACACATAGATCAATGCAATAGAAATAAGTCTAAACTGGGTTACCATAGAGAGCTACTTTCTTGCACAGCAGTCAAGACTGAGAAACAAGATAACTTTTTCTTTCAGTGTCTAATAATAATTTTGGGAAAGAAAATTGCAATATTATTGTGAAGAACTTCCGGTCACACATACTAATTTGGTCCTATGTACTAAGGCATTATTAGAGCTCCTAAAACTCCTAGCTAACTATTTTCTAAAATAAATAAATAAATAAATAAATAAATAAATAAATAAATAAAGTTAGGGAAACTAACAGATTATTGCTAGAATCAAAGTCTGTTCTTGCCTGAGTATAGAGATATGGCTATACTCAGTATGTTACAAGGTTACAATCCATACTACACACACACAGACACTCACTATGTCTTCTTGTTCCCAAGGCATATATTCTGACTTCTGCCCCAAAAAGCTGTGGAAAATGAATGACTGAGTGAAAAGAAAAAAATTAAATAGAAAAATTATCATAATAGAGGGAGGCTATAAAGAAGATGTCTATAAAAGAGAAAAAATATGTTTCTAGTTTAGTTTCAAACAGCAGCTTGAAATAAATACACACAGTAGACAAAAAACAAACCTAGCAATCATTTCAAGTTATGAAGCACAGAAAAAATGGATAAGGATGTCAAGAAATTTGCATGGTTGGTAGTTTTAGAAATAGCTCATGTTTCCTAAATCTTAACACTATTATAGGCCTACTGTATCAAGATTTTAAAAAATGTTGATATTGATACAAAAAAAAAGAGAATTGTTTAATAAATAAATTTTTTTTATACTTGAAAGAATGTGTGATGTGTTTGTATCATATGATGATGACTAAGTGCTTTCCTGGTCATTATTTAGAAGGATATTAAACAACTTTGCTTAGAGAGAAACATATTCAAGTATGCAGGTCCTAAAAAACTTGAATTTGAGAGTCCTAAAGAGGCTTGCATGCATGATCTCAGGAAGCATGAAACCTTATTAACTTTTAATAAAACTTATTGCAGAAATTCTGCAAGACATGAAGACTGACTATAAGTATTAAAATTGGACAAGTGAGAACCCAGATAATAGACTGATTTATCTGACATCAGTCACAGACAATAAATGCTCACACAGAATGCAATAAAGAACTACAAGATGGGCTTATAGCAGTAGGAGCTGACGTGGCTTTAGGAGGAAAAATGTTTGATTTATTGTTAAATTATGAAGTTGCTTATAAGGGTAATGGTGCAGATACAATATACATGGATAGTTCTCAGGTATTTTTCTGGAAAGTTATAATTGTATTCTGTGAAGAAAGCTCACATTGGCTCACATTGCATGGGTCAGATTTGAGGTGACTGGCATAGCTCAAAAGGACTTATTGATCTGTGGAGATGATCCTAGGTGACTGTGAGAAATCAAGAGTAGGACTGGTGCTACTTAGGATTTCTTGTAATGTACTTAGACTTTTCCTGAAAGTCTATGTAAAATCTCTGTGCATAAAAGCTGTGTATGACTCAGAGAGCCTGGAAGAATGGCAAGAAATGGATAAGGACATAAGGGTCAGAAACAGACAGGTTCACTTTCTGAAGGTGCTGATATAGAAAGAATGGCTTAGCCTGGGACAGCTGGGAAGGTTTCTGGCAGCTGCTTCTGGCTTATTCCAGCTTTACAAATGTCTGTCAGCTCATCAGTGCTTCCCAGTAATCACTGCATTTTTAAGACAAGCAATGACACTTAAAATTTTGAGCTGTAAACAGTGTTTGTTCAAGACCTGATGGATGAGCAGTGCAGGCAGTCAGGTTGGGGCCTGGCTGTGCTCTGACCTACACCTCCTAAAATGGGACCCTTCAGATGCAGCCAATACAGAGTCACATCTATGGGAATAAATAGTAAGGCAGCTCTGAAGGAAGCAAGGCTGCATAGTAAAGAAGCAACCAAGACAAACTTCTGATACTGCTCTGTGTCTATAATATCTTATCATATACCTTTGGACATATTGTAAACTAGCACACTGTGGAAGAATGTAACATCAGGAATAAAAGTAGCTTTAATCTCATATCCTATAATTCTGGTGTCCTCATGGTTAACAATTTTAAGAAATTGAAATAGGTCAGAAAGAACTGCTCTGAAAACTTTATTTTTTTGCAGATCCATTTGTTGCAGTCCAAAATATCAGACTCCTGCAGCATACATTTTTGCAGCCATACCCTCTGAATCATGTCTCAGATGCTGCCATTCAACTTTCACATCCTGCCACAGACCCCAGAGAAGCAGTAGCCCTGTTCTTGTACCTGAACCACAACCATGAACCTGTGAAGGTCAGCAGTTAAGATTCTGTGACTCGTCCTCCTACATAAAGTGCATATGAATCCCCTCAACAGAAATGTCATCTTTTCTTTCAACCCCTATTATCATCTTAATTTTCACAGTACTGAAAATATCCTTGTCTTCCAAGTGGAGGTTCCTTTTAAGAGTTCTGTGCAACTCCACAGTCATGCAAAGTCTGTATTTGTTTTGAATTCCTGTATGCCTCTCTGGAAATGCTATGCTTTATCTAAATATGTAGGCCTCATTATCATCAGACTGAAGAATTTCAAAGCAGCGCTGATGCAGAGAATATGCCTGGGTCATTTATTCCTCCAGCAGTGAAAATTCCCGTCCTTCTGTGAGGGGAACTCCAAGACATGTGAATTGTTCTGGCTGTCCCTAAGCAGTGCATATTTCTAAATTTACATGTATTATTTTGCCTGTTGACTGTGTTTGTAAAGTTTTAGTAGCAGTTATTGAGTCCTTTTTTCCTGTTTTTATGACAGACTTCCTATTCCTAACTTTTGCTCCCATGTTTTGGTTTTTTTAATAAGTTTTCCAGTACTTCATCCATAACTCAGACTACAACAGGCTTCTCTTAGGCTCATACATTTTACATTTCTTTTGAGAAAGCGATGGACAGAAAGGCAGGAAGTATGAGATCCTCATCATAACTTTGTTTCCAGGAAGCTTTTAATGCCCATCAGAAACCCATAAGGGTAAAAACTACCTCAATTTTTCTATTGTATCTCTAATCATCTAAATATTACTATCTGCTGCAAGATTCTCCTTCAAATAAATTCCTCATTACCTTAGGCACATACTGAGGTGAGTGTGGGAACTGTTGAAGGTGTTTCCAGTTTGTGTAAATAAGAACTACCTGAGTGGATTTAGAGTAAAAAGGGAGAAAGGCCAAAAGGGATGGAGAAGGGACATTGTCAGAGCCAGAACAAGACAGCAGCACATGGACACAGGTAGGTGGCCACACACACACAGAGTCTCAGCAGGCTGGTACTTCAATTGGAGCAGTCATCTGGGATGACTGGACCAGACCTGTGAAAATTTAGGATCAGGTTCCTGGACAAAAGCTAGTGAAAGTAACAATATGTCTATATGTAATAAAGTGCAATAAATGTAAAAATATGTCAGAAACCTGAAAAAATGTCCTGAAAAAAAGGAGGCATGTAAGTTTTTTGAAGAAAGTAATTTTAGAATCTGCCATTATACTAACAAAAATTCAAATATAAGTTTGCTTTTTTCCAATTTTAAAATACATGAGTCACTTCAGTGTTTGTGACAATGATGGTCTTAGAGATGCAAATAATTCAAGTCTTGCACAGAACAGGAATGATTGTGGTGAACATTGCAACTAAGTAATATAAACAGATTGGGAGCACATCCATCTACTTGAGAGATTACTTTACTAATTATCTTAGCTGGTTCTAGTGTCTTCCATTTTGCATATGAAGCCAACAAAGCAGAGGTGAGATTTTATTATTTTTTTTATTATTTTATTATTGTTACCTAGGAAAACAACCTAAATTTTTATGGAATGGGTTTGCTTCAGTAACAACATAGAAATTCCTCTGATTCTACATTCTCATCCTCTTTTTCCATTTGTGTTACCTCTCTTCTGGTTGACACTAGAGATAGAATTTGGGCTCACACCCGAGACAGGATTTGGCAAACATCTGTAACATCTTGAAAAGCATGAAGAAAGTCAGCAAGGGTCAGTTGTTTAATCTCCCCTCCAATACAAGAACTGAGGAGCAAGAAGTCCAGCAAGTAGGTGGGATGGTCAAAACAAGAATGATTGTTCTTTTTCCATAGCTCACTGAAGAAAGTAATGGAATGCTCTGCTGCAAAGAAACACTGATGCTGAAGTCAAACTGAGTAGTCCAATATTATATTAATATAATGTGCTAAGAGGGTCTCTTGCAGAGCGTGGGTGGCCTCAAAGCAGAGCTCTCAAGTCAGACACTTTTGTGACTGATGGGCAAAGGCACTAGAGGTATGTGGGGATTATCAGTGAATGTGCAGGAGGAAGAAGGTTGGGACTGGTGTGTGTGCCAGGAAGGTCTAGAGCAGTGAGGTGCAAAGGGGGTCTGGCAGCTTTCATGCCCCTGGGTGTTGAAGTGTGGGGTGACTGCAGTGATTCAGCTCTGCTGTGCACTGGCTGGTGCAGGACAGTGGGGCTAAATTCACAAGGAGAATGAATAGTACTAAATAAATACAATTAAAACCACACTTGGACATTGCTACCAAAGACAGAGTAAGTGCATACCATTTCATTAATCATCACTGCAGCTTGTCACTATATAGAAATTAATTCTTATATTATTAGAATTATAGATATTAAATATTCACTAACAATTGTCTAAACTAATTAACATGCAGGATTTATTTGTGATGTTTATGGCTTTCATTAGTGACAGAACCTGACAAAATAATAATGAGAGAATGTATAATCTATATCACAACTCTAGTGGTTTATTTGTGTTGGATACCAACTAAGAGTATGGTGAGAATTCTTCAAATTTTCTGAAATCTTCTGCATAAAAAAATCTTGTAAACATCTGTTCTCTGGTAGATAGGTGTTTGAGGTTACCTGATGTCAAGACTTTCTCTACAATCTCAGATATGTGGTATAATATAGCCATTCAATTTAATGTGCTCGTATGGGAACAATAGAATTGCCAGTTAGTATTTGCTGAGGTCCCCTGAAAAAGCCACCCTAGGGTCTTGATCACCTGAAGATCTAACAGTGCTTTGCAGCCATGAGAGTATTGTGGAGCAACTAGAGATAAAGGAAAACAAGACTAATTCCAGTCAGTAAAGCTGAAGCCTTGATCCCTTCCTGCTTTCCTCTGTGCTTCTCACTTCTCGTAATCCCAAATCATTGGGATTATGATTTATACTTCCCTGTTAGCTTTTGTATATGAGATGGACCAGCCTTAAATCCCTTCCCTGACCTTCTCACCAAGGAAACCATGGATCCAATCAAGCTCATCTCTCTCCTTTACTCATACAGCTGCTCTCTTTATATCTCTACTATGTTCCTCCCAATTCCTTTTAGCACACCCAAATGAGTTGTGCTTAGGTTATGTTCTCACCTGCCATCCTGCTCATAACTATCACTCGTTTGAAATCTGTGCTGTACCATGTTCCCTGCTAATAGGACTGACCTTTGTGCTTGCAAAGTCCTGCACAACTTGAGGTTACCCTCAAGCCAAATACATTTTCAGAGGTTTTTTCCTATCCTTCCCTTTCCTGTTTTATATTTGCCTTGAAAGCCTTCCCCTATCAATTGGTATGTATCAGCCTCTGGTTTATCCCATGTGTGGTGCTTTTCTTCTTCACATTGCAAATATTGTTCTCAGTTTTCCCAGGAAGTGACTTTTTGGGGATTCCAGCACACAACCTTGTCATTTAGCTCAGTATAGCCTCTTTGTAGACATGAGGAGTGACAAGGGAGAAAGAAGATCCCTAAAAATATTGCAAAATAACTAATAGAGAATCATCAAACTATGATGAAGGCACGGGCATGGGAAAAGTAACAGTATGGGGGAAATCAGAAATATGAGTTTAATAGGAGATACAAGTTTTCTTAATCAATTGCATTTTAAGCACAGGACATATTACGCAATTTTACAGAAGTGTAAACTCAAATCCATGCATTTCACAAAATGAAAAAAAATTGTTAGCAAAACAAGACTTCAGCCATTTAAAGAGGAGATGTTTTTGGAATGACAATTAAATGACACTTTTCTAATAGTAGTACACTGAATGGTTTCAGAATTGGGAACTATGCTGTTTCTTGCCTCTAGCTATCTCAGTTCAGATCTTTCATAGCAGAAGAACTTAGAGATCCTGAGGGATTTTTTTCCCCCCCTCCAAAACACTGTACAGAAAATAACCCCCTAGGAGGTCATAGGGTTACATGGAAAATAGCAGTTTAATTTATTCATCCTCAATAGCAAAAGGCATATTTTAGCATATATTAAAAATAGACTCCTTTTATGCACTTTTTCAGTCTAGTGTCTGATTTTGCTGTTGATTTATTTCTTCACAGTGCATTCTCCTTAAAGAAATGTGTGGGCTGTTGTTGACAATTTCTTCAGATAAACGTGCACATAAGAATAGACAGGCCCATGGTTCTTTTGAAGAAATGTGAAATGTAGGAAGTTCTTGTCTTTCTACATCAATTCCTAGGCACCACCTAATGGTGTCTTAGCTTTCTTAACAGCAGTTCTTTGAGAAGAGGAAAACCATTTTCATCTTTTGTATCTTTCTGTAGCCACGATTCAGCAGTCAGTGGAACTGGAGGAATGCAGTGAATTGATTTCCTACATATGCTGCCACTCTTCTGTGTTATAATATATGCTACCATATCCAAAATACACAAGGTTTCTGGGATAATCACAGTTGTTATAGATTTACCCCATAGATAGCTGTGTTGTGAAAATAAATTAGTAACTTTCAAAGCAAAGATAGCCATTTAAAAGAATGCAGTAAATACCATGTTTGCACTGACAGATACATTTGCATTGCAAAATTTGCTGCTGCCTACTAATTAGTGCAAAGGTATAAAGGGACTTGTTTGAATTTATCTTGGAACCACTCATTTCAAACTGTCTTTCTCCTTCTGTAATGCTCCTACAGCAATGATCAGAAGACCAATTAATTGATTCCTCTGTCTTTGAAGAGTTCATAGTTCTACCTTTAATGTAATAAAAGCCTGATGTTAGTTTTCAGTGTATGTGGCAAGGCCATACTTTTACCAAAATTCCTTGGAGGAGCAGTTGCAACTATGAATTGGTAAAACTGGTAACAGAAATGACGTGGACAAGTATGGTACAAGCAGATCACAGCCACATGACAGGCGCTGATGTTATTTATGTGCTTGCATATTTTTAGCTATTGGCAATGCCTGTCACAGCAGAGAGGGGTGGTAGATACAAATGGAAAGAATACTTTGCAAAGGATGTTATTTTTATACTGAGCTTCTCATATTGCTCAACTGATGTTGCCTCAACATGACACTGAACACGGAGGAAAAGTGTCAGTCAGAAGACTGTAAGACCTGCCACACTGGTCGGATCAAAGGTCCATCTGTTTTGGTGTTCTGTTCAACTAAGTGATGTTTATAAAAAAGTGTTTCCCTTTTATTTGTTTGAAATTACTATACAGCTCTTGTACTTCTGAGAAACAATGAATCACCATAATTATACAACTGGTTTTTTGTTCCCTCCACCTTTAATCATCTTTTTTTCCATGAAAAAATGTGCTACTTGGTTTCCCTTGAATAGAACCTATTCATTATTTCTGATCCTCACTGCGTAACTTACCTGTATCTTATCTAGTGCTACTACATTGATCTTGGAGATCAATAACCAGAAGTGCATGTATTTGAGATCAAGGTTGATACAACAGCATCACGATGTTTTCCTGGTTTGTCCTCTATTCTTTTCATAAGGAAATAATTGTAATGTTCAGTTTGTCTTTTCTTGCCACATCGCATGGTGTTGCCTATTCAAATAACTCCCAAATCCCTTCCATGAGTAGTTACAACTAAGAGCTCTCTGTTTTGTATTTTTCTTTCAAGTGCCTGTGTTTGAATTTGATAAGCATACATTGTTTGAGAGGTTTTACTGTCTGGCTGCTCAGTGTTGGTTAAAATTTTATTCAGCTTCTTGCTGTCTGCTTTAGTTGTGGCTTTGATGCACAGCTAATTATCTTTGCAAACTTTCCTGCTTCAGTATACATCTTTATGTTGTAATTTGTGAAGAGCTAGTACAGCAGGATCTGGACAGCTGTAGATCCAGTAGAACCCCATTTTCTTTGCTACTTGTTGAAAATAATATTTTTTTTTTTTATCTCCTATCCATGGATTGTTTGTGAATGGATTATCTTTTCTCCCATTCCATGAGAAGTTAATTTCGTCAAAAGTTCTTAATGAGGTGCCTTTCTCAAATAAGCATTTTACAAAACCAAACACATAAAAATCATCAGCTCAGCCTCATAATTACTACATTTGCTGTGCAAATTTCTTCATCCAATACCATATTGATTGTTCCTTCATATTTTAATTTACTCAAATTTCTACTTGTTCTTTTTAATAATAATTTCAATTAATTTGCCACCCATGAAAGTCAGACCTTAGGTACTGTTGCTCCTCAGATAACACCAGAGATTAGTGTGGGACACATATTGAGAAAGTAAGAAAATTACAGCCTGAAAAATATTCCAGGCTGGAGCTTTTCAGCTCTGTTCCCAGCCGATAAGCTGGTCTAACTCAAGGCTAGGGAGAATTCCTCCCAGGGTGATAATTTGGTCAAAATTAAAAGGAATTAATAACAAAGATAAAACACCTGTTGTGGTGCATGACCAGGCACTGGGAATGAGGTGCCTTCTCTCTGAACCAATCACCTTTTCTCTACTCTTGGAATTGCGAATCATGCTATAAAACATGCTATAAGTGTGTTTCTGAATAAACTTGTCTCTTTCTTTCTGTCATGAAAAACAACCACGTAGCTGTGCATCTTATTTCCGCAGCACTTAAAGGGTTAAAACCCCTTTCCACGGCTACAGATTAGTAGTTTTTAAAAACTGGTGACATGTCTGTCATCTTCTGTTCTCCTGGTTGATTGAAATGTTGGGTTAAACACCACAGTTTTCAAATGAGGAATTTCATGTTTAAAATTCTTGAATGACCTTTCCATGCCCTGGCAGTCATTTACTATTTCTTTAACTGGTTCATTTGACAACTTTTCCTTATGATGAATCAGCATAAGAGAGTTCTCAGATTATTTTTCAGTTCTTGAAATGTGCCACTACCCATCTAAAATTTCCCTTCTGTATCAAAATAGTTCAATTCCATCAGAAGGCATTTTTACAAAGATTGATCTCACCCAATGCCTATAGTTTGATTTCCTTCAATCCTTCTGAACTACATCTCATATTTGCAATTAAATGCACATGTCTATGGAATCAAAGAGAAAGACCAGAAAGAAACTGACTATTTGGAGAATGATATAAATGAATACAAGAAATAATAAAGTAAAGTAATAAGATTGAACCAAAACCAGAAGAGGGACATTTCCTTTACCTGAAATTTCATAAAGAGTAGTATTTTTTGAACAGTTTTCATTATGTAGAGGAATGCTTTGTTGACATATATTAATAAATTATCCAAAGACTGAGGAAGGATGACCAGGGAATTTCAGTAAAATTTTATATAACTATATTTTACGCTATGTAAAATAAATAATTACTTTTTTGACTCAGTCTAAATGTAACTCTCCCATTTCCCAAAACTATTCCGAATAAAATTTATATTTGAACGATCATTCAGAATAAAAAATGTGGAAACAAAGCTGTTGATCAGAATTAATTTTTTCTCCCTTAATGGCTTATAATGGGTGCATTTTGTAAATGTAATGACTTTGCTGCAAACAGAGAATTCCAGTGTGTAGCTACCCATTTAATCCCAGTCCTCTTTTGATTCACTTCTGGTTGTGATTAATTGTGATTAATTAATTGTGATTAATTGCCAACAACAAGGTTTATTAAACATGTTTGAAACATTAGATAAGCTGTGAAATTGAGCAAGTTTAAGCAAATCCCAAGGAAAGAAAAAGAAATAATTCAAGCTTTAGGACTCACTTCCAGTCAAAGCTATGTGAATGGAATATGGAAAATTTCTTCATCATAACTGTGCCTACTTCCTCCATGACACCAGTTATTGCTTCTTTACCAGTTTGGCTGACTGGCTAACTAGTCCTTCATTGTACTGTAGCCAAGTAAATGAAAGTAACTGTGGAAGGATATTTAACTTTTTTTTCTTTGTCTGTAGCTCTTCCATCTGCACGTATTTCATGCTTTAAAATCTGTACAAAGTGTAGATTTGAAAGTTTCCTTTCTGACTTAAACTGCTCTGAGCTTTCCAGCCTTTGGGTTTAATTCTTTCTTACAAGGCAGCTCTCTCCCTCTTTTTGTTGTTCTTTTTTAACAGACACACACCCATCCACCCACACACCCATCCACCCCCATATCACAAACACTTCTTTTTAAGTTTAACCATGTTAATGCATGAAAGAAAATACATGCAAGTGTAAAGGAAATTCTCACAGCTGGTTTTCTTTGCTTTGATCTCAGTGAGGATTTGGGTACTAAAAATAGGATCTATTTGAGTTTCAAGAACAAAAAGCTGAGTCTGGGGTCAGAGTTTGCCTTTCTGTTTGGCTTCAAATGCCCACTGTTCACAGTAACAGAATAATTGAAGTTGGAAGGGACTTTTGGAGACTACCTAGTCTAAATCCCCTGCACAAAATAGAATCCACGAGAAAAGAGCTGTTCTGGATCTTGCCCAGTTAGGTTTTGAATGTCTCCAAGGATGGAGAGTCCCCAAGAGGTGTTTAAGCATCCTCACAGTAAAATAGTTTTCTCTCATGTTTAAATGGAATTTTCTTTGCTTGCTTTTGTGACCACTGCTTTTGCCACTGTGTTTTTTCAGCCCTTGTCTGAACATTAGCAAACCTGCTGTGGCCTATGCAAGTAACCTCCCAGCTCCCACATAAGTTAATAAGGATCCAAAAGTAAGTGGAGTGGCACATCAATTTCCTAAGGAGATTTGTTTTGTTGGTACATAGAGCTGGGTAAAAGGAATCCTAGGTGCCCCTCTTCAGTTTTAAAATGTGTGTGTAGCTATATTAGTTCTCCAAAACCAGCTGTTGCTTGGTATGCTGGTTGTTGGCAGTACAATTCTACTAGTCAGAGCACTCACTCAGAAAATTCAAGCTCTATGTTCAACTTTGTCCATAGCCTGAGTCCAAACCCTTTTCTCAAGAGACAATCCTGACTGTTAGCTTATAAAGCTGAGTGAGGATGTTACTGTCTCTATCTTTCCAAGTGCAGGAATACTTGATCTTAGGCATTTATACAGGTAAATGAAGCCTGTGAAATTAAGAAATACAGCATTTATGAGGAAGCATGGTGGTTCAACCTGTAACACTGCAGCAGGAAGAGTGTCCTAAGTTCCTGGCTGACTGCTGGAACTGGTTTTGATTTCCTACTCGAGTGACTAATAACAACAGTCTCAAGACCAGAGACCAGAGTTCAATGATTAGGCTGCAAAGTCATTGTGCAGTGAGTAAGAATCCAGAATGGACTCATCAGGTAGCTATGGGAGGGAACAATTTCAGCCAGAATTCCAGTCACGGCAAACAAGTCTATCAGTACATTTGTAGAGTAGACTAGCATCAGTGGCAGCAGCACAGTAGCTTGTTTCTTCTTTAAGAGGGAGATAGGTCAGACAGGTATTACTGAAACTAATAACTGGGGCTGAAACTAAGAAACTGACTATCAAGATTTTAGTGTTCTTGAAGGGTATGCATACTATATAAGCATCTTCATAGCTCACCTACTCCCATCATGATCAGCTGTAAATCCTGGTGTTACCCTGATCATCAGCAGGGTGCTTGCTCAGTGTAGGATAAAGGACTGCTGTGTCAAGAACACCTTGAATTCCTTCCTGCCTCCTCCAATGGGTTAAGTGCAGCTCACATCACATCAGATGCATGTGACAGGATTTTTCTCCTCTGAGAGCTGGGATATTCAAAGGTGTTCTTTGGGACCTAAGAACATAAATTTTGCACATTTCCTAAAGGGACCTGTATTCATAAATGCTGTAATCTTTAGGAAATATATCTTTGAAGTTTTTTTTCCTCCTGATTTAGAATGTTAAATTCTAGTATCTAGACACTGGTTTCCTTAGTGATTTGAACACTGCTAATACTATGTGCTTGTCTTTTCAACAAGTGGTCAGTCAGGGTAAACTTCAACTTTAACTAGTGAAGACCAATTACTGTAAAATTACCCTTCTCATGTCGGGGTGAGTGATGTTTATCTTAGTAATTAAGACGATCTCCTCCCAAACAATTTATCGTGCAAACTTTTACCAATAGAAATAACTTTCTTTATAAGACATACCCCACCAAAATCCACATTTTTTCCACATAATTAAAATAATTATCAAATCATATATATTTTTTTCTTAGGGTAAGATTCTAATTATGTACTGATCTCCGTTACTTACATTCACTTTATTTCTATTTTATTAATTTGACCTATTCAGTGATCTGCTAAGCACCAGCTATTTAAGAGGTTGTGTATGCGAATGAGGGGCATTAACTGTGTCCACATGGAATAGGAACTGTTGCCTTGCTGGAAAGGGTTGTTTACAACAATGTTCTTTTAAACCTCATCAGCACTACGAGTTTACGGAAGATAAGAATGTAACAAATTTACTAGACCTGTAGTATTGGTAGGTAAAGGAATCACCTTTCAGTAAGAGCAATATAAAAGAGTCAGCTTCTTTCTGAAAGAGACAAAATCTGAGGGGCCTCTGCCTCAAAAAAAGTCCTGGAGAAAAGTGGAGTACAAGCTATGCCCAAAGAGTAGAAATTGGCTGAAAGGGAGTGTTGCCTCAGGGAAGGTGAAGTAGAAGGATTAAGCAAAAACTCAGAGAAAAAGGAGCAATTACTTAAGAATTAGCAGAATAAACACTATGAAAAATGAGGTATTGAAGTGACTTGTGAGCTCATAAAAGATTTTTAAGTGCTAATAATCACCTTGTAGTTGACAACATCCTCATATACTATAGAGTCATGGAATTGTCAAGGCTGGAAGAAACCTTTAAGATCCTGAAGTACAATTGTAAACCCAGCACTATCACTGTAACTCCTAAACCACTAAACCTTATCACCCAGCATCAGGATCCAGATGCCTCTATAGTGACTACTAATTACTACAGTGATTTCTCAGAGGATTATGTAACAATGTTCAAAGCATATCACAAATAAGAAAAAACCCAACAGTTTAGAGCCTATTTGTTTATAAAGAGCTATAACCACATTTATATGCATGCTTGAAATAAATGGGAAATGTTTATGCATTTAAATCCGAATTGTTATGAGCTTAAAAGCTTGGGTTACAAGCTCAGCAGAAATGTGAGGCAGGAGCTGCTGCTCACAGAGCAATAGTTTCTGACATCCCTTGCTATTCACAACAAGACCAGGCTGCTTGTAGCATCCCGGCTGTGTGGTGGCGTCGTTCAGCAGGGACTTCTCTAAGTCTATTACTGTTGCTCAAGACAGGCAAAGCCAAGCATGATACCAACATGCATCGACTCCGTAGGGGTTTTGGCAGTTCAGCTGTGTAACTAACCCACACACCCCTGCAGTGGAGGAGAGGTCAAAGAAGGGCAAATCCCAGTGAGATCAGGGAATAATGTTATATACAGGAAGCTGAACTTAACTTCGATATCAGGAAAACTGGACGGTAACCTTGGTTTTAGTTACAGACAGTTGCATCAGTGAATCATCAGTTTCCAAAACTATTAACAAAGAGCAATGCCTTTGTGAGCCAGCCAGACCTACACTGGGGGATGGGGGGCCAGTGCATAGGTAGCTTGGCACAACATAAAGCATAAAAATTGGACAAATGATACATTTTGAAGAGAGCAACAGGCTTGAGCTGGCTTTCATCAATTTATTCTTTCCTGGTGACTGGGGATCCCCAGTGTCATGACAGTGAGCATAGAGGGACCAGCAATGAGAATCACACTACAACAGAGATTTAACTACAGCTGAATATTGCAACTGTTATATTATCCTTGTGCTGTGATTTCAACTGATTTTTGTAAAACTCTGCTAAATTGAACTGTCATGTAATGCCAACTATACCAAATAAGTAAATTTGATATTAAACATTAAACACTCCTCATGTGGAATATCTAAAAGCAGCCAGTCAGAGAGTATTGTGCTCTGACAAGCTACCAATTGCAAGAAGTAAATTTTGCATTTATAAGGTGTAAGATCTTTTGAGTCCTGTTGATGTCTGAACTGAGGAGAAACTGTGATCTGGGAGCTACTACTAATTGTCAGAGATGTAAAATACTTTGCATCTGCTAAAGGCAATGACTTTTAGCTGTTCTCTGAAACTTGCATTCCACATGAAGCTCTCAAAGAAGTGGTGGGCCTATTTTGAACAGGAAACAGTAGTATTGCAATACAGGACCACAATTCACAACTTGAAATAAGACAGAACATATATTAATGCACTCTTTACTGTAACAAATTAATGAGTCATGTTCAAATGCATCTGCATCTTACTAGGATTAGAAATGCCAGTCCTCCTTTATAAAATCCTTTATAATAGTTAACATTTGTATATGCAAGGACTTCTCAGATTCAATGGGAAACTTCTCCAGAACATTTACAATCATAGAGTATAAATAATGTGAACCATGTCCTAGTAAGAAGTCTATGACTACCAGAGCTGCTCCAACTGGTCAATAATGACAAGTAGTGTAATTTTCTTATTGTTTTGGATAATTCCCTAAGTAAAAAGGGTGTGCCTTTTATATTATTTTTTAAAATTTAGAAGAAAAAATTTCTGCAGTCAACACAAACAGGATAATACCAGATGTGGATGCCAGGTGACCTGCACAGATGAAACAATATTTGAGAGTAGGTCTTCATGCTACCAGCTGGTGGGACAGGCTTATATTCTGTCATTGTATGTCCTTTGCTCGTCTGCTGAAAAAGACAAAGAGCAATTATTTACCTTCTTTCTAGTAAATAGAGTTCATATAGCCTTGTCCATACATATTCTGCAGCTATTGCCGCAGTTATTGGCAGACGGTCCTGAGCTGTTCAGTAAGTGAAATAGTTGTATCAAATTCAAACTAAGAACCACACTAAAATTGTTTATAGTCTGTCTCTATGCACAGACATAGCCAGGATATCTGCATGCACATACACACAGAATACAGTTCCATAATCTCTCCTTCTAATGGGAGTACTCATAAAAAGCACCAGAAGTTGTTTTTTCTTTGTTAAAATGCATGGTAAAGTGCCTTATGACATATGAGAGAGCTGTTTTGGAGCACACATTCATGCAAGGGGGTACATACGTCAATTGAAATTGCCTGGTCCTTAAATAGGTCCATAAAGACAGCAAAGAATGTAAAAAATTTCTATACAATGACATCTGAAATGTACAGAGAAACCATTTCTATATATTGTGGTTTGGGGAAGAGAAAAGATGTGGGAATTTGTTATTTTTAAATGGCAACATTTCTTAAAAAATGTCCCAGAACTTTAGAATGTTACAAGAAGGTTAGGTTATGATGCACATGTGAGCATTATGGAAGACAGAGTGTGGTGGAGAAATTGTGTTAAAAGACCACCAAATTTTTACTCTGTTGATTTATTACTGACTGCAATAAATGCTGCTAAGCAAAGTTTCCTTTAAAATGCAGTATGGGATTGAATGCCCTATCTCCCCTCCATGTTTATTCCTACTTGCACGTACCTCTAAAAATTTGGAATAGATCAGAAAAACTGATACCGCTAGAGAGAAAGATAAAATACATCAGTTTAACAGTGGACACATTTGAAGAATCACTTCACACAGGGCCATGATTGTGAATTCAAGGAATACTTGTGGAAGAGAAATACTTACCTAACACACAAGAAAATAGGTAGAAACCATAGAGAATCTACCTATTGAGAATATGCAGCTTCTGAGAAGAGTTCAAATGATTTCCTAGAAAGGGGTAGCTAAGGATACAAATCTCTCAGGACTGACTGACATCTTTTACAATGCCTGTCAAACTGATTTTGTCAGCAGATATAATAGATTGTAAGAAGTGGTGGTAACCTAAGAGATTTTCTCAGGTAGTTTTGGTACTAATAATCTACTATACTCACTGATACTATATAGCTTTCTGATTCTTGTTGTGCATCTGAAAACTTCTGATAAAATAATAATACCAACAACAACAACAACATACATATTTAGGACTGATAATATAACTATTATGTGGTCATATTTGACCATACTTCCACAATCAAATTGTGAATTTTCACATTTGTTAGAACATTTATTATTTGCTTATAACTTCTAAAACACTATATCAAAAAAGTGAAAATAGAAGTTCTGAAGTAATTGGCCAACACCCTTTTGCTTGTTACTCTTTGAAAGTATTAAATACTAGCATATTAAGTATCCTCATCTTACCAAATTGTATCACTTAACCTATATAGAGGTTATGAATTTTTGAGCTCTTGATACCGCCTTTCATTCTGGTTGACCTATGCTCAAAAAATATTATATGCTGCTCAGTGATATATCATGGGCACAATACACGGTCAAATAATTTGTTTGCTTCCTAAAAGGGAAAAAAAAGTTATTTATTTTCAATTTCTACTATTACATATAAATTTTTTTAATGCAACATAATTCAATTTAAAAAGCTCTTGCCAATTGGAAATAATGAAAATTCTTAGTTTTTATAAAAGAGGCTGTTTCTTCACCTTGTAATGGACATGGTGCCCATAAAATAGACATCCTTTTCAAAGTTTCCTTTATTTGATCTCAAATGGTAGAATCTATAATACCATAAGTATTTCTTTTTTGTAGCAAAGGACTAGCTGGATTGTGGGACTGCTGTCAAAAATCCCTAAATAGCACCCAAGGTATTATTTTAGAACATTTTCTTACTGATCATTTAAATAGTTAGCAAAAATTAGTAGTAGATGGTACAAAATTTGTATTATTGGATGATGGCTGGTACTATGTAAATTCAGTAGGTGTAATATTGTGATGATGCCATTGTCAGCAGAACACTAATGGTCAGGAACAAAGCATGCAAAGGGAATTTACCTATGCCAGTACAAGTAGTAGCATTGCATGTCATGGGAGGGAGGTGACTTGTAGAGTACCCCAGTCCTTGCATTCTGCATGTTTGTTTTCAAATGATTCAAAACTGAATTGGAAGGAATGAAAAAGGTGATGAATGTCACTAATGATTCTAAGCACAGTAGAGACTGTATCTGACTATGGAGAGGGATGTCATGGTATAATGAGACTGATTATAAAAGAGCAGGTGAAATTCAATGTGGATAAGTGAAAGGGTGTAAGTCAGAAATGTAATTTTTCATATACAGTCCTGTCTCCTATGCAGCAACACCGAGCTGTGTTCCAAGAGTGAGGTGAACACAAGCCCTCTGCATCAGGCAAGGGTAACCTGGCCACATGGGCTGGATGAAAAAGCCTTATCAAGCACACTCAGTTTGGAGGGAATTGAAGAGGGGCTCTAAATACAGAGGTCAAATCATTCTCTTTGTGGTAAAATGGGGACTGGTACTAAAGGATTCATAGTTATCTCTTACCTCAATTTTACTCTGACTGCATTACTGTTGTCACACAGTCCAGCTTATACATTTAAAATATACATACAGCTATATATATGCAATGGCCTGGCATTTCTTCATACAGTAAGGATATTTTTGATTCAATTCCTTGCAGAAATCAAATTTTCTTGAAGCTGTGTACAATGACAAGCAAACTGTTCCTTGCAGATTTAAAGGATATTTTACCACACTTACTTGATTTTTTTTTGACAGCTGACCTCTACTGATTTTAAAACATTTAGCTTCTTTATTTCCAGCCTATCAGATTTTGACTTACTCAAAAGAGTTATATGCAAAGCTCCAAAAGGTTACAGTACAAAATGACAACACTTGTTAGTCTCAGACCTGACAAATGTTTCCAAACATACAAAACTGAAATATAGGCAAAAAATTAGAAATAAATAATCACATGAAGAAAAGAAAAAGATGTGCTGCTTAAGAAGATACACAATAGAATTGAGGTTCAGTACTTAAATCAGATCTCTTGCTTTGGCATACACCTAAAGAAACACTTTCAGAGCAAATTGGCAAGGGGAAGAAAATAATCTTTTCAGAGCAAATAGAGAAGTTAACAAAATAGAATGTTCTTTTCCTAAGATACTTGAAAAAATACCATGTACATTATCCTGCAGTGGTCATTGGAGTGAATACTTACATGTAATAAATTCAAGAAGGTTCTACAAGAACAAAGGGCTTTGTATCTGTATACTTATCTATTGATTGGAAAACATAGGGCTCAACTCAAAGCATGGGAAAAATAATGGTGAAATTCCCACTGATTTCAATAATCTTTTATACACAATTTCCTTCTTCCTAAAGCATCAGTACACATCTCCCTCAGTGAAATTTATGTGTGTACATTGAACTTGTTAGGTTTCTTTGTATAATAGAGGAGAAGTGAGCCAAATAGATTTTGTTTTTCACAGAATTTTCACCACACAAAAATAATGACACATTTTATTTTCCTTCATGGCAAAATATAGTATCAAAACATTCAATTAAAATCAGCTCTTAGATTGGTGAATCAGTGTTCTGTCACAGAAAGTGACTTCTAAAGAGTTCTCTCCTTACACAGGCTGTTTTTTGTCAAGTGAAGAGACTAATTAAAATACAGCTGAATTAAATCAATTCTTTCCTGATATCACCTATATAAGCCAATGTTATGCTAGTATGTTATATTTAACACACTACAACAAATGGCAGGGGAGAAAGGACAGTCTCTCTGTCAGGATTCAATCCATACAGTGACAGTACGAGTTATTTAATTACAGCCATCTGCATTCTGTAGCAGATGAACAAGGAATACAGGGTATATGACTGACGAGCTTGCTATGTCCTTTGATGACCTCTCAGCAAGTAATGAAGCATGACTGCTCATGCTTAGCACAGTCACAGACTACACTTTCCTTGTTTGTGTGTGGGTATCACTGTAGTACTTTGGAGCCTGCTGCTCTTCAACTAGGTGAAGGATTGTGCTTTGATTGTGCCAACTACACAACTAATTAAGCACATTATTAATGCTTTCTACGAATCTTGTCTCTTCATCAAGTATTCTAACCTGGAACTTCATTCAGGACCTACTAACAGGAAGAACAGGAACATGTTTATGGTAGAACAGTATTAACAAAGTATGTGTGGAGACTGGTTAATGCAGGAGCTTTTTCATGTAGCTGTCATGCCACGCTTCATGGCAAAAGCAGATTTAAATTCTGCACCTGCCTTAGGGAAGAAAAGGCTTCCCTTATCGCTCATGAAGGTGACTGAATGACTGTACACAGATATTTGCTTTTACAATTTTTTCATCTTCAAGATTTAATAATTGAAAACAATTGCCTCCATCACTAGATAACCACTCCTGTTAAATAAATGGCACTCTTAATTATTACATATGCCTAGAGGCAGAACAACTGCAGAGACTGCTTTTTAGTTAATTAATATTTTCTGGAAAAAGTACATCAAGTGTAAAAGTGCCATTTATTTTCATAACTGTAGATAAACTACTGTGCATAGACTAAACTGACTGAACACAGAACCTCATTTATAAAGAAACCTCCCCTGTTGATTTGAGATTTCTTTGTAACAATAACTGATTTACAGATAGCTTCTTCGGTAGTGTCTACAACAGCTTAAAATGAAGGATTTCCACACTAAAGGTCAATTTCTACTGATGGTACTGATGATGAATAACTACTGTTTTAGAAAGTTTCACAATTTAAAAGCAACCACTGATAGAAATAGTACAAACTCTGCAAAATAGTGAGTTTGGTAATTGAAAATGTGTGAAATTAATAATTTGGAGCTTGGTTCCTCTGTAAGTTCTGCTGAAAATTTGCTAAAACAGTTATGACAGCAGATTTGGACCACTTACATCTTTACCTTACTACTTTAGGGGGAAAAAAAGAGAAAAGGTTACGTTACACTAGAATTCAAAATTACTTCCTTTGTATACCTCATTTCCGTAAACAGAGAAAAATGACTATGTGGAAAAGCATTCCATGTGGCAAAAATCTGGTGTTTTGAAATAAAACCACTGGAAATGTGAGGTTCCAATTTGTGGCCTCCCATAGTGCAAACAGAACCATGAACTTGTGCTGAAGAAAAATAACATATTAAGCATCAATAGGTAGTAGCATAAAGGCACTGCAGCTATTACACAGACTACCAAGAAAGTTAGAGTAAACTATAAGCTAGGAATGAATCTAAAGTCAGGAAAAGACAAATACTACACATGTGTTGGAGAAGGAAAGCTGTAAATAAAAAAGCTTCTTTCTCTCAAGATCTGAGTAACGTTGTTTGCCATGAGCTATCCGGGAAAGGCTCCTCATCCCTCCCAGCCGTGCCAGGGGTCGCAGCTGTCCCTGGATGCAGCAGCACATCTGTGCACTAGGCGGCGCTGCACAGCGAAACGATCATTCTCTGAAAAACAAAAGGAAATCTCTCTGAGACCTCCAAGGAAATAGCACATGAATTATTCTCCTAGTCAGGAAACTGAAATGTCTGAACACAAACAAACAGCAGCAGCAGCACCTGCTGCTGGAGATCTAATTATTCTGATTATACAGAAGATCAAAGCTTTGTTCATTCTCTTTAAAAACATCCCTTTGCATTCTTGTAAGAATATTCACTAGTAGCATCCAAGTCAGATTCAAGCAGCTGCAACTAAACTCCAGGGTTACAATTCAAAGTTGTTTGGCCTACCCTAAAATGTGCACTCATTCTTTTCTGGGCAACACATATTCAGTACATCCATTTGTCTGGAAGTTTCAGCTTCTAGCTTTGCACTCCATACTTGTTTCTATTCTGCAACTTACTTCTTTGAAATAAACAGCTGCCACCTGCCGCTATTCACCTCACCTTCAATTCGCTATCATCAAGTTTCTTAGCACTGAACTTCAAAATACTGTATCAGGAATGAAGGAATGACAGTGAATGAAGCCTTCTTTAAACATGTAATTTGTCTTGTAATGGTCTCCAGTTCTGAGAGACTTGGAAAGATGCCTAGCAGACAAGACAAAGAATAAATGATAGGTAGTCATAGTCCCACAAGACCTGTGATAACACAGAGAATTTGTGAAACAAGCATGTCAGCATTGTCATGAAAACTAATTTATAACTTATGCAAATCACCTATATACTGGGAAAAACTGGGCATCCTGTTTCATTTTAAAATGGAAGATGCAAGAATGGGTGTTGCTCATGATCTGTTCGTTGGGAACAAGCCCTGCAGAGTTATATATCAGTAAAAGCTTATTTCTCATTTTCATATAATTCTCCTCATTTATACTATATAAATAATAGCTGGTTTTCTTAGAAAAATACATGTTTTACCTTGAGAAATCTTCTGCTATTCTTTCTTTGCAGTTAAACTGGTCAAATACTTCACAGATTTCATAGATGAATAACTGATTGAATTGGTTAAATTCTTGGCACACACCTTTTTTTCCTTGAAAGCAGATGTGCTGTAGCAATTCTGGGATCAGAGAGGCCATGATCTTAGTGAAAACAACTTCATATACATCATTACTTTCAGTCTAAAATTAACATTTGCAAGTTATGTGTTTTATGCAAAAAGACAAATTTAGGAGTGGAGAACACTGAGGATCAAATTCAAAGTTGTACGTTGCAATTAACTGAAGGTGGCAAATACGTATTTTCAAGGTGGAGATTTAAGCTTCATAACCAAAGTCAGAGTGCAAGACTGATAGCTGCTGACCTTGCTACAGGTACAGAAAAGAATCTGTGATGTAGTCAGTGCCATGGCAGGCTCAATTCACCCTCAAAATACACCCAAAGTCTTCTGACTACAGAATCACAGAGTGGCTGGAGTTGGAAGAGACTGCTGAAGGGCATCTGGTCCAGCACTCTTGTTCAAGCAGGACCACCCTGAATTTATTGCCCAGGCCCACGCTGGGATGCCAAGTCCAACAGCAAGTGCATGTTTCCAGTTACATTTTTCATAGAAAAACTGTGTGACATGTACATGACTGAAGATAAATTTTGAGATCACCAGTACTAGTCACATTTAATCAAGTAATTCTGTTCAGTTAAGTGAATCGCATGCTTCAGTTAAAAAATTTTGTAAATCTCATAGTACAAACTGTATGATAACTTCTCTCAACAGACTAAACAGATATTTAAAAATACTATCACTTCAATAAAAAATGGGCATATAAAAGAAAATCCATTATTCTATGCCTAAGAAAATCTAGTTTTTAAATGACATGTGGTCATCACCAAAATCAAAATAGTAGTCTGCCTCTGAAATGTGCATTAATGTACATTAAGGTTACTAACACAGAAAAAAATACATTACATTTTAAATTTGCTACTGGTAATGGCTCCCTGATACCCAGACCCCCTGAGAGTAAAGGCTATTGACTCTGTCTCTATTCACCCCTGGACTAACAGTCATGCCTCAATGGCTTCAGTCACTAGCGAGCTGAAATTCACCTGCATTTCACTTTTGATCTTGCGAAGACCAGCAGCAGCAGTTTAAAAATGTTGACAACCAGACCTGCCTGCTGCCAATCTCTCCTCTTGGGCAGTTAACGCAGCTCATTTCACCTTGGAAACAATAACGTGTCCTCACAGCCAGCTGAATGGAGGGGTCAGCAGCATCTGAAGCAGCCCTCACACATCTGCTTGCCATTATCTGCTCCTACTGTTAATTGGTATGAGGTACGTTATTCCTTCTGAAGGGGAGTGCCTTATGGCAGGTTTTGTATACACCAAGCCACGTGTAGAAAAGAGCAATATCTAAAGAAAATAACCAACACCCCTATTTTTTAAGGATGTAATTTCCTTTAGAAGTATCCATACTTATCCTTCTATAGACACTGAGTAAAGATCACAGCATCAGTCGGCTCTGAATGCTTAGCACTTTCTCCTTCTTACAGAACAGGGAGCCAAGTGTGAACAACCAGGTTACTGTACCATAAACAGCTGTGCAGCAATACACTGCTGACATGCCTGCAGTTCTACCAGCTGGCCAAACACAAACCCACAGGAAAGCCTTATTCATAGGTGATGACCTCCCAAGCTGCAAAGGAAAGAGCTTCAAATACGGGGTAATAAAACCAGGAAATAATTGGTCATCTGTGGCAAATATCCTGGAACAAAGTACAAAATGAGGAAGTTCAACACGTGGAAGCAAAAACTGAAGGAATAAAACCAGTAGTGACACTACTCCCCTGAATAGCCAATATATGCCCTGTATATATGAATGTATATGTATACATACATACAAAAAAGTTATTTATAAAACATCAGAAAAGCCTCTTAAGTCAACAGGACTGCAAAAGTAACAACAGCAGTAAGTCGACAGTTCTTACAACATACACTTTAGAATAACTTAACATCTCTATATTACAATGCTTAGCTATAGAGTTAATAGTAATTGCTAGTAACACTTGCAAATATGTTAGTGTTTTAAAAATGTCAGCAAGCTGAGTTCCAATGTGCCTGAGAACCAGACAGGCTCAGTGTGATGGTGAAAATGAGATACTGTGGTGAAAATATTAATTCACCAAAAATGTCTGATATAGGCAGCAAAAAAGACTTTTGATCTCAGAATTTCAATTTTTTGTATAAAACACTGATGCAAAGCACAATGGTAGTCTCTAAAAAGGTTTTTATGTATTACAGAGCCTGTTGACTCACTCTCTCAAAAATAAGATCATTGTTGTCATTATGATACTGGTATATTATCAGTGTAGGAGAACAATGCTTGCCATAGTGTTGCAAAAGCAATGATAAGCAAGTAAAACACGACAAATAAAATAAGCAATGAAAAGTTGTACTTAGTAAGGAAAATTGCCACTTAAAAACAGCAGAAAAAATATTTGAAGAGAAAAAATAGAAACAAACACAACTTTTATATTAAGGAGAATTCAAATTCAAATTAAAGAAATCACTAGTCATTATAACAGTAATCTTTAAGTTTAGTTCTCACTAGAAGGTTAATAATGAAAAAAATCCAGCAATCACTGAGAAGTATAAAGAAGGTCATAGCACAGTTCTTATTGCCAAACCAATTTCTTGGTCTCAAGGAATCTGAGAGAGCTTTCCAAATACTTACTGTAAATAGCACGCTCCTTTCCTATCACAGAAATCTAAAGGTCAGTGGTGTCCCCAGATCTAATCTCCGAATTTTCCATAAAATAGTTCTGCCTGACTTCTTATTTTCTAAATTTCTTGCTATTACTGGGTGGTCTCTTTGTATTCCTGAGGCCTGAACCGCTTAGCAGCAGCAGAAATGCAGCTTCAGAATAATACATGCTTCTCCCTCAAACCTAATCTAAAGAATCTGATGCTGAAAGAAAAATGGGTTTGTATAAGTTGATATTTGTGATAATGAGTTCTTATATTGTTGCAGGGTTTTAAGAAGTACAGATTTGTTCACTGTGAAATGGGTCATGGCCAGCAAGCATATTTCACAGAATAAAATACAAACCTGTAATTGGTAATTCTCGCTGTTCTCTGCTTCTTTTGGACCAGTGGTCTAACAGTGAAAGGTTGATCATTCAAGGGCAATCCATCAGCATCCAGCCCTTCACCTTATTCGTTAAACATGGATGGCATCTTGAAAATTTAAGACATCTGTGTTTTAAGAAGGATTTGGCTTTCTCTCTACATACTTTTTCATGATACTTGACCCTGCAGTAAAACTCTAGCAGCAAAGCTCATTTTGCAAACATGGAACACAGGATCACTGTAGACTCAGCCAAATGAGAAAACAAAGGTTAAGGAGATATATTTATCTTCAAATACACTTAGCTCCAGAATTAGCAGAGGCAACAGGGGAAGTGCTTGGCTTAGTGCATCCATTTAAAAAGGAATTTTTTAAAAGTTCATTCTAGTGTAATAAGTGTTTCTCGGCTAATGCTGGAATAATTGTTAAATGGGGGAAAGAAAATTTTCAGAAGGTCCTAGGTGAACTTCATCAGCCCAGTTATGTTCCCAGTTATAATTCTGTGTTAAAATGGAAAGAATATTTTTTTGCAGTGAAGGCTTTGAAATTTATGAACCCTCAAATTATTTGTCGGGAACATCAGGAAATGGCAGATTACTGCCATTTATCTCTTAGATTCTAAGTTCTGTGGGAGAGGTATTGCCTCTCTATTATGTATCTTTAGCTGAAACTTGGCAGCACAGAGACCTGGCCCTCGTCTGTGACCACTGGGTCAGTCAGGGGAAAAATTGCCATTAGCTTCAATGGGCAAAAAATGAGACTCCTCAGTAATATAAATATGATCCTTAGAGAGTAATACCTGGAAAGAGGGACTCAACAGGTTCTACGTGTTTATTTCAAAGATAAAAATGATTGAAAGTGTCTCTCTTATCAGTCTGGATGCTAAAAAGATGGAGAAGCCAACCCAGAAACCATCTGTTTTGCAGATGTGTAGTTGAATTATTGGAAGCACAGAGACATCAGTCTTCCTTTTCAAGAAACATGGAAACTAATTTTTTTCAGCAAATGCAATGGCATAACTAAGCCATATTTTTAAATTGTGCTTTTCTTGGACATATAAATTAAAATTAATACCATCCTGACTGTACATTTTGTGACCTTAAATGGAGAGAATTCCTTTTCAAGGAAGATCAGGAATTCATTCTGCCAAGTAGTATTAGAAATGGGATGGAAGGCAAGAGACTGGCTTAAAAGCCTGCCTGGACAATGGGGTAAATTTGAACTAGCCTAATCTAGTCTCTCCGTGCATCTTCTTCAGGTAAGAGAAGGTGGGCTGGTAAAGAGAAATATTTCCCAATCGATGTCTGTTCCGAGCTAAGTCAGAATCGTGATTAAATGAGTGTTTCCAGCTCATCAGACAAATGCTTCGATAGCTCCTTACCAAAAACTCTTTAGACATAATAAATTCAGTTCTGTGAATTACAAATCAAAAGAGACCATTCATACCCTCTGCAAAGAGGGAAGCAGCAGGTTCTCTCACCTGACTCAAGGCAGCAACATGTGCTGAAATTGCCAAACCAATTTGGCCTAATTGCTTTTGAATCATCTATATGAGGGTATAGGGCTACTTAATTACGTATAGGAAGTGCTTTTCTTGGTCGACAATTCCCTAATAGCCGTTGTTTCTGCTTTCAGCTGTTCCAGTCCGTCCCTAGAGTGGTGTCGGTACCATGCAATGCATGCAATTCCCCGTTTAAGGCTGGAGCTAACAAGCGCTTGCTGAGCCCACCGAGCCCAGTGCTCCTCAGTATCACCGTGAGGGGGGCACACGGCCCCTGAAGGAGCAGAGATGGGTTTGGCAGCCCTGATGGTTTTTGTGGGCCACTCCTGGTCCTGCCGCCTCAGACCAGCACCAGCCGCTCCTGGCTCCCAAGGCAGCGCTGATCCTACTCAGTTTAACAGATAAGAATGGTGTTAGAATAAATGAAACTCATCACTCTTGGTGTATATTCCCCCACCCCCCCCCAAAAGAAAAGAACAGCCGAGGGGCTTGGGAACAACGTGTGAGCTGACTCCGGAATGTGTCGATATGCGAGCCTGGATGGAGCCGGAGCTGAAAAAGTCGAAGGGGGGTGGCTGGGTGGGTTTTTACTTTTGTACTTCGAAATAACCACAACAGGGCCGGGTAACTAGATGTGCCCTCAAACCTCCCGATTTATCCAAGGCCCGCCAGGCGGTTTTCCGACAGTTCTCCACAGCAGCCACTGCGTGGCAGGAGAGATCAAGAGGAAGGTTTATTTTCTGCGGCGGGCGGCTCGGGAGGAGCGCAGAGCGCGGCTGCCGGCGAGGGACGGGCGCCATCTTGTCTCCGTGCGGGCGGCGTGTGGGAGCTCGGGGGGCCGGGCACCGGCACCGACAGCGGCGGGGAGAGCGCCGCGGCCCGGGCGTGCTGCTGCCTGCTGGGGGTTAACATTAGCGGGGCCAAAGGACCCGGGAGCAGGCAGCTCGGAGGGGACGGGCACAGGTACAGGCTGGCACTGCCGAGGGTGGCGGCCCCGGCCTCGCTGCCCGCCCCTCACAGAGCGGGGTGCCGGGGAATCGTGCCCGCGCAGCTCCGCAGTGGCGGCTGCGGGACGCGGCTGCGGGCCCGGGCGAAGCTGGTTCTGAACAGGAGCTGCCGGGATGCGCAGGACGGCTGAATATAAAATTAATCCCCTCCGCAGAAGATAATAAATAAAACTCCAGGGAGTTTCTCTTTGGCACAGCGGGAAAAATTAAATGGCTTTCCCCTTCTTACAATCCAGTAGACTAGGGAGCTGTATTCGTAGCAAATAATAGATTTCCTGAAAAACGTGCTCTCAGAACATAGTAATTATTATCAAAGTCATATGCCACTTAATAAGAAGTGTTTCTGGATACCCAAAACAGTACAGCAAAGGACTATGCATGTTGTTGCTGCAAAATTGGGACAAAACTATAGTTGTGAATTTACATTTCCACTGAAAAGTTGATTTTCCAGGTGATGCATAAAAGGAAATAAAAATAAACTCCTTTGTTTTGGATTGACTAAAATGTTTTCCGTTCTACCCAAACCAGAATTTTCCATTTGTTTAGTTTGGCCTCTGAAGTGAGAAGCTAGTATGTCATTATCCCCACACAACAGCAGGAAAGACATCTGAAGGACAGACAGGGTTTTAATTAGCTGCTCTTCAGTATTTAAGATTGACACTGAAAGGAATTGCAGTCACAATATATATGTCTTGGCCAGGCGTTTAAGGAAAAAAGGCTATTTTTTTCATGTTAATTTTGAATTAGATACTAAAAGCTTCAGGAGTGAGTCAGTGCCTCTTTGGATTAATCACACACGTATAGAGGAAAGATGGCACCGACTCAGTGTGCTTGTAGACAACAGATGTAAACATAGAGTTGGGTAATACAAAATAAAAGAGAAGTATGATTGGATATGATGTAGTGTGTGTAATAAGCTACAGTCTCAGCCATTTACTTAAGTATTGACATACTGAAAGACAAAACCATACCAAAACAACCCAAACCTACATCACTTAAAAGAAGTCATTGTGCCAAAACACATTTGAGGCGATACCAGACTGTTTAGACAACGGTGTTGAACATTACCATGGGAACAATTGATGTTGAAATCCAAGACTACAAAAAAGCACAAGCACAAAAACACACATATGGATTTACAAAAGTTCAAAGAAACATGATCCAAATTTTAAGCAATTGTTTTTTTTTATATAAACCCATGAAAATAAAAAAAATTAAGGAATGCAAATACAATTATTCACTCCTTATTTGCTTGTGTGGGAAATGTTTAGGAATTCTGTAAGGGATCTGTGCCTTATACCTTGTTTGGAGAGGACATGTCTTGCAAACCAGTGCAACATTTCAAAATGTTTGTCTCCCATTTCTCCTGGCAGTCTTTCCAGAACTATGATATTAGTTCTGAAAGACAAAATGCAGATAGCCTGGATTTTATAAAGTATGGAGAATGTATGCCCAGGGATGTGAGCATTAATCTCAGTGGGGCTGTTTGCTGAGAAACTTTGACTGAGCTGGCCTGCATAAGACTCTTAAGTCCCTCACTTCTACAAGCAACACCTTTGCACAGGTTAAACAGGTTTGCAACTAAACAGGAAAGAACTGTGAGAAAGTTTGATGTTGATCAACTGAAGACACTGTTGCTGCATTAAATTACTCTGACAAGACTGATCCTACTTCTTGGACACCTGATTCTCTGGCTAAACTTGAAGAGAGAGCTTTGGGTGTACATGGAATGAGGAAGCACAATCCATGTCAGAAATGGCCAAATGGAACAAACAGAAGATCCTAGAATAAGGAAAAAAACCCAAAAAGTGATTCAGATTTACTGAATTCACAATGAGCTATTTATTCATGTGATCTTTATACATGGGGTTCTTAAATTGATAGTCTTTTGAGACTGGTTTTCATTGTGCACTGCAAAGTGAAAAACAGAGAAGCACTTAATAAACAGGCCAATTTCTGCTCGTCTATTCAGTTACAGGCTGATTTTGAAGCTGTAGAATTTGACAGTGAATCTAGATTTTTCCAGATGCACTGCCTTCCCAAGCCTATGTGGCAGCTCATCAGCATGATACCAGCTTAGTATGCTATTCACTTGTCAAGAAGCTGAAGGAGAAACTGTTCATTCCATCATATCTGGATGTCCAAATATCTCCACTATTAGCTGCTAAAGCTTTGATTTAAGGACATAGAAGAAAAAGCCTTTCAGTGCTCTTATGGTACTATGCCAAGAAATGTACAAGAATGACAATTACAAGGGGAATTGTTTCTTTCCCAAGAGGCTGGAACACCCCCAAATGTAATTTTATATTAATTTATTATATTCTCTTAATATCTAAATTATTGTATTATATTAATGTATAATCCTGATACCTTTAGGATCAGTCAGCATTTGTATTGTGACCTCATTCACCTGCGGGTGTTACAAAATGTATCTTAAGATTATATTCATTATATACTTATTATATATTGTATCATATTATGCTGTATTATCTTATGTTTATTATATTTAGTATATTTATGATAGTGCATTTATTATATTTATTATATATTTATTTTATCATATTATCTTAGTGTTATTATATTTAATTAAGCTATAAGATTGATGAAAAGCTTGATTAGGGTTTGGCTCTTTCATTTGCCAAATGATTTGGGACTTGCTATCCTGAGGCATAGGTTTACATGCAACGCCAGAGGTGGGCTGATGATTTCTGTTAGACTTAGAATCCTCTACCAGTTGGGCAAGGGGTGCCTGGTTTTCTAGTCCCATCAGCTCCTGCCTTGCCTCTATTTCATCTTCAGAATCTGTCTTTGACAGCTGCTCTGTGTGAGCAGAACCTGGAAATTTCTGGCTCCAGGCACTACTAGTGGCCCCTTTGTATGTTTTTCTGATGAGTGCAAGTTTGCATTTTAAACAGGATGATTGACTTAGTCATAAACCTCCCACGTCAGCGTGTTGATAGAACCTTAATCCTTTTTCATGTTTACAGGTCATGGCAGTACATCACCAGGCAGACTCCAAGCCCTGCTCAGTCTTCATGCCACTCTGTATGTGACTTACCTGAGCACTCTCCTGGGAGCGTTTCTTTGCAGACTCACCTCTATAAGAAAATGCACTGAACACAGACCCACACTAGCCTTGTTATTTTGAAGATATGTGTGGTTTGCCTCATTTGGGAGCTGTGTAGATACATCCACAATTATCACAGAGAAATAGTTGCACTACAGTGACCTATTTCACTCCCTAGGCAAAAGGCACTGATGGTTCAAGTGGAAACTGTACGTATTCTGGTGATGTCCCAAAAAAGAGAAAGAATAAAAAAAAGTCACAAGGAACCTCAGAAACCTCAAGGATCTCTGTCACCTCTGAACCTCATCTGATCTCCAAGCAAAATGTTTCATACAGGCAGGCCCAAGTCTTCATCTGGGCCAGCAGGTTTCCGGGAACCTTGCAGCACCCAGTTTAGGACTTGGTGATTCCACTGCATTTGCACTGTGAAATGTAAATTCCACTATTCAGAACTTTTGATGTGCCACATTACAAGAGCAGCAGACCCAGAGCCATTGAGGTAGAGTTAAGATTCCATTTGTCTCTTAAGTGCAAAGGATCTTGAGGTTAGCATCTCTGTTAAGTATCCAAACACCAGCATGTACATGTAAAAAAAAGGAAAAACTAAAATTGTTGGAGAGATGGGTAAGAACCATAATTGCTTTTCCTATATACAGTACTTAGTGCCTAAATAAATAGCAAAAGTTAATATTTTAGAAAGCAATTAAGCATTGACTAGGCATGGGAAATCTTTTTCAAACAGATGTGCTGTTACGAATTACAGCATTTATCAGCCTACTGATGATACTGTTTATTGTAAGTCTGCTCTTTCAAAGTGAAACCTTATGTTGAATGGGAAAGAGTGGAAGCCAAATGTAAGATAAGAATGTTAAGCTGTGCTGATGGATATTTTGTGGATGAACTTTCTTTACAATATAGTTTAGGGTTATATAAATTCTAATTGGTACATGCAAACAAATGTGCAAACACCAGGTATAACATGATTTAAGTTAGCTGTCAGATGACACTTCTGGAAGATAGTGGGGTCAGTACTACCAGTTCCAAACTCTAACCTTGTATAGTTCCCATGTTCCAGGGTATGAATAATGCTAGCTTCAAAGGAGCAAGGAGAAAGACAAGTTGATAGTAATTTTTATTCCATTGCTCTTGGAAATTTTATATTGCAGGAAAAGGTGTAGAATCTTGGATTACAAGAGGAAGCCACATTTCCAGCTATTCCCTAAGAGTTCCAAAAGCTAGAGTCTAGAAAATGTCATCCTGCTGGTTCCTTGGAGCTGTACCCGAGGTTTCAGGGTTGGCTTGTGACTATGTCTGTCAGTGGTTGCCTGCAGTGCTTCCTTGGAGTTGCATCTCCTTACAGAGAGCAACTCCTAATAGAGGACAATGAGTCATTTGAGCTACAGCTCCCATAGGAAGATATGGGAGTATTTCCAAAGTGAGGCTTTTCAGTTTTTGGCTAAGAGACTATTTCTGAGTATTTAATTAGTTAATTCAAAAGAAAACAAGATTTTCCCCAGAAATCGGTATTTTTGTTTAAAAATGTGCATTTAATAAAGATCTAATTTTCTGCAAAAGCTGTTTCAACTGATGCTGGGAATTAGTCCCCGACAAAACTACTTGAAAATGGATTTCATAATGTAGAGTAAAATCCAGACAATTTTTTCCAGATGACTTTAGGGTGATGTTGTTATTACTCCTAAACTAAAAATGATAAACCAAGGAAACTTGTAATTAGGGTTAATGAAAAAGTAGCACATTAAAGATATTAAGAATACATCATTTGAGCATGAAAATTACTTCGATCTCTGCTTTCTCATGCTTTAACTTGATATTTAAGAAAAAAAGGTTTATTTGGTTTGATTTACTCCAGAGCATCTTAAAGCAGCCAGAGCACACTGAATAATCAAAGAGTCTTCAGAAATAGTTGGTATTACCAGAGTAGCACAAGTGTCTAGCCACTCTCAGTTCTATTGCCCGTATGTCAGCTGCCTGCTATCTTTCAGGTTTCTCTGTTCTTCTGGGGCCTTAATCTGTACACAATTATCTTGTGGTCCTTCTGCCAGTTTCTTCTACAGTTCCTTCTGCAGATTCCTCTGTAGATAGACACAAACCAGATGCATGAACATAGAGAAGCCCACGTCATCTTTTTACTACCTCATAATCATTTGGGCATGGCTTATTCTTATATCTTCTGCTTCTTTCTTATTCCATCTTTGTGGAATTTACCTGAGGCAATGAATAGTCTATCAAGAAAATAAATAAAATTAATGATGAATCTGTCACTTCTTATTAACAGACTTATTCTCCTTAGGAAAAGAACAGCATTAGAAATTAGTTTTCAGAAGTAACTCCATTGGTCTGTAAAGGCCTAGGACCTTACCTTGAAACCTAAACTTTTTAGAAAAAATTAGCTGTGGAGCAAAATAATAATAGTATTTTGTTCTGTCTGTTCCACAAAAAACATCTTGTGAAGAGAACATGACAATAAGTACTCAATTAAGGCACTTAATTCTGTTCCATTTTTCATGTAGGGCTTCACATACAAATCTTGGAACCATTTATGGCCATTGTTTTTTTAAATTCAAATTAATACTCATTCTGAGGAAGAAGGTCTAAGTAATTAGAAAATAAACTAGATCATCTGCATATTCATTTTCATCTGTAAAAATATATATTCATGATTTCTGCTGTGATGTTTTTATTGCAGTAACACAACCTAAGCATTTTAAAAGCTTTCTGTGCCCAGAGGAAAACTCACAAAATCAGCTGAGCGGAGATTGTATCACAGGTGTTATAAGAGCACCTAGCAACGCTGCATAACAAATGGAGATCGGAAATTGAAAACCACATTAAACACCTTTGGAAATTAATTTGACGCTTACTAAGGCCAAGTATGGTTATCGTGGTTGGCCTTTGTCCAGAGCGTACATTTATAGTAGTTATGTATTTGGTATCAGCTAAAATTTGTTTATGAACATGATCAAAACTTGTGCTTAAGCTAGAAACTGAAGACAGAAAGGACATTTGGGATTTTATAGCAGAATTCTTGCTGAAAAAATTCTATTCTGTTCTGTATCTCTGAGAGTATCCGGGGTTATTCATGAGGCAGGTACTCGAATGATGTCACAGCTAAGGCTTAGCATCATTTTCTCATAGACCAAATCCTTTCACACCCTTTTTAAACAAAAAGTTGGCATTAGACCACACAATATTACAAAAGGAGTCAAGACTGTATGCCATTCACACAGTGGCACGTTGCCAACAGGAAGCCCTGTAGAAAAAAAAAGAAATGGTTTCAATGTATAACTGAAGTGTAATAAAATATCATAATCAGAAAATCAACATGAGACATGGTAGGCCCGGTCCTGTTATACTGAACTTGTTCAGGAATTAGCAAAGCTGCTAGTGCGTCAAACTCTTAACAAATATGACTGGATGCAGAAGGGCTTTGAAATTCAGGATGTGCTTAATCAATTTCACCGGGACTATGATATATACACTATAAATGTGGGTAGGTTGGGACAAATAATAATGCAAATAAATTAATTTTAAAAGTCTCCATTTGTGCTGCTCAGGTTTCTAACTACGCATTACAGATACGTAAGCAAAACTACCTTCTTAAACTTTTCCCTGTGCATGTGTGCCATTAATACAGAATGTGGGAGTTTTAAAATTACCTTTTACTTGTTACAATTCAAAATATATTCGAGTTCAAGGCAGTCAACAGTTCACTAAGTTAAGGCAAATTCAGCTTAAAACCGAGAGCAGACTATATCTTCTTGCTGCCAGAGTTCTGTTCCACATTATTAGCATAGCTGCTCTCTCTGATGAAGTCCTCGCCATCCCCATAGACAGAAACATCAGATTCCAGCTTCTAAGTGAAAAAGAAACTGATGGTACCATGTGATGATACTTAAAAAGATAAAAAAGCCCTCAAAATTTAAGCATTTTTACTGATTTTAGTATGGTCTCATTTGCTTCAGGAGTGGAACAAATTCCACACTGGTTGTATACCACCATGATTTTATTGTAGGCATCTTCATCTTCTTTCATTTAAAGTCACTGTTAATAACTACACTGATGAAAGTGGGCTTGGGCAGTGAAAATCACTAGAAGAGCTTTCAAAATAAAGCTCTTTACTTGCTAAACTTTTTCAATAGTCCTTTATAAACTCATATTTCTGGCTGGTGGCTTGACCAACAAGTGCATACTTGACACACCCCTTGCAATGAAAGGTACCCAGGGAAGACGTGATGAGGCCCCTGACTGAGGAAGTCAATGAACCTTTGTTTTAGCTTTTTGTTCATACCTGATGTAATGGAAAGCTTTTACAGAGCAATGTTTGTGGGACAGAACAGACAGTAGGGAATTAATGGATTAAACAAAAGTGGAGAAGCTGTGTTTGCTGAAAGTTGTGCTTTATGGTAATACTAACATTACATTTACCATGTGGACCATTACTGTATCAGAAATAAATATCTACCCAATGGGTGAATTGTGTAAGGTTAATTCCTCATCAGCTGTGAGGTAAGTGCATCACACTCCCTTTGCAAAATTCACTTTTGGTCTGTCTTATTTCTGAATGCTGCCAAACTTTCATGAAAGGATTTAAAAGTCAGTCAAAAAGAGATACAATTTTGATGTCATTAAAATTTCCCATATATCCTTTTTGAACTACTGGCAAGAACTGTTTTTTAAAGACTCTTCTGCAGGTCAGCAGACTAAAGAAGTAAAGAAAACCACCTTCTCATTCATCTTCAGTAATAATCAAACTTTTAAGATACTCAGAGAGTATTGGAGAACATTACTTTTGCTTTAGTATCTTATAGAGATGGTAAAATATTGCTGGGACATTTAAAAAAATCAAAGCTGATATTTTGTAGCTGAAATTTCCTTGTTTCAATCTGTGATGACATGAGTATTCATCCCTGTGACATGAAGAACAGTCTTTGTCTTTCTTTTCCACAAACATTTGCATATTAGAATATTAGAATTTTATCTCAATGCTTTCTTTTCCGTCTTCAACCACCCAGTACCTTACTCCTTACTCAGAGGAGTATGGAGTTCTTGATGTCATAACTTCCTTTAAACTTTCTCTGTTTTGTTCTGTATTTGCCTTGAAAGATGGTGACTACAGCTCAACACTATTCTGCAGCTGGGCTTTCACAGTAGAAAGTGAAGCAATGCATAACTCTTTAACTCTGTCATCTGTACAAAACTCTTAACTATGGTCTCAGGATGGTACTTCCCTTTTATTTTTTTTTCAACATTAATATATTGCCAGTTCAAGAACCTTCATTCTGAAGCACAAAATACCAGTTTCACTGTCTGAAAATGTGTGCTGTGCCCATTTGTGCTTTCAGTATCAACCTCCAGAAATTACTGTGCTATAGCTTTGTCCTTACTGTCTCCTTCCTGTAAATTACAACAGGAGGCTAATTTATGACAGTTGTCAGAAGATGTTTCAATATTTTCAGGGTGTATGTAATTTGAGTGGCCTGCAATCAGCTTGGGTAAACACAAATTAAGCAATTAACCTCAGCACACTGGAATATTATCCCTGGTATGATTGCACACTCAAATTTGAATGGACTATAAAGAATCAGTGTGATCATATCATACCCCGATGGCTGTGTGGTACCAAAATGTGCCTTTCTTTCTGTTTGATAGTTGGCTGAATCTGTACTATCTCCATACAAATGTGACACTGTGCTATTCTCCCTTTGCACTTCAGATTGTTTTGTACCTTCTGCCTACACTTACCAAAAAGGCCTGCTGTCATAGTGCTAAACAGCCTTTTCCTGTGGAAATACTCAGCATAGGCTTGTGAGGACTACATGTCTGGGAGTGAATGACTGCCAGGTTGATAGCTGTAGAGAAAGATGCTAACTTCACTGGAGGAGATTATAGAAATTCTCTCTCCCAAAGCAAAATGTTCTCTTTGGTGCTGTGGCATTTGAAGAAAGTTTGATTTTTTTTTTTTTTTTTGGCTGGTTTACTTCTATTCACAGTAACAAACTCACTCAACAGCAGGACCACCTCCTGTGAGGCTGCTGCCTAAACCATTTGTCCCCCAGTCTATGGGTGTGTGTGTGATGCCAACTAAGTGACAGATCCCAGAACTCCAGAATAGCAGGATTTTTTCTTTGCCATCTCTGCCTCTAACTGACACCAAGGCAGTTGGATGCCAGTTTCCAGCACAAACACACCACCTCGAAGAATTCCTTTGGTGTAACAGTGTCACTGCTTCGTCTTTGCCCAGGGTACTGGCATGAGCAATCTCCTCTGTGGCTGTCCAGTCTGCTGCAGGTTTTGCACCTTTAGCAAAATTCTGAACATTGTCTTAGGTTGTGCCATTTGCTGCAGCATGGAGAAGTGTGGGTTTTTCTCCTATAATCTCTTCATTAGTGTTACCTGCCTTTGTTCTGCCTTTGTTCTTTAACCTTCTTCTAATATTTTGGTTCACCTATGTAATAGGTAGCAAACCTATAGGAGCTTCTGTGAGCTGGATGCCTGTTTGCTTTGCAAAGTCTAGTGGTATTATCACAAATTTATTTTATGGTTTTCAGTGTCAGTTTCTGATCTCAGTTTCCAGATGTGTTCTGATCTCATCTTGGGGCCTCAATGAACTGCTCCAAATTCAAAGATTATGACATGCTTCACCCTGTCTTTCTAAAAATGTGAATTTAGTAATTTTCCTTTTTTCATGTGATGCAGTCCATGTATTTCTGTAAGACAGTTTCATACATGGTTTAAGTTAATCTCACTAATTAGAAAATAGATCTCTGTTAAGAAGTGATAAAAGCCTGACCACCACGTCAGGTGTGCTCTCAGGAGACCAGACTCAAATGCCAAGCTCCCCCCTTTCCTATTTCTCTAGGCATGCCTTGGAATTACTGCAATCTTTATGTGTTGCAGATTCAGAACATTTCAGATTCTTGTTAGTGAAATATTTTTTAATGTCCCCAATTCTCTAACTTTTTTCCTTAGAACTAGGATGTGCTGCATAGCTCTACTTGGCTATGGCAGGTAAGACATTAGTTACCTGTAAGCCTGAGCACCGTGGGTGAGGATTGCTGGATAATGGTTTAGCAGATGCATTCTCAAGTATGTGTGTTGGCTCGTCTGTAAAAGACTGAGTCACAGAAATGGGAAGTCTCTACTCAAGCACTTCACTGGAATATTTCTGGTCTTTCCTATTGTTTTGTAACAGCTGCAGATGCCTTCTGAGAGCAGATATCCTTGGAGTGAAAGTGTTGCGTTATTTTGCAGACTGTTGAACAGCCCCAAACACTTCTTCCAGGGATAATCAGCTAGAGTCTTATTTGCACTTGTTGGAATTACAGGTTCTGCATCCCTCATGACCTACCCTTCCTGTAGATGCTTTGCCACCCTTGCTTCCAACAACCTATATAATTTTTATTTCACATGCTGCATACTGATTAATAGAAAATGTAATGTAAAAATTAAACCAAAATTCAGATTTTAGATCCAATTCATTACAATAAGTTATTAAATATTCTCTACAGATAGTCAGTTATTGAATGAATACTGCATGAGAGAAGTTCAGTCTCGCCCAGAGGCAATAAGGCAAATTTATTTGCATTGCTCAAAGTCAGAAATGCAGGAGTTCAAATGAAGAAAAAGCAAACATCTGAAAAAATCATTGCTAGCTTAACTCTCTGAGTTATTTAGTAACATAGATATGGATATATAATACTATATTTTAATGAGTAAGCAAACTATTTGCTGTTACTATATTCTAATTAATAAGCACTGCATTTTATGTAATTATTGATTTAGGTCTCTTCTGTGAGGCAAGAAAGAATTGTCTTTGTTGCATCACAAGAAGAAAAAGATTTGGTGCCCGTGTCAAAGAATTAGTTTGTTGTTTTTGTGGGTTTTTTTGTTCAGTATCTTAATATTTTCTGTTAGTGGCTTCCCACTTGCAGCTCAGAAAACTAGTTCAGAGAAATATTCAAGCAGCTTATAGGAGTGTTGACAAGGATCACAGGAAATATTCTTCCTTCCACCTTCTTCTTCTCTGTCATATCAAGAAATCCTGTTTAGTAAGACGGATACAAGTGGACAAGGCTTGTTGATCATGAAGCTGTATTTCAATCAGGAACCACTAAAACCGAGAACATAGATCTTGGATCTCTAGAGTAACTCTGCCTCAGTCCCATATTCATGTGAGCTGCTGAAAATATATTTCCAGCCCTGAACACTTCTGAGACCTTGATACACCCTGCTGAAGCTTTCCAAGAGATGAACAGCAATAGTCACAATCTCCTTACTTTTTCAGTGGAAGATTGTAGTTTCTGTGTCTTACATGTCCAGACCCCCAGATAAGATGAGCTATCTTGGATCTACCAATGCACAGTCCAGTTTACATTGCACCACCTGAGGATCTACACCCAAATACTGGATTCATGGCTTGTACTGTCAAAATTCCTGCTGAGGTGTTGATGCAGTTGGTATGGCTCATATGCTTGTACTAGTGCTTTGATCTGTTCATACAAGGGAACGTTTCAAGAAAGTGTTCATGCTTTAAGTAATGTATCTTTGGAGAGACTGCTTGAGTTGCCTTGAGAACTAGTATTGCTGGAATCAGGATCAGCACTGAACTGAAAAGCTTCTCTGGCCTGAGGCAGAGCAGAGGAAAACACAGTTAAACCCCAGGGTCCTGAAGCAGCAGAGCTTGCCTTCACTCATTTCTCTTCCACGGTCCACAATAATTTTTGAGCCCGTTAGTCATTACAGCCAAATTTGACTGATGGCAGAGATGTCACAGATAATTCTGTCTTCAAAGGATTTAAGAAAACAACATTCAGGTAGAAAAGGGAGAGCCAGTTCCCAGTTTCCTAAGTGAAAGAATAACTGCCATAGGCTCACCTCTTACTACAAATGAGAGAATCCATCAGAGACAGAAACTCTAATTATGTGATCTGCAGCAAAAAGACGGCAGAAGTCTACCCTGATTTGCATACCAAAGTCAATCAGCCACGAGGGACAAATCCATAGGAAATCAGGCATAATTAGGTCTAGAGCTCAAAGGTCAATGAATGCAGAAGAATGAAGCATTATATAAATAGAGAGGATGAATTCAGTCTCATGCCAGGAAGTATTGGTAGAACTTAAGCAAATACCTAAACACGTAAGCATCTATCTTTAGTTATGTGAAATAAAAGCTTTGTCAATAGTTACAGGCATGTTACCTTCCTTTGAAAAGCAATCGTTTTCAAAACAAAAGCACTGCTTTTATTTTACCTCCTTCGCTACTTCCCTCTCAACAATTCTCAACCCAACTTGCCCTTACTGCTGGAAAAGAGACAGCTAAGCATATATAGTTCCACCCCTGTGATGAAAAGACTAATAATACCAATGCAGAGGAAAGCCAGCCCTGTTCTGGGGTGTACATGCCCTTTTCTTCTGCTGTGTTTCACAAGTAAGAATCCACTCCCCTCCTACAACAAGTGACAAAGCTTGGCTATATTAAAACTAACATTTCTATGACTGTTTTATTCAAAGACCTCCAAGATCTTTTAGTCAGTTTTCTGCTTCACAGAACCATATAATTCCTCCTATGGAAAATGTCTCTATTTAGCCATTCCATAGCTCCAGAAAATTTGCAAGATAAGGGTAAAAAATACAATATGTATCTGACAAGGGATTTCAGTCCCCAGGCTAATGAGAGTTTCCCAGATCATACATGAAGGGGGTACAGGCTTCCTCCACCTGGAGATGCAGATTTTTATGACACTTCCTTAAGCCTTCCTCTGTCTCAAAGCACTGCAGTGGCAGTCAAACAACAGTACAGTCCTCAAAGGTTGGAAGCATTAACAGTTTGCTCCTTCTCATCACACAAAATTATTTCTTATGGTAATTTTTGAGGAGGAAAAAGGTGAATTAAGATACCCAGGTACACATAAAAATTACAACCAATTTGTCCCATTGTTGTATTCAATGGAGGTAGACAACACAGAAAATTTGAGGACCACCAAAAGGAACATAACACTGAAGCTGTGAACAAAAGTAGCTAAGACATGTAAAGTGTCAGACAGAAGCCAAGCCCTAGGATGAAAGGCTTCTGCCTGTAGTTAGCTCTTTAAACAGCAAGTTACACATGTATAACGCTGGTCCCAGTCCTAGGTAAAGAAGGGGGAAACATTACTAGAAATGCAGAAAGTTAATTGCAAAAATCAGACTTGTGTACATACTTATTTATGCTGAGGGAGAAGAGCAGCCTACAGTCAAATCAAAGGAAGGAAAAAAATGCATGCTCAAATATGGGAAAAAAAGAAGCATGGAGGATTTAAAGATTATGAAATCTATGGGAAGAATTGCATTACATTAAGATATGCAGACCCACTTTCATGTAATTCAGAAACATTCAGAAACATCAGTGTGAAGAGATTTTAATCTATTTTAAAAACAGATTAAAAAAAAAAAGTTGTGTGTCACCTTTTGTTAGATAAATCCTATTACCACTAAACCAGGTTTGAAGACTGATTGCTTCTGCTGAACACAGTGGGAGTTCTGCCATGGACTGAGAGACAATGGCCTGTTCCTCAGTGTAAGCTAGAGAAAAGAATGTACATGTGCTGGAGCAGTGTTTGTGAAACATGGTGCTGATTTTAGTGATGGCTTTTTCCATGCACCAAGCATGAGATCATGTACAGGGCTGTATTTACATGATGATGTAATTTTGCAGCAGAAGCTGGAAAAACAAGGAGGGTATATCTTGTCCAGGGTGATATATGCCAAGCTTTCCACAACTATGCAGCTGTGTCATATATATGTTGGCAGGATGAAAATAAGATGTGGGACAATCCTGCCCCAAACTTCTAGACAAGCTTATGTTTTGGCTGCAAAATCAACTCATGGCTCTAAAGGGAACTTTCATCAGGCAAACAATTTTTGAGTCAAACAGCATATGTACTTAATTGAATGCTTACAAAATCACCTTTTGTTTTATGCAGATGTTCTGTCAACAAAAGGAAAAGCCAGAGATGCCTAATGGATTTAACAACATGGCTCTATTTATGTTGTGATCACATAAGATCAGATACTCAAATACAATTATTTTCCAAGTAATGTTGTATGATAATGTGGTTTACAAACTGTTACATCCACTCATCTTCTGTGGTAGAATCTCACATCTATTTCCTTAAAGAGAATGCTATGGTGTGTCACTGAGACATAAAAACTTCAAAAATAAATTTGTTGACCTCATTTACATACAGAATGCTATTAGTCATAAATAAATAAAACAGGATTGTTTGATTACCCAGTGAAATTATACACACGCTTTTTGGAAAATCAGATGTCTATCAAAGTTTAGTCTATCGTTGGTTTCTAACTATGCAGGCTCAAATCTCTGTATGAATAACATTTAATATGAGATCATAACAGTTCTTCTAATTCATCCACATCCATTTGGGAGCTGACCAAAATAAAACTGGTGCAGCTCTGAACCTCTGCTGTTCTCATCAGATTTGTTTTAGGTTAGGAAACTGGGTGAGTCACTAACTAGAAGCAAGAGCAAATCCAACTATCAACCACGTGTGCCTTTTATCTACAAATAAAGTGAACTGACAAAATAGCTTTTAACAGTATTTTCAATGATAGTAAACTTGGATGTAACAAAATAGTGGCTGAGGATGCTTTAGAGTGACAACATACAGCTGTGACCATTAGAAGAGTGTCCCAGGACACCTCTTTTTCCTTCTTCTTGCATGTCGACTGTTAACTCATTGAATTCTTACATGAATGCACACAAATGCGGAACACACCAAAGCCTGGGAATGAGCACAGGATGGAGCAGTGCCTCATAGCAGTTCTTCAGAGTGCTGCAGTACCTGTGTGCATCTTGCAAAGAGAAGCCATATGGATCTCCTCCATGTGTCAGCAGTTAACTCCCCTACAGACAGCACTACACGAAACAGTATTTGTTTTCTCAGAGAAAAAAGTAGGAATTGAACTTCACTTTGACATGCTGCTAAACATTAGTATAAACAATTGGGAAAAAAAGAGGAATATTTGCTGTTCACAGTTTTTATTATGAACATATAGATTAAATATTAACATAGCAAAAAAAGAAAACAAACAAAAAAAAGAGATTAGTTAGGCCTTTAGAAGGGTAAGTGTCCTAAAACAGCCCCAGAAATAATTTTATACAGCATCCATTGAGTTGGCAAACTCTGTTGAACCACTGCTGTGGTAATTGAAGTCTACAAAACACTGGGATATTCCCTGTCCTCTCTTTTAAACAGAACAGCATTCTGCATCAGGAAACAGTTAGCTTGCACTTTTGTTTATTGCCACAGTGAATAAAATGTCCAGCCACAATGAATAAAAAAGATTCATGTATTCAAATAAAGATACTCCAAAAATACCAGTTCAGCCCACTTCCTTTTTCCATTTTACCCAGCAGGCCAGGCTCCTCCCAACTGTATTAACTGGCTGAAAATAATCAGTGTCAGTCAAGAACCTCTGAGCCTAATGGGGGCTTTGCAAAGAGTAAGAGCTATAACCAATGTTTGTTCTCCAAGTAACATGCAAAACCTTTTTTCAGTTCTTTTATAATGACTGGTTGAAAAGCAGAATATATATGAGTCTGTGAAAAGCTTTCTGTTTTCAAAATACTAAATTTCAACAACAACAATCTGGATGGTTGAAGTTTCAAAAGTTTCAATTATCAACTGATGAAAAGAAAAATCTAAGCAATTCCGTTTTTTCCTGCCACTCAAAGACAAAAAACTTGAAATAAAGATGCTCTGAGCTTATGCTTGAAGGGGATGTGCTTTCCTGTTCCAGCGTTTTCTCTGCTCCCCACGTTCCTTTGCCTTCCAGCAGCGAGTGCTCTCACTGCCACTCTAGTTCCTGTCAGATGGTGGAATCAGATCTAAGTTATGAAGAAAAGTAGATTTATTCAGCATCTATACAAACATACATATTTGCCCAGTCCAGACAGCCAACAGTAAATATGTAAGCAGTGGAGTTAATGAAATATGTATGTATTTTTTAAGCAGGTAGTTGAAGTAGTGCAAAGAGGTCTGTGCTTTTAGATTCATACATTATCAATTATATATTTGGCATTTTTCCCCTTTAAAAATAACTTTGAATAAACACCTGAAAATATGGGAACTAATAGAAAATATAATCTTAGGATTTTATTGGAAAAATACAATTTGCAATTAAAAATATGGTAATTTCTTTTTACTAGAAACAAGTAATAAAAACATACTCCCACACATAATTTTTTAGCATCCTACATATGTAACAAATGCCTCTGCAGTATCAGCCCATCCTTTAAACAAAGTCTGAATCCTTTACAGTGCTCCATTTTAATTAACATCAAAAAGCACGTAAGTCAGTAAATCTTTGCTTGCTCCTTTGTACATGTTAGCCTGTGTTTTGGCAATGTAATCAAATCCTAGAGCATGTTGACTAGATAGGAAATGGTTTACATATAAGTATTCTATATAAGAAAGCAATCTAAAAATACTGGCTCTGATCCTAGGCAGGGTCATTGCCTCTTTGTACTATTCCATTGATTCCAGCCAGAATTTACCCAAACAGAGCAAGTCTGGAGGGCCCCTCTTGTAAAAATCACTAAGTAAGAGGAATTTTTATCTTTCCATATCTCTGTTTTGAGAAAAGGATGGGGGCAAGTTCAAGCTACAGCTTTCTCAACAACCCTTCATCCAAAATGGAGATTAGAAAAGCCTATTGGTACTGCCTTATTGTGTACTTCCCTTTATGCCTTCTCCTGCTACCACAGCTTCCCTATGGGAATTGGGGTGGGCAGGCAGCTGGCTTCACTTGGAGATGTAGAGAGCTTCAGCTTCAAACTCTGGGAGACACCTAACTAGGAGGAAGGACATCCTTTGACATCCTGGTTAGAGAGCAGAAAGAAGAGTTGTCTCATGGGAATGAGTATGTTAACCAGTTTGTTAATAACAATATGTTGACAAGTTTGTTACAACACAAAGGTGTTGTTCTTGATTTTGATATACGGTTGGCTAATGGCCAGCTACATGTATGGCTCTGTTCCTTATCCTTGTTACTGAGTGGATCTGTACCCTTCACCCCATCTATACACCTCCGTGCTTTCTGGGTTTTGAGGTCTTTAGAGGTTGTCCTTGTACCATGTGGTTTCTACCTTTGTTATTTTAACATTACAAGTTCTTTGTTTCGAGGTAACTCCATTGTTCCAGTCTCTATATTTATGCCACGGACTTCCCAGCTGGCCTGGTTCTGTGCTCAGGCACATGTTACTCTGATCAAATGGTGTCAACAACCCCAGAGGCTCACAGGTACCAGAATCAAACCGCTGACCACGACCCATATCCTGGACTTTGGAGTCTGCCAAAGACAACGCTGCAGATGAGCATGATGTGAGTGGCTAGTGAAACAGAGTTGATTCAAGCAGCTTCTCTCCAAAACTGTATTTCTGGGCTTTTATGAAGTCCAAAAGGGGCAAATATCTTTCTTTCAAGGTGGATTCTGTGAAATCAAATGAGCACTTTTTCCAGTTCCTCAGTCTTCTTTTTAATAGTATTTAGCCAGTATTTCTCGTTGTGAAACTGAATTTTCCGTTTCCACAGAGACATGATGGAGTGGAGAACTTCTGAAGAACTTGCATAGACAACATGTTTCTTTTTATTTGTACCATTTTAGACAGCATATTAATTTCTGTAGAAAAAATAGTTCTGAATTTCATCTCCAGTCTTCAAGATGGACCAATGCTGTACCATTTAACAACAACTTTTTCAGGGTTTGCAATGGTATCTTTCCACTGCTCTACTGCTTCACTGTTGCTGCTATCAGAACTTAACCAGATCTGCATAAGGGGAAAAAAAAAAGAGTTTACTGATACAATAAAACTCAGCATTTTCTAGTTCCAAATAAATACCATGGAACTGTAGAACAAGCTACAACATATAGACTGTGACCAAAGCATAACAGCAACAAATACAGTTCTGCTAGTCCTAACATTTTGGCTGGGAACACAGGGAGTCTGTGTTTAAATTTAGCCTCTAAAATAGTTTAGAGAACCCGCTATATAATAATGTTTCTGTACTCAATAAGACGTTTTAAGTGAAGCATTCCTTGCTGTATTCAAATGCACATGCTGGGGTCAGGGGCTCCCCAGGCCAGCGGCGGCTCTGTGTGTTTGGACACAGTTGGCTCTGAGCCACGCAGCATCCGGCACGAGCTGTCCAGCATTTTCATGAGCATTTAAAATTGCACACTCCCACAGCCAGGGCCAAACCTGCATTCCACAGAGGTTACTAACATGCCCATACCACACATAGTCACGTAGTAAGGGTCCGTTTCTTCTCAGTATTCAGTTAGTGGATAGTGGCCATTAAATGAGGAAATGAAGTACAAGTAGGAAATTTTCTCCCTTAATATTATCACCAGCCTTCATTGCCAAAAGAATTCTGCTTATGTAAGTAGGTAACATTATTTACAGGACTCTATTTCCTCAAGTCTTCCAAGAATGAGTCCTTTTAAGACTTCTCAGAAACCTTGACCATGAAGTACATTTAGCCTATACTGCTGGGGCATGAGTCCTCAAGAAGTGAGAATAATATCTTCCAGAATACCGCAGACAGCTGATGTTTCATCCACAGAGATTCAATGTACATCTTGCTCATGATTAAAGACATGCCTGTAAAAGCAGCCTAATCTAAGTATTGTCTGCTTAGAACAGCATCCAATTAAACACCATTCTCTGAAGAACAAAGTTAATAGATGTAGCTATATTCATTTTTTTCCAGCTACCCGGCCAATTGCTCAAAGTACATTTTTCCCTGAGCCATGTTTTATGTCTTTATGTGTTATGTGGCAATGCCTGCCTTCATGAGCTGAAACAACCTTTTCCAAATAACCTCTGAGGAGCACAAGTTTTCCTCCCCATAAAAATAAAATTCACAATTAAGTGTAATGCATCAGATTGAGATTACTTCACGTACTGCTAGATGGCTGCAAAATCATACTCAGTTATTTTGCCCCCAAGGCAGTACAGCTAAGAAGAACATTATTTTTTCTTTTCCTATTTCAAATCTAATTTCAACAACAGGAAAATGGGACGTGCAACATGAGGCTACAAAAAATGGAGGAACTTCACATAACTTGCTGCACATCATTTCTATATCTGACAGCACATGAGCATCTCCTGTATCTGCATGTTTTCAGCAGGCACAAAACACATCACCAGAATAGGACAGTATCATTTTCTTCTACCTAAGGACAGCACAGTCCTCCATCTGACATGGGGCATTACAGCTGGGGGTCTCAAAATCAAGTCTACATTATTAATTTATGCATTTATTAAAATTCTGTTACTGCATCTAACTGGGTCGGGAAAAACACAGCGCATTAAGAACAGCTGTGGTTCACTATACCAAAAAGAAGAGAGAGAAAAGACAGTATGGTGGTAAATTAGAACAAGCAGGGAAAGAGGATGGAGAGAATAATGAAACCAGACTAAGTTTTATGGTAGTTAAATAAATATGATCACACAAATGCTTTCAAAGAGATACTACTGAAGTTGTGTCTGTTAACTAAAAAAAAAAGCTAAAAATATTTTGTGTTTGGAGTCTTATATTAATACTTTATCATACATAGACTATTGTACTGATTTCAGCATTGTTTTATGCAGGAAAGGAGTCTCATTGTAGCTGTTGATACTTCCTTTTACACACTTCTGTTGTGAGTGTATTGTTATGGTAAGGCAACACCCTCTTGCTGTACAGGACATTGTAGGTTATGGAGCTCCTGTGGGTGCTATGTTTTTCTTTAGAAAGCTAAAGGCAACCAGGTCCTATATAGAAGAGATCCTATATCTCTTGGAAGGAATCTGTCATGCAGTATTACTCCACACGAAACCGACTTTAGGATTTCTTTTTGAAAGAAAAATCAAGCGTCAACTCTCGTTCTCATTCTATGTTTAACAGCCCAGTACCATTTTTGCTTGGATTACATACAGAAGAGTTTAGTAGCATTTGCTATTTTTTTTACATGTCACCTCATTTCAAGTATTTAAAAATTCATACCAAGAAACCTGTGGAACTGGATTTTAAGTAAAGGTTATTTAGCAGAAACCAACCTGTCCTAGGAAGTGTTTTCTTCTTACTGAGCTTTTGCTGTAGAGCTTGATGAGAAAGCTAATTCCTTGTTCTGCTTGGCTAACTGGAAAAACCATCATTTCTCCCCACTTCACTTGGCCATTAGTGGACTTCAGAAGGCGAGTCTTCTTTTTATACATGATCCCTTCTGTACTAAACATTCCAACTTTCACAAAGAAATCTAGTATAAAAGGGAAAGAAAAAGGCATAGCACACAAAGGGTTACTCACAACACACCCAAAAAGGAACCAACAAGATCCATATGTATGCTTCAAATTGCATCAATTTCTCAGAAGTCTGGCCAAAAGGACTCCACAATAGCTTTCCTGACTAGTCACACAAACAGAGTGAGTTCGGTAATATTGGACTGATTAACACAGTATCCAAACAGCAAGTGCAAGCTAATGCTCTTGTATGTCAGGATTAATACTGGGATAAAAATCTTCCAAAATACATAAACACACATCTTCAAACCAAACAAAATGTAATCAAGTAAGACATCTGGGGAAACAAGCCTTGGCAATGGAAATCTACCACACAATACGTTCGTCTGAGGTTTGTAAAGAATGTTGTGAATTGCCAACTCATTTGAGCAGTAGTTTACCTGTTACAAATGCTTTCAGACAGGAGCATGAAACAGCTAATGTAACTTACGTGAAGACAGTGGTGTAGATGAAACAGGAAGGTTTTGTGCTTCAAGAATCTGTAACTGTATCCTCCTGTTTATTGCTTGAAAACAAGTTCCTATTTGAAGTTCTGCACGGCACACCTACAAGCAGAAGAATGTTGCCATAACCTCTGGATTAAGTTGCTTATAAACTCAGGAAACACAGGAATTTTGTCATATGTTGGGCTCCCACCTTTCTATCTGGGATTTCCTGGACAGAAATATAAGCATGTGTTGTATACAGAACCTGCAGAGGCACAGTAAGTGCATCTTGCACTTGTCATAGCTGCAGTACGTGTGCTCCACTGATGGGATGCTTATGTGTGCTGCACATATGGCCTTCTTGGGCTGCAGCCAGGGATACTGGCCAAATCACCTAGTCCTCAGTTTTACCTGGTACAGATTTTGCAGTGGTAAGAGCACACACATACAGGGGAAACCAGATGTGCCATTGCAACTTTACTAAGTCTGGCCGTGGAAGTGAGAGAGCACATAAGCTCTACTCACACAAAAACCTTCAGAGTTCCTCTCCCACGCTTTTGAATTTTGCAATATGGAGATATAAGCAATGTTTTCCATAGACACAAAGCCCTGTCACTTAAAGTCATGGGTGACTGCATACTGTGTAGTTTCCTGTTTGTGTTTTCCATGCCTACACACATAGACCACTGCCACACATACAGTGTATGTATCAAGATCTCCAGTCTGATTCTTGGGGGCATTTTTAGAATTTTTTCCAGTGGCAAAGTTGCACTGGCTCATCCTCTTAGCTCTCCTGTCACACTCTAATGTCCTCAGAATACTTCAAGAGCAGCAGGAAAAGGCCAATGGAGACCCACCTTTCCTGACAGCCTTCATGTAAATGGACTCTGCTAGTCTTTGTTGCCTCTGAGTTTTAATGCACTTCAATGAACCAAAATGCACAAAGCAAGAGAGCAACAGGTTAGATAAAGAAAAGTTCATCAAAGAGACCCAAATTCTCTTTGTAGTTCAGCCACAAAATTTCTGTGTAACCCTGAGAAGAAGACACTAAGTCGACTCTGAGCTTTGGCTATCTATTGGCAGAGAGGGTAGGGTTTGCTGCCTCACAGGGTACCACAGAGATGAATCCCCAGAATGTCTGGAGGGCTCTTGGACATGATGGTGATGAAAACCAACACAGACTGAGGAGCTATAAGATGATTCAGAAATTTACACTGAGATGAAATGCTTTCTAAACCAGCTTCCTCTGTCACTTATCTTACTGCTTTTGAAGCAATATGGTTATTCACATTAGAACTAAAAATGTCAAGTGTAACTTATGTTAGAAATCAAGAATATCATTCATATTACTCAGACACACTTAAATAAAATTTACTTTTGAATTACTAATTCAAGTTTAATTTGTTGAAAATACAAATGTCTAGACACAATCTATAAAAGAAACAAACAAAGTGAGGGTAAGGGGAAAGGAAATCCCACTGCGAAAACCACCTGCTTCTTATTACACTAATGGAAATGAACTGTCTGAATTATTACTTCACAGCATGCAATCTGAACATTAAATATATGACTGTCTCTGCAGTTTCAGGCCACTGAAGATCTCAGCACTTTTCTTCCATAACAAAAGCAGATTCCATTTGCTCTGAGCTCTTGCTGTGAGTCCTAAGGATCTTCTGATGCTTTTTGGTCAGAAAAGACAATTACCCGGTGTTCTTTGCTGAACATTTCCCCAGAATGTCCCTCCCTCAAGCTGTGAGCCATGGTGTGGAAGAGCTTGCTCTAGCTCTTTTCCTAGAAACATCTGCAGTTTATGACCAGAACAGCTATGGGCAGAGTTCAAAAGTCTGCATTTTTTCCCCATCAAAATGCCTTTCTCCAAGGAAGTAGGGTAAAGTGAAAAAAAAAAAAAGTTTTTTCTAGTTTTTACTACTGAATTATTTTACTTTTTATTTCCAGCAACCCTTTCTATCTGAGATAAGAGCATACTTTCACAGTATTGGCACTTACAGGTGCTTTGGAAGGAGGAGATATATCCAGCCAATGATTTGACTCCTGTGAGCTCAGCTCCCGCAGTGCCAAGGAACATTCTCCAATAGTTTTTTTCCTGGGAGTCTGTGTCTGGATTTTAAATACCAATCTGACAGCCTGAAGGCTTTGCAGTTTAATAGCAAAAACAAAAGTTTCCATAAATTCAATGTCCTAGAAAGAAAAACAGATGAGTAACATCATCATTTTAAGAGAACCCCACTGAGCCCAAATCCTAGAAACCAAGGCATCCTGGTTCTATAGCCACTGCTCCTGATTACCACTTTAGGTTGCCATGGAAAAGTGTGTTTTCATTGTGCAAAGTCCACACACATTCACCCCCACGTTGTCACACCTTGGCAGGGCCAAAGTTTTGAATTATTTTTCACTATCATAACAAGCTGTGGCCATCTCTTCTGGAGCTTTGCAACACACACACGTTGTCATAACAGATTCTCTAACGTTTTGCTATAGTCTCTCCAGCTAATTTTATTTTCTTTCACCTTTGGCTCACATTATGGGAAATTTATGTTGCTTTACCTTCCACCCCCTTAATATTCCTTTACTGCCACTATCAGGAATCTTGTCTCATGTGACCAATTTTTACTATTTTCTGTTGAGAGAAAGTGTGACTATTGTCTCCTGCCAGATGAGAGGCAGTACCTCAGCTACCTTCCCTGGAATGAGTGTGCACCTACAGGTGTGCCCAGTCCTCCTCTTGCCCCCACCACGGAGGTGCCAATGTCAGCAGCTCATGGTTCAGTCCCCTATGAGCATATCTGTCCTGCCAGCTTGTGAGAGGTGGGCAAGAGTACAGTGCAAGCTAGGATATAGAGGGAGGAAGTGGAATAAGGCTTTTAATAGGATTTTGAGAAGTTGGGGGAAGTAAAACACACCTGGGCAGTCACCACAGCAAATATAGCACAGCAGTGGATGTTTGGTCCATTTTAAAAATCCACATACATGTCACATTTATTTTTTGTGGGGAAAAATATTTCTCGGTACTTTGCATGCCTCTACTTACATTGCAGCCTTCCTTGGCAGAAGATTTGAAATGCACTGGCTTGGGCAGTGTGAGAATTCCCTTGACACAGATACGGGGATTTTCCCCAGAGCTGCAAGGCCAGCTCAGGTCTCTGCACTGCAACAGTGAAAACAGTCAGTTTAGACAATGCAAGGCTTACCATTTCATGTAGTTACAAGGTTTCTAAGGGTTCTAAGAGTTCCATTCCCTGAAAATTATTCACAGTTCCTGGAAGTATATAAAACAACCAGCATAACAGTATAACATTTATAACATTTGCTGACAAAAAGCTACCTGTCCTCGAAGTTCTATTAGGCTTCTGCCCTGAAGGAACTGTTAGATTTAAAGTCATGGAATCAAATTGTGTCTCCACAGTTGCTCCCATTTACTGCCTTCAAATTTCCACAGGAAAATGTCCATAACATGAGCAGCCTATGACCAGCTCAGCTTTCAAATCTGTGCTGAGTAATTCCTCACTTCACAACCAGAACATATGTTAACATATGCATAGTAACATGAGGAGATAGATACTATTTCTTCTTATTAACTGCAGCAGAACAGAGATTTCAACAGGAAAAAAAATTAAAGGAGAGGAAGATGCTTTGAAGCCTAGTATTACATTTGACTGAACTTTGTTTATATTAACACTTACAAATAATTTAATTTTTTTTTTCCTAAAAGTATTCACTGAAGTAACAGAGAAATATTTTATGACAACTGCCACTTAGTAGAATAATCATTGGTTATTGAAGTCATTATTTAAATAAATAATCAACTTATTTATATTTGCTTACACGTAAAACTGTGATCCAAATCTGTTCTACAGAAGAAACATAGCACAACTTCACATTCAGTCTTCCAAAGTCTCGTTCATCACCTGATAATGTAATAGTATCTATGGAAGAAAGCCAATTAATATTTTTAGAAGTAATGCAGTTATCTTAAAATTTCAGTCCAGAAATAAGGGTACTCATTAGTAGGTGGACTGCTTATCTTTGCAAACTTCTTTCAAAATAAGTTTGTGATATTTTAACACCTGCATTTCCAGGACAAAATATCCACCAAGTCCAATAACCTGACCTTCTGCATGGCTAAAAGCCCTCACATTTCATGGAATAGAATTATGTAATCATAGAATATCCTGAGTTGGAAGGCACCTTTAAGGATCATAGAAGTCCAGCTTCTGGCCCTGCACAGGAGACCACACCAAGAACTACACCACGTGCCTGGGTTATCTCTACTGAATTTAGTAACTTGTACTGTACTCAAACAACTTTTAGAAAAAAAAAAAAAAAAAAAGGATGTTCCTGAGACACCCTGAACACATTTATATCCTATCACATCCTTTTATCTCTTTCACTGTTAAGTTTATAAATTGGCCTCTCCTTTATCTGTCTGAAATTTCAATTCCAGTCTAGTAAACATTTTACTATTGTACTGTCTCCAAGTCAGAAGAGCCATTTAATATCCAGCATTTGTCTGTCAAGACTGGAACAAGGTCATTACCTCAGAATGCCTCCTTCTTTTAGGAGATGGGGTCAAATTTTGACTTATAGCAGGGTGACTTTTGTGGGGATTTGATTAATTTTTGAGGGTTTATTTTACCATATCTCCACTTCTTCAGCATTCTTTCATAAATAGGGATACTGGTTTTGCATGCAATATTCTTGTCTAATTACCAGTGTGATATGAGCATTGTATTTCAGGCACTTCACACAGAAAAATACTGATACATGAATAAGGACTAGACCTGGGACCTAGTGCTGCATTCTATCCTAGCATGGTGACTGTTAGTTCACTTTTTAATTTCTTAGCTCACTGGGTAGTAAATCCAAGTATGACTTTCTCAAAAGCATGAGAACTTCTCAAAGTCTCATTTGCTCAATCTCCAGACAACAGGACAGTGCAAGTCCAAAACTCTTAATTTCAAATTGCCAAGTCATCTCCAGCTGACCTGTTAGTCAGATTCATCTTTAATATACCCCAAACCAAGCAAAAACATCAACAGCAGAGTAGAAACAGCTTGATGTTTCATGTGCAAAGGGAAATATTTCATTACAAGGTAAACAAACAAAACATTACCCAGACTCCTGTTACTGCCTTGAGAATCCTTCCTGGAAGAGGTGCTGCTAGGTACACTGGAGACTGAATCATATCTCTAGAGACAGTAAAAAAGGAATCACTTAATTCAGAGCAGCAGAGATTATACCACCAGACAGGATATAATGAAAACGAAATACTCCAATTCAAATAATGCCCTCATTCCTTACTAGTTTCTTGATCTAGCAGCATGCAATTACTATTTTGATGCAACGAGCTAACAGAAGACCCATTTGACCAGCAGGGATTTTTTTTTTGCTCATGAAAATATACACAACTTCATTGCTGTGTAAGACATGATTATTATAGAAGGAATAAATAAACACAGTGTTTTGTGTGAATGGAAAGTTCCAGTGTTCCACTTCTCAACTGATGGGAGAAACCACAATATGATGAACCATGACATGCTGTCTGTCCTGTCAAACAGCCTGCTTGGGTTTCTCAACAGCCCCCCTGGGCCAGAACAGCAACTGCCAGAGGAGACACCAGGAAAAAGCCTCTTGAAATTGGTCAAGATGTTGAAATTTTCCCTCTGGTCCTCCCGGTGTACAGTGCAATGCCCTCCAGTGTTTGCTTTGGAAACATCATGCAACAGGAACAGATGCAGTGAGCAAGCTGAGTTTTCAGTTTAGCCTTGGTTACAAGGGGAGCTCACCTTCATGAATCGGTGGGGTGGGCTCCTGAGATCGAACATCGAACGACTCACATCAGCCGGTCCAGGCAAAGCACTGGGCCTTAAATCACTAACTAGTAAGACAAAGAGAACAATAAAAATCATGTTAACATCATTGTTAGGGGAAAAAACCCAATTAAGAATAACTCACAAACTACTGGAAGTTATCTGCTCAATCCTATAGATTGCAAATGACCAAAATGGTTTAAAGACAGTATGATCTGATGTTTCTAGCAATGTTTTCCAGGAACATGGGGATGGGGCAGGGGTGAAGAGATGGTGTAATTTTCAAAAAATTACATTATAATGAAAAAAGGTCAATTTTTATATAGAAAGCAGTCTGTAAAATATAAAAAAGCAGAAATATTTTAATAATAAAAATATGTTGTTTACCAGTAATAAGTAGAATTTCAGAAAAACAGTAATGAAATTACTTTTCAGTTTGTTTGTGTGGAGTTTTTTTTCTTAAGATGAAGAGAAGGGGCTTCACACTAAAATTCCAGAATTTAATTTTGTACCTTCCAAATAAACACATTCTGTAGTTCTAAACCCACACATGAGACATATCATAGCATGCACTGTGACAAACTAGGCTAAGAGTTTTTCTTTAATAGTCTATAGATGCACATGAAGTTCTAAGTTCTGAAACAGCTGTCAAAAAACTCTGGAGAAAAAAGTCATTTTAGGACTGTACTCTAGACACACTAGAATAACCTTTTCTGTGTTTTAAACTTACTAAGACAAAACCAGTAAAGTGTTCACTTTGCTTGAAGAAAAATGGAAAAAGAGATGATGAACTGAAGGGAAGATGTTCAAGACAGTTTAATAAAATCCATTTGGCTCCTACCACAGGTGCTTACAAAGCCTGGTAAAACCATATGTGTTAAAGGCTGCTAAAATTCTATGTGTGTTTTGTTCTCTTTAAAAAATATATGGAATAGTCTTTTCATGTAGTTTCTATGGTGATTCAGAATTATTTTAAAACAGGACACAGACTGAGACATTTTCCCCAGCTGAAAATAAGAAAGCTATACCATTCTAAATAAAACATCTTTTAAAATGTGAGTTATTGCCAGCTTCCGATTTCATGGAGAGTGTGTACCTTTCCTGGAGTGTTTGAGTTTTCTGAATGCATTTGCCTCAGCAATCACAAGAAACAACTAATAATTTACTTCAGTCTGAACAGCATCCATTATAGGAAACATGCACCAATGAACAGCACAGAAGATAATTTTTACCTAGGTAGCCAAACAATTTCTATCTAAACTTTTACTATCTCACAGCCCTCCCTTATTCTTACACACACTGAAAAGTGGGGACATGGCTGTAGCTTCAAAAGCAAACTGCAAAAAAGTCAGCATATAGCATCATGCTCCATTTTGCACCTGTTCTTATCATCTGCTCCTGAATGTGTTTTTGGTGCTTGTTCCTCTCCCCATTTATGCACTCCTCAGGCACTCCTGCCTGGCTTCCTTTTCCCATCTCCCTCACTCCTCTTACTGGTAGCTGAAATTTCCAGTACTGCATCCTGGTCTGGATCAGAGGCAGCTACAGTATCTCATTTTGCCGATTTCTCTACCCTTGTGTGATGCACACAAGCATTGTTAAGCCCCTAAAAGACAAAATATAACAGTGCAGCTGAAAATTAAGCAGAGCTGGCTCTGCAGATTGATTCACCAACCAAGGAGTGTCCGTAGCACACCGACTGGCTTGGGAACTGCTATATCCAAACAAATCTGTAGACAAATGGCTTTTATATCTCTTATGTATAAACCCTGAAAAAGGGAGGAAGACAGAGAAGCAAGGGTGTGGTCCCTCTCACCTGATCCGTATAATTTCCTGCTATCTGATTTTGCCTGGAAGCGCCTGATGAGATCAGGGGAAATGCGGTGCTCCAGGTAGAAGGGGTTGTACACGTCATAGCGGGGCCACTGGTACACACCGTGCAGCTCTGCCTTCCGGTCACCAAACGAGGCTCTGGCTGACTCTAGAGCACAAGTAAACACCAAATGCAAGAGTTCCAGACATAACACATGCTGCCTGGCTTCATAAGGCAGGCAGAGTGCCTTCAGGGCAAAGGACAAAATATTTCAATATTATCTACTTTGGGTAAAGAGGGAAAAAAAAAAAAAAGAAAACACTCATTCACATTCTGTCAGGTTTCCACAGTGTGTGAGCAAACACTGGAACTAAATTGGCTAAAAACTATGCATACTCTCTCTTGGGGTTTTGCAGTAAATGCCTAAGTAGTTCAATCCAGAAGGCTCCAAAGACAGATGGCAAAACTGAAGTTAACAGGAAAAGTAGCACTCTGTATACAGAAAACCTCCAAAATATTTCGTTACCTACCCCCAGCATATTTTTACTGAACTAATGAATCCCCAGACTTTCAGGAAGGTCTTGTACTGAAGATAATGCAGCTTGTGACTGCAGCCTCCTTATCTACTTTCCATGGCAAGTGTGTCCATAGTAAAATCACTGATCCAAAATTAATTGAATTGTTGACTGAGGCATAAATAGACATATCAGAGACTTCTTGAATCCCAGCCCTTTACTCAGCCCATAATAATTTCAGAAAAAACATGTATGCCTTGGTCAGCAAAACAGTGAAGAACACCTCTGTAGTGTTCTTTACTGGCTGGACTGAAATATAACAGCATATTAGATAATGGGGTGAGCTGGGTTCTGCCAAACTCTGACATTTGCTTCCTTCACTTCACCTCCCTGGACTTCAACCTATCCCTTAAAAAGTTCTTTATCCCGCAATAAAGTGCCTTCAGTTCTGCAAGTGTCATGCACCATAAGAGGCAAACAACCACTGCTCAAAAGTCCTCTCTTGCATGTGTTGGTAAAGTGAAAAAGTCAAAGACCGAGATGGAAATGGGAGGTTATAAAGAACACAAGCACAATGGTCTTGAGCACAACATAGACCAGGATGAACACTAGAAGTGAGGCCACAAAGAATTGTTATACAGCAGATGATGGAAAATCCAGTGTTCCAGACCGGGAGCACACTTCTTCCTGCTAGCTTACTTCTGAGAGAGCATGAGACACGCTGCAGTGAGCACTGAAGAGAAAGGCTGCCAGAACTTAATTGCTTTCAGAAGGGTTGCCAAGAGCTAACACTGAGCATGTTCTATTTCCCTAAAGGAAAATGGCCAGACATGCACAGAAAATGGTGAGGAACTGAGAGCAGGACTTGGACTTCTACAGATATTTAACAACAGTCTAAGAAAAAAGTACTCTGAATACATTTTTTGAGTATACTGGTGCTTTGGCTAATGTGAAAAAAGAATGACAGCACACTTCACTCTATTTAGTAAATCTCCCTAAAAAGTAAACACTGCATTTTTAAACACAACTTTATGTGGCTTAAAGCTGTACTTTAAAAAATTAATATTTATATTTGGAAAGATAAATGAAAGTTGCCTACTTGACATAAGAGTTACTTTTCAAATACTTGTTCAAAAATTTAAAATATTTGCTCAAGAGACTCAATTATGAAGAGTCAGGTCATCCTGCCAGAAGATCTAACAGCTTGCAGCCTAAAGGGCCACTCTGTACACCAGGTCCCTCAGAAATTATCAGGAAGCAAAATTCTCAATGTAGACAAGTCACTGACTGTTAAGATGGTGTAAGAACAACATGAACAAGGAAAACATTCATGAAAAGGCTGTTAGACATCTTCCTTCTCTCTGGAGAACATCCATGCCTCAGAGTTCTTGATGAACTTCTCTGTACAGTATCTTGAGGACAAGATAAGACTAAGCAAGGCAGAGCCTAAACCTAGACCCAGTAAGGAAGGGGGTTATCAGGAGGTTGTCCTGCTTTTTCATAACTTATCCAACTATGGGCTTAAAAGGCTAGCTACTGAAATAGCAGGCAAGTGGAAGATCCTGCTCAGAGATGGGGGTGCCTCACATGTTCTACCTCCAGCTCTTCAATTGCCTGTTAATGGCTGCTGACATGCCAAATGAAGCCCACTAGAAGACGTGGCACAGAATGGCCAGTCTGTACTGAGCAGCTTTGCTAGGCTGCTTAGCTTGGCTGTGCTGCCAGTGGTACATGCAGCAGAGGGTGGGGAAGAAGTTTGATGATAGCAGGAACAGGAAAGAAGGAGCAGCAGGGACCCAGAGAGAAGAAGAGGGAAAGGTGGGAATGAAACCCCACAAACACAAAAAAGTTAGGTAGTACTGCAACATATGGTTGACTTCTTTCAGCTATTAGGTTTTCACCTCCAGAAAGGAAATAAAGTCACATGGGACTAAGAACATACTACCAGCTTATCACGTCCTTGAGGCAAAGCAATCCTAGAGAAAACAACTGTTCAGATATGTCTCTGTGCTAAAATTTTCCCTGTGCCTAACTCTATGAAACAAGACCAGGCTTCTAGAAAATTCTGCAAACATATGCTTTCAGTAGGAATATTTGACAACATTCAAGGCAATGAAGCTAAACAACTATTTCAGCAATACTGTCTGTATTTTACCTTTAATCCCTCCAGCATGTGAGATCCCAGGAAGGTTCTTTGGCTGTACATAAGCCAGTTTGAACGGAGGGACCACAAATGGTACCTCCTGACCATCCAGGGGCAGTTTAGAAAGCAAATAATCCTCGGAACAGCCAACTTGACGCTTCACTGACACAGAAGACAATGGAGGCTGCTGTACAATAGTTGGCTTGCTTGCAGCTACTACTTCAGATTCCTGCACCATGGAAACTGCTAAAAATAAAGAGCAAGACAGACAGTACACATGTGCATTAATTTTTAACAATAGTAAGAAGAGATCTCTTTTATTGAATATCAGTCTGCTTGATACATTACTTAACAGCTGCTAGTATTCAATTTTACAGCATCCAGGACTAGTACAAGGAAAAATATTCATCCTTCTGACACCTGTACTGATCCAAACTCTTTGTTGCCCAAGCTTTTATATTTATAGCTACCTTCTTCTTAAGTTAATTTTCACAAGATACACTTGTATCATAGAAGAGTTCTTCAAACAAATAAGACACTAAAGAAAATCCTAATAGAGTTCAAAATATCCACAGAGTTTAAAAAAAAGCAAAAGAGAAAAAAAAAAGCACATTCAAATTCTGAGAGTTTGAAAGATGTAAGACCTTTACACAACCTTGGGTAAAAAGCTGGCTTTTTTGGACAGTATTCTAGACTGCAAAGAGAAGACTTCAGACAAGTGTTATTTCTCAGTTCCAATTCATAATACTAACAAGCATGTGTTCAATCTCCAAGTGGAGAAAGAATTTCAGATGTTGTAAGAGAAATCAAGTTTATCAGGGATAACACGGTTATTCTATTGATGGGAAATCTCATCACTAGTGAAACAGCAAAACTTTCATTAAACTCCCATTATGTCAGAACTCACGATCATTTTTTTCCTTGTCCATGCAGAAACACAATTTACAGCAGGTTTTTATACATTCTGTTGCCATTGTTTTCAGCGTTATAATTTAGAGGGGACCTCAATCAGTGATCCAGTGCAGCTATGAAACCTGAAAAATATAATAAAACAAAGGATAGTAGGTGTGAGTGAAATCAGAATGCAGTATATTGTCAGTTATTTAATATGCAGTTGCTTTTTTGTACACAGTCCCAGGATCAATCAGAAAGTTACTTCAGTCATAAAAGGATCAGAGCCATCAGATTTCTCTCACTGAGAAAAACCACTTTCATATAAAACACAAGGAAAGAGAAAATGTTAACATATGGCATTCGAATACTTTCAGTGATCCACTCAGAGAGGTCCCTGTCTTTTGAGAACACTAACATTCTCCTCATTTGTGTGTGCCACTGGGCTTTGGAGTTTACTCAGCTTTACAGCTGTTTTGACATGGTATTGTCAAGTCATTTGTAAGATGTGTTTTTAATTCTATTTCCCTTGTTCATGTTTCTCTTATCCTCTTTTACTCCCCTACTATTATTACATATATCTATACATGTTTACATTTTTCACTCGACATACTCCATACTTTAAACTTGAAAACAGGCTTTATGAATTATGCCAAAATTGCCTTCTTTGAGAAACTACTGCTTTCTCATAATTGTATACACATGAAACTGAAGACCTGGTTTATTATATAATTGTGTGCTGTGCACACAGAAATAAAGCACACTGACTTTCAGCAAAATAAGAGGCATGTAATCTACAAAAGAATGAGAACAAGTCTCTAACAGCTGGTTAACATTATAAGAACTTTATGGCAATGCTAACTGGCCTCATTTAAATGTCTTTATTCATATCCTTATGTTCTCTTTTCACAGAGACACAGACAGCTGCACTGCCTCCTGTCTAAAACTTTAGCTGTCTAAGTCTAGTCCTTTTACATCCACCTAAAGTAACCAAGGTTCTTAGGAGAACATACCCAAGACACAATTCTAACACAATTATGATTAGAAGACACCAAACAGAACATGAACATAGGTTGAAGAGATGAGGAAGACAACAAGTAAGATAGAGGGAGAAATCACAGAGAAAACGTGCAGTTTTACCAAAAAATGAAAAATTGACATGTTTGCTTAGTTATTTCAATTGCAAGAAATTTCTGAAAGCATCTGTGCACCAACACAGAAACCATTCTCACTGCAGCTTGAATAGCGCCATAATTTTCTTTGTATAGTCAAAGACAGCTAGACAATCACACAAAGTCTATGGAAATAACTGTAATACCCCCCAAATTTTTCTTGCATTAAAAGTCCCTCAAATTCTGTAGATTTCAAGTGGAGATACTAAGCTATGGACACTTCCTCTAACTCAAATTCCATTACTTTACACAGAATCCCTCCCTCAGTACTTGCCTTCATCTTAAAATTGCCCATGAGTGTGGGTACAGCTTGATATCTGCATCAAAAATCTTCAGAGGCAATGCCACCAGCTCCAGAACCTGCTCTGCATCTTTACAGAAGCATGACAGAAGGCACAAGAATTTCTCATTAAATTCTCTATGGTTCTAATGATAGATTTTCACTGCTGCTCCTCCCTTGGAGGCATACTCATGATAGCTAAGACTGCTAATTTACTCTGGGTTCCCTTGCAATGATTTGCCTTCCCAGCTGTTATCAGTACACAGCTGGAGTTAATATGCTTCACTCTTGTTCACCATGTTTAAACTGGACTGAAACAGCTGCTCTGTTTGCTCTAAGCTTTGCAACAATGGTATCTAAGCCTCAGTGGCAGTTTGCACAGGCAAAACAGACTTTTATCTCAAAATGTCCAGATTAAATTTATTTGCTACTGCTGGTGAAGAAACCAAAACGTTAGTACTGCTCTACTTTCTAGCTACATAAAGTAGAAAAAATAATTTTTTCTGCATCAGAGAAAATTCAGTTCATGTTAAGGAATTGTTTAGCTGGAACAATTAATGTGAGCAAATAAACAAATGGAAATCATCTGTTACAAGCAGCTGCCTTTCCTTTACAGGGGTCAGTGCCTTACCTTAAAGAAAGGGCTTCATATGGGCGTTGAGAATTTGACAGTCATAATGCAGTCCTACACCTCCTGTTCTTCTATCATTAAAAAAACTTGTTTTTCACAGTAATGCCAAGTCAGCTGTGATAGTCTTTAACCATTATCTTTTTTCACCTTTTATCAATATGCAAATGTTCATACATTTTTCTTCTATCTAAAGATAAATATAAAGCAATTCATTAGTGCCTACTGTAAAGAAGAGTTAGGATTCCAGATTGCTTTTTAGCAATAGGCAAGGCAATATCAATAGTAAATGCCAAAGTATATAGACACACATTTTAGAGCCTCCATTTCAGTTTTAGCTTAATTATAGGAGTTTGAGAAGAAAGTTCTATGACTAAGAGACTAAATGTTCTCACTGTTTACACTTCTTTAAGCTTAATGATGTAATCGCTTCAGTGACAAACCTTGCACTTAGGTCCCTAGACTTACTCTACAGCCACATTACAAAAAAAATAATTACTCCATTTGCTGAGGAACAGGCCATTTAGACATAGTGCTCCCTCATTCTGTGTAGGGCACTCTGCTTTGTTCATGAAATCACAACATGGATGGTCTCAATTACTTTAAAAAGTTTTAATTCACTTAATTAAACTACCATGATAAATATTGTTGTTTTTTTTTTATTTGAACAATCCTGGCAGTAAATTAGATGGCTTGGCTCCCAGTTAGTATATGTTCTTGTATCTGTATTTTCCAAGCTGCCTACAGTTATTCATACAACTTTCACTGCATGCAAAAGCTTTCTCTTAACCATGTGGGAGAGAAAGAAATTCAGCAGGTTCTGTTGTATATTTTCATTACTGAAAATAAGCAAAAACATTGTAGAAGACTAAGCAAGTATTTCATGATCTTGACAGAAGTTGACATTTCTATCAAAGGTTAAACTTATTCCACATCCCAGATCCTTTTGCTGGTGTTGGCTGACCATAAATCTTCAGTAGATAATTGAACAGTTGTTAAAAGGTTGTACTAACAGGAATTGATCTGGAAATATATTTATGAAATAAACCAGAACCGTAGAGACATTCGTTTGGTGCACCACCAAATCCCAAAGAAGTACTGACTTCCCAACAATGTCATCCATTTTAACAAGAAATTAAGATTCCTGGACACTATCTCAACTTTTTGGGATCAGTTTTTGTTAGGCAATATGCACATAACAAGGATATCCTCAATTTTTGAGATTTTAGACTGACAAAACAATGGTAGAAAAGAGAATTTGCCCTCATTTTCAGACAAATAATCAGAGAAAAATCAGTTTGCAGAAGAGATAACTGAACAGAGATCTTGTCACTCTGGTGTCAAATTCTCTCTTTCTTGGTCTTTTTCACCAAATTCAGTAAGCCATTTCATTTCTCTCTTCCCAATATCAAGCCAAAGTAAGATAAGCAAATGTAACTCAGCAACAGTACTTACACACTAAAGCAAAAAGAGAGCCAAGCTTATTAGAACATCATGGAAATGGCAGTTTAAAACCTAACCACACACATACACTGAGCCTAGAGAATTATAATAACTATTATTTTAATGGGTTTAGATGGAAAACATAAATTATCGTAATGATTTCCAGATTCCTCTGATAGAAATTTTGACTGAGCTAAAATCAGATAAACAGAGCATCAAAGGCTTTAGTTCCAAATGCCTCCAGAACGATTACAAGACAGAGATGTTTGGAGAAGAAAGTAAATATTTTCAACAACTCATTAAATAAAAAGAACATGATAGAAAACGGATGATGGCAATATTAAATATTAAAAGCTGAAAGCAGTCTGAAAAGAAATGTCAGGTCTTTACTGCCTTACAAGGAGAGGGTGTTTTGCAACAAGACTGCAGGTTGCCAATGAATGTTACTGCATTTAGTCACAGCTCTGATCCATACAAGTTGAACAGGTAGCACATTTATAACTACATAAGAGTAGCAAAGGTGAAATAGCTGTTCTCAAACAGGGAAGGCTGGCTAAACCAGTGGTTTCAAACATTTCAAGATTTATTGCCAGTCATAAATGTATACAATGCATTCTTAGATCTGCATTTTAGAAGCATACCACAGCAAAATTCTGGTAGCAGTACGCTCTCACACAGCAGGATGTGTAAAACAAAAGATCCGGAAATAGGGATTATCAGTTGTTATAAAGCATTTGGGACAGCTCTTGGGATGACATAAGCGTCTACAAATCCATGAGCCCCAGTGGAGCCAGGACAGTTTGCAACACATGAGGATCTGCCCTCTGGAGAAAGTGAGCTCAGGCTTGCTAGTTCACACCTCAGCCAAACACCCCGTTTATGATACCCCTTATGCTACCTGTTTATGCTCCCCTATGGCTTCTGCCTTTCAGATCCAGAAGATGCAGTCAGTCCTAGTCATAGAAATCCTTCAGAGAGCATAACAGCACCAGCTCAGGTCTCCAGATGTTTAACAGAAGCACAGCACTGCAAAAGCTGTTTTTGATGCAGGTCAGATGGATTATCTTTTGATGGTGCAGATGCTGCTAAAGGCTTAACTTCCACAGGCAGCTGTTTTGTGGTTTTGCTTCTGGGGGAGAGTGTCTGGGAGCTGTGCACCCCTCTCAGCACAGCTCTTCAGCTGAAGAGGGGTGGCTGATGGCCACCACGTCTCTAAACTGGCCAACACCAGTAAAACAGCCTGAATGGTTTTGACACAATTTCCTCCAAGTACTTGGCTACTACAGCAGCAAGGACAGCACATGCACCCACACACACTTAGCAAAGACATAAAGCCCACAGTTTAAAAAAAGCAGCAACTGTTTTATTTTGGGGACTGTAGGCAGGTCTGAGTTGTACTGCCCACACAGGAGAGAGAGGCATTTCAAGTGGGTCTGAGCATGTGAAAAGAGAGGACACAGCTTTCATTCCTATTCATCATAAACTTCGGCAGTAGCAGGACGTCTGCAGGGATAAAAAAAAATGGAAACAAAAAATGTCATGTCAACACACACCTACCAGGTGCATGATAACAATCTCCTTTCTATACCTGTTTCTGGAAGAAGCCCTCAGCAGTGATATCTGCAGTAACTAGTAGGTGTGTGTGTGTACATACACCCTCCTCTGCTTGTAGCCACAACTCTTGGAAGAGCACGAAAGCTCTGGAAATTTGCATGCAGAGATTATTCTGCTTCTTCTGCCTTCCAAGGAAATTAGGATTATGTGAAGCTTTCTCTTTTTTTTGTGACTGGAAAAAAAAGTTATTTCACCCTGAAAGCAGTGGGTCACAAAGTAGATGCTGAAATAACACAACACAAAAAGAGCAATTATAAAGCTTTTGAAGGACACAACCAGAAAGACATTTTTGTGACAGACATCTTACAAACAGTTCAACAGAAACATAAAAAAGAGATGTAAAACCCTCCTAGTCCAGCAAATTAATAAGAGTGCAATTACATATTTAAAACTGAAGAGAAGACCTTGCATCATTAACCTAGTTCAGCTGATGGAGATTTTATGACAGACTATTGCACAACCTGCCTTTGGCAAAGAGGCTCCCAGTGTTGTTTAAGCAGTTATGCAGTTGAATCAGGTAACAGAAATAGATGGTAAAGTCACACTCCATGATGCAAACAAACCACCAACTGCCTGGGCTCAGGAAGCACCTTCCCACGCTGGTAAATGATGACACAGCAGCCCATCAGGGGGAGTTTTATATACTCTCACTGACCACAAAAACAGGAAACTGAATAGAACAGATCATGGGTCTGAACTGTCACAGTTCTGTGCTGCAACATCCTCTCACTCATTAACAGTTTGCTAAAGCAGAATTTTTCTTTTGAAGACCAAAGGCCCATCAGGAGCCCTTGTCCCACTCCCCTCAGCTTCTGACACCACTGGATTTCAACAAGTTATGCCTGCACTACTCCCAGCAACTTTAGCAGAAAGACATGTTTTTATTTCAGAAAATATTACAATAACTGATTTCCTTCACTACTAGTATTTTAACTCTATCTCCAGGAACTATCCACCTCAGACTCAATAATATCATGAGATAATCTAAGGTGAGAAAATATTTAATTTAATAACATTTATAAGGACAAGATTGCTCTCGCTCTCACAGCACTGTATTGACATTCCAAACTGTTACCAGTCCACTATTGGCTCTGCATTTTTCTGACTGTATTTTGAGCAAGTGAAGAAGATGGGAAAGGTGGGAGCCTGCAGACGCTGTCTCCCTTTGGTGACTGCCATAGCATTCAGGTAAGAAACTGTTTGTTGGTCTCTCCTACAGTTGCAGGTAAAGTTTAATACTCTTGGAATCAGCAGGAGAGGTTAATGTGTTATTGCTATCAGTCATGATGTGACAGCTGTACGAAAATATTATTTAACTTCAGCAACCTTCTTTTGAGGGAAAGAAAAATACCTCAGCTATCAGTTCTTAGCTTAGGTGTGGTCATAGCAGTAAAAGCAGAACTCACTGTGAGCCCAAGAGCTCCTTTGCATGTTCTGCTGCCAATGAGGTCTAGCTCTGATTGTGCCAGGGCAGAAACGTCTCCTGGAGCAGCCCCACCTTCCCACATGCACTTTTGAGAGAACACGCCGTGTCTCACTCCAGCTTTGCCTTCTCCTTCCAGCTTCTCTGCCCAGACAAAGATGATCTAATGTATGTCTCTCTTCGTGCAGGCCCTGAGCTGAACCCTAAAGATCACTTGTGCAATCTAGCTGTGGTCTCGTTCAGCTCAGCAGCTGCTTCTTCCCAGGGCTCCTCCTGGAGGAGGCCAAATGGCTTTCAGCACATCTGCACATGCAGGCCAGGCACAGAGCACCAGAGTACACCACAAAGAAGAACTAATTGCTCCTGCCTACTTCCCCGAAGAAAAATAAAGCTGAGCAGGTGTGTGTGCTTGAGCTATTGTGCTACAGGAACAACTGCTTCTGCTTTTCAGGCACCCCTTGGAGAAGGGGAACAAACCCTGGCACGAGTACAGGATCCAAAGTTGTCCTTCTGACAGGGGCCCCAGGGACACCCTGCCTCTGGTTCAGCACTACAGCCTTGCACCTGCAGCCCTTAAATACAGACTTAATCCAATCCTACCTCAGTACGCAAAACATTCATAATATAATTTACAAGGGCCAAAAGAAAAAAATCCATAAATCTGAACCAGTTTTTCTTGTGCAAGATTTATATTCGAATTAAGATGGAAACATTATAAATCTATCCCATGATAAAGCTTAAAACTTGGGATTTTAATATACTGAATCCCCTATGCTCTGGGCTGTAACAGTTGATATAGTGTTTCTTCCTAGTGTTGCATTAGGCAAGTAACCAATTCATCCAATTACTGATCTGACATCAGTGTTCCTGTGAACTGAAGATAAATTCACTGACTTGGACAAGAATGTACAATATTGTATGTATTGGGGCAGTAAACACAAAAGAATAAATCCATTATGTTGGACTGCAGACCTTTCTGGATTCAGATGGAAAACAGCAAAGCAAGAGTTGAAGTCAGGACACCAGAAAAAGCTGAAGAGACTAAAATATCTGTAAAAAGAACTTGGCTTTTGATGAGAACATGGAAAGAATTCAACATAAGATAAGTCCTTTGCTCTAAGCAGATTAGGAACAAATCACAACAATCACCAATTGTTACTTTATAATCTAACTTAAGACTTTCTTTATGTATTCTGTGGCGGGTTTTAATCCAATTTTTTCTCTTTCTGCCAATAACGCCAAGAAGTCATGAAAATAGAACTGTCAGCAGTCCTTCTATAGCTCTGATACCAAAGAAAACTGGAAACATCTGGATTCATTTTTCAACAGGACAGCCAAGAAGAAGGTATTTTAGGCAAGAGCATCTGCCTGTGGAGTTCCCTAACATGGTTAAACGTGTCTAGTTTTGAAAAGATGGCCCTTGGAAACCAACTCAGTACAACACTGAAAAAGAGCATTAAATGGCATTCAGGACTCCTCAGGCACTGCCATGACCACAAAGTCATACAGAAAACACATGGATACACATATAACATCCAGACAGCTAATGCAAATAGTTCTTCTGTATATTTGGGGGGGAAAAAACCTAACCAAAAAAGAAAAGACAACAAACAAAAACCCCCAACAAAACAAAACAAAAAACCCAAGCAGTTTTGCATGGAAAAATAGTTTTCATTACCATTAAAACAAGAGTGAAGATGGACAATTTCATTACATACACATGGACACACACATCTACTGTCTTGTTTTAGGTGAAGCATTTTTTAAATATTTATTTTACACATAATTATTATCCTGTTTCATGATGAAAACAAAAAGCCCATCAATTATGGAGTTTCCAGTGGGTGAGGATTCCCTGTTCAGCAGTTCTGCTCCACACTGTCACTGTAGAACCAGTTACACAGTGCTGAGAGGAAGCAAACATGTAGATTGTACAGATGAGAGCTAAAAGACTAAGTCTGAGATCAAGAAAGGAAAGGTGACTCAAGTACATTTCATATATGAAAGCAGGTTAAATGAATGAATCAAGAACAGGAAATGGAACTGATCTTAAACAATTCAAATCCAAACCAGATTGGGGGTATGGCTCTGCAGGGCATGTGTACTGAGCTCAGGAAGCTGCCTAAACACACACTGAAATAAAAGTTCAGAAGGATACTGTCCTTATAAAGTACAACTATTTATTACTTTTTTTCATTAAATCCACCCAGACCAGGAAGCCAGAACACTTTAACAGCCCCAGCAGTGCCTCTCAGAGAGCTGTACTGGCTGGAGTTGTTGGCAGCTGCCCAGCCAGATGAGTGGTAACCAGGCATTGTGTAACAGAGGCATTTTTCAAGGAGTTTGCACAGACACTGGGAGAATGAGCAGAAATCAAAACTGTCTCAATTTAATGGCAGTATCTAAGATCCCAATCATTCTTGGCCAAATGCTGCTACAACTCTGGAACATGGTGGTGGGGCTCTGCTCCCTTCTGAGAAGACAGAGGTCCTGAGAGCAGAGGTTGGCAGCATGACACTACCATTCCCTGTTTTCCCTTAGGACAGAGTTGTTTAACAGCACAGTGAACACCAGCTACACCATAAATGTATGTTTTCGTTGGTTTTTTTTCTTTTTTTTTTTTTATCCTATTGAGTTTATTTCAGCACTCTTCCTAAGAGATTTTGGACCCATGATTTCATACACTGGTGAAACTAGATCTGGAAGCACATGTACCACTGAATGGAATGAAAACCAGAGTAATTTAGGCAGATGTTCTGTGTTTTATTAAGGCTTTATGGAAGAAATTCCTTTGCAACTCTGGTCACTGCTGAGAAGACAGAGAACCTGAATGGGAAAGTCTGAGAAAGTTCCCAATCTAGAGGTCAACAACTCCCTTTTGCAAAAGTAAATCATGGAGGAAACAAACAAACAAAACCAACATAGAAGTAAAAGTTTTAGAATTTCCCCCTATTGCAAAATTAAACTGGTCTTGAGAATGTTCTGTTGTCACTTAGGAGTGCTAAATGACAGAATTTCTTTCAGAAACCGGAGACACAACTTGCTTTTGTATCAGTTCACCACTAATCATAAAGGCACTGCTCAAGTGGCTTTTAGACCTTATCCTGACTAATTCTCCTCTCTGCACAGCAGGTGCTCTCCTTGTTGGAAAACGTGCAAACACAGTGCACTGAGTGCAGGCCTGAACTTCATAAAGGGAATTCTGCCACAACCTCGCATTTCTCTGCCCTCTCCAGCCCCTGGTCAAGGGCTGGGCCATCTCTGGCCACTTGAACCACCTGACCCAGCTTCACCAAGCAGGGTGGGCAAAGCCACATCCAGCCCTCCCATCCAGAGGCATGAGAACTCTGTGGGAGAGCGGGGTTGCATTCCTGCAGGGAATTCCTGAAGGGAGAAGGGTCCCCCCCAGCTCTGATGAAGAGGCTGTCCCGCAAAAGCCAGGCAGCCTTAGGCTCTCCATGCTTCAGCCAGAGCTGAGCATTATACATGTGCATTCCTGCACCCCAGCACACTCTGTGGGTGAGGTCACAGTGCCGTGCCCAGAGCCAGGCACCCCTGCCCAGGCTGCAGTACCTGCACCAGCTGAAATCCAGGTTCCAGGCTCCAAAGTACAGGTGCTAAATTAACGGAGTGCCATGGAGATTTCAAACTCATTGAGACACGGTCCTTATAGGCTGCTTTTTTGGATTTCAAAACTGGTTTAATTGCCAAAGGAGCATCTCCAGAACTCACTCTTCAGGCCATCGTAGTGACCACAAGGACTCCCCAAACATCAACACCCTTCATCCCTAATTATCTGTTCTCTCCAGTTTAAGTCTGGCTATTAGATCACTGACAAATAAAGATTCAAACAAAATCATCAGGGTACAATTTACTGGAAAGATAAGCACCAGATTGAAGACAATATTTTTTTGGCACTGAATCAGTGCAAACTTCAGCTGCAATGACAGGCAAACAAATACTCATACTAAGCTTAAGACAAGTATCCTGACTATTTCTGCATGGTTTGATGTATTAACATCATTAAAAATATAACGGAACACAAAGAAGATTAAGCAAACCCAGGTCCTGAACCTCTTCTACCTGAGGCTTCTCAGTTCAGATGTGAAGATCCATCCCAGCTGCAAAAGGCTATCAGCCTAACTTCTCTCTGCATAAGCAATTGCTCTGGTGGAGCCTGAGCAGCATTACTAACTAGAATGACAACATGGCTTGACTCAGAGATTGTTCTACTTCAAGTCAGAGCTTGCTCTGCCTTTCACTTTAAAGAGATGAGATCTTAAGTTCTCTGCTGACAGAGACTGGGTGTTGTCCTACTTAGATTAGAGAGAATATTTACCAGATTTAAGGTATCTGGGGAGATAGCAATTCAGAGTAAACAAAGCCATTCTTTTATAAAATTAAACAAGAGTTCAAAGAGGGAAGCAATAGGTCAGGATATGCATCACATAAAATTCACTAAATGAAGCAAATTTGGTGCCTAATCAAGCAAGAAAATGCAATAAATGTTTCACCAAAGTCAAAGTGTACTTCTGGTATAAGCCACAGCAGAGGAGAGAGATATGAAGACAGGAGGCCTGAGCTAGCCAAAGCCTGGCTTCCCACTTGAGGCTGGTCCTCTGGCTCTGCCCACCACACTTGGGGGCTGCATCTGCCTGTCCCAACTCGCTTTCAGGGCTGGCTGCTACTGGGGGGGCTGTTCAGCTCTGCCAACAGCCATTCCTGCAGGACCCAGTAAACATGCAGCTGCACAGTGAGTTGGCCCAGCTCACTGATTAGATACAAAATTAAATGACCAAAATAAACAATTTTTTTTTTCTCTTAAAAAAAAAAGTAGTTTTTCAACTCTCTCTGTGGTTGAATGCACAAGGTGGAGTCAGAATGCAGTGGGGGAAACAGGGGGCCAGAGCAGGCCATTTCACAGCCAAGCAACAGCCCTGGGGAATGCATTTGGAGTAACTTACAACTGAAACTAAACCACCCACGAATAGGATGAGTGAAAAGCAAAGCAGCTGATGCTAAACAAGTGACAGAACAAACAAGGAAAACAATTAAGCCTGAGGTTTAGGACAAAGAAAAAGAGACCAGTGCCTAAACTTTTTTCCAACATTGTAAATCAATAGCCTATGCACACATGACTGACTGAACAACCCTGCCCATATTCATTCTTTCCACAGCATAAGAAGAAAAGAGGAATTAATCACCTGGGGATCCATCATCTAATTTAAATGCAGGAGAGGGGAGTGGAATTCATGTGACATTTGTGAAGACCAACATACCCTCTTGGTGCAACCTTTTTAGTAGGTGTCATTTTTATAAGTATTGGCAAGAATCAAGGGACACTTCAGTAATAAATGTATTCTCTTGAAATTAAGTATTGCTTAACCACATGTATTCTGCAAATATATATTTTAATATTTAGCATACAGTTGGAAAAAGGACAAAACATTAAACTTCCCCACTACTGGATTCATGCCCTGGCCACCGAGTTGTAAGATCACAGCTCACCTTATGAATATTTCTGTACTGAAAGTAAGGTGAAACAGTTTCATAAGTAAGAAGCCAGAGACCACCAGCCCAGAACAGCACAAAGGTTTATGGGTCTAGCACTCTCTTGAGAAAGAGGCAAAATCAGAACTTGATTCTTCACATGTGTCTAACAGCTATAGACAAAACCTAGAAAGAACAGGAAGGGGAGAAAAAAGGCATGGCAATGCATTCCCTTGCCTGGTTGTTAAGTAGTCCTGATCCCGTGATATGTAATCTAAAGACACTTGGACTCTCCAAGACGAACTTATCAAGGTACACCTCACTTTTGGATGCCTGGATAGCTTGGACACCCAGCTAATCAACACTGTGAAAACTAAAGGCACATAAAGCAGCAAACCTCAATGCATTCAGCAAGTATCACTGGGAAAAACCTGAGCCTGCACAGATCAGAGACTGAGGGTTAGGATTGCAAGGGTCCAGCTCCAAGGAGCCGGAGCTCACAGGATCTTTTAGATGGGAAGGCACTTGACAGCTGTGGCCCCATGGACACGCCAAGATCTTGTTGTTTTCCTGCACAATTACAACAGACTGACTGGCAGTGTGCACTGTAGGAACAGTCACGATATTGACCTTTTCATTCTTATCTAGAGAAATCAAATCCACATCAAAGGAGAGTTACAAGACTAGCTTAATTAAAGACGGTATTTATTTCAGATTGCTATTTAACTACCAGAGTGATCTGAAACACCTAGGAATCCAGCTTCATGGTACACATTCAATAACTCTGAACAGGACAGCTTGAAACAGCTTACAATTATACCTGCTGCTTTAGCAGTGCTCTTGGATATAGCAGAACATAACTTCAGTAAATATGCGTTTTCTGATGCTAATTTCATCCCATACAGAGGGAAACTGTCTAGCTATAGTCACAATTTCCTTTGGAGTTTTGGCTAAACCTCATCTCTAACTACTTGAAGTGCTCCTAGAGAAGACGATCTAATTAGCTATTGCCAGCCTATGGCAACACTTACCTGTTAATTCACACAGAATATTTGAATTTTAGGCGGCCATTTTCATATAGCAACACCACTTTGAAACCGTTCTAAGCACAATCGAACCTCGGACCTAATTTATATGAAGATTCAATTCCCCAGCACTTCTAAATAGTTACTGCTTTCCTACCTGCCGACATCTCCCAAAGTGGATGGGAAGGGCGGACACCCGACCGCACACGGCCAAGCAGTTCCTGCTGCCGTCAGAACGGGGATCCTGCCCTGCTCTCCCCGCAGGACGGGGATCCTGCCCTGGCCCCCGCTCCCGGCCGGTACCTGATGGGAGGGCACGGCCGCCCCTCTGCCCGCCGGAGCTGCCTCGGGACGGAGCCGCCGCCGCTCTCCCCGCTCCGCCGCCGCTCTCCGTGCCCGCTCCCCGCCCGCCCGCTCTCCTCACCGGGCACCGCCGCTCCCTGTGCCCGTTCCCCGCCCGCCCTCCTCACCGGGCACGGCCGCTCTGCCCGCCCGGGCCGCCAGGTGCGCTCCCGCTGCGCTTACTCACCGATCGCTATCGCGGCGGGGGAGTTTCCCCGGCGGCTCGGGACTCTCCCGCCTCACCAGAGATACTCGCTGGGGCAAACTTACCTTCAAATGGCTGCCGGGAACTCTTTGGCGCTTGCTGGACCGTGACACCTGCAAAGTCGGTGCCTGAGCTGCCCCTCGCTTTGCTAGAAGCACAACCAAGCTTCTGTTTTAGAGAGAAAAAAGGATTTTTTAAAATGTTTTACAGTGTTCTTAGAAAACGACATGTCCAGTTGGAATATGGATCCGTGTCAAGTTAGGCTTTACTGGAACGCGTGAGAAAGCCCCTGCCACTAGAGTGCATAGTTTGTAGGGTAATTTAGGGATCACGCACAGTTGATTGGTTCAGAATTTTCACCTGGAAATTCTGGTTTGGAAATTTCCTTGCACTAAGGAAAAGATCTGTTAGTCTCAAGGTGGTTTCTCCTTGATTCTAGTTTTTGGTGACTGGAAATGCTAAAATGCCCCAAGAGGCAAATATGAGGAAAAGGTGGGGCTGGATTAGTAGGAAGAAGTACATATTTCCCCAAAGAAATGCTGTTTACACTCTGAGAGCATTAAAATTTCCAGTCATTGAAGTTTTGCACAGTTGCCCTAATGCCTCTTGATTTGCAGTCTTTAGTGGATTCCCCAACAACCAAGACTGTATTTTTTCTGTCACAATATTTTTCATTTTCATTTTAATAGCATCACAGATCTGCTGCTAACTAAGAATTTCATGCCTGTCATCATGCAGTGTAGCATCGGTACAGAGCTCCAGAGCCACCGTAAGGGGAGAGAGACCCTCTGCCAAAAGCACAGACTTATACATTTTGAGCTAACAAAGCATCTCTGTTCATCTCTGTGCAGAGCCAGTTACAAGTACTGGGTATCACATAGCAGAGAGGCTCTGATTCCTGTGAATGGAACTCATGAGAATATGCAGGGTCACTGTTCTAAAGAAATACCATACCTGGTAGGGTATTCTGGCATGCTTCCAGAATTATCTGAGTCCTCCTGAGGTGCCCATTCATCACATATTTCAAGGCATCTCATTGGATTAATTTACATGACGGAACAGCTTTATTTTCACTGTTCACAGAAGTGTGTTGTTTAACTACTGATAAGGCTCCTGTATGCAGCTTAACTATCAAGTTACCTCGGCATTGTCATGCTCAAGGGTTTTTCGGGCTGTCAATGAATTCCAGCCCTGCCTGAACGGCTCTCCAGATGCTGGAGTTGCAGTGCAGTAGCAGCCATCCCTTGGGACCACAGGTTGCCTCTCTGATGAAGGAAAAGGCATTGAAAATTGTATTTTTGACAAGACAATTAAAGGAAGAAAAACAGTTTTCAATATGATCTTCCTTCTTCATCGAGGCAAGACAGTGCCCTGTAATTTGAGGGGGCCTATTAACACATCCCTGTGGCTCTTTTGATGGTTTGGAACACACATTTCAGTCTTCTTTCAGCTGCTTGAACATTGGGAAGTTTGTTTCAATAAGCACAAAATTCAGCTGTGCGTGGTAAGGGGTGTGAACAATCTGATTTTATGTGGATGGGGAGAGCATTACTGTCCTGTGATGTTTTTAGCTGGGATGGGAGACAAACCTCCCCCCTTAAAAGATTTTTGCTCCAAACAAATCTGGTCTGAAGATCAGCAGTGAAACCAATTTACCCCTTTTCTTGTCAGCTCCTGGCAGCACCCAGGGTGCTCCAAGCTCTGCTCTATCTTTCTGTAGCTAAACCTTGCTGAGAAAGCTGGTGATGCTCCCCTGCCTCACTGACTCCTCCTGTTGGCCCCCTCTCCTCTGGTGACCATTCCAGACTGTCATCCTCACTAATTCCTGCTTCTCTGCAGCTGCTCTTGCTCCTTAGGCTGCCTCCACTCCAGGCACCCCCAGTACTAAGACCAAGCTAATAAACTGGGATGCTTTTGGCTGGCTCTGCCAAACCACAGGACTCTCAGCTCCAGAAATGCAGGGCTGAAATACTTGAGCAGACCCACGCAGGGCCAATAGAGGAGAATTTATTAGTCTGGGCTATGCTTCACCTCTCATATTCCCCAGTGAGGTCTGCCTCATCTGTTTTGAACCTCTGCAGCACAGACTTTTTCACTTGTTGCTGAGCCTGTTTATGCTATTGGATTACAACTTCCCAGTGTTTTTCTTGTTGAAAGAGAAGTAGCCAGAAGACTATAGAAAGTAGCTACAAGCAAGAGTCTATATTATCATCCCTGGGCCTCAAACCTTTAGGAACTGGACCTGAAATAATAAAACCCCCATGTATAAATACTGACACAAATCTCAAGTAATTATTTACATCTGCAAACACTTTCAAACAGATTAAGACCCTTTTTCTCCACTCTGCAAATGCTCCAGTGAACAAAGTTTTCAGCGGGAATGCTGATGGAGGCTGAAGCTTTTCCAGACTGAATTCTCCCTTGTGATCCTTTGCATCAGAAACCTGATCCCACCACCTGTGCACACTTACTGACCAACCTCCATGTTAAAAATCAAGAGGTTCAGAGGTTGAATCAATGTTTGCACAAAGCACACTGAAATATTTTAAACACAAAAGTAGAAAACATAATTGCTTAGAAGTTCTTGCCTAGTTTATGGAGAATTACATGAAATTCAGCAGCTGATGATTCCAAATAGATTTCCCAGCTCTCTCCCAGCTGAGAATCCTTCAGAGCAAGCATTTAACACTACTAGTTATGAAATACTTTAGTTTCAGAAACTAACATCAAGTGAGGTACTTATGATCAGAGTTAAATTCCAGTATATACTGCAATAGCCAAGTGATGAGCTCAGCCAACAGGACCTAAAAGCAGGGCGTTATCAGGACAAGTCCAGCACACAGCCTACAATGTCTCATAGCCAAACTCCGTGTGTAACCACTAAATTAAGTTTTCTGAGGAAGAGACTTTTTGAGAGAAAAAAAGATTTCGCAACTTAGATTTCAGTGAAATAGTAGAGTACTTTGCAGCTGAAGTCTCTAAGCAGTTAATACACCTTTGTTACAAACAACTTCTGCAGCCAGAGGATTTTACTACCATTAAAGTTTTTGTAGCAGTAATCTTTGTCCCCTGAGGGCTTTTTTGGGGAGAAATATGAAACTCTTTCCTCATCCTCTTTGTCCTGCTCTCAGCTGGAGCCTGTTTTTTTTCCATTCCCATCGTAACCTTTGGGTTTAGCTGACACCTTCCCTCCTCTGCCACAGATGCTGGGTGGGGTCCACACACTTCATTATAGAAAGCTGCTATAATTCAGTCCATGACAGTTATTTTTTATTTTCTCCTTTTATCAAATGCATGTGTAACATCACACTTTCTTGACATTACCTGTTGTAATTCTGTATTCTGTCCACCATCTGAGACTGCAGCCAGTTTCCCCCTCCTACAGAACTGCAGAAGGACAGCTTTATTACACAATGTCCAGTACCATTTGAAAATGTTGCTACAACGCTTAGACAAGTAATTACATGGAGATACTCTGCTGTTCAAATTAGACACTCTCTTTATCTCATTCAGATTTGATGTACTGTGAATTTGGAAACAGACTTTCTGGCTTGTTACATTTTGCCTTAATGCTGTAAGGCAGATTTTCTTTGCACACACACATCATGAATACATTCTGATAATAAATCCAAAGAGGGCTCATCCTTCATGCACCAGAACACTTTGGTCCCCTCTCTCCACAGCCAGTCCCAAATCTGTGTGAGCTGCAGCAGTTGCTTCTGCACTACACGGTGGCCTTTAACACTGTCAGTGACTGCCAGCCCCAAACTGCCCAAAGGCAAGGAAAGGTTCCAGGGTGGATAATCACTGAGGTGTAAGGGTGCTGCTCTGGACAGGCCATCAGCTTCAGCCCAGACTGATGAACAGGAGTAACTCTGGGTGCAGGAACAAATGGTTCTGTTTCCTCCTCAGGATACATTTGTTGCTGCTGCTCGTGTCTAGGAATCCAAGATGATGAATCCAATAGACTCAGGAGGCATTATTATTAACCTTTATGTGTAGTTGAGAAAAGGATGTAACTGAGCCAAGGCATGCTCCTTGCAGTGTTTTCTAATCATATCCTTTTCTTACCTGACTTCATTAGATGCTCCTAATCTGGCACAGGTTTGGGAGAACATTGCCATATCTACTGACGAAAGATAAGACTAAATATTATCAACATATTGACACATTCAGGTATTTTCTAGAGGTCTTATACCTGGAAGATTGTGGGTAGGTGATTCTAGCCCAGCTTTAAAGAGCTTGCTACATCAAAAATCAGTTGGCATATCAAATGTATCATTTAGATCCAAACAATTCCAGTATTTTCCTCTTTGTTTTGATGCTGTAAGACAATTTATTTATAGTCTGCAGTTTAAAAATTGCATTTTTCAGAGTTCAAGATAAAAGAGAAAATTAGAACCTTATCTGCAGCTGATTTCAGGAAAGATATGAAAGATGACTTATCTTAAAAGTTCCTGTCTACCTTTCAGTGCAGTAGTTGGACTTTGTTCAATAACACGGTTTCAGATTGTTCCCAAACCTTCATTAGGGGAAAGAAACCCTACAACAAAACAGGAAAGACCTGTTTCAGGAAAGGCTGCTGTATCACTGAAAATGGCCCATGGAACACCTGACTTTGAAACATGCTTATTTATTATAAATATTTTCCATGGCGTCACATTAACAAACATAAAAGGTCACGAACTCCTGTATTTGAAGAAAATGTGTTTGACATCTGGGATCTGGCAGAAATTCCTCCTGTGGGATAGATTGTTTGTGCAGAGCTTTATTGAAGAATAATATTAAGAATGAATTACGAAACATTAGTGTAACCTAGTAAGAAATTATTGTATTTTACAAGCCAGAGACATAATAGATCTTACAGAAAACTATTTCAGTTCATCTGATGTAAAAGCACATCAAGGAATGCTAGCTGTGACCAGTTAGCAGTGAAAATCTGCTTAAACACTGCAGTTAGAAATGGACTGAAGGAGGAAGTCCAAATGTAGGCAATGGTTTAAACGTACATCTGTGTTTTTGTACACCCCTGCTCCATGAAGGGAGTGAGGAGGGAATTGGCAGGGAGCCTCAGTAGCTGGAGAAGCCGATGGCTGAGTGGGAAGCCAGGCCACCCCTGTGCACCCCCAGGCAGTGAGCTGGGCAGCACCCCCAGCCCAAGGCATCAGACACCTTCCTGGGGCTGGGGCTGGGCTGGGGGGAACTTCAGGGCTGTGGGGAGCTGAGACTGTCACTCCTACACTTCATGGTCTCTCCCCTCTTTACCCATGCCAGTGAAAATCTCATCAGCACAGACCTTTCCCTACCTGGGGAGCTCTCCCTGGGCTGTTTGTCAAGCCCAGTCTCCCAGGGATTTGCTTTCCCACTAGGCTGGGATCATGCCACCTCATGGAGTACTTCTGGGACATGTCTCCAAACACTGTTAGAGTCCCACTTGTGATACTGCCCAGAAATGCCTCTTTCAGTGTGGAATAGGAGGCAGCTCACCCTGTCTTCCTAGCCTGCTCAGGCAAAGGGCAAACACCTGCCTGGGCCCTTTCCTCCCCTCTTCTCTTTTTGGGACCTCAGGGCCAGGTGCTGCTGCCCTGCCCTGTATTTTCACACCATCGTCTCTCTAGAGCCTGCTCAGAGCCTCAGGGCTGGCCTGTCTCCCAAAAGCAGACACAGGCTGCCCGAGGATGAGCAGATGTTCCTGTCCCCAGGAAGAAGAGGCCAGCCAGGTGTCACCCACGCACAGAGCAAGGGCTGCACATCCTTTCTGAAAGGGACCAAGTCAAGAAAAAGGCCCCAAAGCACAAAATAATTTACTGTTTCCAGTTGTAAAAAACTTTTTTTTCTTCTATTTTCAGGTGAAAGCAAACCTCATTTACCTTGCTGAAAAGGGGTGATGACAAAAAGCCATTACAGAAATCACTGCAGTTTAAAACCTCCTGTCCCCATTGAAGTAAGGGAGCTGGGAAGAAGCCATGGAGGCCATGGCTAGTTGCTCACAGAAGCTGGAATGCTCTTCTTCCATCAAAAATTACTTGGTTCAACAGGAGAACACACACTGACCTCCAAACTGCAGCTTTGGGCACATCCCTTTGGGAAAGGCAAAGTACTTAAAGCCATTTAAGAAATTACATAACTAGAAACAGAAGTTAGCAGCCTGCTCTACCCTAATTTTAACACTTGAACCCAGCTGCAGGTTGTTTTGCTCTGTTCCCAGCAAACACACCAGAAAACAGAACTCTTAAGGTACAGGAAATATGGGAAAACCAACCTGCTGCCCACGTTCCCAACCTTCCTGTGCAGGACTGGCAGCAGCACTGGCTGCTCCTCAGCCTTGCACCCAGAACCATTGGGAAGTAAATGTGCTATAGCCACAACCCTTGCTGACATCACTAGAAATTGTAGGTCAGGAGTAAGGATGCACTCTTCACCACAAAGCTGAGGATTTGCATGTTTAACCTCTGTTTGGTTACATACAAAAATACTATAGCCCTTGAGAGACTGCTGTGCCAAACAGACTGAAATGGGTTCCATCTTGGTACAACTCAGTCATACATCAGAGTGGATGGGTGCAGGTGTCACAAGCCAGTGTTTTACCAGGAAGTTTAACCGCTGAAAACTGCAGGTTATTTGTTCTTCGCAGTATTTTCTTGAGAGATTATTTTCAGGAATCCTGAGTCAGCACCGATATCTATAGATACAAATATTTATTTGTGGGACACAGCATATTTGCTACTCTATTTACCTGCACTCCCCAAGCCCAAAAGTTTATATATATATATATATCTATATATCTATATATATGATTAAGGCTGGCTTTCCATGGTGAGCAAATACTCACTTGCCTCAAGTTTTTTCAGTTGTCACTATTGCTTTAACTCTTAGCTCTATAAAAACTAGATTGTATGGTAGCAAGGAATTAAAGGGTGAAGGGTTAATTATTTCACTACAGCTCCAGGATTTAAGTTCATATTAAAACCACATGCATTTGTATCCAAGTGACATAGTGAAAAGTGTAGTAGAAGATAGAAGTTGCAGTCGTACAAGCAAGTAAGGATTTATTAAATTAGTTCTTCAAGATCTTAGAAACCCTAACCAAACACTTCTCAGCCAAAGCTGTGGCTATTCCTTTGCTTAAATGACATGGTGGTCCCATGAGTGACAAGGATTTTCATTAGCAGGCAAATGGAGGATGTGTTTCAATACTGGATTGCCTTGATGATGGTTTTGGAATGTTATGGTGACTGAACTGTGCCAGAGCCCAAGAAAGGAGGAATAAAACAGGACAGACAGGGTAAAATTAGGAGTGTAGAAGCGCTGTTAAAGATCAGCAACCAGCTGCCATTCAGAACAGTCCTCACAAACAGTGGCACAGACTATAAACATTATTGTGAAAGAGATGAGATCACACTTGCTGTCCTAATGAGTTACTGGCGTGAGAAAGTGTTCACCTGTATGAGACAGGGAACTGCTGTCTGACTTCCTGGAAAAAACACGTAGGCTCATTTTTTCCATCACTGATTTGGTTATGTGCAGGCTGACACCAAGGACAGTTTTACAACATCCAGCAGTACTTGCAGGCCTAAGGAGGAACTGGTGCCACCAAAAACAGAGAGGGAGGAGAAAGCAGGAGTTCTGGTACACAGAATACAGCCCATGGGATTTCTCAAGGAAATACAATTCATAGCTTACCCTTAAGGAAGTGCAGGAGGTTAAATGCCTGCAGGGTGTCAGTTTTATAGCCCAGCAAAACCCCATCTCTCCAGCAGTGCAGTGTCCTTTACCAGCTGTCTGGATAGCACTGACAGAAGATTAAATACAACCTACTTCAGGTTTGTCTACATTTGTGAGTCAGCTTTGGAGAGACCATTTCCTTATCCACAGAGCTCTACTCCCTTGGCTGAGAGGACACAGAACAGATTGGTTCTGCATAGTGAAAAGAACAATAAAGAGGAGGGGATCACACTATTCAGTCCCATGTGCAGCCCCATGGCAGACAGACATGGCAGCCTGTGTAAGAATAACATCAGAAGCAAATTCTAAACAACTAGAGAAAGAAAGATAAAGTGACTCAGGTGTGGAAACCCCATATTGGGCTACTTCAGCTGTATGTCAACAGCAAAGTCAAAGCAGCCGTGTTTTGTGGAGTGTCCGCTCTTACCACATTCAGTGGAAATCAATCCCCTTGTTACCTTCACTCATCAGCCACTTCAGCCAGGGGGGACTGTAGAAACATAAGTCTTTGATCAAGGGTCACACCTACTTTCTCATTTTCTTTGAGTAGTTCTAGAGTGTTGTTTTCTTCTCTTGAAGAGAAATTTTGCAGCTCAGCATTCCTGCACTTGGCCTCTCCTTCAGTTTGCACGTGTGCTCATTTCAGTGTAATTTTCCTTGAGCATGTGATTCAGAATTAATGGGTTTGCAGTGTAGTGAAGGGAAATGACGAGTCCTCGTGATACTGGAAATGAGTGGCAGCACTTCCTTTGAGTGCATATCAGCTTTCTGAGTGCCTTGTAAATCATCACAAGCCCAGGGAATGGCGTATTACCTACCTCACTTTGCAGAAAATTATTTGAGTGATAAGAATGTGAGAGAGCAACTGTGTGACATAAGTTCCTTCACTTTCCACACAGCAAACCAGGGCCGGTTTTGGCTGTCCTTGCAAATCGCTGAAATAAGAACATTCTACCTGTAAAACACAAACTCAACCAGCAAACTCAAACCTCATTAGGCATGGGTCATTGAGTATCATGTGGGTGGAAAAGCCTTTGTTGTACTGAAGTCATAAGATACGTAGTGCAGGCGGGATGAGAACTAGCCACTGGTTAATGATTTATATACGAGGAAACCAGTTCAGTCTAAATTATCTTATTTTAACACTACTTGTTATGGAGACAAGTTTATTCTGCCAGTTGGAAGCCAAATTCTGGCGGTACCTTCATGGTCACTGTACAAACACCTGCCTTCATTGGCTCCAAAGACCCAGGACAACTGGGAGAGGGGTATGGCACCATGTCAGGCTGGGAGGAGAGCTCATCTCCTGGGATTCTCTGGGAACAATTCCAAGGCATGCAGCCTGTACACCCTCCTGTTCACCCTCCAAATATGCTGGATAAAGCATGGCTGGTGCTTGAGGGGGAGCTGGGCAAGGGAGCTATCCCCACCCTCAGAAGCAGGGACCTACTCCATCCTTCAGTGAAACTGCAGGGGAAAGAAACACCTCAGATACATCAAGCTGCTAGTACAGATAAAATAGTATTACATACAATGTTGATTTGGGCCTTATCAGACAAAAACCCACCAGGAAATTGAAGGTAAAATACATACATGTACCCCTAGGAATGGGAAACTGTACAACATAAAAATTGTGGAAAAAATTAGCCTCTGGAAAATTAATTGTATTTTGCTTTGAAGTTTTCTCTACTACTTTACTGCCTGTATGTTACTAGTGTTTATGACCAGTAGGTATACCACTATCACTGATCCTCATTCACCTTGCTTTCCAAATAGGTTACATAATTCTGTCATGCATACTTGCAGTGATCTTGTAAAAAAACCACTAAACCAGTTAATGATCAATATAAGCTAGAATTCAAATATAATTTTTGTTAGCAACATATTTATTTTTTTAAAAAGACTTTAAAATAGTCCCTATTAGTGTATTCAATGCAAATTGTTAATGAGCTATAGAACAATGGAAGACTTAAAAGCTCATTTTCTGCTAGAAATGAAGTAATGATTATAGGCTAAAGGGACAGGATAAGGGACATTGAAACTATCCTTTTAAAATTACAGTACAAAATTATTCTTTAAAAAAAATAAGAAGAAAGGAAGACTTCAAAATATAACATGTTTATTAATCCAGACAGGCTGCAAGTAAGAGTTAGGGAAATGACTGTTTCAGCAGCAACACTAAGGAGCATCCTTTGAGCTGGAAAGTGAGTCCTCCTTCCACCTGTACTGGCTGCAGGATAAACTCTCGGTGTAAGGTGGTACTAAATGTGCTATACCTAAAATTGTACTTAGAGGTTTCTGGTAACTAGTGCATCTCATTAGGTGACAGATTGGCCAGGGCATCATTTTTTTGACAACTGATTCTGCATTCAAAACAGGAATGCTGCTGCCTGCCTGCCCCCCCCTTTATTGAAGTGACTGTTAGTATTTCCCAAGCAGAGCTAAAATGCATCATACAGCAAGAGAGATCTACCTCAGAGATCCTGCACACAGAGAGCAATCTATAGGAATTTTACATTATCTTGGTGTGTCTCCCCCTTGCCTTTGGCCATGCCTGCCTTTTTCTTGACTCAACCATCAAACAGCCATTGTGTCTGTGTCCTGATAAGGATCAACTGTGCTTAATCCTGCTGTGGGAGACAAGGATGCTAGAGGTCAAGGAGTGAATTCTTCCTTTTACAGATGTTGTCTGGGATGTTTTAATTTCAGAGCTATTTATAGGCTACATGGCTAAAGAGATAATCTCCTTTTAAATATTTTTGTGTTTCTGGTTGAATGTTTTTGTCTATGTCAATTACATCATAACCAAAGCATTGAAGGTTAACTAATCAGTAGGCTCTTTTTTATTAACTTTCTGGTTCAATTGTAATTGTATCCTTCTGTAATTCTCTTGCATCCATGGGTATGACTACACTGCTGTGAACCAGCTGCTGTCACACCATTGTTAACTCACACCAAATTAAAAGTGAGTACAACCCTGAGGAAAGGCAGAGGGACACACTAAAGCTCCCTGCATGTAGTAGATGTCTGCTAGGAACCAGCTTGGTCCTTTTAATTTTGATAATCTTAAATTTTCCATTTATACAGATGTATAAATGCAGTGAGAAATTTTATCGACATTATGATGTAAATCTCCACTTGATATCATTCAGAAGTCAGTGAAATGACCTCTCCTTCATCTCTATGTCTCTGAGCTTTGTTTCTTCCTCACTGACCTGGTGTGTAGACTTGGGCTAGCAGGTGCTTATGGTCACTGTAGGAGCCCAGGGATCTCTGTCCAGCAGCTGCTGTTGTTTTGGAAGCAGTCAGTTTTTCTGCCCCCCTGCACCACTTGAATTGCATCAGATGTTAGGGTCCAAACAAATAGTTTAAAATTATGAATTATATTCTAGTAATCCTGGGGATACTGATTTTAGTAACAAATCTATGTAATCTTGGCAGGCCTTCTTCCTTATTGTTTGCATTTGACATAATCTACAAAGTAAGTTTACTGACCAAAATGTTTCTGAAAAACAGGAATTTCTCATGAAGACTGGGGAACTCTGGTCCTGGATTTTTGAATTGCATTTGCATTATGTGTAGGCAACCAAGAAACACCATGCTTTGAAGATTTTTGTCAAAAATTAACCTTTGTAGCTATGGTTTCAAGTGTTAGTTGGAGAACGTGTGCAGAAAGTTGCTGATGAACAATCTCCAGACTAAGGGCCCAGTCTGGACAAATGCATTCATGGAACACTGTAGAATCTCAAGGAAATCAACATAACCCCTCATTGGTTACAGAGAGGAGCAATTCTGATTGATGTGACTATGCAGAGGCTTGGGTGTAGCTTCATGTTTTAACAAAACAGAATCTAGTGCCTGGGCTGGCCTTTGAAGAGCAGGAGTGAGGAATCACTCATGGAAACACATCAATGAATGTCTTGAAATACCAGAAGAAATTTTGAAATGTTAAAGGTTATCTCAGGAAATCTCAAAGAAGCCAAAGATAGTGCCCACAAAGAAAGAGATACTGCAACCATACTCATATTTATTTACAGGAAAGAAGCTTTCAACTCTACTCTAAAAATAAGACATATCTGCTTATATTTATACACTGACACTGAGATTTGAGGCTTAAAACTGGGTGAAATCCAGACCTGAGGTGAGGTGTTTAGTGATCACTGACTTTAGTGTAGTGATGATCACATTGAGCTCTCTCTGATTTGGGCCACACACTCTGTTTGCAAATTGGAGAAACTTCTTCTAAGGTTTGTAAAGCCTAAGGGTGTTGTGTAAGCATGTCCTTATCAGACTTCTTAAAAAGCCTTGAGACTATTAAGTCAACACAATAACAGATGCCATTTCCAGAGAAAATTGGGACCTAGAAGAGCATCTTTCACCTTCAAAACAGAGAATTCGTGGGTTTTTTTTAAAATCCTATTAATGAAGCCAGGCTCTATCAGCAGGCTGGGCAATCCCTTCAGCCATTCACAGCTAACACTTTGCTGTAAGAGTGCTCAGAACTTGGCAGTGCCTGCTTCTCCAGTGAAACGCATGAAAAGCTTGCACAGCTGGTGGATGCAGAAGAACATGGTGAAATAATGGATCTGCCCTGGATATGAGAAGAGCAATTGAGGTCAGTCAGGCCCTAGAAAAGACAAATAGCCTACAACTAATCTCCAAAAAGCAAGTGTTAAATGGTACGAGAGAAGAAGGGAAGTTCACTCAGCATGTGCTTGCAGTGCATGACCATAATGAAATCATTTGTCCAGGACAAACCACAAAGGGAAAATGAGTGATCTCTGGGATATGGGAAAGGGAATTGAGTATTTCAGGAGCTCTTGATTGCTGTAGTGTTTCCTATAGATCCCTTCACTAGTCAGATACATTCCTCAATTCTCACACTGAGGTTATTGCATCATTATTTACTTGTAAAAAGTTGTAAAAGGTAAAAAAGTTGTAAAAGGTGTAAAAGTTGTACCCAAATTCTCCCTCATGTGGCTTCACCAGTATTGGTTGAGTTGCCCAGGGGAATCAGTTTGCAAACCGCTAGAGGAATCTCAGAAGTTTGAACTAAGAATGGGAATAGGTGAGATTTCCACAGCTGATGTGCACAGTTAAAAACTTCAGTTACACTCTGCAATGAAACAGGTGAGGAAAGGGGCAGGTGCAGATAGCAGTCAGCTCTCACTGACATCCCCACACAAATACCTCTGGACCATTACACTCCCTGTGGCACTGGCCCTTCAGCACATGTCACCTTTCTGAGGCAGGCTTTCTGCCACAGGCTTTCTGCAGAATCTCCAGAAGTCTAGTTATGGCCATCATCCTCAATCTTCATGCATGGCATTTGCTTTGGGGTTGAGCTATTCAAAATTGGTTCAAAGATTTAAAACAACAAAATGTAACAGGTATAAATCACTTGTCTGGGCTTGTGTCAGACGAGGAAACAGAATTTGCTTGTGTCGTTTTGTTTTACAGCTCTTTGACTTCCAAACGCAGAGCCACATGAGCACTTCTGTAGCTTCTGTAAATTCTCTTGTATACAGATAGGTGTGCAGTGCTTTGCACATACTCAGGGAAGATTCCAAGGACCTTGTTATCTTTTCATTGAAAAGCATCCATCATGCAGATTAACACTACCTGAGGGTTTTGTCCATCCAGGATAGAGATTTATTTTGACAATAATGCCTGTCAGGAATGAATAACATTAGGGCATACTGTTATTCCCTTTTTTTTTTTAAACATCTTTATGTTATGACATTTTCATTGTGCTCTAATACAGCTGCATGCTGTGGAAGATATTCAGTAGCATATTCTATGAATAAGCCAGACTGTAGAACTTTCATGACCACAAATTTTACTGATTGTATTGTTCTGCCAACTCTAGACAAGAAAAAAATTATTATGCAAGTTCTGCTGATACTGATAACATGTTTATGAGACAATAAAAGTTGGCTCTTCTGAAGGCTAAGGAAAAAAAAAATGGTAAATATGAATACAGGCCCCCAACTGAAGATGAGAGAGCTCAAATGAATGGCCCTGGACATTACACTCAGTGATGGTGGGTGACCAGGTTCACGAAAGAAGTTGAGTTATTTTTAACAAAGTTATTGTAGTCAGAGAAAATCACCAGTTGAAAAGCAATTCTATGGGATCCAGGAAACTCTTGGGTGAAATAACATTTTGTTGTTTATGTCAAAAAAGCCAATACCCTAAAAATATCAAACAAGTCAAACAAGTCAGATGATGGGACCCATTCTATTCACTCTGGCACCTAACCTAACTAGCATGAATCAATTTGTTGATTTATCAGAATAGCTTCTTCTTCCCAATCATTTTGATCTGTATCAAAGATTACTGCCATATCTGCTTTCTTTTATCTTTACTTCAGTTACTGCACTGGCAATAGGTGCTGTACAAACACACAGTGGAGGGCAGTTTTTCTGCTGAGGACCTATGTTCAAACAGACATGACAGCTGACAGGCAGGAGAGGCAAAGAGCTGTCCCTTCCCTGCTTGGCAAGGGAACAGCTCTGCCAGCCTGAGCAAGCAGAGCCAGAGGGAGGCCACACACACCCAGAGCAGGGTCTGTGCCCTCCACTGGTGCTGGTCAGAATACTGAACAGTAACCATACAGCAAAACTCTTCATGTTAGTGGGTTAGAATAAAGAGCAGACCTGGAATTCTGTCTGCTTTTGACCTCAGATTTCTGTCTGTCCTGGCCTCAAAGAAGATCATGGATATAAGCAGCAGTTGCAAGTTTACATTTTTAACTTTCATGCTGTAAAAACCTGACATGCGTAGTCCTCCTTTTTTATTTGGTGAGAATTGCTGTAATATTTGAGTCTGCAAGGGTCTATTGAAAACAGACCCCTGACTAGGAAACAGAGAGTTTAGATGTTATAAACTGCTAGTAATTTATTATTTTGAGATTGGCATATATTTTGGCTAAGTTTAAGTTGGCTGGAGTGATAGTGAGTGATGAAAGATGTTATGGCGGTTGAGAAGTGGCTGAATTCCTTTGTTTCCAGACTTTTCACTTCTTTTTTTTAAGGCGCAGAATGTTTATATAGAAAGTGTAATATTGTTTTATGAGTATTTTCTGGACCCTGCTAAAACCAAGCACTCAAGCTCGGTTCTTTTAACAAAGTGTTTTGTTATGGAATTCCTCTGGGTTTTGATGTTTCTAAATTAGGGTTAAATCAGGTTGGCATGTGGGGGCCATGGGAGCACAGGCCAGAAGTGACAAACTGTCTGATGTCTAGCAGGGTGTACTTCACTCCAGGAGGTGATGTGGTGGCAGGAAGAAAGGACTCCTCAACTGGGCATAAAAAAGCCATAGCATAGGGGCACAAAAAGAGGGGAAGAGGGGATTTTAAGCACTGGGAAGGCTGTCAGCATTTTAAGGCTTGGACATCTTCAGTGCAAGACCCTGCCTGCTCCTCGACTGCTCTCTGGTCCACCCTTGCCTGCATGTTTCCCATGTTTTATTTTCATCATCTGGAATAGGAGCACTTTTAGTCCCATGATTATAAATTATCATTCTTCCTTCCTGATCATCTCTATTTTTCCCTCCAAGACTGTGGTACTTGATGAGCCATGATACACTCAGGAAACAAATTCTTGTTTCTGATATTTCTCTGCCCATTTTCTCTGCATTTATCTCCTCCAAGTTGACTGCTCATAAAACTTGTTGGCTTTCTGCCTTCAGCTTGGCTCACTAAACCCTGGAGTCAGTCTCCAGCCTTTTTGTTTTTACAATAAAAGACAGAGCTCTGAGGCACAGCATCCTGAGATGTAGCAGCAGAGAGAAAACCTTTAAACCATTAAGAAACGGAAGCTGCTAAATTCAATGTTTCATTGCTGAAAGCATCAGGGCTTCCTTCAAGCTGAGTACAAGGAAAAAGAGCAGAGTCTACCAATTCACAAAGCTTACTAGGAATAAGAGTCAGTTTTCTCATTGTGTCATGTGCTCTGTGTTGCAATAACTTTCCAGGTCTGTATTCTCCCATTTAATACTCCACTTTAATGAAGGCCTCACATTGCTACTCTGCTCCTAGTTGTTCACGTTATAATCTTTGTAAACTCCTTCTCCCAAGCAGCACTGAGCACTTCCAGTTCTCAAAAGACAAAGCAAAGTTTATCCTTCCTGTTCTAGCAATGCTAGAGAGCCAAGAAGCCAGTAAGGAAAAACCAAAGCAAAAGAGTTTGTTTCAGACAAATTTAAGAACAAGGCATATTAAACCCTCATCTCTATTAAAGTAAAGGACCAAAGTGCCAGTGGCTTCAACACACATTACATCTTCCAACTATACAATTTAAAATTTTTTTCAAACTATTCAACATATATATAGATTTAGCTTAGCACTGAGAGGTCTCAGCTGGAATACTTTTCACAGTTTTGGGCACTGCGCTTCAAAAAAGATGTGAACCAACTGGAGAGCATCCAGATGAGAGCAACGAGAATGATCAAAGGTCCAGAAAATGTGATGTATGAGGAAAGACCAAAAGAATGGAGTTTGTTTAGACTAGAGAAGAACAGTCTGAGGGGAGACATGACAACAGTCTTCAGACACGTTAGGTTGCTGCAATGGGAAATAAACTGCTCTCAATTTCTACTGGAAGTAGGCTAAAACTCAACAGATTACAATGGAGATTCAGATTAGACTTTAGAAGAAACTTTCTGTTGGTTACAGCAGTTATACCTGAGAAGATAATGCCCATGGAAACTGTGGGATCCCCTTGTTTGAGACTGGGTACTGGTATAGTCTGGTCTGTGGTAGAAGCACGAATAAGACTGATCCTAGTCCTTTTCAGCTACTTCCCCCCATGTTAGAAATGTAGGAGAGAGATTGCAAGTGAAAAAAGCAATTCATATTTTCTGAAGGAATTTGGGCAGGTCTGACCTAAGCAGTCTTGGAACAGGAGATGATTTGCAGCCATAACTACAGGGTTAGTATTATTACCTTGTGGCCATTGCAAATTGTTTGCTACTATCACACTCTGGAAAACAGGGAAAAATAAGATTCTGATTCTTATCTGCTCTAAAGTCCCTACTTATGCTGGATGCTATTCTGGCAGTGGAGGCCTGTGTCAAAGATCTTGAGTGTAAATAAGCATGAAATCCTAAATGTTGTAAAACACACCATCCAGTGATAGATTTCTATGAACTCTGTTATATAGAAAGATTTAATACAGAGAGGAACCCAAACATGTGACACTTCATCAGAAAGCAAAAGATTACATAGTACAACATGATTTTTGGAATGAATTTACAATTAATTTTAACTATAAAATAGAACGAAAAAACCAGTTGAAACTAAGACAAATGCAGGGTGAATTGAAACAAAGTGCCTGATTGATAATTCCAGAGATAATTTGGAATGCAAATTAGGACTTCTGAGGTCCCTTGTTTCAATAGGTGGGGTTTTTTTCTGTTTCTGCTTGTTTGTCTGCTTTTCATTCATAGTGAAAACAAATTTAAAAGGCAAGATTGCAAAAGCCAGCTTTTTCCTCAGTTTTTTTGGTGTTTTCTGCTAAGCAGCCTTGGAGCTACAAAGGTTCACAGTCTTTCACATAGACTCATGCCCTAGAAGTGTTTACAGTGAGAAGAGTCCTTAAAATACATGACCACACAGAGAATCATATAGGATCTTCAGGTGTTTGCATCCTGGTCAGGACTGTGCATGAAGAGGCCTCCCTGCTCGGACAAGCACAGGTCACCGGGTCTGTGGAAATAATGATTTGGTCTGGAGCTGCTATAGGTACTGGCTTTTGAGGAGAGAGTTCTGCAGAGGAGGAACTGTCTCTTTTGGCTGAATGTTTCCAAGGCACAAAGTGGAGGTTTAGAAGGAGTACTGTGATACGAATATCCTCAGCCGGATGACAGAGCTTCCTCTGAAGTTGATGACAGTGTTAACAGTGATCATTTCCAAGTCCAACTCAATGGTACGGGGCCCCTTCACGGGGCGGGTCATCACCAGAGTAGCACTGATTGGTCCTGTTTGCTGTGCATAAAACAGGAGAAAGCTAGTGAGATTGACAAAACTAGTTCTTCAAAACTACTGTCTCACTACAGTCTTCAAGCAGCAAAAATAGATGTTTTCTGTTTCATTGTTTGAAACCACTGCAAGTGATGGGACAGAGTTTCATTTCAGCATTTGGCTTCTTCTCAGTGTAAACTATTACCTTCTACTATTTGTAAAGCCTTTGGGAGCCCTGCACATTGAAGTAGCTATTGAACATAGATGCTTGATATTGCCCAAAAAAGATGAAAACTTGGATCTAGGCTATAAACAAGTAATGATACCTTTTTCTTCATTTATTTGTTTGTTTGTGGTACTCTTTAGTTTGATGTAAAGAACACTGTTACTGTGAAGCAGTGGACACCCAGAAGAAGTTTTATTAACAGAACGTGGAGAACAGGTGTTCCCATGTGAATGGGGCCTGGGTTTGTGGTATATTGTGTATATTGATGGCACAAACCTTACCCTCCAAAGAGAGCTATGAATGTGAAAAGGCACTTCAGAAAACCAGTCCTATATTAAATAGAAGCAGACCTTTGTAATATCTGACCAGAGCAGTGCATTATGTGCATTTAAAAACCAAAGCTGCTGATGTTAAAACCAACTGCAGTTTGTTTTCCATTCCACATAGATACAGTGGGTCCTGTTTTACCTGTCCAGTTTTACCTCAAAACTAGGTGTTTGTTACCTTTGATCAGAGAAGGCTGACATAGCCATGAGGAGGTGCTGGCATGTTGCCTGGTCCATGCCAGGCTGAGTCCCAGAGCCTCAGCAAGGGCACAGTGTCCCTGTCACCTGGCCATGCCTTCCCACTGCCCAGCACCCTCAGCACCTGCTAGGTCAGCTCAGATGAGGGGAAAAGGTCAGTGGGATCAGTAATGACTTTGCAACAGGAAAGCTCTTGTGAGATGTAAATTATTGTAATGGGACTGCTTGTCAATTCAGGATTTTGGAACATTTTCCTTTTCTTACAGTAGGAATCTGAGGTTCCTGTGAGAAATACGTCCTGGAATCTATCCCACTACCCATGTCAGTGAGGGATGGGAACCTTCAGTAGCCATAGAACAGGACTTAATCAACCTCCTGAGTGTCACAGTCCCTTATGGATGTGCCCCACTCTCTGTAGACACCCCTGTAATCTCAGCATGTCGGTAGTCTGGCAAAGATTACTAGGGAGCAAAGAGATCTTCTGAGGTAAACAAATTAAAAAACCTCAGGTAATTACATTTCCTCTAACAGCATCTACATAAAATATGTGTTCTCAGTGAAAAAAATTCATAACAAATGAAGGCAAAGAACCCAGAAAGTCAATTGTTGGCATAAAAGAAAAAAAATTGGTTTTTACTTACTTTTTTGGTTTTCACATTTTTCAATTTCCAATGAAAAAGTTTAATAAAATAGACAAGAAACATTGAGTCTTTTGGTGACAGTTGTTGATTGTCCATCAAATAAAAAACAGTTCTGCACAATAGTTTCTTTTGAGCTTGGGAGACCTGAGCTATTCTTAGACATGGCTACAGCTCTGGGCTTTCCTAAACCTACTGTCTGTCTCATAGGAGAAGCATGTTTGCTTTGGGTAGGTTACTCTCCTGAGATCAGCACACTGCTCTGCACGTCTGTGTGTAAGAAAATGCCTCATACTGAAGGTTTAAGTGATGGCCATGAAAAGCTCAGTTGTGCTATCAGGACATTCAGCTAATGACGAGACACTCCCCGTTTTCCCCCATTGAGCACTAGACTTACCCGCATGTAGAATTCCCTGCCCTCGTTCCCTGATTTGATTTGGAAGATGTAATAGGCTCCAGGGTAGCGAGTTGTTGCTTGCATCTGAAAAATGTCTGAAGGCACAGACCTCCCAGACACCATATCCATCACTCTGTACAGGATGGTGAACGGCTGATCTCTGCATCCAGGGTTTTCAGCTGGACACATGCAGCGGCTGATTGTCAGAGATAGAATTGTCATCAGGGGTAACAAATTGCTGTAATATTTGATTCTTTATATGCTAATATAGGTGTATACATAAATAAATAATGTTGTTGACCAGCTAAAAGAATAAATGAAACTTTTAATGAATTTTCTCACTTTTAGCATTCTCTGTGTTGCTATTCTGGCCTATATCCTGCCTCCTTTTTCTTGTCTTCTTGGCCAAAATACCTTGGCATTCTCCTTAGATCACTCAAAAATGTGAACTTTCTTTGAAGCAGCCCTGCAGGTGCAGAATACTCAGTACATGCTTGTTCGGATAGTAATTTAAACTGAACTGTCCCCAAATTATTATTAGATAATTTCAATGATAGTGCTATGTAAATGTTAGTAATTTTTGTTTCACCAGATTTTTTTATACTACATGAAAATATACAGTAGACATCCTGGATCAAACCAAAGCTCTAACATCAAATACAGTGCCTTAAGGAAGAAGAAGAGAGCAAGCCAAACATAGGACACTTCCACCAACAGTTTCCAATTGTTTGTGACTCAGGGAATCATTGAAACAAAAATTTCTTCTTTCTACTTTTCAACTATTAATGCATTTCTTATCCATCAGCTTTTCCAGCTCCCCACATGAATGTTTGGCATCCACAGCCTCCTGAGGCTTGGAGCTCCACAGCCCCCTTCATCTCTCTGCATGGCCTCTTTCTGACTTCACCTGATGCTCCCAGCTGTTCTACTGAAAGGAGAGCAGCCCGTCAATCCCTGCTCATCCTCCACACCCATCTCAGGGCTTCATATTTGACCCTGTTCATGGCTGACATGCTTTAACTTGGATGTTCTTCACGAGGAAGCTATTCCATACTTTTGATCATCCTCATTGCTTCTTATGAACCTTTATCCAGTTATATTTCTTTTGCCAGGAGGGGAAGGAACTGCACAGTCTTAAAGATGTGTTACACAATAGCATGTGCTCCAAGGATATTCTCTACCTATTAACACTTGAAATTCAGATTGTTTTTCTGACCTCTAGTGAGTACTGCAGATCATGGAACTAGAATCCTCAAATCTCAGTTTGCATGGATTATGATCAAATAAGAAACTATTTGTATGCTGCTCTAACTGTCCTCTAGTATTTTAAAGTACTTCCTAGGCATAAACTAGTTACCATTTGCAGGAAATATTCTTACTAATAAACAGGCTGCATCTGAGAATATGTGAAGTCAGTTAATAATGTGTCTCTTATTGCATCACAATCCTTGCTGCTTTCTCAGCTAACTGGTATCTGTTTTTCCAGTCTAACTTTACATACATCTGAGTATGATATATCATATCATATAGTACCTGGTGACCTGGCAAGGAATTGCAATTTATTATTTTTATAAAGCTTGCCAGTGGTAAAGGTAGCAATAGCATATATGTATAGCTCTTTAGACAGACTTCATGGCTGTGGTGTAAAATTACAGCTTATTTGGTTTACTTTAGATTTTGCTTACTTTACAACTCTCACAGATAGAATTTGCTTTTGTGGCTGTAGGTATGTTACTCACTTCTCATTAATCTGGAGATAAGGCTCCTCGCATCGTACTGGGTCTAAACATTTATATTCTCCTGGGATGTTGAAACATGTTTGCTGTGAAGTGCAGGTGAAGTTTCTTATTTCACATTCATTGATATCTAAAACATAAGGAATGAGAGAATGGCTAAAGGAGGGAAATATGTACAAGATACCACTCCTACAAACTAGTTTCCGTCTTAAAGAATTACGCCAAAATTCAAAAAACTCTTGCACTGTGAAAGGTGGCTTTTTCATAACTGTCCCCTCTTTTAAGACCAGTTTTTACTCCATTCATTTCTGCTTATTAGAGTGCTCCCTCATGCTAAATGCTGAAAAAAAAAAAAAAAAGGGAAAGGAATTGGCTGCTCAAACTCTCCAACCTTAGAGAATGGGAAAAGTAGAGATGTGCAGCCGAGGAGAGAGCATTTGAGGTCTTTCCTGAGTACTGTTTCCTAGCCAATAAACCTTTACTTAAAAGAACCCACCAATTAATCTCATCAGGAATATACATGTAATGACATTCTTACCAGAATTGAATAATTGGCCCCTACAAGTATTTCACTGTGCAATGCCAAGACCAAGCATCTCAATTCTTGAAAACCTCTTTCTAGACACAGGATCCATTTTCTGGTCCCTGAGGGTTTTAATCAGTGCAGGAATGTTACCTTGGCAGCTTCTACTGTCGTCAAGCAAGTTATATCCTGAAGGACAGGTGCAGTAGTAAGAACCAGGCCCATTCACACACTCGTGCTGGCAGAGGAACTCTGAGAAGCTGCATTCGTCCATGTCTGCAGTGGTAAAACAAAGTTTAGTGTCTTTGGCTTTACTGTGAAAAGAGCAGTCCTGCAGGCAGGTGGCCATCCAGACTACTTGCCCATTACATCAGCTGGAGGCTCCCTAGGGCTCTGCAGCAACCTGACAAAATGCTATACAACAAGTTCTTCATTAAACACTTTTTTCCTAAGGAAAGCAAAGCTGCTGCTGAACACAATGTATGGCTTTTATTTATTTATATTCTAATACCTGTCACCAGTTGGCCATGTTTTAATTTCTGTTTTACATCAGAGATATACTCTGACAACAAAGCTGCAGCTGTAATTTAAAAGGAAGGACTTGGCAGTAGTTTGTTTGGTTTTAAAATTTTTTTTATTTTTTCTTTTCCCTTTTTTTTTTGGAGAGAAAGCTTCACTTTCCCAGGACCACATGGGTTCCAGCAGAACTCCTGCAGCCAGCCCTGTCTGTTTTATGCTTCTTAGCCTCTAGTCAGTTACTTCTGAGTCATTCCAGAAAGTCTACAAGAGTACATCCCAGCCTGGGTCAGGCATACTGGGTCCCAGAGACCCAGGAAGCTAGGCAGTCTGTCAAATATCTGACTGAAAGCAGAAACTGTGCTTTTTGCCCCTTGCACCCATGAATTAACCAGTCATTGTGTTCTGCAGAACTGTGCTTGAGTGAGAAAGATGAACTTGAGAGCTGCCCATGGAGGCATGGCTGACTGAGGGGAAAACACATTCAAAGGCACACGGCCCAGAGAGGCTGCCACTAATCATTTCCTTATTTCCCTGTTCAGGGGAAGAAAGAAACAAAGGCCAGAGCCACAGCCAGGAACTCCCAAGTTCTTATTCCCAGCTCTGACATATTGACTCTCCCGGGCAAATCACTTTTACTCTTCAGACTGAATTTCCCTTTCTTCTACACTGGGCTCAGTCCATTTATCCACTTCTGGTGTTTTGTGCAGATGAATTGGAAAGTATTTGAAGTTGAAATATATCCAAGTGGCTTTAGGGCTGAAATCAGATTATCGAAAGGGAGATGAAAGGAACTCTACACCTACATAGTCCTGTTATTGTGTGAGTTTCCCCCATGAGTTCACTGAAATAAACATCTTCTTTTAAATACATGGACTGAGGGCTGACTCCATAAAGTGACTGAGATATCAGGCACCCTCTGGCATGCTGGCCCACACCTCCAGCATATTGGATTTGTATAACTGGTGCTTGGCTGCTGTCAGGTGCTGAGGGACTTAGAGCCCTGAGGGTCCTACATTTCTGTTGTCGAGCCCACAGTGCTCCTGAACACTCCTGTCATTCTGCTGACTATGTGCAGACAACAGGAGGTTGTCATTTCGGACCATATCTAATGCACTTGGAAGACCTCTGTGATTAGGAAATAATGATATTGGGGAAGCCAGATTGAAATCTCTGCCTCTCTCTTTGAATTGGGGCAAGAATGGCTCCCAGGTTCAAGGTAAGTTGGCTGCTAGGCCATGGAATAACCCTGCTCCTGTTGAAGTAAATCTGAATCCTGAGTGTCTCATAAGAATGTCCTCCCAACCAGGCATTCCCTCTGTGAGCCTCAGATGTCTATTTTGCCTCAGATTTCTGGGAAGTGGAAGAAGCTCATCCTGGGAAACTTGACCCTCTTTGTCAAACATTTTCTTGCACAAGATTGTCAGGAAAAGCTTTTCTGCTCTATATCTGGATGGTGGAAAGACCCTTTTGCTGACATTGCTCTCAGACATGGATGAGGCTCAAGCACCACCTTATTGGGCATTGCAATGAACTTAATGAACTTATCTGGTTCAGACCCCCAGGTAGCTCAGGAGGTGAACACATAAAAAACACTGAGTCTAACTTAGAAGAAGAAAATCCATCAGAAAGCAGAACACTAAGTTATTGCAGTCTAAATGTAAATTCTTAAGACCCTTTAGATATTTATTATTTGTTCCTTCCCTTATAATAAGGAGATTTGCAGGAAAAATATCTTGGGAAACACTAATCATGCACACTGCATCTCACATGTCTTCTCTCTCAGAACAGTATGTTACATCTCTTTACTGCAAGTTAAAACTCAAGTATTTTCCAGAGCATTTTTCCTCCCAAAAATATTGGCTGAATTCTCTAATTTTATCAGGCTGATGGAACAATAAGCAAAGAAATAAGTATTGTCTTCAATTAAAATAAAATAATAAAAGAAAAAGAAAAACCACAGAGGAAAAATTACAGTGACATAAGCACAATTTATTCTACTGTGTGCTGAACAGGTCAGCAATAACTGTACTTAGAAATCATATATTGTTTCTAAAGTGAAGCCAGAGCCATACAGGGGAAACTGGGGAAAATTTCAGGCAGAAGTGAGCAGTCGTTAAGAACAAGAGAAATACATGCATTCAACAGACAAATGGAAAAGTGCTTTATATAAAGTATTTCTTTAATCATGGAAGAATGTTCTAGGACTATCTCTACTTGCTCTAATAAAACTTCCTGTTCAGCATTACAAACTGCTTTCCTATGTTTTGCTGTTACCTTGGAGCTTTTGAATATTTAACTTACTTCTTTAAAACAATTTATGGCCCTCCTCCACTGAGCTTTTCTGGGTATTTGCTGAATGCTTTAGCTGGAAAGAAGATCATATGAGTTGCAGCTATACTGACGCTACCATGGACCAAGGCAAATAACTTTTAAAAAAGTATGTACAAAACAATAGCTTTGAAAAAGTAAACTTAATGGAATTAAAGAAACCAAAACAGTAAACTGGAGAGTTACCACTGCAGTTAACTCCATCAGCTTCCAGTTCATAGCCAGGTTCACAGCGGCAGAGAAAAGAGCCATAGGTGTTGACGCACGTCTGAGTGCAAGGGTTTTCACTTGTACATTCATTCACATCTATGGGAAACCAATGCCAAATTCATCAGTGACTTCTCCCCAAACTCCATTTTCATTCTTTTTACTGCAGAGCATTTCAAAGAGATTAGCTACACAGTCAGAATGATTTGTTCTGAAAAAATATAACCAAGTCAGTGTTATTTATTTGGATTCAGATTGATGCCTGGGAATAGCACATTGGAAGCCCAACACGTGTGGCAGGGAAGCATTTTGGGAATATCTTCAATAAAAAAAATAACATGGAAGATGGGGATGAAATTTTTATTGCAATTGTTTCTGTCTTTATCCTGCAATTTGCAAACCATTGAACCAATATTGTCATAACAGACCTGAGAAAAAATGCAGCAGGATTTTCCTGAGAAAGATAATGTAATGATGAGGGGTCGTTATGGATACCTCAGGTTAAGGCAAATATTTTTTTCCTTGTAGGACATTAACAACTTCTGGGCATCATCAGCACAGACCTGCTCCCACAGCATGTGGGAAGATGCTCCCTGCTTTGCTATGGAGACTGTGAAGATGTTGTGTTGACTTTGAGGTAGCACACCACAGCAAAAGATGGTCTAATGCTTGGGATTATAGTCTGGGTCTTGAGAGACTCTGATTTACTGGTCTGATAAAGGTTTCCTGTCTCAGCTGGGTCACACAACCTCAGATTTTAATACCAAATTCAGTGCCTGAATTTGGTAATTCCACTGAATTGAGTGAATTGAGGTTTGGGCCTCTGCATATTTCTTCTGATACACTGGTCATGCTGCATCTGAACCCCTCAGAGGTACTGTAAAACTACAGAAAAACCTGTCTGACAAACCTGTGAACATTTTCAAAAGCAATGCTGGGAGGGTTACTTGTGTTCCAAAAAGCAAGCAAGTTTTAAGGGTGTGGCTGAAGGGGGCCCGAGGTTCAGCCGTGGTTTACCATACACATACCTTGGCACGATCTCCCGTCGTCATTAAGGGTAAAGCCAGGGTTGCACGTACAGGAGTAGGACCCAGGCACGTTGGCACACAGCTGCTGGCAGTAGCCATAGCGACATTCATCTATATCTGTGGGTGGAAGGATGGAAAGTAGAGTGGTCTGCATTTCCATGTGAGATACAAAGCAGCCAGCACACCGAGCCAGCAGTACTGATAACACAGAAATAACCCAGCACACTGGTCATGGACATAACAGCCAAACTTGCAGGCGTTCAGACATGGAGTTAGACTTAAAATATACCTCTCCCCAGTAGAATGTGGTAACGTGGTTTTATCCACATCTGACATTTACAGTGTGTCTGATGAATTGATTGTCATTGCTGTAATCTTCAGTTTAAATCAGGCAGCGCAGTTTGTCCCTTTAAGCAGCTCCCTCAAAGGATACCTGGCAGCACAGGCTGCCAGCACAACCACAGCCAACATTGCAGTGAAATTTTGGCAGAATCCAAATAGAAACCTTCTTTGCCTCCACATATACCAAAGCTGCTCACTGGAATAGCAGTGTTTGTTACTACAGGCTTCTTTTTTTAGTGAGGATATTTTTGAAAGATTATTTTCCAAATAGTCACATTCTCTTTTTCATATGAATTTTTAACTGATAAATTACTTTATAAACAGTTAAGTTAATGCAAAAGAGCAGTTTGGGCTGAATTGCAGCATTAGCAATGCATGCCACTGAGTGCTATGAGCACAAGAAAATCCTGTAAGATATATAAGATGGTAAGTGCTAGAAGATTTTTGCCTCAGAACTAAAAACTAAAATGAAACACCTGGAATAGTTATCCTTTCAAAGCCCTAACATTTCCTTTTGTATCAACTGGCTTTTGATTTACGGAGATTTTTAAAAATGGCTGCTTTAAAGCTTTGAAACTAAATTTATGCAATAGAAAACCCAGTATATTATATGCAGTCAGCAAGATAACCTAAAGGCCAAGTCAGTGGTGGTGAGCACACCAGCAGCAGGCTCCACCAAATCCTACAAAAATAACACAGGTTTTAAGTAAATTAATTCCCCATTGCACTGACACAATGCATTACATTAAGTACATGCTTTGTCTTTTGCAGGACTGTTATCTCAAGAGTGCTACATTTTGAGGATAAGGAGTTCTACACGGCTGCTTCTTTGGGTGGGTCATGGGGATAACTCTGCATTGGCTCCTCTGTGTAAACTTCACAGGATAATTGAAACAGCTAGAAGTGGAGGTTTTGTAATGGTGATTTACTAACACTAATTGGTAATTAGTAATTCCACTGAATTCCACTGCACTACAAACAGTGCACCAAAAAAATCTGTTTCTAACTCCTAACTTGGCCCTCTGATTACAGCAAATATTCCTTTATGGCTTTATGGCAGCAAAAATCAGTTCTCCAAAGCCAGTATAAAGTATGGAAAACTAATACTTCTTTGAAATTTAGGGAAAAATAAAGCAACTCTGAACACAATTTGCTTTTCCTTTTTTGCATTGCCTTGAAATAATCCACCCCATGCTTACTTAAATAGGGCAATACTGGGATGTTATTCCCTATTTTAAATAGCATAATCAGGTACTCAAATCAATTCATCAATGCAGCCATTTCAGTTCTCTGCTATAACCATCATGCAGGAGCGTATTTTAGATTTATGTTCAAATCCTGAATGCTGCATACAACCCTTTCATTTGGCCTGTAACTGGGACAAGTAAATGGGTAACAGAGCAGGTAATGCAGAGCAGAATCTGTCTTCCTTCCCTCCCTCATCCCCACCCTATCACATATGCCTGTACATTCCCCAGCACAAGCTATTTTTTCCCAAGAGAAGTTGGTTTATTAAGGAGCAGTGGCCTTGGAGATTTCTTATCCCAGGGGAACTACAAGACAGGGGCTCCCTGAAGTGGCTCTGGCTGCACAGACCCCAGCTTGGACAGGGCTCAGCCTGGTGCCTGCCAGGTGAATTATACAGCAGCTGCTTGCAGTAGTCAGGAAAGCAGCCATCAATGAGTCCTTCACCGAATTGGTACTAGGGAGAAAGCTGGAAAGTAACTGGAGATGCTCCAGGGAGAAATGGGCAGGGAAAGCCCATTCTCCTTCCAGTGGAGGTGTGACAGGATGGTCCAGCTCTGCAGAGCTGACACCAAACAGCCTGCACTGTAGGGAAAAAACTAATAATGGGCAAGTTTTCTTAAAAAAGTTGTATGCTGATTCCTAGGTCCTACCTGTGTACCTAAAATTAACTTCTACATCATCATCCCATGAGCATGTCAAGTCAGGGGAAAGGGCTGGAGGAGATATGAAAGTCTTGTTTACTGTGCTGTTTGTTGGGAGATGTTTTTTCAACAGGACTGAGCTAAAAGATGAACAGGACATTGCTACAAGGAAAATAATAAAATTGAAATAAAACGCATGGAAGATTGTGAAATGGCACCCAGTCTAGAGGTAATTTTTTTCTCACCCCCAAACAAAATAATTGGTTGACTAAGGATTTACTGCCAGTCCCATTTCTTGGTACCAAATACAGACCCCTTCAGGTCCACACTGTTACAGTAAGGAAAGCACAGGTCTGTTTGGGCAAAAATCTTTATGCACACATGCTTGCAATTGATCTTACGTGAAAGGGGGTCCTTCAGACTAGGAATATGAAAAGCCCAGTTATCACACTATTATGATGCTAGTCATATGGCATTTACATCTACAGTTTTGTCCTGTGAGGGAGTCTCTCTGCCAAACATCTCACTGGCACTTACAGAGACAAAAGACAGTTTCCACATAGCTGAAGGTTTAACTGTGTACTTGCCAAAAGTTCTTAGTGATGTTATTTCAGGGAGTCAGAGGTACACATTCATGGATACTCAGATACCATATATCACATGAGGATTTTACCTAAACACTGGCCTTCTAACAGCCAGTAGCCTTCAGTGCAGGAACAGGTATAGCCCCCCTCAGTATTTATGCAGATCTGGGTGGGGTTACACTGATGAGAATCTGAAGCGCATTCATCTATATCTGCAACACAGAAATACAGAAGGAAAATGTTAGAAATAGCAACAACAAAAGATTTTTCATACTGTTCAGTGTGTACACTACCTCTGTGCACGGAATCAGAGTTTGGAGGAGAAGAAAGAATGACCATAGCCTGAAGGAAAATTCACAATAATAAACATCTGAGGGTAGTGAGAACTCAGGATGCACATCAAATCTTTCAGCTTTGCAGGTGACCCAGTGTTTCAGTTTTTCTCCTCAAGAAAAGTCTCATTTTCTTAAACTTTTTGTTACTTCCACATTTGTTATGTCACTGAGCTGGGATTTCCATGCTACAGGGCAGTGTTCGGTCCCAGGGAGAGGCTGCTGAAAGGGTTGTGCAACCCCACTCAAAAGTAAAAGATGAAGGGGAGTTTGAGAGGTGTACAAACACAACTCAGAGACATCAAAAAAATTATTTCCTACCCCCACCAATGCAAACCATCTCACTGTAATTTTTGAGACAGAAAGTTCAACCAAAAATCAACTTTTACCTGATCAAAAAATGTATACTTCCCTGGAATCAATTTCCTGACAATAATACTATTTTCTTTTAATTTTTCCCCCCATCTTTATTTGGTTTAATGTATTTGGGTTTTTATTACAACCCCTTAGGGTGTTTTCGTTGTGGGCTTGGTATTTTTGTTTTGTTTTGTTTTTTGTTTGGTTTTTTTTTTGTTTTTTTGTTTTGTTTCTTGGGGGTTTTTTTTTCGGTTTTTTTTGGGGTTTTTTTGGTTTTTTTTTTTTTTTTTTTGCAAAGGAGGTGAATAGCATTCCTACATTTATATAAGCCAGGACCCTGGAACCTAACTGATTAAAAATGCCTTTCAGAGTCAGAAGTTCATTTTGAATTAGGCCTTGCTCAATATCTTTCCTGATGTTTCAGGCGTCAGGTTTGCCTCTAGATGTCAGGAATGGAAATGCCAAAAGATAAATTGTGTCATTTTTCCAGCCAACCTAAATTTCTATGTTTTATTTATTGATACCTAACTATTTTTTATTCCAGCATACTGTGCATTGGCCTCTGCTGAAGCACTATGTCATCGTAGCAATGCTACTCCCTTGATCCTCCCCTGATTCTTATTAACCCAGACTTTGTTAGGTCATGACTGAAAGTATCTCACCAATGCCCTAGGCTGGAGCAGGCAGCAGAGGGCAGGAATTACATCTCTGTGTCTACCCCCAAGGCAGCAAGCACAGCTGTACAATGCTAGCAGTCATGAAATAACTGATCCAGTCTACCACAGCAGTATATCTAACATGTTCAGATATTATAAATAAATCCATACATATTATACATATGGAGAAAGTCTAGAGTTCTTATCTTGCCAGCATCTGTACTGGAGCAATTTATGGTGAGTCAAGGCTGGTAAGATAACAAGAGGGGCACAATTAGAGGTAATTAACTCTGTCAGAAATTGGTTCCCATGTATTTATTGGCCAGATGAAGGTTGGCAAAATGGTGGGGGAAGTGGGAAAAGGGTAAGATAACAAGTCTAGACTATATAGGTCCATAAATATGTTGCTCAGTTCTGCCACTGCTTGTACGATTGGGCTAAAAATCTGGATCCTCCCTTCATAACATATCACACATAATTGGTAGTATATAAACAGAGATTTTATCTAACCATAACTTTAATAATAACGACATTAATGTTTTCTAAATGGAAAAGCTTTCTATTTGTCATGCCTGCTTATTGTTTTAGGAGTGGTACCTTGGGATCTGGCCAATTCTGCTTTTTTTTAATCTGCACTAAGCTTAAAAAGGAGATTTTTCATTTTCCATGTTCCCTGCTTCCAGTAATATTAATAGGTGAAGTTAAAACAGAATGAGGGTCATGGTCTCACCACATATGGTAGTAAGACTATTTGAAGATGACAGATCCTCCACTCTTCTGTGGTGCATTTTTCTTGCAGGGGTACAATGTCTTTCACTTAAAGCAACGGGTGCCTATGGGATTGGTTTTGCTCCTAAGGCATCCTTGTAGCAGTTGTTTGAGCTCCACCCCAGAGAAGTAAGATGTTGATCCTATTCCATGTGCTTAATAAAAAGCAGATTTGTTTGCTTACTCCCAGTCTTCACCTTTTGTGGTGGTATTGGAAGTGTATTTCATTTGAATGCAGCATTTTTTACAATGGAGGCCTCCTGTGGAATTTCTGCCAGAAAACCTGATGATCCTGAAGTTGTCTATGCAGAATACCTTGACTCCTCACATTTTGCACTGAATAGTACCTTGGTGACTTCACTAGAGAAGTTTTATGCAACCAATAGGTATAAACAGCTTTACTGGTAAATCTTGGTCAGGCCTGAGTGGGCACACTCAGTTCTGTACTTCATGTCTGGCATTCTCTAAGATTGCCCCTTACCATGAGGTGCCATTAAACTCTGACTGACCCAGCCAATACAGTCAAATAAAGTATTTTTGGCAAGCAGCCTTCACAGTTGAAACAGGTAGTATAATCCCAGGCTGTCTGCCCTGGATTATCCACATTATATGAGCTTACTAAGTGAAAGCAGATATTTGCACATTGAAAAAACTATTGGTGCAACAATTGGCCAGACATTAGGTATCTTCTTGAAGGATATCAGACCTGGGAGACAGAGGGTGTCTTGCCCAGCCCATTTATACAGAGCAGCATATGGTAAGAGCAGATGTGGTTGGTAAAGTCAAAACTAGACATTTGGAAGGGAAATGAAAAAAGCTCCAAACAATCCCAGATTATTTCCACTGGAGAGAAAACAAGCCATAGAACTTCAAGGGATTGCCTATAATGGATAGACATAGAAGTTACATTAAAATACTTCCAAGGCATTTTCGTTTGAATGGAAAATTGCAAGAGGTTGCAAGTCGAACACGACAATCCATCAAAAAGGTGTGAATAATTTATTCGTGTGGTTGCAAAGCTTATTTCTGTCCCATTTAAGCATAAATCTTAGGTGTCTTCATGCTCTGGGACCTCGAAGCCCATTTGTACTATCTCTGCGTCTGTGATGGGTCATACACAATACTTGAGCAAAACTGTGATGCTAATTGTACATTAATATAGATTTTCAATACTTTTGTAGGTTCAAAGCAGATAAGACAAATTCAGAGAACAAAAAACTGTTAACTCAATGCAAGGATGCACCCTGAGGTGCATTTTTCTGAAGTTTGGAAGAGCATGTCTGGCACAGCCCAACCTGTGTCACAGTCTTCACCATGGACGAAATACTGCAAGGAGTTGTCATCTGAGCCCCTAAGTAAAGTCTAATCAGCTGGAGAGCAGAAGAGTTATTAAAGAGGAGCATGCTAGCAAGAAACCCTAGAAACCCACTGCCCTGCATTCAAGATGTTAACGAATTTTGATGTTTGATGATTTCAGCATCAGTGCCATGAAAGCATCAGGGGCTGTTACCCAACACTGATAATCCAAGGATGATTTTCATTACACCAAACCTGCTTGTAGTTATCTTTCATCACCATGATCTCCAGAAAATCTTACCTGCATCCAACAGCAAGTCTAGTTTTTAATAATAGCTACTGTTAGGGGAATACCTCTTGTGATTTTGGCTAGATGACTCAGTATATCGCAACAAAAAAGAATTACTGTGAGGTGGATTGGGAAGGAAATACAAATTAGATCTGTCTTCAGTGAAGATAGACTAAATACCTGGTGGTTACTGTGCAGGACAAGGAGCCAGCACAGATACACTGACCACACTGTAGCTCATGGGCTGAGAATTTATCTTTTGGGAACTCTTCCTTGCTTTTCATCTTCCATCACACCCTGCTTCCTATTTGAAAAACGGGGATTAGAAAATCCATAAAAATCCATTATCTCTGCCATAGTCCAGTCTCCCTCACTGTTTAGCACCTAAAACTCTTCAGGACAGGGCTTGTCCTCTTACGTGCAAGCACTTTTCACAGTGAGTCTATTTTTATTTGATGCCTTCCAGTCCTAATATAAACCAAACTGGACTACAAAACCCTGCAATATCCCACTTGGTGATAAATACCAATGTACCTGGATTTTAACAAGGAAATTCAAGACTAAGGAATTAAAGGACAAGCCTGTGAACAAAACAGAAACAGGGGAAGGTCAAAGACCTTTTTGTCTTGTAGTCTCTCATGTACAGCCTGCCCCTCTTATATGAACATTTCAAAATACCACTTTTTCAGAAATTTTATGCAGACTACATTGGCTAGTGAGATCTAAAATAAAAGATTAACCATCATTCCGAAAGCATTATTAGTTCTACTAGAGGACTTCAGAAGCATCAAAATTTCTTTCAGCTAAATTCTATGGTACTCAGAACGTTGCTGTTCTACCCTATGTTGCATGGAACCTCAAAGATTCTGGTAGTTACTGAAGCAGAAAGAGAATTATTGATGTAGTCCATGACAAATTAAAAGTATTATCTGTTTTTCACACCCCTTCTTACCTTTACAGACAGGACTGTGAGTGTTGCTGTAAAATTACATATGAAAAAAAAAATGAGGATGTTAAAGTTTATCCAACCTGATAATTTTGAACAAATTCAGATTTTCCCAAATGACTAGTGACTCTGAGTGACTCCTTTGAGCCTTTGAGAGATCAGTTGTTCAGCACTTTGTAAGCCCACTAGAGAAACCAAGGCAGGATAGATGGATCGCTGTTCAAAACTTCTCTTGCCAAGGAATGCTTGGCCAAAGCTGGCTCTAGTTGTTTCAGCTCTTGATTATCCTGCTGTGTGCTATTAAATTAGTGGTCATCTATATTCTCTCACCCATCCTTCCAGTTGTATTCACTTCTCTTACCCATCTTTCCAGTTGCTGTATTCACATTACTGCTCCCACAGCTAATTCCAAAGGCAGAAGTTCGGGCAGGACTCCAGACAAATTAAAATCTGACTTGAATTGGGAACAACTCACTTTGTTATTTCCCAGAAGAATACTGAGAGCAACCACATGGCCCATCCACACCACTGCTCTCTGCCTCCTAAGAAATACCACCTACAATGAGCAGAACCTCATGTCTCCAAGCCATGAGTTTTAAAGATCTCTGGGCTACTGACAGAACGAGAGAATAGGTAGATGTCATCTCCATATCCATTTGTAAGGAAACATGTGCTGCCAGAGCTGAAGCCTGAACGCTCCAAAATTAACCACGTCTCTCTCTCTTAGACCAGTGTGTTTGCCTTAAAAAATTATGGCCTGTGGTGGTTTGGTTTAGCAGCTCTGGGGTGTGATGTTGACTTTACTTGACATTTTGACAAGAGGTGAGGTGGCTGGGGCAATGGGGTTTCATGTGGGGATTGCAAGGGTGGAGAAAGGTTTTTTTTGTATTTCTGGCTGGCTGCCTGCCTTTTGTAGGATGTGATGTGCTGATGCTTTGTTTTTATTGGTACAGATTGTATTTTTAATGGATGACGGGATGCCTAGTGACTGGTTAGGTATCACTTACAATGTCAAAATAAATACATGAACTAATTGTGTTTAGCATATAAATTACTGGCTTTGTGTTTTATCATCTTTAAAAGCTAATATTAATGGATATTAGTGGATTCTTTAGAATTTAGCCACATCATAGTACAATGAATGAAATTTTAAATTCACAGCCCATAAATTAAAAAAAAAAGAAATAGTTTAAAAGCCATGCATACACAAAAAAAGGGGCAGCATATTAATATAGAAAGGAAACCTAGATGTGAAACTGCAGCACAACACTACATGTCACCAGGAAGGATAATTCTTATCAGGAGATTTTTTTTTGGTACTGACTTATGTCCACCCAGAATGCAGGACTGAGACTACTCTTATTTATATCAATAATATTGCAAGAAATCACAGCATAAAAAGAAAACCAGCACTCTAATCCCTTGAATTAAGACCAGACATATTCAGTACTTCCCAAACCAAAGAGACTAAGACTAGGAGTTCAATAATCTCAGGAGAGAATCATAAATGTGGAATTCTGAGGATCTGGTTTTGGCCCACTGTTTTCCACATTTGTGATAAAATGCAGATGATCACAAGCTGGTGAAGTTAAGAACTAAAATGTCAAATTAAGTCTTATAAGAAAGTATTTTGCTAGGTATGGTGGGCACATTTGAAAGTGTTTTTCAAGACAGATAAATGCAGTCATATATCAAGATTAAAAAATGTCGGTCCAAAAAATAATTCTGGGGTTGTTACAGATAATCACTTGAACATGAACTTTTCCTGACATCATGTTGCTGAAAAGACAAGCATAACCCTGAGAACACTGAATAGACACAGGAAATTGTTCCTACCACTGTACATTGAATTAGCGCAATAATTACTGAAATACATTTCTGGTGTCAACACTTCAAAAACTGATATTGCAAAGAGATACCAAGAGATTCCAAAGAGTTATTCCAAGCCACAAAAGTTTATCTTAGAGCAAGATAATGCTCCATTTAGAAATCTATTTAAGAAAAGGTTCAAGGTATATTTGCGTGTGAGCTGTAAGCCTCTTCATAGAAACTATGATCTTATCTGGAGATGGTCACTAAAGCCAAAGCAAAAGACATTAGATGTTATTCAGTGTTTAGAAATCAAATTCGAAATAAAAATAAGACACATGCTTTAGTGCTTCTGATTCAGCCTCTGAAAAACATAAAGCACATGGTAGATGGTGCATGGAACCTCAGAAGTTTCCAGTAGTTACTGAAGCAGAAAGAGAATTCTTGATGTAGTCAATGGCAAATTAAAAGAATTGTCTTGCTTTCACACCTCTTCTTACCCTTACAGATAGGACTGTGAATATTGCTGTGAAATTACATATGAAAAAATTAGGGAGTTAAAGATTGTTCCTGTAGTTTAGGGCCTTATACCTCAACAGTATTTATTCTCTCAAACAGACTTCAGAACACCATTTGATGGGTAAGGATCTGTGTCCTGGATCACAAAAAATGCAGATTATGTGGTCAAAGCAGTGTCTTAAAGTGTTCACTGAATAATTTAATGCCCTTCAACGTTTAGTTATTTTTATCTATATCCATAACCATCATACCTGAGATTTTCTGTTTGCCTTACCTCATTTTCCATTTCCTAAAAACTGATTTTTAGTGAGAGAAATTGTATCTCTAATGCTTTCAGTAACTTCAGAAATATGTGGAAAACATAGAAAATGTTATTAACATTTTTGTGCTAGAAGATGTTAAGTCATCAGCCTGAGTATGTTGGGCACACCAACCACTTTCCTTTCAGTATACACACATAAAAAAGTGATTGCTTCTTTATGAAGGATAAACCAAGTAAAAAAGAATCCAAGTTATTACCAAAGACAATTTGTTGAATCAAAGAGCCTCAAGAGGACTAAACTGCAGGTTAGAGGATGTGTTCATGCAGGAAATAGTAGATTTTTCAACACTCTAAGTAACTTTAAGAGGTGGATAGTCAGGGGAAGAAGCCAGCAGAAAACATGGGAGTTCCTGCCCTCTGGAAAGTGTGGTTCAAAAACTGTAAGCAAGGACTGCTTTTCTTCTGCTCAGAAAAAAAAAAAAGGTTTGTGCATAAACGGGACTTTAGGCATTAAAGCATACAGAAGGAAACAAAGTCCTTAAGATCAACTGATCAGTTCAGAGACTTTTCAGAGCCCTTCAAAGTCCAGAGGTAGGAAAAGGTTTTCTTGACAAAAAGCTACTTTTAAAGGAAAAAAAAATCTTGGTACTTATGAGCATGTGATTGAATACCACATGACAGACTAAATGCACAGAGTGGAAAGTTTACCAAGGAGGTTCCATCCCAAGAAGATGATTTGCACCTGCCCCAACAGGAACAAGGGAGGCTATTGTCCTTCAGTCCATCCACTGGTGTTGGAAGTGGTGGGATCTGTGACTGCACTTACCCCTGCACAGGCGTGGTCTGTGCTCAGAGCACTCTGACCATTCCACTCCCTCCATGGCAGCACTGTCCCAGCTGGCTGACAATGGAATAATAGCACTAGCAGAGAGCTGTCATGGAAGGATATGGGCTTATCATCTCTGAGCTAGAACCACGCTCTTGGAGACTATGACAATTAGAAGTGAAACTTTGCTTGGACTCTGTGATGAAGGCAGAAGCCAATGTGGACAGCAGATTTCCAAGACAATATGCTTTTGGCAATGTGTGCTGTTTCACAGATGGACTGTTACATTTTGTTCTCTTTGGAACATATTTAGTATGCATGACTTCCTTTCTTAAGTAATGAATTCTGATAATCGTGCTACAAATTTCTGTGGGTCACAGTAGTAGCTATGGCTGTGTTTCCTTCTTTTGATCAACCATTGACAAAAGTGAATGTGTTTTTGCCATCATGATTATTTGAGAGCCACTAGCACCATGGGGTTCAACATAGTAATACTGAAGATTAATTTGACAGTTGTGAGAGCACATGTCTTGCAGATTGGAAAATATTTGCCATGGAAAATCTTCTCCCTTTTACAGGGAGTTGTGGGTGATTTTGGGGCCCTATGTCTTTATTTTATTCTGTCTGTGCTTTAGTCCCACTGTTTTACTGTCACAACCCCAGGAGCTAACCCAGCTCTTAAGATGCAATGTTCTGGAAGAGAGGCTCAAAGCTGAGAGCTCGTTCCAGAATCTCTGTCTGCTCAAACACTAAAGCTCATTCGGTCATTTATAACCCTCAGGGCTCCATTTTAAAATAATACAAAGATTGGATGTCTGTATTTTATAGGCATAATTTCAGGCCAGGACTAAACATCCGAGCTCAGTAACATGGGTATCAGTTCCAAGATTACTTGGAACAGAGCACTTTCCCCAAACTTCTCCCCCACTCCTTATTTGGATACTGAAAAATAATTTCCTCAGTAGTAGATTTTTACTCAGTGAAATCACATGTTTTCTCAAAACTTTTTTTTCTCAAGATAATTACATTTGATAAGAAAAGGGAAGAAATAACAATGCCACATTCCTAAAGTGCAGACTGAAGCCAAATTCAGACTGCTGCTGTGTGGGGTCAGTGTTTTTTCCAAGGACAACCGACCCCGCTGAGCTTGGACACAATCCAAGATCAACTCCCTAAACACCTGTTTAATTGCATATGTCACTGTCTGAGGACTGGCCATTGATTGCTGAATTAATTTTTTATCTGCATCTCATATGCATTAGGTTATTGGCTGATGACTAAACAAGGATTAAAATGGGTTTTTTCACACAGAGGGTCAGTCTGGAAATGGATACTAAATTAGTGTGAGGCATGAATCTGTAATTCTGCTCCCTCTGCCTGGTATGAAAATTGCTCAACATGTGTCACAGGTTCTAGGTCTCCTGCCAGCTATCTGAGCCTTTCCTTAGCAAGCACACTTTTCGTATTACTCAAAGATGAAAAACAACAGCTAAACTGTGAAGGACTTTGCTCTTCGAACAAAGTTCTAGTTCTAGTCCTACTTTTGTGGCTGAGATTTACAGGATAGCCATGCAAAGAAGTGCATAGTAAGGGGATTAAAGGGCCAGCAGCCTCTCCCCTCTCTGCTCAGAACAGATCTGTGTGTGATCCAAACACTTGGCATCACCTACGTCACCACAGATCCTCACTCTCACAATTCCCAGGGCTCCCTGTTGGTACAAGATCACAGCCACTTGTGTGGACTATTCCTGGTGTCCCATGAGAGATTTTGCACAAATGCACAGGCAATATGCTGACTCTGGGATAAAAAATTAGACAAGTTACTAATCTCAACCAAGAGCTTTGCTTAAAGATGGAAACTCCATGGACTGGAACATAGCTGTATTCTCTTGATTCATTATTTCCTGCTTCAGGTTCTGCACATCTTATGAAATGTATGATCAGTGCATTTGATTTGGGAATTTCAGCTATTTTTCTGCTGCAGTCATTCTATGTCAAACAGCTGCAGTACAGCAGAACAAGAATGACCCAGGTATCCTGCTGAAGTGAGGTAGACACATTACCATTCCACTGATGACACTGAACCTGCTGAATTGGGAGGCACGAAGAAGTTTTTGCTCAACATGATTTTATTTTCATCATCAGGAATATATTTTTCAGCTGAATAAATGTAGTGTTATTGTGGTTTCTCAAAATTGCCTATTTTGTATGATCACATGCTACACTGTGATCTCCTGGGCGGGTGGTAAGGATAAGGTGAGTCAGTGAGGTTTTATTGAGAATACTCCCAGCTGCTGGGAAGTTATCTAAGTAGCACTTTCTATTGCAATGGAAAGAAAAAAAGTGCAGTCAGAGCCAGGAAATGCACACTCAGAAATAAGAAAAAAGATCCTTAAAATCATCAGTTTGCTGCATGATATGAAATAGTCTCATGTAAGAATCTCTAGAGAAGGCTTATAAAATTTTACAGGATTAGAGCTATTAATAGTGAAGAAATGAATTTTCTATGGCTGAATTGTATATTTTCTCTGCAATACTATGGGTTAGTTAAAAAAGACCCTGGAAGAAAAAAATATATCAAAAATATATGCACTTAAAGCATTATTTATAAAGCTTTTAAACATGTCGGTCAAATGCTATTGGCTTCTCCTCCAAAATTTTCTTACAAAGACTTTTCTGTTAGAGTACAGAACATGAGAGAACTAAAAGCAGAGAACTGCTATTCCCACTTTTGTTCCCTGGGGAGCTTTGAGAAATCTCAAGCACAAATAGTCCAGCCAGCTGGTTTAGCCAATTGGTGGTCAGTTTACATTTCCTCTAATAAGTGAACTTCTTGACCGTACATTTTAACTGAGTCATTAAGAGCTCCTTTTCCAAGTGTTTTGGCAGCCTAGAGAGGTCTGGGACTGTGAGTAAACCACAATAACTAGTAAAGAAGAGAACAGTCCGACTTTTAATGTGGCAGAAGAAATTTATCCAAATGGACCCAGAAATTAAAGCTACAGTGAAAACAAAGGGATACAAATATCCACCTGCAGGTTATAACAGAAGCTTTTATTGGAAAGGCTGCTTCTTCCATTAAAATGCAGCCACTTTGGATGTGCAACATCAAGTGTGTTGTGCAAACAACTGAAAATACAAGTGAGATTCTAGGTGAGTAATATGTACATACTCATTGAGATAATTCAAAATGAATGCTGTAGTCACTCTCACAGGATAACTTGAATTCTTCAATATATATGAAAAAAAGGCAACAAGGGATCTCAATCATGGGAAACTGGAAGAGTAATATGGGATTTATCACTAACTGATCTCTCACAAAAGCTTCAGCCATAATCACCAGCATCACATTCAGGCTGGATTCAAAACTGCTTGGCTTAAGCATACAAGGAGGCACCAGCTGGAGGTGGCATGGCTGTAGATTGCCTCATGTCACTTGAAACTGTGTGAGTCGTGCACATATACAATGGGCACTTTGACTTTCTCCAAAAGGCTCTTACCTTATTCCCTCAACCTAGCCATTAAAACCAGGGAAAAGAGTTTGGGTTGCAGAATGTGTGTCTGGAAGCTCATAGAGTGAAGTAGAAATAATTACCAGAAATGTAAGATTTTTTTCAGTTTTTCAGTGAAATGAATCTTCAGTTTCATGGAGAGAAAATTCAGTCAAGACCATCCAGATTAATATCTCTGTTTCATGCCAGGATCAATACAGAGGAAGAGGATCTGCTCTTATCTCAAATGATTCATTGATTGACAGGTGGGGGTCAAGATTCCTGCAAATGTTAGGTAACTTTTATTGGAAATTTTCTTTGCTGCTGTTTCAGCCTCACATCTTGTCCTGTCTGGGAGTTTTACAACTATCTAGTATTTGTCACGGGCCTGCTCAAAACTGGCAGTTCTAGGGGCTAAACAAAACACAACTTTCTGCCTCTAAAGGCTCAGCACATCTCCTTTGAGATCTTGCTATATCAGAATGTCACAAATCTTGAAATTTTCTGTCTTAATTTAGGCCCTAAAGGTAACGGAATGGGGAGAGAGAGAGAGAGAGAGAGAGAGCTGTCTGAGATGAAATACTTCTTTTTCCAGAGAGCCATGAACTGAAAGTAAGGAGAGCAGGAAAACTGCCAGTAGACATCCACATCACACACTAATTGGAACAAAGTAAACCTCCCATATCCACACAGTTTTCATTTATCCAGGACGGTTTGCAACCCAGTTGGCTGGCGGCAATTTTTGGAACATTACAAGAAAATGTAGTTCAAGCAGCGAATGCCAAATCTGAGTTAAAGCCAGTTATTTGAGCACGGCTTATAGGCATTTTCCAATGATCACCACCACTGAAATAAATAAATAGATGGCTTGCTATGTATACACTCAGAGGGGAATGTTGCCCAACATTCATAGCTCTTTGCTATTAAGAGTAATGAGGACACAGCTGTCTGAGTCTGGAAGCCAGTATTTGCAGATATTTTTCTTCTCCACTGGCTTTCTTCCACTACCCATTCTTTGCTTATAAAAGAGTCCAAAAGGTCCTAACATTTATACAAGAATTACCTTGGCTCTGTGGTGTTTTTGAGATTGCCATAAAGCATGCTGACACATGGACAGATTTGAAACTCAGATGAAATATGAAGAACAATTTTCTCCCCTGATAAGGTTCCTGATGCCCTTAATGCTAAGCATAACACTCTATTTAGTCAATCATGACAGCTCCTGGAGCAGTTGGCAGGAGTTGCTGCCATGGGCAGAGATCTGAAGGTCTCCCTTCTTGAAAAGGACTTCTAATTCTCATTGCAGACCCTGGAGTTGTGATGTGAGTTTTGAGTCACACTTAACTGGTCAGCTACACAGAGCCTCCAAAATAAATATAAAAGCACCCCGCCCCATCCAAAGACCTTACATCCCTTTAAAATCAGTGCTAAAATTCATAGTTGTAGTGGTAAAGAGAATATAATTTCATTTTATGGGAGCCTCCAATACATTAAAGGCTAGAACCGGTATCAAACACAGGCTACTGCACTTCAGGCACTGCGCTTTCAGAACTGTGGGACAAGGCATGTTGAAGTTGACTTCTGTAAGTCATGTGGTCCCAGCCTCCACTCAAAGCAGGGACAATTCAGTCAGGCTGCTCAGGGCCTTTTCCAGTTGAGGTTTGAATTTCTCCAAGGGTACAACCTTTAGCTATAAAGTTTTTGAACCTCTGTTCCAGTGTTTGACCACCTTCACTCTAATAGCATTTCTCCTGATAGCTCATAAAAATTTCCTATGTTGCAACTTTTGCCCATTCTGGGCACCTCTGGGCACCTCTGGGATGGATCTGGCTTCATCTTCTCTACACACTCACATTAGACAGTGGAAGGCAGCAAGCAGTACAGTTCCCTCATAAGCAGTACAATTCCCTCATAAGCCTCATGCTCTTAAGGCAGGTTAAATCCACTTCTCTCAACCTCTCCTTGTATGACATGTGCTGCCACCCTCTAACCACCACAGTAGTCCTTTGCTGCACGTCCTACAGTGCTCCCAGCTCTTTTTTATGCCAGGAAATCAGAATGATTGGGGGAATTGGGTGTCTGTGAAGGCAACAGAAATCGACTGCACGTTGAATTTTTCCCTGAAGGTAGTTAAGAGAAAAATACTTAAATGTGAATCTGCTTAATTTAGTAGTAAGTGTTGAGGTCAGTGAACTATTTCATTGTATGCTGAACAAAGAACCAGACTGCACTACTCACACATACAGAACTGCACACTTTTGTCCCCAGATTTTCAAGGTAAGCCTACCTTCTTTATACCAGAAGTCAGAAATTCCTAACTGGTGCTAGAAGCTGACCAGACTAGCCACATAACCAGTGTCACAGGCTGTCCCACCAGCTCTCACATTATCCATGAAAGCTCAGAAAGACACATGTTCACACGGAGCATTCCCAAGCCAAATGGTTAATTTCCAAGTGGCCTGGCCTGGAAAAAAAGCCCCATATTCTCCTTAGGTAATTAAAAAAAAGTAAATAAATAAATAGAAGAGTCAATGTTCCTAACCAGCAGGAACATTTAATCTCTGTGATTATTCCTGGAGCAAACTCCTGCTTTTACTCTCTAGAAGGCACATCCCAGTGAATTTTCCATCATGTGGGCCTGCTGTACTGGAAAGTTAATTTACATTTTTTTTCTTTACCATAGTACTTTCTTTTCTTTTCTTTTTTAGCCCCTTATTGCCACAAGGTCTCAGGTCATACTGAGTCACACAAGGGAGCAGCTCCATTTTAGAAGGCACAGTCTCCAGGACAGAAGCGGGCATAGCAAATTCTTGGCATGACTAGCATTCTACAATTCATAATCTTTCTAAGAATCTCCAAGCAGATACTGTGGACAGTGCTTAGTTTAGCATTTCATGTCCCTCCCCAGGTCAAAGGGAATGAGATGTAGATGGATCACGTATTTCTGAAATAGTTTCATGTCCCAAACTTCTAGATGTTAGCTTGCAGTTTTTGTGGAGCAGAATATGACAGCATTTTGCATCTTTAGATGATGCACATCACTTACCAGCTCCAGAATGCATGTGACCCGCTGGGGCATTAATGGATGTACTGCAAATTATCAGCTGCTCATTATCTTTAGAGGTATTATCTCTAGTCTCTACGACACAACTATGCCATAGTTCTCTGGACTCAAATCTATATTGGGGCTTATTGCCTGAGTGACATGGAGATAAATGTTTAAATTCTTTTAATTGAATTCATGGGCAGTATTTGAAGTTTTATGTGCAATCCTGTAAAATTCTCTTATACCACTTTTCATCTATAACTAGATAAATCTCTTGAAAATGTTAATGAGAACAAATTTTGTCCCAAAATGCAATGTACCACTTGAGAAACATAATACAGGTTTTAAAGAACTCTATCTTCAAACAGCACTGATTTAGTGGGGAAGAGCACCTCCTTTCTAAAGCTGGCATGCTACAGTCTTTTGGGATGAGTGCATGAAATCAACTGATCGCTGTCAATGCACAGTTCTGGGCTATTCCATGACAAAGCCGGCCCTGTTTTTAATTAAAATAATTTCAATCTGCTTCTGAAATAAAGCTCCAGATGCAGTGCTTAGTGATTTGCTGGCAATAAGTGTTGTATATATTGCTGCAGTCTACCTCTGAAGAACAGGAGCATGATCCAAGGCTGCTCCAGCCTATGCTGGGTTTGGGATTCCCCACAGGGTTTGCAATGGCAGGAAATTAGCAGCATGCTATGGCTTTGGGATCACATCTCCTCTCCCTGGCCTGGTTCCCGCTCCAGGATTAAGGAGTGGCAGTCTGGCAAACGCACTCTGCACTGCTCCAAGATTCCTCCTTTGGAAAGGGGATGTCAGGCTACCCGTTTAAGCTATTGCAGCTTTGCATTGCTCAGCCACAGTGACAATAAATGTTAAATGGGTGGAGGCTCTTACCCATACTATGAGCTTTTCTCTGCAGAATTAGATAAAGCATACTGTCTTCTTTTGTGCCTCTGTGCACACTGCAAACTGGAAATATATCAGAGGCTGAAAAGTACAGCAGCATACACCTGACAATATCTATCACACCCCCAACTTGTGTGAGACTCTTTCTTGCTAAAAATTGTTCCAGGCAGCTTTTAAATGATTCTACTGTTACATTTTGTACTATTCCTCCACTACAACATACCTAGTGTGTTCTTGTATAACCTGATACACTGCAGTGCCATAAAGGGTTTTACTATTCAGTCTGAAAATAATTTTCCTTCCTTTCAGTAAATTATAGCCTATTAAGCAATAATCATTCTTTTGTACCACTCACCATACAAACTTCTGCTTCTCTGTCATTTACAGTTCCAACTACTGTCATCTTACCCTAAGTTTTACAGTACACTTAACTCTTTTGATCAAAGTCAGCCTCAGTAATGCCCCAGCCTGCTGCTGCTCTATACTGAGATTTCCATAAACTTGTCTACATATATCTGGTAGTAAAATACTTACATCTAATATCAGTAAGTTGGAGCCATTCTCAACAGAACATACTGAAGTACTATTTGCTCTCTGTTCTGGAATGAGAAGTCTTAGCAACACTGCCAGAAACTGCCTAATGCTACACTGCTCTTGATATCACTGCCTTCTATTGATCATCTTCCACCAGATGACCATGTGTTAGGTTACCTTTCCACCTACTGCTGAGTTCCAGTCCCTTAATTTCCTGATCACAATTGAGCTTTCCTAGACTTCTGCGTACCACTGTTTATGCAATCTTCCCATTCAATGTTACCTACAGATATGCTGGTTAACAAAACCAGTTAATGCCTTTGATCCAACCAGCAATTTACTGGCTCACAAGTTAATGCTTCATTTACTTAGGGAGCTGAATGGAAAACAAGAATTTTACTGTACAAAAAAAAAAAAAAAAAAAAAAAGGAAAAAACCAGAAAATAAAAGCAAGCTCAAAAATATTATAAAAAAGCAGACATTAAAATTATTTTAAGGAAAAAAACCAAAAGGAAACAAAAAAAACCCCAAAACACCACAGTCTCAGACCAAGCAGCAGATTGTGGATTCTTTCAGACCCTGCAAGTTTATGTGCATTCCTCTCCCTCTCCTCCTAGACTCTCCCTGTTTAGCTGAAGTACTTCTTTTATTTTCAGTATCTGAATGCTTCATGAGTACAAACAGATTTATTCTCACTGTAGTGGCATGTTACAATGGCTCTCTGACATAGAGCTAATGCATTGAAAAAACAAGAAAATTTTCCATATGGACTTAGAAGTTTACATGTTCAAACTTGCAGATGCCCAAGAGAAGACACCATTCACACCCCAACTTTCAGTAAATGCTAAAGGTCTCTGCCTGAAAACTTAGACCCCTCAAGAGTTTCCAGATGATTGCTTGGATATCGAGATTCCTCAGAGAAGTAATCAGTTCTGAAAGCAACATTGAGCAAAGAGGTCTGAGGTTGCACTGTCAGCCTGTGACAAAGGCTGCAGACCAGACCAGTGGGCATTTATGTGCTAAACTCCCACAAAAGATGTAGGTCAGTGAGAGCAGGGGACTTAACCAAACTTCAGGGACCTGGGCCTGCATTTCAGGTGTCCTGACACCTCTGCTACTGCCTGTCCTCTGGACAATCCTTCTCACACTGCAGTGAGCACCACAGAGCACCTGCAACCATGAGTTACAGTTGAAAGGAGAGAAGGTTTTGCTGGTGTTAAAAATGAAGATGGATTTCAGCACATCTTGTCATCCTCAATGGGCAGAACATCCCAACTAAGAGGTGGAATGCTGAAACAACTGCCCTGAACTGGGCTGGTTGTAACTCATATTTATCTTCTAGTAGCTTTATTTTATTTGAAAAATTCTCTCATGCCATTGAATTAGTAAAATGGAAGGCAGAGAACTGGCAGATTAAGGGGTCAGAGCAGGTTAAACTCCACGCAACATCTTACTCTAGGCAGCTCTTCTATTTCAGTATGGCAGCTCTGTCATGGGTTGGGTGTTTTAGGGACATGACAAAAGAACAGTGCCAGCACATTATCACTTTCTATAGAGTCTGGCAAAACATATGGGCCATTTGGCTGATTTATACTGGCAAAGAAGAGAATTAATATTTTCTATATATTTTGGCTTAACATCTATATTGTGACATACAACCATGGCCAATTTCAGTCTGGAACCAAATGAAAAGAAACAAGACTGACCCAAAAAATATAAGGGAGAAGCCAAGAAAAACAGTGACTTTTAAGTCATTGAGAACACTGCCATCTCTAGGCATTGTGGGTGATGCAAATATATGCAAAAATTAACACGGGCCTGAGTAGAGTGCTGGTGCTATGAAGGGCACTGAAATAAATCAGCCTTCCAGGTGGGGTGAGATTATCATGTACTGAACTCTGCACATTATGCCACAGGAAGGTAGAGAAAGTGTCACTCATAGGAAAGTGAGAGAAAAACAAGCCAAAGAGCTGACAGGCTGGGGAAGGGTACTCATGGCACCTGTCAGTTCTCCACCATTGTTAAGTGACTTGATTTTCTTTCAAGCCCTGGAATTGTGTAGTTGGTAGGACTGTCTTGCATGACAGCTATTCCATAAAGGAAAGCTCATGAAATCTACTCCAGAGCATACAGAGCTAATCAGTACATAGTGGCTTTAACTGATTTGGCACTGCTGAAATCCCTGGAAGTAAGACTTAATAAAGTCAAAGTGGAAACAAAGCCCCACATATCAAACCACTGTTACCAGTGAGTCTAAGGAATCACTCAGAGATTAATGGCAGGGGTGTGAGCCCTGCCCTGGCCTGCACATGCCAGAGGAAATGGCAGGCTGGGCACAATTACTGTTTCTCTGAATTGAGTCAGATATAACCTCCTGCCAGCTAACTCTGGGTGACAACTGAAGTCTGTGTATTGTTTGGCTCAGAGCCCAGTGACCAATAACCCCCAATTCAGAGACCAAGCATAACTGAGGCCTTTAAACCAGAGTATAGGTTAAACTTCTTTTCCTTGCATACTCTTTCCCTCTGTAGTCCACAAATCTCAAGGGAGATGAGATTCCTTCGTTCTTGCCACTTTGTATACCAAAGTATCATACAGTTCCAAGAAAGAGGGAAAATTGAAACACATCTTGTAATAGAGAGGTCCAGTCTACAAAGATTTTAACCTTCCTGTGTCTGGACCGTAGCCTGCACATCTAACAAGACGTAGACACTGACCCTGCTGTGCTTATGCCCCTTCTCTGCACACAAACCCATTTATGTTATGTAACATGACCCATTCTCATTCAGCTGTCCCCCTCAGTACGCCACTCCTGTACTTCCCCCCTGTAAAAAAGAAATTAGAAAACTTTCAATCACTCCTGAATGGCAGATGCACGCTTCCACAGACAGAATCAGTTTAGCTCAAGGTAAAGTTGAAACCAAATTCAAACACTCCTGGTGGTCACAATTTTTAATCATAAGATGATGGTCTGGCCACCTGTCTATTCTGACCTCGAAATGTCAAGGAATGTCACAAAATCTAGGAAATCCTTATTGGGGTATCAGTATTTTACCAGGAGAAAAATATGGTACCTGACTCCCTGACCATAAGATACTTATGGTTAGGTTCAAGACAGCTTAACTTAAACCTAATAAATTCACTACAACAACTCCTACTTTAAGAACTTCACCAGTCTATAGAGACTGTAATCATGGGTCTAAGTGTTTTTGTCTCCAGTTGTTGTCCAGTTACCTACCCAGTATGACTGTAGTTCATTCAAGTTTAGTTGTGGGTATACTATAGTTGTATTTATTCTGTTTTCACTTTTCACATCATCACACATAAATACAGTCAGTGAGTGGAGCTTGAAAGGCGCTGACATGCACAATGATGGGCTTGCTCCTCCTGTTACACTTTGGATACTCAGGAGCCTGCTATTTTTCATTCCAATGCACAGAGTGCCCGTTTGCTTAATAACATACCAGCATTATTGGCTTGCATGTTATATTTCTTGGTTCAATTCTACTAATTTCTTTGTTAGTAGCAGAAGTTTCACAAATAAATGAAGCATTTGCCTGTGCTTTAACCACCAGACTGTACTCCTCCCACACTGCACTTAGGGAGGAATGAAAGCAGGAACAAGCCAAGCCACAGCAGGCTCAGTTTACCTTACTACAGATTGATATGTACAGCAGCTTTTTCTATCAAGCTGACTTCTCTACCACAAATGGATTGACTTCTGTGAAAAACAGCATTTCAACTCTCATTCCCCATGGCAAGCAGGACAGGATACCTTTACTGATGGTCAAATTTCTGTAGGAATGAATCTACTGATGGACCCTACTGTAGGGGCTGAATGAGTCTTGCCTTTCCTCAGCCCCAGCCCAGCCTCTGTGCTGCAATGGTTTCCTGAGGGAGGAAGGAGCTCTGACTGTTTGCAGATGTACCTGGTAACTCATGATTATTTTATAGTCAGCTCGTCATTACCTTACAAAGATTGTTGAGATTGTGAATAGATCAGGCAATCAGATCAGAAGCACAGAAGCTGGATCTAAAAGATTTATAGTTATGTTTGTCTGGAGCTATACAATGTGGGTTTATCCAGTGGGACAGGATTATGTTAAGTATGTCTGTACTCCAAGATGTTAATGATCTTTTTTCATTGCTCTCCTGACATATGGTCTTGTACCTTAATGTATATAGGTTTTATTTTCCACATGTTTATTTTACCTGGTTTGTCTAGTCTCATTACATTAAATAACCAAGAGGAAACCATATTGAGTTTTGCTAAAACATGAAAAAAATTCAGCATAAGTAGAAGATGATGGAAAAACTCCAGGATCAAATAGCTGCTGAAAACTTTTGCAGCACAGATATTCCTGAAGCAAACTGGAGATATGGGAAAAGGGCTTGGACTTCCTCTCTTCTCTGATCTATGCAGAAACATAGACAAAAGTGGCCACTGAATTCCAGCCAGGTTAGTGCACTGATGTCGTGGCTTAGGAATGGTGCTTTCCAATTTAGTACTCCCACTAAAAAACCCTCAGGCTGGTCCCCCTCCCCCAGGTTGAGACAAGAATTACTTACTGGAAACAGCGATGAGATAAGAAAATGAACAATAACAGCAACAATATTAATGTTACAATTAATACTACAAGAAGAGAGTGATTCACATGCAAAAATGCTCACTGCAGCCTGTGACAATAAACAACCCTGGATGAATTTTCTCAGCTGGAAGGAACGCCTTCTTCCTGGAGGACACAGTCCCTTTGCCCATCCCCAGCAATGACATGGTGGGGGTAGAGAATAATCTCTGGGTCCTGGCTGTGCCCCCTCCCAGCTACTGCAAAAAATGAACCCTGTCCTGCCTGGAACCAGGACAGCTGGGGAAGTAACTGAAGTAACCATGTCTTACCTTGAGCTTCACTGCTGTAGAGTTATTAAACTGGACCTTTTCCTCCTGTCTGTGTATCTTTACATGATACATGCCTGGAAGTCACCTCCACACCTATCATCCCCTTATGAATTACCCTGAGTATAGTCCTGAAAATGAATAAAATTTCACTTGAGCTCCAAAATACCCAGCACAGAATCACAGAATAATTTGGGCTGGAAAAGATCTCTGAGACCATTGAGTCCAACCTTTGACTATGTTGTCCCCTAGCCCATGGTACTGAGTGCCACATCCAGCTGTTTCTTAAATATTTCCAGGGATGGTAATGCCAGGAATGGCACACTTTATGGCAAAGCCAGGAACTGAACCCAAACTCCTCCAACCCAAGCCTTAACCACCAACTATAAACTCTTGAGAGGAAACTTTTCCATTGCTATGGCAGGAGGTCTCAATTCATGTTTCCTCATAGAAAGCCCATCAGGAAAACCATACTACATGTAAAAGCTACATATCATGGCCCTTAATTTAATCAGGAGCTGTCAACAATTACCTGTACTTCCAGAAGTCTGAGCTCAGCCTCTTGCAGAATCTGTTCTCATGTAATCTTTTCTGGTTAATTTGGGCATGATGGCAGTCATTCCCTAACAGGGATCATGCATAGCCTCCAGGAACTGGCCCTCTGGAGCAGCAAAAGAGATTGTCTCACAGACCAAGACGAAAAGGGAAAGACATAGAGCTGAACCAAATAGGGTTAAAAATAGGCAGTGGCAGGAGTGGATGCTATTTGTCTTTACTTTATATAAACTCTTCTAAGGCATAATCTCCTTCCTGCATTTCCCTACTTTTCTTCCTCCTGTTTCTATATGCCCAGAGAAGTCACTAGGAAAGTCATTAGGAGAAGGCAGCCTGGCTTGGTGGCTAAACCATTGGATAAGGAACTCTGGGCTCTATCCCAGCACAGCCATGAGCCTGATGCAAGACCTGGGCACCTCCTTTCAGTTCTCTGTCTCTTAATTTCCCTCCCCTTTCTCCACACCGGCACATCTGGTTCCTTCATTTTGCTTGAAAACTCATCTAGACATAGGCTGCTCTTAATGAGGTTGGGCACAAGGCAGGGCAATACAATTGCAGGCTTGGATCTGGGGTTTAGGTATGCTTGTAATATAAATGATAGTGATCTAAAACCCATCTGTGCAAAGGTAATCTTTTGAAATCTTTTGTTTCACTCCACAAATGTAGGACTGGGGACCCATAGATGGGGAATGTAGGAGGTCCTGCCAGTCTTTGAGAAATGAGGAAAGCTGAAGCAATGACTACTGCACAAATGGGGCATGAAAAACAAGTCTCTCTTACACTTAGAGACAGCATCCTTCCATTTCCTACTTCCTTTTACCTTTTGCTTTAAAAATAACAATTATGATTTTTTAAAATTACCTCCTCTTCCCTCCTCCCTTCTCTCTGTCTCTAGGTCATACACATCTTGCCTTATGCTTCTACTTTTCCTAACATTTACCTCTCTGTCTTTGAGGTCTGCTTTCTCTGATCTCTCTATTCAACCCACTCCAACCCCATCATCTCCTCACATTGTGAGTTTGCATTAATTGGAGAGAAAGCAATAATAAGAGCCCACCCAGTACAATTCTTTCCACAATGCCCAGAAGGATCTGTGTTTGAGGCATGTTTTGAAGATCATTGTAAATCAGGAAACAGCAAGGTGGAGTGAAAGGAAACTGGAAAGAGCTCTCAGCTTACGAATGTATAATGCAAGAACACAGGCCCTCACTCCAGTAAACTGGAGCCAACAATTACTAGACCAAGTTCCTTGAGCAAAAAGTCATTATTATGACTAACCCATTCTGTATTTATAGAGAAGTAATGTTAGAAGATAAACAGTTCAAACAGTACTCTTGCACTAGATGTTCTTTGCTTTTTTCTGTATGTGGTCTTTTTGCTGTATGTGGTCTTTTATTCCAACATTAATTGTGGTTATAAATCATTCCCAACCTGCTTTGGAATGATTTACAAAAGCTCTGTGCTGTTGAAAACACTGACCACTTACATATACAAAATATAAAGCACCCAGCAACTCCAGGGGTAAAAAATACCATGAATCAAACCCACAGAAAACTTAAGAAGTAATTATCATTAAAATATTTCTCTGTCTGCTACCACAAATGGCTACAGGTACTTCTGCAGCACACAGAGGACACTGGAGAGGGCAAAGCCATCACTGACAGGTGTCTTTGAGAGGCACTTGAACCAGGAAAAGTTTTGTTTTCACAAATGACAAGATCTGGAGAGGAAAGAATCTTGGCAAGACTGAGTGGTGATCAGGATAGGGAAGGATTGTGGACACTTAACCACTGCTTATGACCATCCAGGCCAGAAAAGAAGAGGCCAGAAAGCTTAAAAGGGAGAAGAATGGGTTATATTTCTGTTTTTTTCTGCATTGAAACATATCAGCCCCATGAGGGGGAATGTTATGTGAGCAACCAGGGGTGCACATTCCCTTGAGAGCCAAGGAATGTGGGGCCTTGGCAGGCAGGCCAGGTGCCAGACTGGGACAGAGCAACCTTCTTGCAGCCTCCCTACATTTCGTGGAGAGGTAGAAAAAAAGAAAGAACTTGTTAAAACTCACACAACTTTCAGATCAAATTTTTGTCCTGTTTCACTTTGGAAGTCTCTTAAACAATCTCAGTGCTTCCAAGCTGAGGCTGCAAAGTTCATTGTAAAAGTTCCCTAAATCTACCTGTTTTGATTATTCTGATTTGTGTGGAGCAGACCAGACAGTATAATTCAGAGGTTTCAATTCCACTTTCATTTCAACACTTCTTTTCTACCAACTACCCCATTTCCTGCATAATCTATAGCAAAGTGAGCAAAATGAAACCACTCCTGGAAATCTAAAAATTATTAGATAAAATAACAGGTTGATCAATTTGCTAAGATGAAAAGGACTAGAGGCAATTTTCAAAGGACCAGACAGTAAAAATGCCTTTTTAAAATTTTTTAAATTTTCCAGTCAGTATTACTTTGGATGTTGGTTGGAAAATATATTTTTCCCACACCTTGGAAAGTACAATGATTCAAATACAGAAAATGTGTCCCTAGGCAACTGAATTTAACTCCAGACTTTCAAGGCCCCTATGAAGCTTTTGTGGTCTCCTCAGTAGGAAAACAAAGAAAGTGCATCATCTGCAACCAAGTCCCACCAGAAATTTTAGACAATAGGGCAGAATAAGCCCAAAAGACAAGGCAGCTTTAGCTCTTGTGTTTTTCTGCAGCAGTTTTCAAGTAAGTGCTGTTCCTTAGTGTAAAGAGATGCAAAATTTTCTGCTGAAAGCTCATGGCTTCTCTGGTTTCTTGTCAAGACCAGCTCACATAAAGCCAAGAAATGAATGAAGTTTCCCTAGGCCCCATCTAACACTTCAAATGAAGGGCCACCTTCTCTCTCAGGAACAGAATCACAAGCATAAAAAGCCTGACAGATCACCTGCCATCAGACTATTGTTTATCACATTAAAACATTACTTCTTTCATGAAAGTGGCTTTTCTGCTTAAATAATAGGATTGAATAATATCTTAGTTTGTATTGAATAATGATGATATGAAACACACATCTCGTATCCTTAAAAAAAATTGGACTTCCAAATACTGGGCTTGACTGCTGCAATAACTGAAGGAAAACTGCAGGACAATTGTTTCTCCAATGCCAGACAAACTTTAATATAAATGAAAATATAGAAGAAAGATTTCTACTACTTACCAGCACACTGATTGTTTTCATCCAACTGGAAACCAAATCTGCAAATCAGAGGTCTTGTAACAGTAGGGTAGTTAGGAACAGGGCCTGGTGCTGGGGGCGGTGGATAAACATTGGAATAAGGACTCAGATATGGAGATCGATACACTGGGTTTGTTCGGGGGACACATAAATAGCCACCATTCTGGTTGACACACACCATGTCTCCTCTGCAGGCCTCAGGAATAGTCCGACATTCATCAATATCTGGAATGAAATTGCAAAAGTTTAAAGAGTCATTGCTCCTCAATGGGACCCATAAAAAAAATTAACATGTTTTTTGCAAAACATTGCAAAAAAATATTATATTCTCCATCACAATGGCTAATCCTTCCTTATGGAGCCTCACTTTGAAGTTAGATTGTACTAAAACAGGAAACATCCCTTATAATCAACATATCTTGTGATCTACGCATTTTATTTCACTATTAGAGGACAGAGGGAGAGGACAAGGCTTGCTTTGCTATTCCATAGAAGTTTGGTTTAAATGCTGATTCACACATGGCTGCAGAATGCTACTGCCTGTTCCTGCTAGAGGGTCTGTCCAAACCACAACATGCAGATCAGGATTTCAGAAACTGATGGTTTGGTCTGCCCAGCTGTGAAATTTGGATCCTGCTTTGGAAGTTCCGAGTTTCCTCCCATAGAAAAAGTTAGGGATGCTCAGATCCGGGGACACAGTTCAGCAACAGTCTCAATCAAAGCAAGAAAGAGGCCTCTCTTTCTTGCTTTAATTGAGATTGTTGCTGAATTAAATTTAGAAAGATACAACTTGTTTAGCCAAAGTGAACATTCCCCTGGTTCTTGGGCCACAGAAACAGCAGGCTATGGCAGGGCAAACAATCTGCTGCAGGGTTTTCCCTTTTTGTTTGGGTGACGTTATTGCATGTAGAAGATGCTGCCCTGGAGACTGAATGCCATTGACAAAAAGATGCTACTGTGCAAAGCACAGATTTCCTTACACTACCTCAACTTACTAGAAGTTTCAGTGCTGAGAATGGAAGATTATCTGAGCCTGCAGGTAGAGACAGGCAACAAAGACAATAAATCCTGAGTTTGAAGGAGAAAGAAAAGGAGGGTGAACATCCTTTGGCAGCTATACTGAGCTCCTATTAAATGCACCATTGTTGTTTGAGTAGCCCTGACAACCTGTTAGTATCTCAACAATGTCAAAGATCAATGCTATGTAAAGACACACACATATTTATATATACACATATTTTTGTATATACATGTATACAAACACACACATTTGTCACACAGTAAGAACTTTTCAACTAGAACATAGCAAGAGAAACACAATGTTAACTCAATAAATTCAGGATTTCTGAACCCAAATTTAAATGTATTGATTTAATTAAAGTCTTACCTAAGCATTGCCCAGAAGTACGGTCCAAGTCAAACCCATTAGTGCATTGCTGCTAAAAAGAGAGAAAAAAGGACACTCATTGACTGTGAAATGAGAGGTTTGCAGAGTCAAATGTTCATCTGGATTATTATGATTAGTACAATTGTTCAGCATGGTACAGAACGTCGAAATAAAGTCCCTTCCCCAGAGGAAAGTCAGCAAGGCATGAACTGAGGCTTCAGCACATGTTCCAGCCCCCAGCTGAGGAGTGGCACACGCAGGTGGTGGCAGTGTCAGGCTGCTCCTCTGCCCAGGGGTCACCAGTGTGCAATGTGTTATGAGCTGTTGGCACAGAATTACAGTCTTCTAGTTTGGGGTCTTGTTTTTGCGAGAACAGGGGGGTTAATCACAAAGGTTACTTGCTACATCTCTCACAGGCTCTAAAGCTCCCCAGACAGCCCATTCAGCACACAATATGTTAGACATTGACTGATCCAGAGCCACAGTTGAAACATAACAAGATTAATAAAAATAAAGCTCTTCCTTTCCACCAAACCTTGTAATTTTTAGAGGATAAATCTTTAGATAACATGTTATAGGCATTCAAGGTTATGGAAGCCTTGTCCCTTCCTATTCTGTGGTGCTGGTCATTATCAGGGCTGCAGCCTTGAGTCTTCAGTACCTCTTCAGTGACTTCAGTATTTCTAAATGGATGAAAGTCCTAGTGATGATGGTTTCAAAGCCTGTTAAAATGATTTCCTGTTCTTCCTAAATTTTGACTGGGCCTCCAGCTATTTAGTAAGGGGACAAGAAATTGACACAAGCACAGGATCTTCCAATAAATAGGTTGTACTAAGGAATGTAAGCAAAAGATATCCAGGAAACAGGAACCACTGAAGCAACCAGAGGGATGAGTGTGTTCAAGATTCTTCCCATTTTTGTTGATTCTTAATGATAAGGACACTTATTTTTGGACTTTATGGAAGAAATGAGTGGAAGAGTAAAGTACTTAATTGACGTTTGGAAAAGTAGTAAGTTTTATATGGGAGACCAAGAGTTAGAGGGGTGAGTGAGTGGAAGCGGGTCATTGCAGGACCTAGGGACAGGACATGAAGTGAAACACATGGCACTGTTTGGACTGCACCGGCCACTTGCACATATGAATACACAAAACCACTGCAGATGTGTCAGACAAGTATGGAGGAATTCTGCCTTCATTTATATTGGCATTCCAAGATGTTTCAGTATCATGTTGTGGAAAGCCAAGATATTCAAATGGGAGAATGTATAATCACCCTCATGTTTTAAAGAATGCACGTACTCTATCTTTGTTCTCCTTTTTGCATACATACACTATATCTAGGTTAGCTGGAAAAGCTGAAATAGTTTTAAATAAAATTATTATGTTTTGATCAATAAACAATGATTCAGAAACACTGAATCTACTGTAGAACTGGTTTCAACAACTTTCTAGAAAAGATTCCAATATTGTCAAAATTACCAGTTTCAGTATCTCAGAAAGAACTCATTGCTGTCGTTTCAGCTTCAAGTTGCTTTTTCAAAGCAACTTCAAAAATCAATTTATGTTACAAGATGTTTTTATAAAAACTACAATGTAAATGGTATTTTTAAATTATAAAAACAAACCCTTAAAGACATCTCAAAAATTCTCCAGGGGCACGGAAAGCATTTCCCATACAGATCCAATATTCACAAAAATATTAATAAGCATGCCCTATGCAGGAAATTTTCAATGTAAGAGAAGAAAAACAACTACATTTCAAACACTTTTGGCAACAATATTTAGAAACACAGCTCTGGACAGCGAATAGATCTGGACTACCAAGTAGAAATCCAAACAACATGCCTTTAGGAACAGTTTTTCCTGATTGAAAGTTACTTGGAGCCCAAGCACACAAAGAACTAATAATTCTGCTATTTCAAGAACTGGACTGCTTTACTTCCATCCACCGTCTTGAACAGAAATGGGTTTGGGCATAAGTGAAAGTAAGTCATTCAGGATCACTGTCCAAGATTAAACAATCTTAAGACATGGCCCTGCTAAACACAGAAAATGTGTATTTATATGAATGAATTTTCCAAATATGGATGTTTCTCACAATAGAACTGAGCAGTCTCTGGTCTCATGGGATAGTTTTTCTTATTTCCTGTTCCAGAAGTGCTCAGTTTAGAGGCAGAATCAGATTTTCATTCAGGTCCAGGTTTCTACAGGGATATTTTGCTGAGCTGGCAAGGATGAGTCAATAAGCTCAATCCATGTTGAACTCCAGAATTCTGCTGGCTCCAAGTTCTCCCCTCTAAACCCTTAGACCACACAACTTCCTTTTCATGTAAACCCCAGACCACAGAGCTTCCTATCCACCTGCTAGCCAGTTAAGTTTCATGCCATATAGCACTTCAGTACAAAACAGTACATACATCTCTGCATCTCACCTGTGCTTTTCCAGGGCTTGAAAGGCAGACAGCCAGTGTGAAAGCAGTCAGTATCCTGTAATGTGCATAGAAAATAGGCTGAAAACCTTCTGATATCCAGGCTTATTACATATAATTAAATACATATGGACCAATTAATTTCTAGTGACACTTCAGTGTATTCCACAGTTTGTTAACATGAATTTGGCCTCTGGAGAAGGTGTAATATAACTGTGGGCCAGATTCAGGTCTCAGAGCCAGTGACTCTGATGGTACTTTGGTTTTATGTAACTGGGATTGAAACCAGACTGTACATGTCTATGGACTAATCTAATTTTTATGACACCCCATGCAGCAGCTGTTAAATGAACAAGTGTGCAATATTCAATAAAGTGGTGTTGCCCCTCTCTGACACCTTTCTTTTGCAAAAATGAAAGCTTTTCTTGCACACTGTGCACGTTTTACAGATGGGTAAACCAGAGCAAGGCCCTGCCTGAGCTCACAGTGAGAAGCGTTGGCAGGGCTGCAGGCACGTCACGCAGGAGGTCCTGAATCCAAGCCAGCTGCTCCAACCGCTAAACCGCATTTCATCCCCAGGAGGCTCTATCTGAGATGAATCCATTTTCTTGGGGCCAGATTCTGTCCCTTTACTTAGTCTTGAAGGAGACACACTGTGCCAGGTCACCAGCTACCAGAAGCTGTTATCTTCAATGGAGCCTTCCCCAGGTACATCATCTTCACATCTAGTGGTCCCTACTGGGTCTCACTCCACTGCAACTGAAAGAAGAGGATCCCTTGCTAAAAGAGCCCTACACCTATTTTTGGAGCTCCTTACATGGAACATAAAAATTATGGTCAAATAACCTCCCACCTCCAAATATTTGCTAAGAGATAGAAAACCACGAAAGCACAATCAGAAACTACTTTTTTCTAGGTCCTCTGGATTTCAGTGTTTTGCTACTGATTTGTATAAAACTTCCCGGTACCATTAGACCCACACCTTGCTTATCTTGGATTGTAATTCTAAATGGCAATTGTATACAATACATTCCTACAAAACCAGTACAGGAAGCAGGGGATATTTTAGATAGCCTTAGTTTTCCTACCCATGTGAGCTGCCAATTTTCTCTCTTAGAGCTGTCCCTGATTTCCAGAGTGCAAACTGAGCTGCTGAGAAAGACCTACAAATGCATCAGACAAAACCACACACAATGACCGACACATTACAACAAATTTGTTTTAAATGAGGAGACGGGGACAAGCTCTGAAAAGTAAACATAAACCCTAAAATGGTTGTTCATAGTGCTTTGGAGACAGATTGTGCTTGTTGGCAACTTTTGAGTGACAAGGAAAGGCAAATTCTGCACAGAGTTTTCCTTAGAGTCCAATGTAAAGCATTTGAACTACAATTTTATCCATTTAGGATTGCACTTAATTTATTGATTCCTCAAACCTTTTTGAAGAGATTTAAAAGTATGCACTTCTATAAAGACTGCATGCATGCAGCAAGAACAGCACCGGGAGGGAATACAACAGGTTATAGCAGAAGACTGACATATGCAGCAACTGGGCTATGCTGCACATCGCTGCAGGACAGTGCACGATAACAAAATACCCCATAAAACAGTCAGACAAAACTGAAACATTTTTAGACAGTCTTTAGTTTCCTTTACTACGAGATGATATATTATTTCCTCTTAATGGAGGGAGTGACCTTACTGCCTCATACGTGTTCTGTCTGCAGCCATGATCCCAATTTACTCCTTACTTTAGATCTAAAATCCCCTCAAGAACTATTAACAGACATGCAGCACAGCCTATCAACACTATATGCAGCTGGTCACAGTAGCTCGCCCAGCAGGCAAAATATTTTAAACTAGTAATTAACTTCTGCAATAGTAACTAATTAAGTTCAATCAATCAATCAATCACTGTAGCCAGTGGGATCCTTGCTGCTGCAGTTCAGCACTCCCGCAGATGCGCAGAGTAAAAGCACAGATCAAGAAGGAACTCGTCAGACACAGCACAGCTTTAATAACAGGCAGATCGTCTTTCCCCACCTCTGACCATTGAGATCCCGTCTCTTTGCAAATGGCTTTTGCAAGTGGATTGGCATAACATGTCCCTGCCACAGCTATTTTCCACAAGTAGTTTTCCCGTCAGTAAATAAAGAAGTTTCATGCATACCACTTACCTTCTTAATCCTTGCATGTCCAAAACCGATGGGGAAAGGTAGAAAAAACCCAGAGTCTGTGCTGATGAATAACTAGAAAGTTTTCCAAACATTACCCTCTGCTAGCACTTCAGTTCCTCTGTCATTTATAGTCCAAAGAATGAAATGGCAAGTAATGGAGAAGATCAGGAGCCGTCTGTACCTCCTCAGACACTGGAGAGAATACAGAGAAAGCACCTGGTTTTGCTTAGTTCTCTTCTGTAATTCAGCATTAAACCAATTGGAGGAGGAATGTTAAAAATGAACACTTCATTTTCTAAGTATGTTAAACAATGCAAATGGGGGCCTCAGCCTGGGACAGCTGGTTTAGATTACAAAGCTCACCAACTGGCTAGACTCCTCACAACAACCTCGAGGAGCCTGCCAGGATAAAACACTAACAGCTTGAAGGAAAGCCTCTCCCGCTGCAAACTTCACAGTTAAATGTGCCTCAGAGCAGAGAGCACCGTTATTGGACAGAAACCCTTATCAAGGGACTGGAGAAGGGAAGGGATTGTTTTCCTTGCTCTGAGAACAAAAAAAGTCAGGCTTTTTTGGAGGCCCTCTAGCTGGTGTCCTGGACAATGAATATGCAACACTCGCTGCTCTGTGCCAATGGTGTACTGATGAAAGGTCTGACCCTCTGGGAGGTGAATAACTAGAATTCATGATGATCACAGCTACAGGAACTATATTGCTTGGGGATTATTTGAAAACAGGAATAAACAAATTAAACATTCAAAGGAAAACAAATGGTTTGTCTGCAAACACTGGCCCTTCTTAAACTGACCCCATGCTTAAGGGAGCAGTTTATGATATGAAATATTTCTTCAGAAAAAGCATAACTTGCAGATCTCCAGTTATGACTGAAGAGGAAGGAAATAAAGTGCTTTTTCAGGTGTTTTGCAACTTTGCCACAGGCAGAGCTTTAGTAGGTCAAGCAGAACATTTATGGGATGTAAAAGGTAAGCAATCAGATGCAGCAAAGATTATAGTAGATCCAAAGATGAACACTGAAATTAAACACAGACTGGGGCATTAAACAGCTAGTTTGAATTTCTGTTGAGTGTCCCATTTGAGAAAACCCTTTATTTCTACACAACCTGAAATTATTATCATACATCTCTGTGTACCAGATTGAGAAACAGAAGTACAGTTGATATAACAGATAATAATAAAATTAGCCTCTAAGCATCGACATCCAGCTTCAGATACAAAGATTGAGCTGCTTCGGGGGTCCTGAGCCCCCACAGGTTGTATTGGGGCCAATGGGAAGCTCAAGAGCTCTGTATCTTGTTAACTGGCTATAATTGTCCAAATTATCTTTCAAAAATGACAGCATCAGAGGCTCTGGGCCATTTCTGAGTTTGTCTCTCAGTGACTTGCTTGCATCACTTGCACTGCATGGAAAATTAAACACTCACCTGGAACCATTCAGTAGCTACACATTTGCAGATAAACAAGAACCAATTTACTTACTTTAAATAAAGTTCCCAAAAGCCTAACAAAAATTCCCACAAGTGGCTTCTGAAGCTGCTGGGCATGTTGTGAAGGAGTTCTGTCATGGGTCAGAAAGCAGGCAAGAGAGGATAGAAAGCAAAGACCAGGAAAATTTTCATTATGGTGAATGTTTAACAATGAGTATTCTCACTGCTCTATACCACCAGAGTTTCTCAATACACTCAGTAACCTGGAGAGCTAACAGATGTAAGAGTAGTAGTGCTTACTGTATGTTAGAAGTGTGAAAATCTACTGAAACAACAAGAAACAGCTTTACAGGAGAGCAAATGCTCTGTGAATCCAGCTGTGTGGATGAAGAGCTTGCTTCATCTGATGATACTTCACTTGCTAATCCACTGAATTTTTCTACAATCACATGGTAAAATCATTGCACGCATGCCAGAACCACTGTATGAGTGCAACACCAGTCTGCTCCCAAATAATTGCCTCAGAGTTCTGATCCATCAGCCAACTGGCAGAGGTGCTCCAGCCCTGGAGACAGGAGGTGAATCCAGATCTCATCACCTAAGGGGCTCCCTTAAGAAGAAATACTGTACAAATGTTTTGGTTTTTCCTGTCTCCATCTGACAGCTGGAGTGGATAAAAACCAGAGAAGAAAAAGTGTACCAAACCACAACCTGGGCTAGTTTACAGCATGGTGACTGTTTTTTTTCCAAAATAAAAGGATTTGATGTTGTGGCTAAGTGGAATTTCTGCAGTACCTTTCTGTAACTATCATCAGTCACAAAACAATGAGATGCAGCCACAGCCTTTTCACAACTCAGTTTGGTATGAAGAGCTGCATAAAGAAAGGATTTTGTCGTGCATAAACCCCCTTTTGTTCACCCTATAAAAATGGGCAATTCAATGCATCTTTCAACACCCTGTGGTGACACCTTCAGCATTTATGCTTAAGGTGGTGGCTAAACTTCATGTGTAGTGGTGCTCTCACTTCAATTGTCTCAAATATCCCTCCGTGTTATAAAATCCAGTACTTTATTTAGATTAGTTTAACACTGCCTTTGTCTTCATGAGGAGGTGCAGAACTGTCCCCAGTATAAAATGGGACTTTGTTAAATAACTGTGTTCTCAAAGTTTGCTTGAGAAACTCAAAACTTAAGACTTATTAAAACAATTAAGACTTGGGTTTTGAAAACTGTGTAATATATAATAAGAGGGATGTAAAGTGTGTTGTATAACTTTACTCTCTTTGGATGAAACAGCTGCACACATGAATTGAACCATGCTCCTGCAGATAAAGCACAGCATTGGATGAACAGGAGCCCTCAGCACCGGAGAACATAATCTGACAAATTCTAAATGCTAAGACAAAAGCTGTAAATAGGTCAGGATACTTAAGAATAGTTAATTACACTCAGCATCCTGAACAGAAAATCTTCCTTGCAGAAATAAGTCTTCATCCTCTAAGTTTCACATTTCATCTTTTTTAACTCTGATTTTGTTCTTACAATTCTCCTGAACCACATCTGTCAAACACACTTCCTGGATGTTCTTGTAATTTTTAAAAATTCTCCTATTCTGAACATTTTCAAGAAAATTTTTGAACTGTGAGAGGAGTCAAACCATACAAGTCTGTATGGTGGTAGATCTGTGAGCCCGAAGTCATTCTACATGCCAAGTCATAGACATCGTTTACCCTGCCACACACACCTAATTTCATTAAAAGAATTTTCCAATAACTGACACTTTAGGCCCTACATGTCCAAGCTTTAGATGCTAAAAACATTCACTTTTGCTCCTACCAAATCTTACGGAACCAACTGTTTTTACCAGCAAAAATAGTAAAATACTCAGAGCAAAACTGCTGGGTACTTGCAGAAACAACTGTGTTTTGATGCATATAAGTCCACGAGATTCGCAAGTTGAGCTTTTGCCTGACTGTGGAGATTAATCTAAGTGTTCTTGGAGACTGCCAAGTAAGCAAGCTTTTGATACTGTCACATGTTGATGTTACAGTGATTTGACATACTCACATCTCACCCTACTGCCCCATGAATAGCACCAAGCACATAGGAAACATGGTCTCAAGCCCTAATTCCACCTGAGAAAGGGTCCTTTCTTCCACCTACCAGGAAAGAATCTCAGTTGCAAACTCCTGGTGTTTGGGGAAGGTTCCCTAAAATTTGTCAAAGACTACTGTAGATTATCAGCTGAGGTCTGGTTCGTTCACTGTCTGAATTACGACTGCTATCTCATAACATGAATGATGCAATAACGTGTTCCAGATGGCTCAGGCCAGAAGCTCAAAAGCACAGCCCGACATATATTTTCCTTTCCTAGCCAAACATAACACAAGCTAGAATTAACAGTGAAAATTAACATAGTATGTAATTGTAAAGACATCAGTAGTGCTAATTAAAATGTACTGGGAATGTAGGGTCCCTGAGATGTTGTGGTATGTTGATCTGCAGCTCACAGTACAAGTTTTAGGAAGGAGAAAATCTAACAGTTCCTGTTGTGCTGCCATCTCTTGGGGCTCAGCTGCCTCAGTGTAGTACAGTTCCCACCTGCATGAGATATCCAAGTAAAACAGGGCCAATAGAGCACCCCTTCCTTTCTCCTGTACAGGGATGTCACCTGTCTGTCTGAGGCACATGTTCCTTTGGGCAGAGCACACTGCTGATACCATGGCATCCAAAGAGCAGCGTGCTGAGCCCCACTGCAGTGCTGTACTAGGTGGTCTCGCAGTGCCCAAGCACATGGAATAAATACCTAAAGTCCTTGGTTTACTCTAACTCTGCATCTTTGTCCTGGTTTCAGCTGGGGTTAAACCATACCACCTGTTCTCTCTTTACAGGTCTATGGTCACTTCGGTACCAGTTTCCAACAGCCAACTTCTTTTAGGATAGAAATTACCAGTGGAAAGCCTTGGTATCACTGGATCCACTCTGAAATGCAACAACTCTAAACATGGACTAGGATCTGACTTCACTTTATTACTTTGAAAACTCGTTACTTGTCCCTTTAGATAAGGAATATGAAGATCTAGCAGGTACATACCAAAACCCAAACAGTTTAAAACCATCCAGTGAACTGTAAGACAGAATAATTTCAGAAATATTCCCTTTAGTGAGATCAGGTTTGATGTTCATGATCACCTGTTTATCCGTAGCACTTTCTAGGACAGTCTAAGAAGATGCCTGAGGCAAATGAGAGTAATATTCTTGGAAGGATTCTTCAGTATTGCTCAGGGCTTTTTAAACCCAATAAAATTAAGGTAAACAAGCAAACTAAATGATTACTGTAACTTTCTCAGGAAAAATACAGAGCCCTTCACAGAATTTTTGGTGTATGTGACAACTCTCAGCAGAGAATAATAATTATTAGTAGTAATAGTTTGCAACAGCCTGCAACATTTTTCTTGAGTTTTCAACCCTTAGAGGACTGACATTTGTACTTTTAAAATATTTTCCTATAAAAAGTGTATAGTACATCATCCTGTACCTAAAGACAAAAGATGTACTTGAGAACTCCTATCTCCTCCTTGGTTGCTCTGAATATCCAAGAACAAGGTGTCCCAGCCCACTGTTCATATTTTACTTCTTTTTTTGTTGAATCTCAGCATAGCTCTGGCAACTGCAGTTCACATTTTGCCTGAAACTAGACAGATATTTGAGTTTGTTTTTGTTTATTTTATAAGATTGACATATACATAATCTGGGCTGTAGCCTTCTCTGCATTTTTCAAATGGTCTAGACAATATGGTTGAAAACAATGCTCTTTAACCTTGTCACAAAATGTTTACCAGCCCCTTTTAATGGCAAGCATAAACTCTTTATGACCCGTTTCAGCTAATAATGACCTTCCATAAATAAAGACCTAAAACTCTTAATTCTTCTGGACCAAGACTAAAGTCTGTTTCACAGTTGGAGCAAGCCAACATTCAGTCTTCACAAGTGCCTGGGATACATAAACCATTGGGCTCCAATTACGACCAGACAGTTAGAAGTATGTACTAAAACCTTCCTCAGAAATATTCAGGACTGATTTATTTCATGCTAAAATGCCTCAAGACTGCTGTGTCTTTCAGAGTTTCCCAAGCCCTTTACTAACATAAGCACCACACTGGGTGCATCTGGCACAGCAGGACTGGGCAGCACCTTAAAATAGCTGACTGGAGACAGGGGTTCACCTTTACTGGTTAATCTGGCAGCTTTCCCTGGCTGGATTTCCCTGGGCATTAGTGCCGTTAAAACAGCAGCTTCACCTGTGCTTTCTTGGCTCCCAGGTACTTTAATTCCACCACATGAAACTTAAATTTTAGGCAGGCTTTTTGTTTGGATTTTTTTGTTTTGTTTTGGTTTTTTTTTTTTGTTTTTTTTCCCCCCAGATTTAGTTGGGCATCCTTTCTCTTTTTTATTGTGCTTTGGCAATTCATTTTGTTTTTATCCAGAGCAAAAGATCAGCCACTGTAGCATTGAGCATATTCTGTATTTTCCATTAAAACATTTCAGGTTCTGAATAAACCCAAACAAGTCTGTGGAAATGCCATCTCTCAACGGGGGTGTTTGAATGTTCATAAGTATGTGCACTATTTTTGTAAGGGCACCTGCCAGAACCCTGGTGATGAATCCAGAGTAGAAAATATTTGACATCAACCCTCTCTTCCAGAGCTTCTCTACTTCCAAGTGGTGGAAAACATTCCCTTTTTAAACATGCTTCACTCTCATAGGTTAATGAATACAATATAAGCAAGGACTTCTGGCTTCTTTTTCCAGTAAGACACTTGGCACATCTTTGGGTCTTTTTCTTATCTTAAGATTTTTGGGGTTATATGTTAGTCCAAAATAGGAGTGGAAGAAAGTTTTCCTATAAGGAGGGAAATAATTTTGACTGTTTTGTACTTTCTCAACTGCTTTCCCAATCCCAGAAGACATTTATAAACTTTTCTTCGATTTAAGAACTACTACACTTAATTTACTTATTCCCACAGTAGGGATTACACCATCTCACAAATTACCTATTTACTTTTCTGACCTAACCATGCCATTCATAAGAATTGGCTATGAAACTGCATGGTAAACATTATGTGTGTTGTCTGTTTTCAGACTCATTATTCATTGCTTTGCAGCAACAAGTGCTGCTGTAAGGCAGCAATTTAGTGTGCTGAACATAGAAATTCCACTGAGCAGGGATGTACTCCCATTTTCTAGTTGTGCTCTATGTGCTGCAGAGCTTACAAAGTATTGCAACAGGATGCAGTTTCTAACACACAGTGTTTGGGTTTTTTTTAATCTTCTGGCCTTTCCCTTGAGTTGCACTGGTTGCCACACCAGAAGGAGCAGAGTAGTACCAGAAGTTCCCCATTCAGAAGCAGTCTGGCCATGCCCAGGGCTCCCATCCATTCAGGAGTTGTGGGGTACCAGAACCTCAAGCAGCCATGTGAAAAGTCAGTGGAACTGGGCCCATCTTCCTACAGAGGCACTTGTAGTGTGAACAGTCCATAGCCAGAGCCTGATAAATCAATCAGTCCCCATTTTGTCCACAGTTCCATAACAAAATTCAAGAAGTTGAAGTTGTGCCAGATAAAGAAAATAGAAAAGAACAAAAACTCTGACAGGTTAAATGTGAAAAACAAAGTCAGGCCAAGAAGGTTTGAGAAACAAATCATAAGAAGCATAAAAGTTAATAATAAATTCTTTTTCAGACACACCAAGAACAGGAAAACTGCCAAACAGTCTGCAAAGCCAACAGATGAACAAGGTATAAAAACAGTGCTTAGAAAAGATAAAATCACTGTAGAAGGTGAAGTGTTTCTTCATTTGCATTTGCTAGAGAAACTTCAAGAGATTATCATAGTGGAATAAAAAAAAAAAGAAAGAAAAAAGAAAAAGAAGCAAAAAAACCCCAAATCCAGTTTGGGAGGATATGTCTAAATTGAAATGCCAGCAGGAGAGTTGTATAACAAATAAATAAAACGACGAAAAACCATTCATCAGAACTCACTTAACGTTTAGAAATTAAGTGTTCTTAACTAAATTAAATATGACCATTTGCAACAGATGAATTGTTTCTCTGAAGTGCAATCTCTCACAAAATTACCTTGGTGCTAGGAGAAGACAAAGTACCAAATGCAATCCTGTATTTCATAGGTTTATATACAATGGTTGATAAAATACAGAACAGTAAACCCAAAATATCTGGAAATCAGTGGCATAGCACAGGAAGACAGTAAAATTCAGGAAGAATTTCATCATGGAAAGGGTTGTTAAGCATTGGAATGGACTGTTCATGGAGATGGTGGAGTCACCATCTCTGGAGGTGTGAGTCATCAAGAGTCATCAGTCATCAAGAAATACTGGATGTGTCACTTAGTGCCATGGTCTAGTTGATGGGGTGATGATCCATTAAAGGTTGGACTCAATGGTCTTAAGGGTCTTTTCCAACCTTAATGATTCTGTGATCTTTTAGGCACAGATTTTCTTGGAACCTATCCTTAAGAACTATTTATCTCAGAAAAATAGCTCTGCTCCAGGGCATAGAGGTTTATTTTTGTATTTACTCTAGCACTGTGCAATTGAAACCAGCTCTAGCCAACTCCATTTGAGTTTCTAGTGAAAACCTTTCCTTTCATGACCTAGATCACCTAGTCCCATTGGAACAAGGCAGTGAAGGCTTCAGGGTGCCAGCAAAGCATCAGGCTATTTAAGTACCTGTACAAGGTAGCTGGAACCATCGACTCAGTTCAGGAGAAAAACATCAGAGCCTGAGTGCAGCAGGCTCCCTGAATCTCCAGCCCTGCCTACTTGACAGGTTCTGGGAAGCACACAACAGTTGCTGTTCTGTTCAGAGTTCAGTAATGACAGAGGTACCACCTGCAACCCCTCTACCTGCAGTGGCACTCTGCAGGTCCTTCATCCAGAGCACTCTGCAGAGAACATGCTATTCAGTCTGCACTTGAGGCCAGAGAGATCTGGCAATCCTAGTTCTGACTCATTAATTTTCTTTAGAATCCTGTACTCCTCTAATTTCTGTAGTTTCATAATAAGCCTTTTCTAAGTTAGCTGAAAACTGTTACATCTGTTACTACTCCTATTGTCCAAAATAAGGCAGTGTCCTGTTTGCCTTCATTTTTATTGGCACCAACTACTTAAGCCTAGAGTGAAGTGCAGCCTAAATATTTTCCAAATATATTTCCAGAAAAAGTTTCAGTTTTAATTACTATTTTTCAATGCTCCAGTCTACCATTCAAACCACTTTCTTTACTATAGTTTTACTCCTCCTACAATTTAGTGTTGTATCCATGGTATGGCACGTAAACAAAAACACATAGGTGAACCAGAATCAACTCGGTAATTTGCTTGCAGTTCTGAAAATACCCCTTTTATTACAAACAAAAGCATCACTCGAAAACTTTAATACCTTATAACACTAAAGAAAAGTACTGCAGGAGATAAGGAAACAGTTTTATATAAAGGTTAATTTTACAACCTGTGGTTGGCTTTCTCCATGACTAGCTGAAATCTGAATTCCTAATTTCCCTTTCTCTATGCAGCTTCTTTGACACCTACAGCCAAATAGTGTCTGGAATCACTCTCATGATATCTATTCTTCTGAGAAAGTGACCTTATCAGTCTCTACAACTACCTGAAAGGAGGTTGTAGCCAGATGGGAATCAGTCTCTTCTTCCAGGCAACCAGATGAGAGGCAGCAGCCTCAAGCTGCCCCAGAGAAGGCTAGGCTGGACATGAGGAGGAATTTCTTCATAGAAAAGGTTGTCAAGCAATGACACTGTGCCATGGTCTAGTTGACAAGGTATGTTTGGTCAAAGCTTGATGATGAACTCGATCTCAGAGGTCTTTTCCAACCTAAAGGATTCTGTAAAATAATGTTTGCAGCTTATAGCTCATACTTGTTCCCATTTTGCATCTTATATCTCTTATACTTGTTCCCATTTAGGAACTAATATTCTTATCCAACTTCTTACCCCCGATTTACTCAAAACTGCTACTACCTCTTACTTTGCTCTATTTACATCCAATTGCCACTTTGTTGCTTAGGCTAAATGTATTTTCATTGGTAATACTACACTAACGGTTCAGGAAATTCATGGATTCAGGCTGCTTAAGTTGTACAAATGAGGGTAGCTTTATATACTTCTAAAAATCCAGCTGCCTCTGCCAAACAATGTGGGCTTCTGTCTTTCTCAGCAGCCTTGAAAAGGTCAAAATCCTTTTCAAAACCTTAGAATAACCTTAGCTGTCTACTCCAAAAAAGTTAGTTTTGAAGTGTTACAACTCTCAGGCTTTCTGTTCTCAGAGGGTTATGTTTGACACTGCTTCTCATTCTAGAGAGTCAGGAGATGCCACTGGTCAGTTTTTACTAACACAAAGTCAACCACCTGACTTTGCTCACCTTGTAGGAGAGCCTTGGCAGAAAGCTGCCAAACAACAAAATAGGCACCACTTGGAGTGTGTTACACACTTCTTTTTCCTAACCCCTTGGACTATTCCATCAACAAGCATTAGCTACTAAGTGGATGTACTATAGTGCTAGCGAATAGTTACTGTTTCATAAGTGACATGAAATAAATAGTTCCTAGCTGCCTCAGATCTGTAAAACCTCCTTGGTCTGTACTCCCATATCTGATCATGCTGCAATTCAATCCACATTGCACAACCATCTAGAAATTCACTGGGGGAAAATGTATCTGATGTCAAAAACGAAAACCTTGGGGTTAACCACACAGTACTGCCAAGATTCCCTTTAAATTTGTGACACTGGCTGATATTGAAACAGTATCCAGGCAGCTCTCTGAAGAGTTAGATGTTCTTTACACTAAAGGAGATAGAACATTCTAGGTTGTTGGTACAAGGGTCAGCTCTCTCATTTTGTTAACAAGAAATAGGTGTAAGTAATGTGTCCCTGATACCATTGCTCTGTAGTCTGTCAGTGCTTGTTGCAATGGCACACGTCACAGCGCTTCTAAACTCTCTTCTATCAATAACTGGCAAAACACTCTGATAATAATTGAGCATAACACAAATATTTTTTCACTTTTCCCACAGAGTATAGATTGAAAGAGGGTAGGGTTTGATTAGATATTGAAAAGAAATTCTTGACTGTGAGGGTAGAGACATTGGAACAGTTTGCCCAGAGAAGCTATGGATATCCTCACTGAAGTGTTCAACGCCAGGCTGGATGGGGCTTTGAACAACCTGGTCTAGTGAAAGGTGTCCCTGTCTGTGACAGGGGAGTTGGAACTCGATGATTTTGAAAGTTCCTTCCAAACCAGGGCATGTCATGATTCTGTGAAAATACCAAAAACCCAGAAGTATATCAACACAAGCAATAAGATGACTGCAAAGCTTTCATGAGCTATGTGATAATGTAAAATACAAGACAAGCATCTTCTATTCTGTCTCTTCTGCTTTAGCCATCAGTCATTCCTATATGTAGTCCTGATCGCCTGCCTTATTAGTAACTGCTTATGCAAAATGGTCAAGAATGACAAAAAGAAGCAATAATAAAATGCAGGGGACTGGCACTTGGTAAAAATCCCCAGTTCTTTCTATACTGGTCATTATAATGTGTGAAATCATATTGCTGTGTGACTAGCAGGTGTAATGCAGGAAAGTTAAATAAAAAAAGCAAAACCAAAAAGCCCCCAACATTCACTCCCCCTAATAAACTCCCAAACCCCACACCATGCATTCCTTTACAGATGCAATCAGAAAGATCCACCAGTTACTTCCTTCTCTTTGCATGGAATGCAGGATAAGCAAATTAGAAAGTTTAAAGAGAAGAACTGAAAACCCTAACCTTCATTTCCCCCCCTTACATCAAGCTTGCAAAATGAATCTGTTATTAGAGATCTGTTACCTTACCACTAAAAATGACTGACAGGTTGTCAGACCAAAACTAGGAGAACCAGACATCTTGCTTTCCTTGCAAAAGCCACAAAAAACAATTAAATTAAATGAAAGAATGAAAAACGTCAACTGCTGTACCTCATTCATAAATTCCAGAGATTTTTTCCTCATGCTGCTGTGTGAAAAACCCACACAATTAACAGGACAGACTACATGAGTCACGTATGTACATGTGGGAAACTGGTAATGCAACTATATATGGAACAGTTATCAAGAACAAAGTAAATACAGAAGAAAAATTAGAGGAAAAAATAGATCTACTAATCATTCAATGAAAACAAAGCTTGAATGGTTGTTATGGTCTGTGGAACATTCAAAGAAGGAAGAAAGAAACAAAGTAATGAAGTTGTTCTAACTCTTCTGCACAAAAAGTACTGCATGGAACACAGAGCCCAGCTGATCTCTAACAAAGCATCAAACCTCACCAATGTACCTGTGGAAGGAGCCTTAGAACAGAAACGTCTAAGCCATGAGGATTTTCTCCACAGCTCAAGAGAGCTCACCTCCTAGGACTTAAGGACTGAAGTCTTTTGTATCTCTGCTGTAGAAGATTTTCTTCTCCATCAAGGAGCTTAACGAGGAACTCTGAAGTTCTTCACTACCTCTGCTTGGTATTAGATTTCCCTCTTCATACTCATAGCTTAGTGTATAAACGGAACTGATTCACAGTATGCAGAAATAAATGGTCTTACTGTGTTTTCTTTATTGGCATTTAGAAAGCTTCCTGAAAGAGAAATGCGTACATATTAAGTTCTCTGCAGTTAAAGAAGAAAAAAACGCATTAAAAAAGTTAAGAACTGCTCAGTTAGTATTTTCAGAGAATAGCGAGCAGCATGACTCCATTTGTAATTTACAACACCTAAGTCACATAATTTTTGAAAATTAAACATTACCTTCTGCTTTGGCTCACCAAAAGGCAATTTTATTGCGAAGCAGCTATATATCATTGAACAGACATGACTACTAGACCAAGAGAGATTGCACAGAAGCCATCTGATTTCACTTTTCTTTATAATTCTATGGAGAAAAAAAGGTAGCTGTTCCACTCCAGTTTAAATGAAGAAGTACATTTGAAGTACCTAACTGCAGCATTCTCAACTGAGGTAATTTGAGATTCTCATTATATTTATTACATAACACAGAATTTACCTTCGTAAATATGTGGCTGCTATCTTTTCAGAAATCAAACTGCCAATAATGTCCATAATGGGTAAAAATTTAAAATCAAAATCCAATACGGTAAGTCAATCCAGTTACAAGTTGGCTAAGTCTTCCATGAAACATTACTATACTGAAGAAAAGGGTATCAAACAGCTCTTACAGTAAGCACAGCAATTAAAAAAAACCTTTGCTAGGTTTCAAGGCAAAGAATTTCAAAGAAATTCACTATTTGACCTCTATATAAATAAATGCAAAGATTTCTTGCATTATTTTGGTTGATTCTGTACAAGTTCAGTAATTAATTTTATTTAAATATAACTCTTACAACAATCTTATCCAGGACCTTAATGAAAATGAAGAAGGTTGACAGTTCTAATATAGAACTTGCACAATAGTTATCTTAACACTGACTTAACAAGGAGAGGCATATAAAAAGACTTAGAAATTACACATTTTCAATGGAAAGATGTTTTATCTCAGATTCACTATGAGGATGACTCTTATCCTTCAGTATGCAACTTCATTCTTTACCTGCTAAACAAAGTGTACAAGTTATCACAGCAAAATTTACAGAGTAATTGACTTTGGCCTTGGTTGTACAAAGACCTATTTACACATTGGAGATAAGCAAGCACCTTCCTCCCTTTTAATTCTATACATGTGTTCAAGCTGTAAGTCTATATTTGGATCTACAAAATCTTGCAAGATAAAAAAATCTATCAAATATACACCTTGGACCATTAGAGCACAGTGTCTTTGTATATGCAAATGTATCACTTGCTAAATTACCCACTCTTCACATGGATGTGAAGCCTCACTGCCATCTTTAACTCCTTGGTGCTGATGGGTTAGACTGCTGAAGACAACCATTAGTCTGGGGTGGGGGATATATCAAATCATTGTGCAAAGAGATCAATGTGCCTCAAATTGCCCCCAAATGCAATCAAACTTGTAAGAGATACATGTCCAAAAAGTACATTAAATAAACACCATTTATTGGGTGCTTTATGTATTTTTTTAGTTCTGGTTCTTGAAGGTAGATAGCAGATCAAAACAAATCTCAACACCAAAGAGTTAATGCTGTCCATGCATATCTGAAATAACTCAGTATACCTAAGGTTTAAAAATCCTTTAATTTGTCCTGTGACAATCTAGCAACAAGATAGATTTTTTCTCAGTTAAATATTTAACCCACACCCAAAATGAATGCCTGTAATTTTTCATTCCACCATTAGAATTTCCGAAGCACTGATAAGTTTGTAAGTACAAGAAAAGCAAAGTACAATTACAATCAAATACATTTTTTTACAGAAGGCCTCATTGTGGTAAATTATATACAACATAGTGTTCTCATTTTCCTTAAAGTGCTACCATCATCATACTGATACAAGATTATCTATTGTTTTAGGAGGTCTTTTAACACAGCACCAGCACTGGCATCAGGGGACACTGGCAGTGGTGTAAAAGTAGGCAATGCATCAGAAATAGGTTTCATAAGCAGATGTCCAGAACTACTAGCTGGTGTTATGAGAGGCACTGCTGCAGATCGAGGTGCTAAAAATGGATTTGCATCCGGTCTTCTACCCATTCCCGACACTGGAGAATCTGGAATATTAAAAAACCCAAACCAACAATGAAAACACTTTGTTAAAAAACATTCCTAAATCTATCCAATTTTTCAGCATTTGTTCAGAGAGATGTTCTAAAATTGCCTATTACTTCTGCAACATGTAAGTCCTTGAAAATCTTGCTGTGGACTGTACACACCATCAAAGACTTACTGTCTCTGACTACTCTCATAGAACCACAGAATTATTTAGGTTGTAAGAGACTCTTAAAATCAAGTCCAATGTTAATCCAGCAATGCCAAGACCACCACCAAAATTCTGCAACAGCTCAAGCTACCCAAGAAAATGTGCACATCTGACAGGCAACATGAACACCCTTGGCAGTTCTCTTCACCTCTGCAATGCCAGACATGAAGTATCTGTCATGCTGACTCCAGCCCTGTGGAGAGTTGTAAGGGCCCTGGCACATTCACTTCCAATGCAGAGCACAGGAAGGTTTCCCAACACACAGCACAGCTTCCCCAGCCCCAAGAAAACCCCTACAAATAAACACTTGAACATCTAACTACTTTAAGTGAATTGAAAGAGGGTTTTTTAGCATCTCTCCCTATCTCTGTGCATACATATAATATGTAGGGGTTTGGTGTTCGGGGGTTTTTGGTTTTATTTTGACTTTACAGCTAAATTTCAAACAAAACAAGTCTGTAAACCAGCAGGCCTATATTAAGGTGAAGTCTTAAACACATGTAAAATTCAGAAAAAACTGGACCAGTTAAATTGAAGATTTGAATCTTAAATTACTTTAGACAAAAGTACATTGATTTAACATTCATAATATAAGCCAAACTGCTCTCTTAGAAAAATCAAAGTCAGGCCATTCACTTAACTGATTTTATTTTGGTCCTCTCACAGCAACCAGGTTCTACACACCAGAGAGACACTGTAAACTTGTATTACTTGCATTCTTCACCCACTTCAACACAAGCTGATCAACAGGGATGCTGAAAATCAGGACTGGGTTCACTGCTACACCATAAGAAGCTGTCTACAAAGCAACTGTTTGGCTCTAACAGGTGCTGTTAAATCCTTCCCATATCAAAGAGATATTTTAGTTCCTCTAATCTTTTGTATTGAGAGTTTAGAAAGTGAGGTATAGAGGCAGTGGGATGGAGAGATAGGAGAAGAATTAAAAAAAAAAAAAAAAAGAAGACAAAGTAGGACATGGTTGGGGAGAAGAAATCAAGTTCATAATTTACAAGTGAGGAAGCACAGAATCATTAAAATTCTCTTGAAAATTCTACCCTTATTTATGTTCTGTGTAAAGATTCAAATGTTACCTTGCATTTGACTCCTGGGTGGAGTACTGCTAGTTTTACCAGTTCCTGCTGCTCCTAAAGGTTTCATGTGATGAACAGAGAGCTTGGGTGGGGGAAGGCTTGGGCAAGATTCAGTTTCAAGGAATTTCACAAACAGTTCTGAAAAAGACTATAAGAAGCTAATAGTTATTATATTTCACTGATGTTCTGGTGAAAAGCACTAAATCAAAAATACATATATACATAAAACAAAAAGCTCTCAACAGCCTGAAATCAATTTGTACTTGTACTAATTACTAAGCAGTCTTCAGTGAGTGACAATGAAATTTATTTTCAAAATACACTCTTTGTCGCTGTCTCACTAAGAGATGTTTATATAAAATTGATAAACTCTAAAGATAACACACATACTTCTACCATGGTTCCATCATTGCTTTAACTAATTATTTCAAGAATTCTGTGCTATTACTAACATCACAGTATTTCCTTAGTCTTTGCTCAACCAACCTCTCCTCCAGAAACACATAAAACCCAACCTTTTCTCTTAAGCCCACGTATGCTTTATTTCATAAGGAATCTCAAATAAAGGAAGCATGGAATGATTAAGGTGTCAGTAGCATGAAAAGATAAAATTTGCCTTACTAAAGCCTATTCACACAAAAGTACTATTCACACAAAAGCATTAATTTTTCTCTATTACTTCTATAGGTAATCAGACCACAGTCCTGTAGTGGCCTATGTACCTGCACTATTTTAGGGGGAAAAAACCCAATCCCTACACTTCAAGATGATTTACAGGAATCCATTCTCAACATTTGTAGCTCAACTGCACAAAAAACCAAAGTCAATCCAAAAACTCCAATCCCTCAGTTTTTGGTCCTTGAGTACATTATTTACTGGCCTGCAAAATGGAAAGTTCCATAGATAAACTGTTCCCATGGATCATGCTAGGAAATCTGTTGCTTTAAAGTATTTGAAAACTTAAATACCAGTTTTATATGCTGTACATAAGAGGCACTAGCCACAGCAGCGGAAAAACCTTTTCAATTTAAATTTAAAGGACATATGGGAACACAAGCATCAAAATACAATGTCACGGTTTTCTACACTGTTGAGTTTTGTGGAATTCCATACTCTCACATATTATTTTAACTTCCAGCATTCGTAGTTTGCAAGATGAAGTCCATACTGTAAGAAGAGTGATGCTAGGAACCAGCGGAACAGTAACTGTCTTCTGAATTAGCCCAAGACTCATCACTGTATAATTTTCAATGTCACAGTATTTCCTTAGTGCAGGGAAAAAACCTTTTGCCAAAGCAGTTGCACAGAACAATAAACACAAGATACAGCAGCATCAGTAAATGAAGCTCAATATACTGATGAGCCAAACATGAGCATTAATATGCAACTTTCCCATTTTTCTATTCAAACCAAGATAATGAATGATTAATTCTTACACTATTAAAAATGTTCTGATGAGTTGGTCTCAAAGGTGTATTAGGAACACTCTTTGACCCAGCTCCTCCACCAAGCCAGCCAGTCACCCATCTTGTAACGCCTCTTTGCTCTTCAGATAATAACTAGAGAAGTATTTAAAGAAAACAAAGTTAGGAAACAACAAAAATAAAGCAGCACATAAAAGAAAGTGAATAAATACGAGCTGCAATGCCACATAACAATGTGGCATTCTTAGAGATCAAGAAACATTTTTATTATTGTCAAAACCATATTCTCCACCTCCCAAAGACTGGCAGTCTACTAACCTGGCTCTTTATTTAAAAACATAAGCCTCACAATAACTACTGGTACAGATATAACAGGGTTACTTTTCTGTAACTGATATATTACAGCTACTCTACACAATAGCACAACGTTAAATCCTTTCCTTTATGCATTAGCATTCCTCAGCAAAATGAATTCTACCCTATTAAAATGTTATCGAAAGATTAAGATCATCATATAAAAAACTTTTAAAAACGTCCCACATAAAAAAAAAAAGGTGAGATGAAAGAAGAAAAAACACACTTTCTCCACAAAATGTGCAGGGACAGTCACATTTAGTTCAGCAGCAAGTTATTCTATTTTCAGGTAAGGATACTGAAAGAAAAAAAAGAGGAGAGGAGAGAAGAGAAGAAAAAGAAAAAAATAAAAAGAAAAGAAAAAAGAAAACAAAAAAAAGTGCCTAGTTTTCTGCAAAGTATTACCTGATCAAGTTCATCCTTTTTCAGCCCCAAGATACTTCCCATTAACCTTAACACTTCAACACGTTTATTTTTGGGAGTATGAAAATGTCCAACAAAGAGATTTCTCATCAACTGTCTGCAGAACAAAAGAAGGTACTTATACAAGCTGCTAGTGTGTAACAGCTATACCATAATATCGATGCATTTATTCCTCATACTCTTGCCTGATTTGCAGAAATACCAATAAACACATCAAATACAAATAACTAAAGGGCACCTCATCAGTTTCCTCCTTCTGTACGTTTGACATTTCTTACACAGTGTGGATGTGGACAGTATTAGCAATATTGTATGCAGTAAGGTAAAACTGAATGGTAACATGAGCAAATTTGGATGTGCATACTACAGTCAGGGAAAATGCTTGCTTTAAGATCTTGATTCAGGAGAGCATTTAAAAAGAAAGCTCTGTTCTGTCCCAACCAAGACAAAATGAAGGGGACAGGGGAACCCATCTGCTTATCTCTGTTTCAGTTCTGTTGGGTAGAGAAGAAAGAAAAGGACCAAGGAAGAAATTTACATGATATCCAGGTGATGCAGACACATGAAAAGGGTTGCTGTTCACACCTTGACCGTTATTAAATACATTCATTAAGAACTCTAATCCCCATTTGCAGAGACTATGCTACAGAAGTGCACTTCTACTTAAGAAACACATCAGTGAGCCAAGGTCACATTGGTTTTACTAAGTGACTATTTATAACCACCAAGCAATTGAAAAACGTCAAAATAATAGAAGTGTAATTACAAGACAACATACAGAAGTACAGTCCTGTACTACTCTAGCAACTGTGAGTGCCACATCTATACATTGAGAGGAATAAACCCAAAAACTTAGACCAAATCTTTCATTAAAGACTTACTTGTCCACTTTTCCTTCTGTGCTGTTCATAAGGTTCATTAATTTATTTTGTACATCTTCTAACATTTCTCTTCTGATCTCACCTATAAATGTAATGTCATGAAAAAGAAACAAAAATCAAAACTCTGAAACATTGTTGCAAAGTTTATCAATAATACATGCCTTCTTAAATATTGCTATGGTGTTTTTAAATAAAAAACAAAATCATAAAATTGATTCGATTTTTTTATAAAAAGGTGTCAAGTCATCGCTATTTGAAACCACAAGCTGAAATTTCAGGAATGAAACTCAAAGCCAAAGTACAGGACCACACACTGCAGAAGGTCTGATGAACTGCTGTTTTCTATCTAAATAATACAGAACTGGAAAGAAACTTTTCAGCAAGGTCTGTAGTCCCATAGTAGCAATCTTTTTCATAATGACCAAACTCCATGTTGGCATCAGGTCTTTTTGATCTCTGCCCTTAACCTCCAATAGTACCCAAGCCCAAGTATTCTGTGTCAGGTTGCTACAGTCTTTCAAGCACCAAGGAGTTCTCACGTTTCCCAGATGAATTACTGGCTAGCAGAGCAACATCAGGAGCTTGTTGAGGGTCTGTTCTGCCTGGACCTTTCCCACTCCTGTGACAGATGCAAGCTCTGGAAACAGCATGCTGGGACACACTAACACATTGCAGAAACAGTGCTGTGCTTCATAACTCGGAATACTGGCAAGAGAGGCAGACATATGCAAGATTACCCATACTTTCAGGAAAAAAAACATGAATGGAAGAGATGAAAGGCCACAGCTACCATGAACCAAAAACAAGACTGACAGAAAAATGGCAAACACCTCAGTCAGACATCATGGCCTGCAAGCTGAATAAATAGGCCAGAATTATAAGTCAGTGTAATTTCTCACCAAACTGGGGGTCTGCAAGATACTACCTCTGAAGCCTAACAAAAGTACAATTAAGCCTTATTCACACACAAAAACTTGACAAATATACTATAACATGGATTGTCCATGCAAAGACCAACTCTATACCCTACAGATATAAGCAGACAGGATGAACTTTTTCTCCTCTCTCTCAGTGAGTTTTAATGCTTATCTCCAAATCCTTTGGAAAAACTGCTGATCAACTTAGATTTCAAAAATTTTTGGGCTCATGTTAATTAAAAATGCTTCATTAAAAAGCCACAAAAGACACACTTTTCTTTTATCTATCTTGTAGTTAATTTCTAAAAAGCCTGAACATCTTTGTAAGAAAAATGACTTCTATTAATTTTTACAACCTCCATATAATTTGTGGCGCATGGAAAGGATTCCCCTCATTTTCAGAATTTTCAATTTTTAATAAGTGCATGCCACAACTATGTTGGCAAAACATGGTTTTCTCAATTAACACCATGAGAATTCACACAGAGATTTTATATATATACACATCAAAGAGCCAGTCTGTGAAATGGATACAACCTAATATGCCCTGTTCAAATACTCCACATCTTTATACAAACACTTTACTTCACAAATATGAATTTTAAGGAGTACAGAATAAAATAAACTAACTAATGTCATGCTGGGAAGGTTCTTATCCAAGGAACACACAGAGTAAGCTCCTCATTCAAAGCAAATTAAAAACTAAAACAAAACATGCATTATACAACAATATATTTTTTAACAACTACATCCATATGCATCAAAATCCATTCCAATAATGTGACTGCTCTTCAGCACTCCTCTCTCAACACACCAGGGTGAGGCACAGGAGAATTAATTCATGGTTTCAAAGTTTACATTTACTTAAAATTACGCTACTTTGTAAATGTGGTTAAATAGGGCACCGATACCTGAAGGAAAACAAACATGTATAATTATAGAATGATACAGTTGCAGGAACATACATAGGTGGGTTATTTGGATGCCCAAAGAAAAGAAGGGAATAGAGTTATACTAGCAGTGCCACAAAAAGATAAATAAGCAGCCTTTGATAACAAATTTCAATTAAATTTTACACTGTTGACATTTCTCTACAAAGCAGGACAATTGTGAGTTGCTTTTCAATTTTTATTCACTTCATTTATTCCTTTATGATGGATTTTAAAACAAAAGTATTAATAATTTAAACAAAATAATAAAATATTAATAATTCCAAGGAAAAAATATTTTATATCAACGAGAATCAACTTTTCAGGACCACTACACAGCGATATTTCATCCATAGTGACTATGCAACTTTATCATTAAACGTGATTTTTAAATGGAACATTTACCTCTAAAATAGAATCCTACAGCTGAAAAAAACTTAAACACATACTTCAGGTGTATGAAAAAACTAAGTAGCAAAAAGGTCCTGAGCCAAAATTCAGCATGGACTGCTGTAAACCAGACATTTACAGTCTCCAGTAATTTGTTAACCATTTATGGCAATCCAGAAAACTGCATCTGGTACATTTTATACTTTTCCATTAAAATCACTTCTCCTGCCAAAAAAATCCATAAAGAAATCCTTCAAAAGATTTGGCTAACAAAACTGTGTCTGGGAATGTATTTGGCCAATTTGCAATAAGACATTTTATGTTTTCTTGTATAAATAGAGAATACAAAGTGATATGTTATTTCTATAAAAATCACGATTTACTCTACAACATTAAAATGCTGTTTCCTTTATGCAACAATTCCATTTCAATTTTTTTATCAAGTAAATTGTTTGCCAATACAACACTGCTTGATACTCAGCTCTCTCTGAGTTTAAACCTCTCCTTAAGCAAGAGTTGAACATCAAAATTAAACAGTAATGAAGAACTTCCCATTTAAGAGTGCAATATTTGCCTATGCCAAAGTTAATTTCAATCCAGAATTTTTGTGAACTTTTGCTGTGAATGTCTGTAGCAAGACACAGATGTACAGATCAGTCAATTCAAAGACAGACCAGTAGTTGTACATTATGTAGCAGTTTGAAATTTAATTTAGCTTATAAAATTCATATGTGAACTCAGGGAGCAATTCTATGATGCCCACCTGGATGCCAAATTGAACTTAGAACTAAATTTAAGTAAGTACACATTTAAATATGTAGCAGAAAAGTAGTAACTTTTTTGTAGAGTTCTTGCTGGAATCTTCAAGACTTTCAAATGAGATCTCATGCCACCTATCTGTCATAAGCAAGACTACTTCAAGAAAACATCACTTATTACAAGAGTAAGACTGATTAGCATTTAAAAAGGAATAGCCATAGTTAGTTGCATATGTTCAAAGCGTGACTTACCCCTGCATCCAGCAGAGATGGCAGTCACATCTGTGCAAGAGCTGCTGCCTCTGCATCTCTTACCAGATGCATACTTTATCTCTACTTCACTCTACTCCTGTATCTATGTCAAATATCTACTTTGGAAAATCTGACAACATTTGGTATTTCACCAACTTTTGATAAAGACACTTACAGAGCTAAATCAAGTGTCTTGGTATTTACAGGGAAAAACCCCCCAAAACCCAAAAAACTTCTACAGGGCTTTCTTTTGACAAAGTATCCCTAACAGAAGGTAAACGTACATTTTCATATTTGCTTTATAAACAAGGAAGTTCTCAGAATATGGCACAGAATTAGTCTCTCATAGGATATGAATTTTGTTAAGTTTCTAGGAATACTACATTGCCTCCCTAGCTGCTTGAAATATTTTAAGCAGAAATGAAAAAAAATGTAGTTACCTTCTTTCTTAAGCTCTTCAATCTGCTCCTCTTTGATGTCAAGCTGCTCAGTAAGCCTGGATGCTGCATCCAGGGCAGAATTTGCCTCTTCTAAACTCATCTAAATAGAAGGTAGAAAAGGGACAAAAAGAGAAGCAGGGAGATCACTACCACAATTACTCTAATACCACGTACATCAGACACAACAGATTAAGAGACTGCAATCACTTCTTCTTTCAAATAACTGGATTGTAAACACCTTCAGAAAATAGAGGGTCAGGAGAAAAATGCTAGTATGCTTGCTCAGTGAAGAATTACAATTTTGTTTCACAAGGTTCAATTTCATTATTCAGCCCACCTGCAGTGATGCAACTTTTTCTTCTAGGTTTTCTGCTTTCTTTTTCCATTCTGCACTCTGTTTTTGGTGTCTCTCCAGTTCTGCTGAATACATAGCTTTTTCTTCTAAAGGATTAAAAATAAGAGACAAAATAATTTACAATATGTAACTCTTCTTGGGATATGCAAATGCAAAAGCTCAGCATTATCATATCTGGTCCTCATGAGGTAGAGGTGGAAATCAAATTTCATAAATGAGATATTGATCAAGAGTTTTTACAGAATTGTTTTTGTAAAGTTTTCTAATATTCTGAATTTTGGGCTATCAAAAAGGAAACAAGGTAACTAATACTTAAAAAGCACCAAAATATGGTAATAATTCCAGTTGCAAAATGCTTGTTGCAATCTTTGCTATTTCTCGATAAACCTTACCCTGTTGGAACTGCTCTAGTACCATCTGCAGGTTGGCCAGAGACAGTGCATACTGCTTCACTTGGTCCTGGGAGATGGTCAGCTGCAGCACAGTTTCATCTCTCTGCTTGGAAACGAGGTTTAACTGCTCTTGCAAGGATTCAACTTGCAGACTAGCCTGATGACTTAATGAAAACAAGATACATTACTTAAATAAAGAAGTTCCCACAAAGAAAAATAAATCCTAGCAAAAAATAGCTTACCAAATTTTTTCAGCTAAATTTACAAAAATTATGGCATTTCCCCCCCAATTCCTCTTTAAAAGCAATCAAAATCAAGCTAAAAAGAGATTTTAAAGAAGTCTGGCAACAAAACGTTGACAATCAAAGAAATAAATACCAATTAACTTCTTTTGTTTGAAACGCATTAGAAAAAATCCTTGGTTTTGTTCATTATTATAACAGCATCATTACCCCAAAAAAAAGAGAATACATATCTTCCTAGTTGTCTGATGCAATTACTAAGAATCAATAGGTCTTTCTATCAGTTTTTACTTTAAAACCCAATCTCAGAACTCAGCATATCTTGCTATTACAGTAATTTGGAGGGAGGGGATTTACATTTTCCATTTCAAGAGGTTCCTGTCTTCCTTAGAAGACATCTGTCTTTCAAACTAAGACAATAAAATAAGACTCTTTCAAACTGAATGAAGCCTTGACTTGAAAGTCACTCTTTTCTAACACACAACTAAATTGATGGGTTAAGGATTTTTGTTCAAGTTTGAAGCACTGTTGACAGTTTCAATAGGTTTCAATAGTTGCTATTAAAAGGAGAAATACATTAAATTCTCGACAGCAGACAAGTATATTTCAAATCACCCTCTAGATTCTGGGTAACAAAAATTCATATGTTTTTGTTTTCTCAAGTGCTTAGTATGTTACAGAATGGCAGCTCAGTATAATAGAGGCATCAGCACCAGTTTAGTTAACTGTGATATTTAAAATACTACCTGGCATTCTCCACTGCAGTAGATGAGGATGCAAGTTTTTCTTCCAAAATCAAAACCTTTTTTCTTAGCTTGACCTCTCTGTCTTCTGCAGCTAAAGCTTCTCTGGTGTAGGAGTCTTCCATTTCTAGAAGGTGATTCCGCAACCTCTCCAGCTCCTGATTTAGGCGCTGCTCCTTCTCATGCAAATGCTGTACCTATGTAGAACATACCTCAAGTTGCTTGGACTATCATTTCTTATAAAAAAAAAAATTAAGCAAATGTAACACATGCCCATTGAAGTACATTGCAAGTGTATTAATTTTAAGTGCTTTTAACAAGTGATTGCTACAAAAATAATCAAAAAAATATTACAGATGCAATTTCTTTTCTTTTTTCATTTATTTCTTGCAACTATATATTTGGTGGTACCTCACTCTGCAGGGCACTGCTCTCCATTTGCTTCTGTTTGAGTGCTACCATGACTTGGTCTCTCTCTTGCTGAAAAGTAACAGCCTTTTCCTGCATTGATTTAACTTCATTTAACAGCTGATTCAATTCTCCTGTCTTGCCCTGTTAAAGACATAAACAAATATTTAAAACATAGTCAACTATTTTACCAGAGGCATAGTCTTTGCCAGGAAGAATGTGAAGATACTACTGATCTAACAAGGAAAAGGGCAGGACATCTACAGCTTTGCAACACAGAAAACCACCCAGGAAGAATATTATTTTGAACTCGTCTAATCTGAAGTGATAGCCACAAGTATGAACATACATACCTGCTCTTTGTCTTTCAACAGCTTCTCAAAAGCAAGAGCTTTTTCCTTCATCGAGTGAGACTCAAATTCCTTCTCCTTCAGCATCATTGAAAATTGCATATTAGTCTCCTGAAGCGCACGGAATTCTGTTTCTTTTTCCCTGCACCTTGCAACTATTTTTTCATTTTCTTCTTTCAGTTTTTTAATATCCATTTCTAAAATTAAATTTCTTTCTTTTAGATTAGTTACAGCTTGCTTCAAAAGCTCATTTTCATTTTCTTTGTTACTAAGATTTTCACTCACAGAAAGCAACTGATCACTTTTAGATTTAATTAATATATCTTTTTCCCTAAGTGACTTCTGTAACACATCATGTTTTTCTTTGATCTGCCTCATCTCTGATTCAGTCCCTTCTTGACTCTTTCTTTCAATCTCTGATGCTGTAGCGACAGAATCAGATAATCGCTGATTGTTTTCCTGAAGAATCCTAATAGTGGAATCTTTTTCTTGTAACTTTTTTTTCAGTTGTTCCAACTCATTTTGAAGGAGTTTACACTCCTCACTGAGTGCTTCAGGAGGACTGTATTGAACACCTGAAAGCTGTGAAACGGTGGAAACTGTTGCCACAGATGGTGTTACCAAATCCAGTTTACTCAGGAGAAGATCCTTGGTGTTATAAAGCTGTCCTATGTTGTGTTGAACTTGTGCTAATTCCTGACTAAAACTTTTCAGCTTTTTCTCATTCTGCTCATAACTCTGAATCAAGCCATTATAATCTACCTGCAGCCTTGAAGTACTATCACTTTCAACTGAAATTTGTGCTTGCAGCTTTTGTAACTCCTCTTGGAGGTGAGCTGACTCATGCTGCATGTTCTGGACTGTGGTTATTACTTGTTGTTTCCACTCTTCCATTTTCTTTACTTGCTGTTTTAGTTTATCACGTTCTTGCAGAAGTTCCTCAAATTGGTTACTGTTCACACCCCCTGCCCCATTATCAGCACCTGTACTCGATGTCTGCAAGACAGTCAATAAGGTTTGGCATTTTTGACTTAGGGCATCTATTTCAATATCTTTTTCTCGAATGATACGGGATAAATTCTGAATAGTTTCTCTAGACATATCTTGACTGCTGTTTTCAGATCTATTGGATAACCTTCGGTTCTCCTCTTGCAATCTCACCAAAGCTGCTTCTTTAGCAGCAACCATGTCCATGATATTACGATACTCTGTTTTTAACTGACTGTTTTCCCTTGTCTTTTCACTTAGAACTGCTAGTACTTGTTCTCTTTCCAGAACATAAGCTTGCAGCTGCTGCTGAAGGGAAAGAACATCCTGTCTGCAGGAAGCTGAGGAAACTCTAGCATTAAGAGCTTGTATTTCTAGATCCTTCTCTTGAATGATCCGAGTAAGTTTACCAACTTCATCCTTAGACAACTGATCAATTTGCTGACTTAGAGAAACATTCTTTTCATTTAACATCTTAATCTCCATCTCCCTTTCCTTAATACCTTTCACCAGTCTTTCAATTTCAGCTTTAGATAAGTCATGTTTTTCATTTCCATTTTCTCCATTAAGAGTCTGAACTTTGGTTTCCTGAAAAAGATTAGAAGAATCCGTCTGAATGATCTGTCTCTCTTTGTGCAACTGAGTTTTAATTTGTTCAATTGTTTTCTGCAAATTTTTGATTTCTTCATCTTTCTCTAAAAAGAGTCTTTCATGTGTGACATTCATTTGCTCACACTGAAATTTGGACTCATCTATTTCCTTTTGCTGCTCCTGCAGTGACTGCTGTAGTTTCACTGTTGCTTGATTCTGATCTTCTATTGTTTTTTTGTGAACTTTTATTTCTTCTTCAAGATTATTTTTTATCACTTTTAACTGTGTTACCTCACTTTCAAGTTCAATAATAATATCTAAAGTTTTAGGCTCAACCACAGGTGTAGATCTACTTTGCTGATCCTTAAGGCGCTCGATTTCCTCTTTCAAATGATTATTTTCTTCCTTCATGACTGCAAGACTTCTGTCTTTTTCCTCCAAGTTCTGCTTTAAGACATCCTGCTTTTTTGAAACTTTCATATATTCCTCAAGTTCCTGCTTCACCTGTAAGGCTTCGTTTTTGTATTTTTCAATGAATATCTCTTTCTCTTTTATGAGATCTGTCAACTGCTTTTGTCCTCCTAAACTAGTAGTCAACATCTCTTTGGTTTCTTGATGGTCAATTTCCATCTGCTCAATGGTCCTTTGAAGCTCAGCAATCTTAAAGTCTTTTTCTTGATGAAGCTTAACCAGGCGCTCATGCTCAAGCTGCAATGCAGTGGTGTCCATACTACGTGCCTTTGATAACTCCTCAATAGTTTGCTTATAATTATGTGCTTGTTCCAAAAGCCTCTTCTCTGTCTCATTTAATTCACTCTCTAAGCGTCTTTTTTCCATTTTCAAAGCCTCCACAACAGTGTCTTTTTCCAAATAAACTTTCTTTTTCTCAGAAATGGCATCACTTAACTCCTGTTTTAATTCTTCAATGGCTGCTATCAGCTTTCCATTTTCTGTCCTGAGATTAGACAGAGATTTCTGTAGATCTTCATTTATTTGTTTATTTTCTGAAACATCATTCTGTAGTTTTTCAATTTCTACTTCTCTTTCTTTCAGAATCAGATCTTTACAAGTGTAATGAGATTCCTCATTACTTTTTTCTGTTAACTTGCTCAAGGATACACGAAGTTCCTCCTCTCTTTCTTTCAATCTCTGTTGCAACTCTCCAATTTCTTTTTTACTATGCAAATTACAGTCCTGGGCTTTCCTTAATTGTTCCTGAAGATCTTTAATACTATCTTGTAGCTGCTGCTTAGTTATATGTAAATCATTAAGTGCATATGAACAGTGGCTTAGTTTTTCTTTCTGACTATCTAACTCTTTAATGGTTTTCATCTTCTCAGTTTCTAATTCTGATACTTTCTTTCTTTCACAATCTATGTCAAGTTTCAGCTGTTTGATGATACTATCAGTTTCTGTGTGTTGCTTCGACAGCTGCTCTTTCAGTGTAATCATATGCTGGAAATGAACATAAAACAGAATTCATTAGGGTAGCAAACCCAGCTGAACTATGCATTTCATTCACTTTTATCATCTACAAAAAAAAGAGGAAAAAATGTTTCTTGGTTGCTGACGCAACTCAGCAAGTAGGATCAACTAGTCAATGCTAAATTAATTAAAACCAAAAATCAAATAAGGACAGATTACATGTCACTACAAAAGAAAGAACACCACCTGTAAGAGAACTGTAACTACCTAAATGAGGAAATAAAAAAGGGCTGCTTAAAAAAAGAACTGTTAGTATTTGTCAAGACATTTGGAATTCAGCAGACATCCATTGCTTAAAAAAGGGTGGCATTACATTTAAATTATCTGTATATTCTATTTTCAACTTTTTGTTCCAACATACTAGTTTGGATTAGTTGCATCGGTGATTCATTGGTAAATCAATAATTGAAAACACATGGCTTGCAACTCAAATTTGCAGGTCAAATGTACTAGAACTGGGACAAAAAGGTATAATTTAATTCTGATATTATATACAAATGTTCATATTAAAGAACTTGCAATAAAGTAACTTCAACATTATTAAAATCTATAAAAGATAAAGGTTCAAAAATCACTGTAATGCATACTGTCATAAGACAGATCAGAATATTACCAGAATAAATTTCATCTGAAATGTTGCAGTGGAAAATCAGGCACTATTTAACTGGACTTTGTAAAGTATCTCCTATGGATAGCTGACATGCCATATTACTTCTTTGTCTATAACAAGTGGGCTTTATTTGCACTTCTGAATTTCAAATTGAGGGGGTGGATATAGAGGAATACTGGCCCCAAGCATTTGTTTTTAGGCCTCAAAATATAACTTCTATTTCCCTGCAATCTATGTTCAAAGATCAACTTAAAAGACAAACACACATACGCACAGAATTCTAAACATTTATTCAGCAGTTCAATAATTAGTTGTAGTATTTATTACCTGAGTAGCTTCTTGATTCTGCTTGTCTAGTTCTTCCAATTCTGCTATTAATGTTTCTCTCTCAGCAACACTTTCATCTAATTCACGTTCTTTCCTTTCCAAATCTTGTCTTAACTGATTTATTTCTGAATTCTGATCCTCTGTATTCGAAGAAAGAATATTCTCATGTTTATGTTGTGCACTTGTCAGTTCCTTCTCAAGTCCCTCAAAATAAAAAAAAAAAAAATTGTAAGTATCAGACTTTATCTTGCTGAAATTATATTAAACTCTCAAAGCCTACTCCAGTTAAAAATTCTTTTCTGTGAAGTATTTCTCTCTACAATTCATACATACACATTTATTTTTCCATCACTTGGTTTAGGAGTGTAGTTTATAAACTCTTGCACAAAAAGCCATGGTATGGTAAGAAGTTATATCCACCTCTCAGATATGGATTGACAGCTTGGATAAACTATTATAACTGCAAGAGCCACCCTAAACATAGCAGGCTGCAGGGTGAGACAGGAAGTTTTAATCAAGAGCATCTAAAAAACATCAGCATGAAAAATGCTATGGGAACTCTTGAATGACTGCAAAGCACAGAAAAACTCAGTTGAAAAATACTACTGGATACATAGCAAATAAACCAAATCTCTCAAGTCTGAGAGTTTATAAAGGACCAAGACAACACCACCAAAAGCTAAAGGCACGTTACGTTCCACTGCTTCACTTTATCCTTAAGCTGGAATGCAGTATTATTATGAGTACTACACAGAAGAGGTAAGTATTTACATGTGTACATATTTCACAACTGGTAAGTGCCAAAACTGAAACATGCTAAAGCAGAACTGAAAAAATACATACGTTACAGAATGTAAATTATAATAGCACTTTAAAATAATTAGTACTTTAAAAGTGTATGTTACAGCTTTCTAGGTAACAATGGGACAGGTGGAACTTGAATGATTTTCCTAATAGAACACACTGTGGAACTTCACAAGGAAAAATGCATTGTTTCTATAAATTCCACATATAATTACAGAATTAAACTACAATTTTTCCTTCTAAATTACAATGTTTTTTATGTTGAAATGCAAATGTTAAAAAAAGACCAAACAAAAAAAACCAAACCAAACGAAACAAAAAAAAAACAAGCTACCAAAACATATTTTCCATCAGTTACTACTGTTATGATCTTTTTTGTTGGCTTAATTTAGAAATTGCTTTACCTGATTTAAACTGGAAAGTCTTGCTATTTCATTTCTTGCTTCTATAAAGGAAAATAAAATCAAATAGATAATTTACTACTTTTCAAACAACAATAAAACAAAATCAAACAAAATCATTCTCCCATCTTGTCCCAAAAGAACTCTGCTGCTCAGAAGACAATAGTTACACAGCATTTTGTGAAGACAGGCTCAGTACCATAGAAGATTCAAACATAGAATCAGTCACCACCACAAGAACAGAGTATTACTTTCACAACTGATCCCACACTGGGGGGGACTTTGGTACTAAAGTTTATCAGTTATGAAATATTAAAATATTTTCTATCTACAGATATGTTTCTTAAACAGGTATGTTAGTGTTTTCTTAAGTAGAAGACATTAGCAACTGAGTACCTTTATACACACACACAAAGATGTACTTTTTGAATTTAAACAAACAACTTCTATTGAGGCTTACTTACTTTTAAAGGAAAAACACCCTACCAAACAGTTGGCAGATATGATCACTTCCCTAATCAGAAAACTCTATGATAGCCATGCTAGTCCTAACAACGTTCCCTTTTCTGCTTCACCTTACTTCAATGGACAACGTTTTTCTAAGAGAGCAATACTTCAGAGATACATATTCTCATATTCAGTTTTAAATTCATAAAATAAATTTTGAGTTTTAAAAGCGAAAATCCGTGAAAATATACTAAAAATAGAAAATAATAATAAAAAAAAAAATCATAGTTTTAGTACCTAACAATGCTTGCTGTAGGCTGACAACATCCTGTGGTAGTGATGTCTTGGATTGGAGCTGCCTCTGTTCTTTCAGGAGAGCATCTTGCTCTGCCACAGATCTTTGAAGTGCATTAAAGTCAGATTTAAGCTTTTCATAATCTTGTGTTATTTGGATTTTTTCTAGCTTTGCTAATTCTTGCTCTTTCAGAAGATTTTTGTTTTCTGCTTTGGCAGAAGACAATTTGTGATTTAATTTTCTTATTTCATCCTCTAGATCCTTTACAACCTGCAACTCTTCCACCTGTCTTCCATCTAGACTCTGAGCTTCTTTTTTCTGTTCTGTAATTTTAGAGTCATCCATGGCATCAGTGCTCACACCATCTATAAGACAAAAAAAGATTATTTGCAATATTAACCAAAACCACCACTTCTAGATCTTTTACTTCTCTTCTTTCACCTCCTGACAGAGAGAGCTTGACTAAAACGAAGACATGGTCATCATGATAGAAAGCTTGGTTAAATAGATTTAACATTTGAAACTGTGCTATACATATTACTGGTAGGAAAAGTAGCTTTTTTTGCATATTTTCACATGCCTGGCTCAAAATAATTTTAAATGGTAAATGTTGCAAGCATATTTTGTTTGCAATTGAATTAGAATTAGATCAGAATACTTGATCTCCATCTCTCTTGGTGAGGAGATGACAATCTAATTTACCGGGATCTGGAATCTCAATTTTTTAAGAAAAATTTATCAAATGCCATCTAATTCAGATTGATGCAAAATCCATTTACAATTTAATTATTTACATTTCAAAGATTTGACAAATGGTTCTCATAGGGAACAATTTGCTCCAAATAATTTTCTAAATGATGTACAAAAGTTTTCAGCTGAAGAAAAACATTGTTCAGAATTAATCTTTTTACAGATCCATCATACTGTCACACTACACTGACATTCATATTTCTGTACAATATTCTATAATTTCCAGGTAAGTTAGAGAGTACAAAAAGGCATCATCAGAAGAGTGCAGGGAAAAAAAAAGTTAAACGAAAGCACACTACTTGTGAATTCACTTCTGTGTCAGCTCAAACACTTGACCCTGCCCTAATCCCTATTACGTTGTCAGGCAGAATGAACAAAATAAAAATATAAAATACTTTAGTTCTTCAAAAGTCACTAACAGTATTTATTTTGCAGATAAGTGGTAATGTAAAAGATAAGGGACTTCTGCCTTCAACTTCCTTAATTTAGTCTTGCTGGTGTATGTACATGAAGTGAAAAAACATGTACATCTTAACAGGCATCTGATTTTCAGAAAGAAATTCCCTATCAGTACTACTTTTAAAGTTAGAGAAGCTGTAAAAATACTTCCCTTCTTTCCAAGAAGGGAATAGACCTCTCATTCCAAAAGGTGAGTATATACTCTTTAGAAGTCCAAGTTTCACCAGGTAAATACAGAGGTCTACAGGCAAAGCTTATGTATTTGTGCAAAGAAGCCTCTCAAGAAACCTAACTGACATGACTATTTTTAGGGAGTATGAAACACAAGGCAACAAAAAGTTATTTGCAGGAACTACTGAGCTTCTACATTGCAGTTAGCTCACACACTAAGGTGTGGTCCTTGTGGCAATCATAGAATCACAGCATAGTTTGGGTTGGAAGGGCCTTTAGAACATCTAGATTCAATGCCTGCATCATCACAGGCAGGGATGCCACCCACTAGATCAGGTTGCTCAAAGTCCTATCCAATCTGGCCATAAACACTTCCAGAAATGAGGCATTCACAACTTCTCTGGGCAACTTGTTCTAGGGTGTCATCACCTAATCTTTGAGCTTTTGTCAAGTAATTCAATTGGCACAGAGTACTTCTCACAAAAGTTATTTTTTGTCTTGTTACTTTCTTATTTTCAATTCAGTATGTCTCATCACTACTATATTCAACATAAGTTAAAAAACGAGCCTAAAAAGTGCAAAATTTAGAGCACAATTGGTAAGTGTAGAAAATGACCCTCCAGACTGATACATGCCACAGATGAAATGCTATCATTCCAATGTTCAAGCAAAACAGAGTGAATAAAAGGAATACATGTCTTAAACATGAAGCTGAACTGAAATTGAAATTCTGAATATCATATATTTGATATTTATTGTACTGCTACATGCATATTCAACATTTTAACCAAAATTCATTCAACATAGAACAGAAAGCATGTGGTAACAGACACCTTGCTGTAACCGATTCTCAAGTTCTTCAATCCGCTCTTCATATTCACGCAGCTCCTCTCGGTGTCGGCGACTCATTTCTACTAACTTCTGTCTGTGGGCATCCTGCAATACTGACAGCTCATGCTGATGTTCATCTATTTCTTGACTTAAATTTTGTTTGAGCTCCTAAAAAATATCATTAGAGAAACAAAATGACAAAATAAAGCACAGTGTCGTCTTATGAAAAGAATAACACAATACAAGAGAAAGAAACGTTTTCCCTGGCCTAATTGAAGGATTTATTGAAGGATTTCTCACAGAAGTCAAGTTTCTTGATTTCTGTTGATTGGGTTTTTTTAAACATGTGGAAAGAAATTACTTTAAAAATACGTTTACACAAATAGTATGCTCTACACAACAGCAAATATTAAACCAATTACAAGTCTTACATACAAAGTTGATACACTAGGATGCATTTCTAGAAACTTTCTAGGATGATATATAAAATCCATATTTTGCATCTTCAACAAAAAAAGGCAAGATACTTCTGAGAAGTGAGAAATTATTCTGTATATCTAAACTATAGTCTCATAACTCATCAACAGCTTCACAAAGTGATTTGCCCTCATAAGCACTAATGTCACTGTTTCAAGCTAACATACTGTAATTATCAAATCATACAAACACCCTTTCTCACAGTAACTGTTTTTAAATATTGTACTGCTGACTGAAGTGTTGCTATGCTACTACATGTCCCTGTGCATTTTTAGTAATGTTATAATAGTGCTAGTTAAAATATTTACAAATCACGTGACCATATGCAAAACCATGAAGAGTCAAGCACAAGAAGACTAGTTTGTCATCTTACCTTAACAAGATTTTGTAGTTTGCATATTTCACTTTGTTCAGCATCATTTGTGCCTTGCACTTTGGAAGACTGAAAAAATCCAAACCACATATCCATAAGAAAATTGAGATAAACACATGTATTTTTTATCTAAGTGGTTCCTCTATTGATACTCAAAAGTAGAAAACAACAAAGCTAATGTGAAACAAAATAAAAATCCATTGTAATCTTGATTTTTAAAAGAAATACATTTTAATGGAAACATTTTAATTTTTAATGGATTTTTATTAAAAGTAAAAGTTTGGAGTGGCCGTATTATTTTTTATAGTAAGACAACAGGGTTGCTTAATTTTGAGTATTTTCACATAGGAAAAGCATACCTACAAAATCAGTCTATACCTTGAAAAATGGCAACTCCCATCAGTGGTAGCTCGAAAGATTAAATTCTTTTGTGTCTCAACAGACCATGAATTATAACTGATGTATCAAGGATTGGGAGAAGGGAAAGTATAAAAAGTATGCAAGTATCCAACTGTTCCTTTGAACAGTACTGCACTACCAGTAAAAATCAGTATGGTAGCCAGGAGGAAGAGAAGTAATTTTTTGAAAGGCTGAACAAAAACAAAACCCTGAAATAGCATTCTAGGTAAATGTTCATGAAACTCTCTACCTAACTTGACAAATCATGCATAAAAACGTCACAAAAAAGCATTTGCAAGTTAGCCACCGGATGTGTCCTTAGTCATGTTACAGCATGAAAGGTTTTAGCTTTTCCATTGAAACATGATGCTTCTAAAAATTTTTCAGCATGAACTTTTCAAAGATCCACCACACGTAATGAAAACAATAATTTGGAGGGGAGAGGGAAGGGCAGAGTAGAAGAGAAACCACTCACCACTGCAACCTGCTTCCAGTGGTGAACCTCTGATTCAAGCCTGGAAACTTCATTGGATAATCTGTTTATTTCTTGTTGTGACCAGATTATATCTCCAAAATCCATGTCATCTCCTTCAAAACCTGAGGAATGTCTGACCTCTGGAACAAAGGAGGCCGATGCAGTGGCTGCTGGCAAAACACCAGCTCCCAACTGAGCAGTCTGAGCAGCTGTCTGTACTTTCTGCAGTTGTTCCTGTAGTGCATTCTGTCTGGCTTTTAGATGGCTGATTTCCACCTGAATATACAAAATAAAATGCATTGTTTGAATAAGAATATCAAAATACACTCTACTTTACCCTTTGTGGCATTATGAAATGTGAACCAAACAACACCCCCAGCACAAATAATTGATCACTTTCACTAAAAACCAAAAACTACAAATATTCTCATAATGGAGGAAAAAATCACCCTTAGCTCAAGTGTTATAAAGTAACTCACACAAAGACACAGGGGTATTTTAGCAGCCAAAATACACAAGCAGTACAGCAATATCCAGGCTAACCGGTTATACAAAAAATTTAAATATATAAAGAGGGTATTCAGATATGAAAGTTAAGCAATATATGATTTTTACAGTTTTTTTCCAGTTTTATTTCTATTACATTTGATTTCTTTTATGCTTAAGAACTCAATGTACTGAAAATTTACTTATTTACAATAAAGTGAAATTAGTTGCATGTAATTTTCTTGTAACAATTCTGTTATTGTACTTAGCAGAATTTTATATATCTCATAGTTCTGCTTCCTCTAGCACCCACTTGAATTTGTGAATAAATCAGAAATAAAACTCCCTTTTGTGTAACTCTTGGCATGCTGGTAACTTTTTTCATTTAGGTCTATGAAATCTCATTTTATACAACAGGCTACAAAGCTGATGCTTCCATCACAAAAAGACATTTCACGAATTTTGAAAGCTAGCTCTGTTCTCTTTAATTGTATATGTTAAAATAAATAATCATATCTAAACACAAAATAATTGCTTCAAATAGGAATTTGTTCCTGTTGCCTTCTTTAAAAGTAACTGAATCAGAAATACAAAGCAGTAGAGTGTTCTCACAGTGATCCCAGAAACAACAGAAATTCTGACAGCTGCACGACATTCCCAGAGCGTTTTCTCTTGTCTCAACTATCTCCTGGCAGCTTTGCTTACATTACACAATTCAATGAAATATGTCTTAGTCTACACTAACAAACCAAGAAACCATAGCTATGACCAGTATTTCCACTGGAAGAGAACTGACACTATAACAAAGGCCTTAAACAGAAAAACAGGTAAGTTTATTGAACATACTGAGAAATTTCACTCTGTGTCCTACCTCTTTCTGTTGAAGCTGATTGCGGTACTCAACAGACAACTGCTTTATTTGCAGCTCTGCTGCTTCATGCTTTTCTTCTAAGTCACTACAGACTTTTTTCAGTCTATCATTCTAGAAAAAAAAAGAGAAATTAATGTTGGTAAACTCGAAACAGTCCTTAAAAGATCAGGAAAGCACAATGCTATCGGGCAGCAAAGAAGCTGAATTACAAAGATTTCTCATGTTATTTCATTCAAAACACACAATAACAGCAATGTGTGGGCCCAAAATCACTGTCATGTCCAAGCTTTCCATTTTTATATGGCATGGACAGTAGCTCACTTTCAGAAAAAGGTTTGTGATGACCAGAGATAAATGCCAAGAATTAAAAAACTCAGGGCTGAATCATATCTTAGCAAGATCCACAGGCAGAATTTAAGAACAGCCACAAAGCACAAATTGGAGCTAATATTCAGTGTATTCTCTCTGACCCCAGCCAAGAGCAGATGGCAAGAAACTAGAAAGAGGACAAGCAAGGAACAGTTATGTCCCCAAAATAGTATCTTCACAATGCTCTTGAGTCTGATGACATACATGAAAATTGTTTATTTAGAGATATAAATAAAGTCACAAGACTAACAAGTCCTTTTTATAAGAGTTCAGAAAGTCACTTTTCATTAGGGTATACAAGATTTGTAAGAGGTTTTGGAGGTGCACGAGCAGCCTGTGCCAGAATGACCAAACAGTAGGACAAGAGAGAGAGAACAGAACCAGGTAAAACGCTCACTCTTTTCAGAGCCAGGCCTACTGCTGCAATCCAAGTCCATCTGATAGGGCAGGGACAGTCACAGTTAGCAAATGATGAAAACTTGCAGCACATGCATTCAACAATAAACATGTGTGTCCCTAAATAAAATGTGTGTCCCAAACTGTGATGGCAGTTTGGTACATAACCAAAGTCACATTCTAACACCACTGTCACCCTTGTTTATGGATTCACCCAGGGACAAACAACGTCAGTGCAATATTTCAAGTTAATACAAAACAAATCCTATGCATTGCTTTTAATTACCATAGTGATCTAAAATTTCTTACTTCAAACTTTTGTGCTGCATTAACACTTTCTATTTCTCTGAGTCTAGCATTGGACACATGGAGTTCTGTTGCTGCATCTGAAAGAAAGTGAAAATTTTCATTTTAATTACAATCCTTCCAAAGACCAGTTATTAATAAATATGTTACTTCAGACTGCTTTAATGTTCATTCCCAGGTAAACAGCAAAAGCTGTTTTTATCAAAACACTGTAAGAACTGTTTTTCAGTCTTTCTGCCTCTCACATTTAGGCTTTAAATCAAATCAAAACCCTAACAGATTAGTATGGATTTAAGCTTTAAAGTAAGGGAGATAAAAACATTTTACTTGACTATTTTGTGTCTCTGAATCTGTTTCTCATTTCAGACTTGTTCCTGACCTGAGGATTATGTGTTTCTCTGTAATGCCATGTGAAGTTTCAAAATAAGTACTAATTCCATTAAATACATGTAACAGTGACTGAATTTGCAGAATAAAAAGCAAACCACCCATACCCAACAAAACTCACATAACAAAACATCTACCCTATAAGACTCATTGTCTCTAAACAGGTGATACATCTACCACCCTAGTTTATCCAACAGAAAAAGCACATAATTCCAGATACATTTTAATGAGCAATTGTCCTCAAACTGACTATGTTTACTTCTCATATGTCCTACCTTTAATGGGCAGAAACAGCACATTTCCTTTTAGCAATGAGAAATCATCCTCAATTGACTATAAAGCAGCCTTGACAATACTTCAAAATTTGAAATAAGTATAATTTCCAAGAAAATACTGTATTTCATAATTTTCCACATGTTGTTTAAAACTGAGATGGCTCAAGTACTGCAGAGGCAAAAATCTACACATGACAACTGTGAAATGGAAGATGTGCAAGTCTATAATCCACAAACAACTGATGGGAGTCAAAACACTGAATGTAAGGGATAATATTAAAATCTAGGAAACTTTTACCAATTAGGAAATTAAAAAACCAAACTGTAAGGAAGTACTTGAAAAGTGTTATTTAGGCCATGCAGTATTTAAAGGTCTTTACAGAAGAGTATTCGGATGTCACTAGATTTTTTTACACCTTGGAGTCTAATCACCCATATGAATGTACTACTCTGAAATTTTTAGGAAACTGAAGTGGTTCACAGCAGTATCCAGCAGTGAAGTACACCTGGAAATAACGACTAAAGATCAGTACATTTCTCTTGCACAAACTCATGCACAAATGTGTGAGTTCACAATTTATCTTTCAAAAAAGCAAAACAAACACCATAGACGACTACACAGCTCAGGAACATAAAATAACTAAACTACTACAGATTTTGGAATTTAAAACATTACTAAGTAAGTCTTTCAGGAAAGTGAAAAATATAAAAAAATACATAGTTGTCCGAATTTCTCTCCTCTGAGCATTTTACCTGTGCAGCAAAAAGGCCATCCATTGAGACCCATTATATCAGTTTGCCAACAAGGTTTACACAACATATGTTTCTATAGCATTCTTTCACAATGCTTTATAGATGAGAGATTGTAAATTAAGTAGAATTGCTTAATTTCACATTTAAGATGACTATTCAGAAGTCTTAGCTGTTCTTTGTGGTTTCTATTCTTAACAGCATTTTGAGAAAGCTAACTTTTAAAATAATTTATAGTTACAAGATGGTAAACAATACTAGGGGTATTAATCTGTTGATACTTATTACCACATTATAAAACTGCTTTACTAAAGCTTTTTTCAAAAATTTGTAACCAAAGTCATTATTAAAAATATGAAGAAAATTTACTATTATAAATTAACTATTGGTTTATAGAATATCTTACTCTGATGTCTCTGCTTTATTTTTGTTCTAACTTTCTGTTTTAAAGACAAATCGTTCTAGCCTCTAATCCTTAAAAAGCAAGGGCCACGTTCTCCTACTTGGCTGTAGGAGAATTGTAGAACTCGACAGGTTTCTCTGGGCACAACTGAAATATAAACAAAACAATGACAAACATTGAACTTTTGCCTGTGTGACACGTCAGACTTAGATCACACCAGTGACAAACAACCTCTGTAACTACAACTCTACAGTTTTATGGAACTGGCGTAGAAGCAGCTAATTAACTTAGTTTAGATAAACTAAGCAAACAGAAAGGAAAATGAGTGTTGCTTGAGTGCTGTCATTCCGGAGCAACATAACACTTCACGGAATTCAGAAACCTCTGAATAGTAAGCCTAAAACAGGTCCACACCTGCTATTAAAGCCTGGGAATATATTTGTGTATTCTCCAGACACTGAGATCACAAGAGCGGAATAAAAACAAAAACAAAGGCAGCAAAGCCAGCAGCACTGGCGAAAGGCACTAAGCCACGACCAGCTCGCTCTCGGCCGGCGCGGACAGCGCAGGCCCCGCCGCTGTCGGTCCGGAGGGGACCGGCGGCTGGAGGAAGAGGAGGAAGAGCTCCCTCCTCCGTGGCGGAGCCGGGCCCTTCCCAAGCCCCCCTTACCGCCCACTTCCTCCGCGCCTTCCAGAAGGATGTCCTTGGTGAAGCTGGAGATCTGCCCGGTGAGCGAGGACAGGCTGTCGCCCACCTGCCCCAGGGACTGACCCAGCCCCGAGCCCAACCCGCCCAACCACGACGCCATCGCGGCTCGGAGGGCTCCGGGCCTCGCTCGGCCCTGCCGGGCAGTCCTCGCAGCCGGTTCCTGCGGGCCAAGTGGCCGCCGCCGCCTCCCTTCTCCTCGCTACAGCGGGTCGCAGCTCCTGCTGCGGGCTTAGCACACCGGACTCGGCAACTGCTCCGCCAAAGCCGTGCGCATCTTCCCGGCTCCTCCGGCTCAGCTGCTCCTCCCGGCTTGTCTTGTCCCGTCCTGGCTCAGCGACTCCTCCCGGCGGCTCCGGCCACTGCCACCTCGACGGCCGCCATGACACCCCTCCCAAACACCATCGAGTGCGGCAGCCCGGGCTAGAGCGCCGCCTCGGAAGCGGATATGGCGTGTGGGCGGAAGAAGAGGATGCCGGGATGGTGGCGGAGTAGCGCGGGGCTGGGGGGACGCGGACAGCGGCGCGTGGCGGCGTGAAGCGCCGTGTGGTTTTCGGGAGCTCGCCCGCCGGGATCAACCTGGGCCATTAGCAAAACACTGTGCTGTGCAAGGAATTAGACACGGTTTGTGTTTGAATATGTGTTCTCACAAAACACACAAGATTCTGAAGCCCCGGCCGCATTTGCTGTACGTGGAGAGGACAGGGAAGGGAAGAGGCGACTGAGGGGACCTAATCGGTATCTAGCAGAGTCTCAAGGAGAGGTGCCAAGAGGCTGGGTCCGGGCTCTGCTCGCTGGTGCCCAGCAACAGGACAAGGTTTCTGCAACCGGCAGAAACTGATGCACAGGGAGAGCCACCTGAATATCAGGAAAAACTTGTTTGCTTGTTTACTTGTTTCCAGTGCCTGCACATTGGAACAGATTGCCCAGATAGGCTATGGAGTCTCCCTCACTGGAGCTACTCAGGAATCATCGGAATTCTGTGCAAGGCGCTGTGGGATCACCCTGCTTGAGCAGAGAGGTTGGACCTGATGACCGACTCTGGTCCCTTCGAACCTGACGCATTCTGTGATTCTATGTGGTATTTCCTGCCAGAACCCCAAAACTGCTCCAATTCAAAGTTCTTTCTGTTTTTGATCAAGTGAGGTATTTAAACTTGGGACTACAACGAGTACTGCACTGTTACAGAAAAAGCAGTTTTGTATTAGAATGATACTGTTATAAAAAATGCTGATACTGGGAAATAAAATACAGGACAGCTGGCTCATTGCCCATTTCAAATCGATAACTGTAAAAAGATGCATAATTAAAGAACGACATCAACGCCAAAATGAAGCTGAGAAGAGCATTTCATGAGTAAAATCTTAGATTTTTAGAAGTCTGAGAATGCAGCAGGCACAAAACACAGGCTCTAGTTACACGCTGCCAAACATTACTGGACAGTCATGAACAACCTGCTTGTTGCTTCCCAAACAATCTTGCAGAGCCTTGGGGAAGGGTTCCTGACTGGCCTGCAATACTGTATTACCTTTTAGCTTTACTGGCCTCTGCCACTCACAGGCAACTCTAAGGCTGGGCATGGTATGTGGTCCAGAAGTTTAGAAATTAAAAGTTCTCTAATAAAGGTTGTTTTCCCTCTTCTTCACTAAACAATTTTTAATGGAGATGAAAAGTTTACAGTGCTCGAAAGACCCTTTATCATTGGTTTAACAAAACCCATATGGGTCCTCGTGAAGAGTAAAGATGTGTCATTTAGTGTTTGGCGAAATAATTTTTAAGGAAAATTCTCTTAGCATTTTTCAACATCACGGATATTCTACAGACATTTAAAATATTTAGGAATGATAAAAATGTCTTCTATGGTGGTTAATTTTATAATACCAAGTAAGGCATATAGTCAATAAAGTAGCACAGAAGACTTTTGGTACCACTCTTTTTAATTACTACTGTTGCAAAACTAGAAACTATTTAGCATTAAAAGTAATTTTTTTAGCTGACTGACTTCATCCACTGTTAATAAGGGCAGAGAAAAATCATCCAGTATACTCTGTTTTGACTAAGCTACAAGAGCAATGCATTGTGTCACAGAAAGAATGAGTATTCTGTCAGCAAAGCAGGAAACTTCAGCTTACTTTAAAAGTTAGAAAGCATACCATTTTTAAAGACGTAACATAACAATAATTGGCACCAACTTCCTTAACGATAGTGTCTTTACACAACTTTTGGAGTATCAACAGATGCAAAGACATCAGAGATGATGAAATGTCAGCAACAGAAAACTATCCTACTGCTCAGTCTACACACCTGAGGTGCAAAGCCCACTGATACCAGGGACGAGATTTCAACGTTTGATGATTCTGTGCCCAATCCGCACATAAGGGAAAGCACAAAGGCAAATACTTAAGAGAGAAACATTAGAAGCTATAATCATATTTATTTAAAAAAGTGATATCAAATACAACCATATATATTCATGCCTATTTGGAGAGCATTTTCAAAATATCGAACAGTGCTGCCATTTTCCAGTCAAAACAATGACAAAGCATTTCAGCTTTCCCTTTTTAAATCTTTTCAATATTTATGCTTTATATACACAAAATAGGCAAAATTATACAGGAATCCAGAGCCAAAGATGTGATATGAAAACAGTTGACAAAAAAAATCTTATTAAGAATGATTTCTAAAGTACACAACTATTAGGCAAGAGATGAAAAATTATTCCCTTACAAAATCCTAACTCTACACTGATTTGTACACAAAGGGTTTCATGTAGCAAAAAATAAAATTTTATCAAAGCTGACATGCTTTAAAGACAAGATCAAGGTTTTTCTCTTCTATTTTATTTTCATTTAGCTTTTGCACAGTAGCATTTAAATATTAGATCACTTTTTTCAACTCTTACAAGTCACCTCCTAAATTCACACAGTGGCTCTACTGAGGATGGGGGAAGATAAAAGAAAGGTGTAGGTATAATTATTTTTCTTAACAAAGTGTATAAGTATTTTGATTTGGTGAAAGTAGTTGAAGAGTCACATGTACTAACTGTTTGAAGAAGTGTAACTGGGGAAGGAGGTGACTATGGCAGGTTAAGTACTCCAATTCCCATCTCTGAAATGCAAATAAGGCAAAATGTGTGTATGAAGATTAAAAAAATTTATTGCAGAAGAGCTCATGCTTTTAAGATGAAAACCTGAATACAAGATAAAGCTACCAATTTTAAACTGAAGAAGTAATATTTGGACCTAGCCAGTTTGAATGTATTCAGTATTATTCTCACTTGAACAAGTGATTGTGTGTATGGAATAGGCATGTATTTATTACATGTTGGACTTACTTTCCTTTTTTTGGTAATGATTTTTGAATAATTATCAAGATTTTCCAGGACTTACGTTTGTTCTATGCAAGACAGTAATGGCTTACTATTAAGTGAACAACATAATTTTCTATCTAAGCCCTCAAAAAATGTTTCCACATCAGTTTTTCTTTTCCTTGGATTATTATTTCAATTCCTTCTAAAAGTGATGTGTTGGTAATGCAAATTTGTAAGTCTGAGTTCTAATTCTCTGATCATATTCCCTTATACTGTATTTTTCAGTACAAAGGCCACCATTTTTATGTTTTCATCATTATTTGAACCAATTATTAATACTAGAAAATTTCACATTTTAGACCTGTAACGTTCATTTTCAAGCCTCTCAATTTTGTAGTAAGACAGAGCAGATTGCAAATGATAATATTTGTCCACTAGACACCTGCAGAAGCCATTTTAACCTGCCCCACCATTCTATAAGTTTGTAATAGAAGCAATTAGACATTAGAAGGTATCATAGATTTAAATGTGTATTGTTTGTTTTCAAGTAGTCTGCAAAGTATAAAGTACGACAAGTAAGAAGAGTACCTTAGCTGAAAACTACACTTAAATTTGCTGCAGTTCTTTGAAGGGCACAGGAAGACTAAATGTTAAAGTAAGCCAATATCATATCATATTAGTTTCAGGTATAGAAAAATGTAAGCTTTTAAACAGCTCATATTTATACTTGTTGTGCCAAACAAGAAGTGCATGCAAGCATGACTGCATTACAACTCTTGTTCCTCTTGCCTGCACTGTAAGACCATGAAAGCAGTTTGCAGAATTATACTTAGAGAAGTAATTTTGGAAGATAGTTATTGTATCACTCACTCCCCTTGCTCGCTCCTTTGATTTCTACTGGCAGAAAACCATAATTTATGTCACATAGACCACTGGAAAATAGTAAAAATCTATTGAATGAATGAAGTCTGAAATTTCCTCAAATATAGTTCTATAATTAAAAAAAACAAAAAACAATGTCTGCTCCCTTACAATGGACTTTAGTCTAAAGCTGTAACATGGGAAAAAACCCAACCCTTCAGCTTGACAGGGCAGATAACACTGGAAGTACACTCTAAATTAGTAAATTAGAAGCATAGTTAAGCCACACTGACAACTGGTTATCATTGAAAGAATGCACAACCAAGTGACAGCAGTGTTTTATTGACAGCTTCTTGGCAGGTCCAGACATTATGAACTTGAGACCTGGGTTATAAAATACATATTGTCAGCAATCAATATGAGTCTTTTCCTTGGGTACAGCTCAAATAGAGACCCTGTCACTCCCTACAAGTCCTGGAGGTTGTAGTGTGCTGGGTGTCAGCCTCTTCTCCCAAGTAACAAGATGAGAGTTTGTACCAGGGGAAGTTCAGGTTGGGTATCAGGAAGTATTTCTTCCCTGAAAGGGTTGCCCACCATTGGAACAGGCTGCCCAGGCAAGTGATTGAGTCCCCTCCCTGGAGCTGTTTAAAAGAGGTGTAGCTGTGGTGCTTATGAACATTACATTTAGTGGTGGACTGGGCTGGATTAATGGTTGGTTTCTTGGAGGTCTTTTCCAGCAACAGAGATACATGAATTAGCAGATGTATCTTCAATTGCTCTCTCATAACTGCTTGTCTAGATAGATATGCCTACATCATTCAGCTTGACATTTCTCTAAAAATCAGACTGGTATTTGTTGAGTGACAGTGTTTCTCCAAAGAAAGAGAAATGGTTGGCCGTGTGATCACTGACTCAGCTGCACCTTTCAGGAACTGACATTTTATATTCCTTCCATATTAAAATACTTGAATGATGAAATGCCTTATGATGTGACATGAACGTTCAAAGCAAACCTCCATGTTTTAGTGCTTATAAAATCATGTAGTTGGCCTGGGTTACAGTCAGTGAGATTTAAGGGGCTGAATGTTGTTTGTTTGTTTTTTTTTAATATAGGGCTGCTAGAGCTATAGAAATAATAAAAATATTATGTTCTTATAATAGAAGATAAAAGATCTGAGTTCCAAGTACTGCCATCAGATTGTCAGTCTACACCTATTTATAAAAATGACTCCTGTTTCAGAATTAGTTTATGGCACAACCAGAAAAGAAAAATTAAGCTGTGGTTAATTGACAGATGAGGAAAAAAAAAAAATCAGTGCTTTAGACACCTTTCTTGCTTTCAGTTTCATAGAAATTTCAAACTGAAAGCAGAAAATCACACCCTCTAAAATACAGCATTTCAAAATGGCATACACACACATGGACTTTTAAAGTCATTGTTCAGCTATATTAACTTGAGACATTGCAAGTAATTATTATGTGCATGACAGGATTATTTTAAAAAGACAAAAATCAGTTTTTAAAAAGCAATGCTGTCTCATGTCAAAATCCATATTGTGTAACACATACCAGTGGTTCTGGTGACATTGGTGAAAATCCAGCACATAGATAAGAAAAACAGAATTTAGCCCAATTATGTATAATGTAATATCCTAAGCTATCAGGAAACCATTGCTGTAAACAGATCTTTACTGAGAGGTAAGAGCCCTTTCATGTACAGTACTACTTGATGCTGAATGTGTATTTCCATCTAGCTACCATTCATTTCCTACTAATTTTAATTAAATGTTACTATTGTGCAAAGATGTAACTTTAGAATATTTTGATAAAGAAATTTGGGGTTATCTTTGAAAGATTCTTAGAATGCCTGTGCTAACTGTTAATGCTTTAACTGGACTACAGCTTATATACTCTATCTACAACATATTTCCATATAATTTATATGTAAACAGAATTTGTATCTCAAGCACCATTTAGGAAAATGAAACATCTCTCTTCTGTTGCACTGAAGTTCAAAGTCAGGTTTGGTCATCCTGTTACACATTCATCCTGGATATCAAAGCAAATGTCTTACAACCAACAGCATAAGCTATCTCACATACTTTGTTTCCCAATTTTTCTCAGGATCAGAAACAACATAATAAAAAACTGTAAGGTGCGTGAATAAAGGCCATTCCTGAAAAAACTGCAACATTCTGACAGACACTCATAGAAAGCTTTTCAGAAGGAACATCCACACAGGCATAAATATTCATTCTTAAAAGAACTACTTGCACAGGGGTCATTTCAGATTGCAGGAATGCACCTTATGTATGTGGCACTGACTTTATGGCACCTAAATCCCCTCCTACTTTCTCCTAGACTCAGTTGCAGCTCTTTCATAATGAAAGGCCATAATGAAGGGTTGGGCTTGAAGAGGTAAAGACTCTGGGAAGAGGTAGAAGAGAAAACCTGTTCAACCCAATTGAGTATATGCTGCTTTTGTAGCAAAAAGACAGTGGCTTTAACAAGAAAGAACTAAGAAAACAATGATTAAAACCAAACAAGAACAATAAAACCCCAAGCCAAATAAGATATCTGCTAAAAGACAGTATGTTAAACACGGACCTAAAATTTTACAATTAGAATTGAAGGTAAGACCAAAAATTGTTAGAAAGTCAGAAATCACTGAGAGACTTAGAAGTAACATTATAGTCAACAATACACTGATAATTTTGTCTTGAATTGGAAAGTATGAAATTTAGGGATTATTGTTCCTCCTGCAGAATGGATCATTTCAAAATTAGACAGCAGGATCAAAAAGTTGACATTGAGTCATTCATAATAAACGATCACAATAAATTATTTAAGATGAATGGAATTTAATTACTCTCCCCATTTTAGAGTGATCTATATTAAAAAGAATTTATGAGCATAACTTATTACTTGTATCTGTTTTTCCATTAGTATTTAAAAAAATAACTTGATGCTGTTTTCAGCATCGTTTGTATCTTCTGTAGAATTCTTCAAAACAATTTAAACTTGCTTTTTTAATGCAAACTTAAAAGCTTTACTTTAAGTTACAGCTGCTACCCTTGTCTAACTTGGCATTAATAGTTCCAGTAATTTTAACACACTACTCTTGTGAGCAGAAGTTTTGTATTAGGAGTGCTACAGTTCTCTAAATTAGTGCAATCTTTTTTGTATTTGCAGATCCTCTCTAAACTGATCCCCAGAAACCCCCCCTTTCATTCCTGCTTCCAGAACTCTGAAATGAACCCTGCTTGTGCAACATTCACACAGTAGAATTTTAATGGAGACTTAGCGTTTTGACAATAAGAGGGAAAAAATGATGTTATTTCTCCTCTTCTGAATTCAAGTGGTTTCTAACAGACTCCAGAGACATATTCATGGCTGCTTGAAGCATATCTTCTTCGCTCATATCACCTCCTAAAGACAATACATGAACAGTAAGTTCACAGTTCTTAATTATAGTTAAATGCTTTTGTTGTTCCTTTCATCCACACCCACCTTTTCCTACCCCACCCACAAAACTGGAACATGGAACATTTTGCAAATAGTTTTTCACCAAAAGTGAGTTTGTAAAAATACACACCAATTTTGGATCACCAATACCTAAAACTGGTAACGTCTACACAGATGTTCTGAAAACTAGTTCCAGTAGTTTTGTCAGATATTACTCCAAGTTGTCATACAACTTTAAAAGTAATTTAGAAAACAAACAGTTGGGGTAATAGCAATGCTCTTCACTTTGAAATAGGATATTGACATTCAAAGGGAGGAAGGCTTTTCAGGAAAGTGATCCTTTCCTTCACTGCCAAAACAGTAATGGCTGTAATACACAATCAGAATGGCTGCCAAAGTGACAAAGTCGGCAGACAAGGAAAATTTAGAAACACCACAAAGATGAGAAAGACACATTCCAGTGTTGGATGTAAGGTTAAAAAACAGTACCTGTGCCAGGTTCTGGAGTGCTTGAGCTAAGAGTTACTTTGTCCTGTAGATCTGGGGTCTGATCTTGCTGCTGTAGCTGTTGTTGCTGTCTGAAAGGATCATAAATTTTTAAGAAAATAAGATTAACATCAGTATGAGACCTGAATCAAGTTCACTTCACATTAGGAAGGCCACAGTCAGAAGTGGAAGCTGTTGTACAATAACACCCCTGTGCTCAAAATCCCTTTTGTCATTTCACCCTGCTAACCTTCAGATACTGATCTTCCCAGTACTATAGTCCAAGCTACAAGACTATTTTCCCAGGATTTGGAAGCTCTGCATTGTTATGCCACCATGTGAAGTCTAACTCCTCCCATCCATAGCATTTCTCCTTGGTCTTCCTCTATTACTATAAGATAGAGATAAGGAAAAGCTACAATAACTCAACTATCTAATAAAAAAATACACCAGAACAGTACATAAATACGTATAATGCTTTTGTGTGATGCACAGGAGAAGCATCATTACCGAAAGCGAAGTCTTAGAGAAATAGTATTTTTTGTTGGGAAGATAGTTGTGGAAATTTATAGGATTTAATTTCAAATACTTCTATAATGTATGTTTTCTTTCTTCACAAGACTTGCAGTAGTAGCAAGACTACTGCATTATTAACAAACACCCGCTTACTAGAGGTTTCTTTCTAGGAACCATCTGAGAACAGTAAATTCAGGTATTATTTGGAAATCATGTTAAGACAGAAAAGTTGATCTGGACCTTAGTAAGAAACCCATCCACACCCCAAAAGCACTGAAAAATACACCATGTACTTTCACGTGCAGTTTTCTATCAGCTACTTTACTTTTCAAAATATGCTTGTCTTCTCCTTCGCAGTTCTTCTGAAGAAAGGGAGTCTGTCTGACTGCTGTGAGACGACTGAGGAACATTCTGTGGTAATGAGCCTGAGAGCTCACTTCGACGACTACCTAAAAGCAGAACACGTCATATCCTACTAATTATAGTAAAATTAAATCAGTAAATTAAATATAACTAAAAATGTCTTCAAACTTGAGAAGAACAAAGAATTTTTGGAGAACTAAGCACCTAGTCTAATTTTGCTTCTCCTTACCTTAGGACTGTTTCCCTTTCCTCCTGCCAACCTTTACCAATTTGTTCTTCCTTCCTAATAATCAATACCACCATGCAAGCTACAGCTTTTCAAAATGCAGGAGGGAGATAGCTACAGGCAATCCTGGATTGTCCTTCCATGCCTCACACCAGTCTTTCCAGAGACATTGACACATGCTGGAAAAAGTGCCTGACTGATTCCAGGGGCTGCTTAAAGCACTGTAAGAAATTTAGATGAGCACTGCACCTTGCATGCTGAGCTGAATGGCTCTGCGAAGATCAGCTTCTTCATCCTCCATATCAATCTCCTGCCTACTTAGAGCAAGGGCTCTCTGGAAATTCTCTTCATCTTCATCTAACATGCCTGTTCCATCAAAAGGATGATTAACTTCTACTGCTTGGTCCACGTCACTTCTGGATAGCCTGTGATATTCATACATTCATAGCAAAATTCAGACAGAAATTATATTAGATTTTATCATGAGGTTTAAATTAGTATGTTCTGCCAATTTAACTCTAGGTTTAACTTAGGGAAAAATATTTTTCTTGTTAAAGTCTGTTATATAAACAAGTATTTTCCTGAAAAATACCAAAGCACTGCAAGCAACTGCAGAGCAACCTTAACACATATTTGCCACACACTGACTTCTAAAGCAATGCACACATTGACAAGAAGATGTTAGATAGTAAATTGTCAAAAATTGTAAGCCCACAAAAAGCCATGATACATTTTATTCAAACCTACTGCTATTTAAACAGTTACACCAGCAGAAAGGAGTGTATATGGTCTCTTTCTCAGGAGGCCTTGAAGGCTACACTAAAGCAACAGACCCATGTAAACTGTACACACTTTCCATGTTACTGCAAATTATTTCATCAATTTACAACATCTTTTTAACTTTACAAAAGGGAAGAAATAATTAATTCCTCTGAGAAGCCTAAACGTTTTTATCAGTATGCAATTTGTTCACTATGAACATGCAATGAAATCATTGCAAAAGTACATAAAGTACTACCTTTATATGCTTTCAATGATATTTTATATTAGCAGAAGGCATAAAAAATGAGCAGCAGCACAACGTTACAGTGAAATTATTCCAAAAGGGAATGCTGTATGATTTATATGATGTGGAATTCAAAGATCAGTTTCTCATTCTTTTCTACTTATGACAGAATGCACAAACCAGTCTTAATTATAGAATAGTTACTATTAACAATAGTTTATAAGATTTGCTAAACCATTTTCCTCCCTAAGTAAAAAATCTACACTATAATATGCTTATGCACATGGAAAGACTCAATCCTTATCAAGGCAGCTTTTACCTGCTTAAAAACACACCATTTGCTGTCTATCAACTTACTTTTACTGTGTGCAACAGCAGTAAACATTGAACTAAAGGTACTTATTATTTCCAAATTACAAACCAATCATACTGAACATTATTAAAATAAAATCTTTATTTACCTTACCTCTGATCTCTTGACTGTGCTGCCTCTTCTCCAATCAGTTTCGGCCGCTGCATCTGCTGTACCCGAATCATCTGCAGCAGCTGATCAGCCTCACAGTCTGGCAGGTCACCTTTTACTACAAATATGGAATAACCTGAGAAAAAGAAATCGTAAGTCTACAGCATTAAAGTGCAGATATAAACACTGTAAAATGCACACTATATGGAATACAATCATGTGCAATTTAAGATGTAAGACTCTACCTTTCACTATTTCAATCATAAAACTCAGGTAGTTAACTGAATACATAAGTTCTAAGAAATAATGATTATTACCTACTTTTAATTAATGAGATTTAACATCTGCAAGTTACTATTACCTTCCTGTTGTAATTGAGCCAAGAAAAGTGCAAGATATGTATCTGATATTAGTTCTGGACCCATCAAGAGAGAGTTCAAGTTAAACCACTGTAATTAAGAAAAAAAAAAAAAAAAGATTGAGAGAACAAATTAGCATGAAGATTACTTGGTAATCCATTCCTGTACATTGTGGTAATTTTTTATTATGGAATATCTGAATAAATCTAGTAAAATAAATTATCAAATAAAAGTTTCTTGAATAGTATAATAGTATAATACTTATACTGTAATAGTATAATACTTATACTGTTAAAGGTTATCCTTCAAATACTCTAACAGGACATCTGACGTGTGGAAATTACTGCATGCTCTCTCCCATTACTGAGTACTGGTACCCGGGAAACACATTAAAACAGATAATCCTTAACCACTGTATTTTGATTTATTTCAAACATCATTCTAAAATTCTGCTTAATCCTAGTTTTAAACCTGAGACTAATGAAGTAAAAAACCCTTCATCAGTTAATGCTATGTGTTAAGAAACTAATAGATACAGGAAACAGACATTCAATAACTTCCATTAAATACTTTCATTGAATATTCTACCTTTAATAGCTGGTGATGCTGAAAACGAATGTTTACCCTTCTCTTAAATAATTTTTAAACTTAAAAATTAAGAAAAATTTACTCAAGTTTAATTGAGTACAGGACTATATTACAACAGGGGACACTTCATATAAACGTTCACAACTCATTTCTAGTTCCCCAAAGACCATAACTAGCAATTTATAATACTTCTAATACAGAAACAGTATCATACTTACATAAAACTTCCAGAGAGAAAATATATTCAATGTGAAACAAAATATTCTACCTTTAAACTCCCTATACATTCCAATGAAGCTAAAGAACTTTTTTTTAGACTTAACTCATTCAGTATTACCCAGTTTTAACCAGAAAGCACCATTTGAGTTAGTGGAAGGAGAATTCAATCTCCATTCTCCCAGAAATGCAACCTGATCTACCCAAACTTCCATATATGCACCCACACACTTGCAGCCAGGCCCATACAATAATATAAGTGACTATCTACCACCCTGTCATGCAATCACTTAATTTGACAAAAACACTCTTTGCCACTAGGAAAGGGTAAGAAGACCAACAGTGTAGAAGTGTAGGGGAAAAAACAGTTCTGTAAAAAACTTGATGGACAGACTACAGCAACTTTTAAAAGACATTATGGAAGAGAGAGTTTTGTTAAACTAATTTTGCTTTAACTGTAACAGAGGAGAAGCAGGTGAAATAAATATAAGTCAACCTATTTTGTCAAATCTTCTCATTATCCTTTAGATAACAGACAGCTAGCATTGTCTTCGCATGGTTACAAGCCAGGTAAAAAAGGAAAAAGGCATCCCCCCTCCATCTTAGGAAGTCCTTCCTAGGTTAGAATGCTTGCTCATAAAATTCCACCTAACATGTTTGCATTGTAGAATAAGGAGCATTTCCATAATTTTAAGAGAACATCCAGCCTTTTTGATATCAAATAAAACAAAAAATGCTTGTAAACATTAGCCATACTTTTAAACTAAAGCAGAACAGTAGAGTTTAGTTTTCTCACTCACAGATGATTTTTCTTTCTTTTTTAACCTGGATGACAATATATGCAGCCAGAACTTGCAAAAATGAACCAATTGGGCAAAAAGACTCCTGTCCCACTATTACAGACTCTAAAAGCTGTTTTCCATGAATGTTTTCTATGAAATAAAGCCCTGAAGAAACCAAACCAGCTCATGTTGTATAAAAGCTTATGAAGTATGATCCAGAAAAACGATTGGCTACTAATACAAAACACTAAATTGGTGTTTAGAGGGACATGGATATGAACTGATTTGATACATATCTACCATATACTAATATGGCCATCCCTTACCTTTAGTAACTATTACCTACTTAGAATACAATTGTTTCAAATTTTTTTATAATATTACAAAATTGAGATTCTAATTCCCCAAAGTAGAATGGATACTCATTCTAATGGATACTCTTTTGAGTATCCATTACTATCCATCAAAACCTTGACCTTTTCCTTATATCTACTGCCCATTTAGACTAACAAAATTATTTTACAATACCAATATCTTATGGTATTAAAATAAGTTTGAATTCTGTAGGGATCCTAATCTTTGTTCAGGATTCCCTATTCCTCCCGACCCCCCAGTATAATTTTTCTTCAGTATTTCATGTAGGAAAAAAAAAAGAAAATAACTTAAGAAGTCACATAAGATCCTACCAGAGCCACAGCTCCCTAAAGGACAGATTCACTAGGGAACTGATCCTACCGTCTTTTCCCAGGCTAACATTTACAAAGACCTGCCTGGCATTTTTGTGATAAAACCAACATTTACCTTTTTTAAAATGTGGGCTACTATTAAACCTTAGTTCAGCAAAAGCTTGTAAAAGGGAAGCACAATCTACTTGCAACCGCTTTTCCACACCCATTTCTGAAGTAAATTTTAAAATAAAAAAAGACAGTGTCACCTGTTTTCCTAACTTTCGAACTGTAAACCAGTGTTCCTTATAATTACAAATAAATGATTTTTCATTTCTGTAAAAAGAAAAACAAAAGGTATAAATAAAATTAAATACTCTAAAATCAGAGTACATAATAACGTTTAAGATCTTTGCTATCACTAGTTTGAATTTACATAATAAAGCTTCAGTAATACGACCATTGATGTTACATTACAGAATACTCATACTGCTTTTATAACACTCAGGAAGTTGTCAATATCATTGAAATCTTCATATCTGATGCAATGTATCTGTGATGCCACAGATACTAAAATATCATAAAAGGCACAGAGGGCAGATGTTCTCATGCACCCCCAGAAAGAAAAATCAAAGCCAGGGGTAATACAAACATCAAAATGCAACAGAGCATGAAACAGCAATTTTAAAGAAATATTTTAAACATAGATTAAGAGTATTTTTTTGGTAAAATAAAAGCATGGTGCTAAAAGAGTCTTACATAGGATCGATCCCAAGTCTCTGGTACTCTGGGCTGTTGAAGAGGATTAGTTCTAAACCCCACACTTTCAAGGCATTGCTTATAACCTGCCAAAAAAGAACACTTTTCATGAGTCAGACAAGTTCAAATCTAAATTCAAGCAATGCAACCATCTTAGCTGCACTAAATAATTATACTGCTTTCATAAAACTTAGATTTCAAAACATTGCCAGGAAATCTATACTCAAAAATGCAGCTGTCATGAATCTACATGCAAGCCTAACACTCATATCTTACCTAAGGAGAAGTAACAAAACTAGGATTTAACCTAACTGTGTTAATGAGCTTACAACCTCAAACAAAGCTGTAATTTCACCTTTCACAGATACTTCATAAGTTGTCATCTCTCTACTTGCAATGCACTGCTCTGCCCTTACTTCCCCACCTCACCTCCCCACATAATCTCAATCTTTCTTCACAGTTACTGCTGGAAATTTTGTACCACTGGATTATCACAGGACCAGTCAGTTTATTGATCTAAGCACCAACTCTTTTACAATAACTCTTTAAAGCTACACGAAATAATGCTGCAAGAACCTTAAAGTTAACAATTCAAATTCATTTCAACAAGCCAACTGTGCCTCAAAGGACAAAAGAGTAGAGGGAGGAAGCAATTTTTTTCAGCTACTGAAGCAGCTCAAAGATAGCAGGATAGCCAAAGTGTTAATAGTTTCTTGCTAAAAAGAAAAACAGCCGAGCCAGCCATAAGGAAGAGAGGCTCTTAAGAGAGTCTGGAGCACTGACAAGTAGCACTGAAAGCTTGGGAGACAGCCAAAGATACCTAGAGCTCTGATCAAGACAAAAGCCTCAACTTGGTATTCAAAATTTTTTTGTTGTTCTTCTGGTTTACGTATTTATTATTGATTACTTTTCCCCTATGGCCTTTAAAAAAACCACAAAAACACCCCCAAAAATATGCAGATCACTATGATAACCCTGTAACTATTGCCAAGGGCTTCCCAGTCTATAATTTGAGAAAGCAATCTGAATTCTGCTTTTTCACCTGCAGTCTGTGGGAGCCAAGGTCGACACCTGAAGTACCCACAAGAAACAGCTTAGAAGTCCAGCTTATTGCCAGCAGGTGTCATCTCACAGTTCCTGAATCCATGTTTCTCCTATGTGTTTGAAGGCCCATGAACTGAAGAACAGCAAGTCACTGTTCTTAATGGAAAACACTCTAAACATCTGGAAGTCCAGCACTTAATCCCATTAAGCCCACAAACTGGTAACTAGATGGAAAAGTTCAATGCCATTTAAATTATATAAGAGAACATATATTGCAAAAATAGAAACGGTGTCATAAGAGAGCTGTGCTTACTTGAATTGAAAAGAATCCACTATCATCCATATTTACAGAAGGCTGCTGCTCGATGAGAAGTTGGGAGGGAGAAAAGGGAAAAAATGGTGTAAGTATAAAAGGTCAAAAATAATTGGGTTTTGAAAAGAAATCTAACTGCAGATTCTTAAAGCAACGATTTATGCCCTTGTCTTTAAGGCTGATTACAATGCTCCAAGTACACATATTAATTTAAAACTCAAACCTTTAAAGATGTTCAGTGCTTAAAGGGCAGACAGACATGGGAATTTCTGTTCCTATCTGACACTGGCTTACAAAAACAAAAGGCAAATTACTGATGCTCCTCATCATGCCTGATCTTTCTACTTGTAAGATGAAGGTAAAGTAGCTCTTTGTAGAATTATTTAAAGCTGTCCTAGTAACATTTGAAAATGCCACATCCAAGATGCATGAATGAAAAGGCCTATAAATTGAAAAAGCTTTAGCACTAGAAAATTAACTTTTTCTATCTATGCAAGAATAGCAGGTCTGTGCTAGAAAATATATTGCAGGCAGCATCAAGCAACCTCAAATGAAGATAATTTTACCTGTAAAAATGTTCTGTATTCTTCACTAGATACTCCTCCCTCTGCCATTCTCATCCTTTCTTCCTCATCCAGTTGCTGTGCAATAGAGGATAATTCAACAGGACTAAAGTATTCCCCTTGCAGCAAATTATTCAGACAGTGTTGAGCACACAATGAGCCTTCTTGCTAATAATGGAAGAGAAAAAAACAAAAAAAAAACCAAACAATGAAAAAAAAAAAAAAAGAAAAAAACCCAGGTTAGTGCAAACTGTATCTTCTTCCAAAACATCAATACATGAAAATCAAACAGTTTCAATCTCTATTTCCTAGTAACAAACATTTTCTATAACAGATACTCTCATTATTTTTTAGCTTTTCTTCCCTTCCAGATGTGGCTATTGACAATCTGCTCTCCACATTTTTGATAGGAAAGTAATTAGGAGCTGGAAGAACAGTAAAGATCCTTTTCCACATGAAATTTACATATAGGAAGTAGATAAAATAAGGCCATCCAGCACATTACAGGTAATAGAACTATAGCACCACATTTTTAAAATGTCAGCACAAATTTTGTAACAGCTAATTAACAATGTCATTCATGATTTTGGAGTACAAATTTCAAAAATCTCTGATCTGAATGAATGCAAGACAGGCTCCATCATTTTCATATGTGAGATAAAATACTGCCTCGTTAAAAAAAACACACAATGTAAACCAACCAAAGCAGTTTCCCATGAAAAGCAACCTTTTTCAACAAATAACTGCAACTCTAGGTGCAAGACAAGTAATAACAGTTTTAAAATCCTGCTTTTCACTTTTGTTTTAATCAATCTTCATTTTTATTTACATTAAGAACTCCCCTACACATGCTCTTTGTTAAAAACAAAACCCCTCAAGAACAATACAGAACACCCCTCCCTCAAGCCAGACCCACAGAAAATAAGAATACAAGAGAATGCCTTTGAAGAATACTCTTTAACATTCTATAAAAGCATCATACAAATCATATGTAGAACCCTCCCATGATCTCCCTTACGGCTGAGACCTTGAAAGTTCCCTTTACTCCAGTATCTTCCTATGACTTCATTACTCAGTTGAGGAACGAGTTATTAAAGCTACACTGGCTGCACAGCCAGGCTTCAATGGAATTCAGAAACCTCCTCCAGCTCATGCCCTTCCTGCAACAAGAAACTCAAGACTAAACACCAGCTTCTGTCCCTCTGGGACCATATTCCTGCTGCTGGTCATACGACAAAAATGTAACAGAAGAACCTGCTCAACGATCACAGGCTTCCCCATTAGAGTCATATGAAACTGGTTTAGAAACAGAGAGATAGTAAAATACCACCGAAAATTAGTTGTATTACATGCTTACATGCTAATTTCACTAAAAAGACCTTTCTGTATTTGTAGTATTATCGAAAAGTAATAAACCCTAATTTTCATATGTAAAAGTTATACACATTAATTGCCAAATGCAGAAAACAGATCCTACAGTATTTAACTGACACAAAGTTCTATTACTTTGTGCAGAGAACATTGCTTCTTTTCCGTAACCTGAAATCCCCTCATGGAAACCTTTCCTGACATAAAACGCTGCCCTGCCTTCAGTGCTTTCAATCACTTCTATCTATCAAGAAAAGGACAAACTTTTAAGATTGGGACTCCTGAAGCCCCATACTTAAATCCTACTTTCTGCAACTGTAATTTCTCTCTAAAAATGCCACATTGCTGGTTGTTTTATTAAATTTTCTTAATCGACACCATGTTTCTCATGTCTTTTTTTATCAAAATGATTGGGGAGTGCAGACTCAGGAACATGCAGCACTTCAAAGTATTCTGACAGCACTTGATAGGGGAAAAAATACCCCTTAAGAAAAAAAGACAGTAATTCAGTCAGATTTTCCCTAACATAGTAATAGAATAAAAGTATTTGGTACGCCAACTTTTTAACTGTTACTAACTTACCAGGGAGTGATACATTTCACATCTGTCAACTCACCCTTCCCCAGACTGCATAGGAACCACAAGTTACCATCATCTCGTACCTCTGAATGTATTCTGCTTTGTCACTTTAATTTCAGAAGTGTTGTTATTTAACTAGAAAGCAACTTAGTAACAAAAAGTTAATTCATACCGTGATGAGCTAGGCCATGTAAGAAAAGAGTACATTTCGTTAAACTGTTTTCAAAGCCAGACTGATTGCCACTCAGAGGCAATCACGGCTGAAATCCAACAATCTGAACAGCAGCTACTTAACACCACAACACTTGCCAAATTTTGCAACCAAAACCTACTCAGAAAGAACACTCCTCAGTTTTGACGGATTTCAGAACAACAATTTTTTAAAGGAAAGTACACAGCTATCTTATTTGACTTCTAAAGGAAGCCAATCCTAGGCATCAAAACAAAGTAACAGAACTACTGCTAACTTTAACACAATAAAGTTGAAGAGACATTGGCAAAGTGCAAGAAAAAAATCCAATTACAATTTGACCAGCATTTAAACAGGAATAGGGCATATTTGGGAACCTGGCTATATCACAGCAGTTCACAGAAGTGCTTTGCCCTCCAAAACAGGAAATACCGTTCGGCACACGGAAGCACACTATATGAACTGCGATTTCTTTAGCAGCTCTCCCACTCCCTGCTCATTACACAACCACAGCCAAGCCAGGCTCAGTGACGAGATAGGTCTGAGAGCACAGGGACAGCCCTGCCTGCCGCTGCTTATCCTCATACTCATTACTCAGCCATGTGAGCTCTCTCTCAAGAAATACAAATAGCCGCAGCCTACACCTCCCCACACTTGGGGACTGTTTCTGCAGTCCCCAAAACACAGTCCCCATGCCAAAGCGGACGCCGAGGCTCAGCCCTGACTCTCCTTTCTCTGCAGGGCTGGCAGCGTCCAGCCGGGACGGGCCATAGCCACAGGGACGGGCCACATAGGGACCGCCGCGCGAGGGCCCTGGCTCTCCCCAGAAGCAGAAGACAAGCCACCGCCGAAGGCTGGAGGGATGCCAGGGAGGGGCATTGCGGCCCAGCCCGACACAGGCCGAGCGCACGCCCGGAGCTCCGGGGGATGTCCTGCCGTCAGCGCGGGGACGGGAGGCCCAGTTACCGCCCCAGTAGCTCATCAGAGAGAACTCGCGCGTCTCCCCCGTCTCAGCAGGCCGGACGGCCACAACCGACGGCACTGTGCCCAAAGAGGAGCAGGCAGCAGGACGGGCGGTAGGATCCGCCTCACCCTCCCTCACTCACCCGCTCGTGGAAGATCGACTCCATGTTTACTGTGGCGGCCGCAGCCCCCCGCCCCACGTGACCTGTCCGGCCAATCGCAGCGCCCACCGCCTCTGGCCCGCGCGAGGCAGGCCCCCTTGGCTGCCCCCGGCCCGGCCGCCGCGCTGGCGCCCCCTGCCGGGGAGGAGGCCGGCGGGCTGAGCTGCTGCTGGCCGCGAGCGCCCCCGCGCGGCGGCCGTGCCCGCAGGGATCGACACGCGCCGCCCGTCCGCTCCTCCGCCGGACAGCCCCGCTCCGGCCCGGTACCGCTTCCCCCCCGCTCCGGCCCGGTACCGCTTCCCCCCCGCTCCGGCCCGGTGCCGCTTCCCCCCCGCTCCGGCCCCGGTGCCGCCCGCTCCTGCCTTGTGCTCACCAGCTGCCCGCCCGCCCCTTACACGCTCCCAGTCCGCTCACCAGTACTTGCTTAACCACTATTGCAAACAAGCTCACAGAGGAAATCCAAAAAGAAACTTAATCAGGTTCAGCAAAAAAAACCTGTCAACCACATTCTGGGTTTATGAAGAATTCCTTTAAAGGCTAGTTCTTGAATTAGCTACGTGGATTCCACATCATACACAACAATAAATGATACACAAGCATAAATGATTTTTGCATAGTTTATTCTATAATTCTTCCTCTCCTTTCCAGAGTAGGGAGGAAGAAAATTTTTTCAACGCTTATGGACTAATGGAATTCTTGAACACATATTAGTCATGTAATTAAATCAACTTCAAAAAATAACACTAGAAATTAAACTAGCACTGATTAATTGCAGATGTCCTTTACTGTAGTATCCTCTCAGGGTCAAAACCATTTTCCTGTTCTTTCAATATGTGAGATAAGGTGATGAATCAAACAGAAATGTCTTCCTTGTCATCATCAGCTTTTATCTCCATGTTACTTCTTCACCAGGCTTCAACTTCCTGTGCAGAAATAAAAACCAAGAAGGAAGAGACTAAAATTAGTATCTTTCTTTTTAGAATAATTATTAATAAATGTAAGTATTTATTTGTGTTAATTTATATTCAACAGTACCTTGATTTTGAGATTTATGTAAAAATTTAACTTTCCTTGTAATTGTTGTCAGTTAAAAATGCAACAAATGCATTAAGAAAAGTATCAGTGGGGTAAATTACATCAAAAGCTTTCTTTCTTACTCAAAATTAATTTAGGTGAGGCCAGAGTTGGAAAAAAAATCCACTGGCATTGATAGCACTCCTACTATCAGTTTATTCAACATGACTTTTTTCCCTCTTCTTTTCTTAACCTGATGATCTAATACAGAATTAGAACTGGCACAGATGAGTTAATGCCTGAAGTTCTCTGATGTAAATTCTTCCTGAGAAGTCACAGCCAGAAAACCCAAACTGATCAGTGCATATAATCACATAATTCATGGTTTCCATATTTCATGACCAATAGCTTGATAGCAGTTAATGATCCATTCTTTCATGAAGATAGCTCCTAAAGATTCCATTTTCAGAAGGTATTACTGATCTAAAACACTTCATGAATGCTTGATATTTTTAGGGCTTTCTTTCCTTTTTTTGGTTATGCTTATAATTGTAAAAAAGAACTGAAAAGCACTTTGAAAAATAACTATATATGTATATAAAAGGCATAATAAAGCAGACCTTTTATATAATAAGCTCTTGTTTCTGAAGGCAGACAATCTTTCATCATTCCATCTGTCCAAGTAGCATCCAATCACAAATCCTAAGGGAACAAGGATGTGAACCCAGTGTTCACGCACAGCTTGGGCGAAATTCACCATGACTGCTAGAAAGAAAAGCGTAACAGTAAGAGGTAATAATGAATCTGCACTTGGAAACTGTTGCGTGCTTGGCACCTTTACTCTCACTTACTAGGATTCTACAATGACATAATACACATGAAACCTATCAAACACTTCCTAGGAGACACTGTTCTCAAACCCATACCTGGGTTTCTTAGAAATAATACTAACTGTTGACCCTGGGAAAAAGGATTTTCTCCTAAAGCAGGAGAGAAATAGAACAACTCTTTAATTTACTCATTAAAGCAACTCTACAGAAGTTTTCTGCTCTGTAAAACATTAGAAACACTTTCATAAGCTAAACTCGTGTAGATGAACGCTTTATTACCTGTGTCAAGTCTCAGAGACAAGTTGTGTATTTAGTGGGGAACTGACAGATAAGAAAGGACATTTCTAAAATAACGAAGAACATTTCTAAAACCACAGAATGACAGAATCATTACAATTGGAATGGACCTCTGGAGATCATCCAGTCCAACCTCTCAGCCAAGGCAGGATCACCTGAAGCAGATGACACAGGAACATGTCCAGGTGGTTTTCGAATGTCTCCAGAGAGGAAGACTCCACGACCTCTCTGGGCAGCTATTCCAGTGCTCTGCCACCCTCAATTTATAGAAGTTATTCCTCGTTTTGAGGCGGAACTTCTTCTGTTTTAGTAATGGCCATTGCTCCTTGTCTTGTCGCTGGGCACCAACGAAAACAGTCTGGCACCGCCATTTGCACACATTAAAGAGATCCCCTCTCAGGCTTTTCCCTTCTCCAGACTACAGAGGCCCAGCAAACCTTTCCAACCCAATCAAAGCCTTCCAGATTAGGGAATGACACGCGACACCAGTGCAGTTTGTCACATCCAGCGGCGGGCTCAGAGCCTCAGCCGGGTCCGGCGGGCGAACACCGCCGGCGGCCACGCACCCATCACCCCCTGCGGGAGAGGCGGGAGGCGCTCCCACACACACCCCCCGCCCCGGGCCCGGCCGCTGACCCGCGACACGGCCCCGCCACCTCCCGCCTCAGCCGCCTCCGGCCTGCCCGGGACCGCAACCGCCCCTCCAGGGGCAAGAGCGCCATAAAGCCCCACGGCTGAGGGGCACTTCCGCCCGCCGCCGTGTCCCTCCCGGCCGAAGGGGTAGGGGACAGGGCGAGGCGCTCTCAGGGAGGTCTGACAGCGGTTCCGCCCCCAATGCCGCTCCCGCCCCGCACGCGACCCCGCCATTACCGCTGCTAGCGGCGCCGCCGGGATCCGCAGCGGCCGCGCCAAGGGCACCGGGAACGGGCGGGCCGGGACAGACCACGGGCCGCGCAGGAGCGGGGGAGGAGCGCCCTCCCCCCGGCGCGCTCGCAGTGGTGCCGCCCGCCACCCTTCCGCCTGCTGCCCCTCCTCCCTGTCCCCCGCAACATGGCGGCGAGCGCGGCGCGGGCTGGGGGTGGTTGAGGGTGCCAGGTATCGGCTCTTTCACATCATCTTCCTGTTCCCCTTGTTCTCCTCGCCTCGGACGGGAGTGAGCGCAGGGCTCGCCCCCGTGACGCCGTCCCCGCCTGACGAGGCTCGTCCCGTCAGGCCAGGCCCGGGCGCCGGGGCCTAGTGGGGCGCTGGAGCCCCGGAACCCCCGGCCCACCCCGCGCTGTGCCCCTGGTCGGGCAGGCCCTGGGTTTGAGGGGTCGTGGCCCTGGATGTGTCATCTCTGGGTGCCCCGATTCAGCTACGTGGAGCTGCTATTACCTGCGCTGCTCCTGGGGATCCTTTTAAAAATTATTCTTAATGTGTATAGTAGAAAATTAACTCCACCTTTTTCTAATAAGATCTGCAACAGTAGAATGTTAATGTGAATGAGACTTAATTGGTATCAAGCAGCTGTATTGAACAGTATTAACACCGTTAGCCTGCTTATTTTTAGAAATACGTGAAGCTAGATCTAAGTAAATGGAATTTTTCCTTGTGTCAGTCAATGAAACATTTTGTCGCCCATTCAGATTAATTCTTTTGGAGAGTAAACACTTGGAGAGGAAAATGACATCGATTATCAAGTTGACTACGCTCTCAGGGGTGCAGGAGGAATCTGCACTTTGCTATTTGTTGCAAGTAGATGAGTTTCGTTTTCTTTTGGACTGTGGCTGGGATGAAAACTTTTCTATGGATATTATTGATTCTCTGAGGAAGTAAGTAGTTCAGTTCATACACCATTTTTTAAAACAGGTCTTGGTCTGTCTTGAAAGTTTTCAAAATTCCACGCAGTGATATAACGTATGGTGTTGCTAAATGCAGAATTGTTCCTTTTTTTGTTTTGTTTCATGTATGTTTTACATTAAGAGAATCACTGAAACATTGCTGAAACATTTCCTGCAAAATCTTGGGATTTTTTCCTTGTCAGTCTAGTGAGTTGTGTCTCTTAACTGTAATTCTCAAGCTGTTCCGTGTTTGTTTTGGCTTGGATGATTTGTTCGTTTTTTATTGTCATAAATGTGACAAGGTTTAGGGGAGACTGGCCTTGGCTCTCAAATAATTTGGAATAGTTAACTAAGTTTTAAATGGGAGAGGAAGCCTTTGTGTATGTAGGCTGAATACAAAGCAGTTCAACTCTTGGCTCTTGTTTTAAGTTGAATAGACTGTCAGGAAAGCACCTTCTGTCAGGACACCAGCCCTGCAAAGGGGAAAAAACCCCTCCAAACCAAAATCTGTCTAGACTTTAATACTGAACTTCTGCAGGTGTACAGCAGGGAGCTGTGCTGATTGCCAAGCTAGGACTGAAATACGGAAATTTGGGAAAGAAACTGAGTTTTTTGATACTAGTTTTATAGTATTAACACACTTGTAGTGTTTGAAATCTTTTAAGTGAGGATTGTTAGGTACTAAGGATATTTTATGAAAAAGTTTTATAAAAAGTGTCTTATCAAAGAAGCAATTCAATAAAATTCCCTTTTTCATAACAGCCATCAAGAAGAATGTGTGCGCCCCACTTACTGTGCAAGGGAACAAAAAGCTATCAGTCTAGCATGTGTTTTCATTTGTTGCATGTGTTTTATGCCCTCAATTATTTTTCAATTATAATATGTAGAAAGGTTTTAGTCTGAGTTCTAATTTTATGCAACACTTTGCAAGGGAAAAAAAATGTCATTAAGAGTAATAAGATCCCCCAAACTGATGTGCTACTTTTCTTAAATGATATGTTTGAGCTTTTCTATATTTAAAGAAATATATTTTGATTTGATCTTTATCAGTTTAAGGATTGTTGTGTCCTTGGTCCTGTTACTTGGTCACTCTCATCAGAAGAAAACCTGTAGTCTGTTTTGTGGTGTATAAGCAATTTGTGGCACATCTGTACTGGTAATAATTTCGGTCCCTCGGGTAATTTACTTTCTGGTGTCCACATATATATTAAGGTCCTTTTCATCAGGATTTTGATGTGAAAGAAACTTATATCTTCAGATCTTAAAGTTATGCTTTCTGAAATCACTTGGGTTTTAAGTACTTGAACATTAGGAAACACCTGTAAGTTTTAATTATGATTTTTAAAACTGTCCCAAACCTTGAAGGGCTTAAGTTTCATTGTTTGGCTTTCAGACTGTGGATATATTCTCAAAATAGCCCTAGCAGAAGATATACAAAACCATACAATATTCCTTTCAATGACTTTTGTTGGCCCTCTTTTTATAGGCATGTACACCAGGTTGATGCTGTTCTTCTTTCCCATCCTGACCCTCTACATCTTGGTGCACTTCCATATGCAGTTGGAAAAATGGGGTTGAATTGTGCCATTTATGCAACTATTCCTGTATATAAAATGGGACAGATGTTTATGTATGATCTCTACCAGGTATGCTTAAGTTGATACTTTCAAGCACAACATCTTTGATATGGTGGAGTGTTTGAATGCTCTGTACCTCTTTGTTTGTTTTAGTCCCGCCATAACACTGAAGATTTCACACTCTTTACATTGGATGATGTAGATGCAGCCTTTGATAAGATACAACAGCTGAAGTTTTCTCAGATTGTGAACTTAAAAGGTAAAGTTGTCACCAAAGTCTCAAGAAATTACTTTTAGTGAAAGGCAACAGAGTAGTTAAGAGTTAAAGTAACTTTTTAAAAGGAACTGAGTTCTGAAATACTATGTATTTTGCAGTACTGAATTAATTAGCCTCATGTCAGTCTGTATCAATTGCCTCAGCAATTGTATTTAGAAATGGATATAATTTTCACTTAATGTGGAGAAGGTCATGCCAAAGAATGTTTAGATGTTTGCTTCTCTTTGGTGTTTTTGTAACTTTTCTTGGAATTTACTGATGTCTATTAAAAGTATTTACTTACATCTAGTGGCGGATACCTCAGAACTCTTCATAACCAGTAACATAAGGGAAAGCTTTCTAGAGCAGGTTGCAGAAATGAAGTTACAGCATGTGCATGATTTAATGGAGAGACCTTCAGTGACTCAGATCATACTCAGTGCAGTGTATTGCTGGGGCTCAGGGCAGTCAGCAGCTTTCCACTCGTGTTGAATGTAAAGATAAGTGTAAAACAAAAACTCTCTTCTTGAACAGAGACACATAGAAGCTGACCACCAGCAGTTTGTCTCTGAAGTGCAGTATTTTACAGGTTCATGAATAATGCTGCCAAAATACTTGCCTTCTTATTTGGAAAATAGAAAGAGGATGTTGTCCTTGAAAGACTACTGGCCCCTTTTTGAGATAGCCTTGCTACAACTATGTCTGCAATTTTTTCATCTAAAGAGTAATTTTAGTGTACAGCTTTTTAAAAACAACCAACTTCTTTTTTATTTAATGGAGGTGATTTGAAAAGACTCGATGGAGGCATTTAAGATGATAATATATGTTTAATTATTACTGTGCACTTCAGGCAGCAGAGTCAGTGAGTAATGGTTGTGGGTGGTCTCATTTTAATCTGACAAAAATACAGGCTGGTATCAATGACAGGGAACAGCGGTGCTTTAGGAAAATGTATCAAGAGCTGAAAAGTTCTGTCATCCCTAACTGCAGCACATGAGCACCTTTTCTGCTGTTGTTTGACTTGCGTGTTTGTCATTCTGGAAAGCTTCCAGATTGTGTAATTTATGTAAGCTTTCCTAAGTACCTCAAATGTGAATGATATGGTAAACACTTAGTGTTGCCCCAGAGAGGAACCTGGCTTTCATCATTGTGCTTGCTTTCTTGTGATATGTTTTTTCTATAATTTACTGTTGTTTATGTCTATAGTTACAGCAGCTCTGCAGTGCCTCTGAGTATCAGTGGGAGGTGGAGGGAAGAAGTGATCTTTGCTTTAGTTTCTTTTTTCTGGAGGAAATATGAAAGTGAATTGCAAAATATTTTGATGTTACTGGTTAGATGGGAATGACAGATATTACTGCCTTTTCATACTTAATTTGATTTTTTTCTCAGTAGTAATTTAGGCATTCAGTTGTTTTAAGTTGCTATCTCTTGTTTAGAGTAATGGATTTTAATATGTGTAATCTACCTAAAATTTTGAAAACCTTTGTAGGCAAAGGACATGGTTTGTCAATCACACCATTGCCAGCTGGTCACATGATAGGAGGCACAATTTGGAAGATTGTAAAGGATGGGGAGGAAGAAATTGTTTATGCCGTTGATTTCAACCACAAGAGGGAGATGTAAGTTCAACATAGTAATGTATAGTTCCTAGCCGTGAGGTGAGGAAGTAGAAGTGCATTTCCAGTTCTAATAAGACCACTAATTTCATTTGCATCCAGATTAATCAGTTTGAAGCAAGCATTAGCTCTGAGTTTCTTTATTCCATTCATTTTTATTAATTTGTAAATTTGAAGCAGGAAGCATTCAGCAGCTGAGCAGTTTGGTTTCTGTACATGCAAATATCTGGAATCTAGCTGTCTTATTTTTTCTTGTAAAATAGAAATGCAGAAAAGTGAGATTTTTCCTTTTTTTCCACAGCCATCTGAATGGATGTTCCTTGGAAATGTTGAGCAGGCCTTCTTTGCTTATTACAGATTCATTTAATGCTACTTATGTGCAACCCAGGAGGAAGCAAAGGGATGAACAGCTGCTGAGTATGTATTGTTTGGGCTTCAAAAATATCAGTAATGTGATTTATTAGCCACTGTAAATTATTTTTCTATGAGAAATTCATCAGCATTTAAGCTTAAGAACCCTTATTAAAATGTAACAAGTTTTGAATTACTCTTTTCTGATGATACTGATCTTGTGAGTTAAATGTTTTCCTAACAACAATGAGCTGTATTTGAAAACAGTGTATTTTACCCAATATCCTTAAATCTCTTCAGGGATTTTTAAATTACCTTCCTCAGCACTTTCTTTTTTTTAGCTCCATTTTATGTTGTTTTTTAATGAAAAAAGAACCAAAAGGAAGAAATACCAAGGCAGTGAGATCTTCAGAGCTACTGAGAAAACGTCAGCTCCCTTTAATTTTGGTGGAAGTGTGGATTTGGATCTCTTTTGAAGTTTCATTTGTTTCTGTGCTTAGTATGCTTTTGAATATGATTGCTAGTGTGATGTAACAAAAAAAAAATTCAAGCCACACCACAAACCTTTTAACTTTGGTTCAAAGTATAAGTAGGTTTTTGTTTTGTTTTTAATTCTTGTTAGCTAATGTTTTGGAGACATTACGAGGCGATGGAAATGTATTAATAGCCGTGGATACAGCAGGCAGAGTTCTGGAACTTGCTCAGCTTCTTGATCAGATCTGGAGAACAAAAGATGCAGGATTAGGAGTCTACTCTCTCGCACTTTTGAATAATGTCAGCTACAATGTAGTGGAGTTCTCTAAATCACAGGTTTGTTTTGATTTAAAAATCCAATTATGAAGAGTAAAGGAACATTTATGCAAAAGCTTTTCTTTTTAATGGTAAAAAATGGCAAAACACTGGGGGAACGTCCTTACTCTGTAGTGCATGTTTGTGTCTCGGCTCATTTGATCAAGTAACACGGCATCCAGGTGTGACAGTGGGCTTGTTTCTTGATACTGATTTCTGGTTTTATTATAACATTTGTTAGCATAGTTTATAGTTGTTAAAAAAGAGAACTGAAAGTACTTATTTCAGTATTAGTTATGCTCAACATTATTTCTACACCTGCTGAGAAATACTGAAGTAATCATGGGTATATTGCATCCTGTACTTCATATCAAACTTGTACTGTTGAAGAGCTTGTATTTGTATAGATAACTTTCTCTAATACATATTTTAGGTTGAATGGATGAGTGACAAGTTGATGAGGTGCTTTGAGGACAAGAGAAACAACCCTTTTCAGTTCCGCCATCTCTCCTTATGTCACAGTCTGTCTGATCTGGCTCGAGTGCCTAGTCCAAAAGTTGTTCTTGCCAGTCAGCCTGACTTGGAGTGTGGGTTTTCTAGAGATCTTTTCATTCAGTGGTGCCAGGATTCCAAAAACTCCGTAATTCTAACTTATCGCACTACACCTGGAACATTAGCACGATTCCTGATTGATAATCCTTCTGAAAAAGTTATAGATATTGAGGTAAGAGTTGTCTCTATAGTTCCAGGATTTTATTGTGGGGCATCTGGAGTCATGTGGGCAAAACTGAACACAGTTTCCTTTTTGACTTTCTGGACATGCTTCTAGTGATGGAGGGAAACCTGAAATCAGTATGTTGCATAATTATCAAATTGTGGATGAGTTTACATAAAAGTAGGTCTCCTACTGATAACTGCAAAATGCTTTTTCATGGTGTGTCAAAATTAATAGAGCTGAGCATGAAGTTCCTTTTAAATATTTCTTTGTAGACAACTCTTTCCTTTGTGTTTCTATTATAATAGAAGAAAGTCTGCTTGCAGTTGATGTACCGACCACCACATATGATGGGTTAGTCATGCTGGAAATTCTCCAGGCTTGGATGAGGGGAGAATCATGTCAAATTAGTATAATATATCCCAACAGGATTAGAAAGATAAGCAAATGCTGGGAGTTCGGAGATAATTAATTGCTATTCATGCTTTCAAATTGTTTTCGATAATCTGTACACCTGTGTCTACTTTCTGGTGCACATTGTTAATTTATGGAAGTCCCCTGTGATTGCAGTGATAATTCTAATACTGATGATGCAGCTTTATTTTGGTTTTAGATTAGCTTGAAATCATTGAATTACAGGATGAGATTATTACTAGTATTCAGTTTATTCAAAGTGACCTGTACTCAGAAAACAAGAAACAAAATCTACCATTGTTTTGCCAGCTAGTATGACTTACCTAGGTCCTTCTGGTTTGATGTTGATGATAGAAAAACTAAAAAAACACTGCTCGTTTAAGTATTTGCCTTTGCTTATTGGAGAGATGCTTCCTGAAGACATTTTCAGAAATTTTTGGAAAGCTTAATCGATTTTAATATTTTTAGAAATGCTTGCATTTAAAGTAGACTGTCCAAATTGGCACCATCATGACTTTGCCATACCAAACTACCACATTTTTCTCATAGTCTTGTATATGACATACAATTTCTACTTGCCATCAGTACCTAAGGACAAATATTTTTCTCGGTGGCATATAGGAGAAGTATTAAAGCTGTGTTAGCTATTCACAAGAACATTAATTTTAATTCTATCTGCAGCTGAGAAAACGAGTCAAGTTGGAAGGAAAAGAACTTGAAGAATACCTAGAAAAAGAGAAACTAAAGAAAGAGGCAGCTAAGAAGTTAGAGCAGTCAAAAGAGTAAGTATGTTTGCTCATTCTGCTGTTATGATCAGAGTTGAGATTTCTGTGTGATTATTCTGCTCCTTCAACTCTTTCCAGGCCTAAATGAAAATTGGAGTTTCAGTAGCCTTGTCTGAAGGCTCTGAGGAATCAGGAGTGGTTGTTTTTAATCTGTTGTTCCAATAGACCCAGTTGCATCTGCCATTTGACTGTGAGCTCTTTCTCAGATACATAAACTGCCCTTGGCCTTGGTTAGTGTTATGTCAACTGTTATTTTATAGTCAGTGTGTTTATGTAATATGAAATCTGAAGAAAAAAAGAAGTACTAGGTTTTTTTGGAATGTCATTTCAGGGCAGATATTGATTCCAGTGATGAGAGTGATGCTGAAGAGGATATTGATCAGCCGACTTTGCATAAGACTAAACATGATTTGATGATGAAAGGTGAAGGTAGCCGGAAAGGAAGCTTCTTCAAACAGGCAAAAAAATCTTATCCAATGTTTCCAGCTCCTGAAGAAAGAATTAAATGGGATGAATATGGTGAAATTATCAAGTATGTGATGGTAATGTATACTAACATAGTAGCTACGAAATAATCAGAAATTAGAAGGAATTAAATTCACCGTTTTGTCTTTTCCACAGCATTGCTCTATGCTCTTCAAACTGCTAAGCCTTATAGAAAGCTTATGATAAGGATTGAAGCTGCTGAGTGCTGATCCTTGACCTGTGTTCACACCTCTTAGGATGTGTTTTCACTCTAGGCTTTTTTAAAAAAATCTTTTGAGATGGAAGATTTTAAAGTCTTTTAACCTGACGTTTTTCTGCTTTAAATTTCACTTAATGTTAAATTTGTGAGGTGAGAAAACACTGTTTATCCTAACAAAATTTAGTGATATTTGTCAGCTTTGCATAAGGGATACTTGGTAGAAATCCTCAATTTGCTAGTATTTCCTAAGTTATTCAAGTTCTTTTTTAAGATAGGAAGGTCATATTTTCCAAATCAGCTCTGTTCAAGGATGAAAATACTTGGCAGGTGTAGTAAAATTGCTGGTAATAAGTTACAAAAAAATCCTAGTAGTAATAATCAGCACTGTTAGGTAGTGCTTTGGTTTTACTCTAAAAAGCAAAATGCCTTTTATTCTTTAGACCTGAGGATTTTCTAGTTCCAGAACTTCAAGCAACAGAAGAAGAAAAAAGCAAATTAGAGTCTGGTTTGACAAATGGAGAGGAGCCTATGGACCAGGATTTATCAGATGTTCCTACGAAATGTATTTCTGCAACAGAATCCATGGAAATTAAGTGAGTGACTTTCTTCTTCTCAGTTCTGCTAGAACAGTGGCATGGGTACAGTGCAAATTAGGTAAAAGGGTAGCTTGGATTTAAGAAAGTGGGAAAGGACTTGATTTTTGTTTATATTTTTCTCCAAGCTATTGTATTTTACTAATCTTTGTGGGAACACAGAACAGTCTTATGGTTCCCCACTCTTAAGAAATTTGGTTTGTTTCCTGTCTTATGGAGACAACTGGAAGAGCTAGAAGAAATTATACAATAGCATGTTAGCATAGATACTTAAATATGTTTTGTTAAAAGGACAACATATTCAAATATGCTTATTTAATGGATAACTTATTTTTTGATAACTATGTAAGTGAATTTTGTGAAGGTATAGTGTTAAATACACACGCTAATATTTTACAACTGTATTTTACAGATCCATAATACACTTTGTGCTGACACACATTGTTGATGTCCAGTAATTTAAAAATACCTTAATGAAGTATTTTGGAGCACTCGAAGGTTTAATCTTTTAAACTAAAACATATTATTCTCGGGTTTTTAATTCAAACTAGAGCCAGAGTTACATACATTGACTATGAAGGACGTTCAGATGGGGACTCAATTAAAAAAATTATTAACCAAATGAAACCAAGACAACTGGTCATTGTCCATGGACCACCTGAGGCCAGTCAGGACCTTGCAGAATGTTGCAGAGCTTTTGGTGGAAAAGATATTAAAGTCTACATGCCCAAACTTCATGAAACTGTAGATGCTACAAGTGAAACTCACATTTACCAGGTAAAGTACTGGAATATTTTAGTTGTGTAACTACTGTGGACTGTAGTAGATCTGCATGAGCAGAATGTAATTTGTCCTCTTTTCTTTGGGACAGGAGAGGTGGTACTACCTGTGAGTATAATTAGTTTTGTGTGATCAAGGCATTAGCAGTGTTTTTCTGTCTTCTAGATAAGCTTTCTGCTGAGGCTTATTATTCATAAGTGTTTGAAAACTTGAATGTGAGATCAGTGTGTTTTTACCTGAAGTGCAAAAGGCAACATTCACGTCCACAGGGCCATCCATTTGCTTTTTTGAAGTATTTACAAATTTATAATGCCTGTATTTAGAATACCATTGTATACTAGCTGAAAATCGGGATTCTTTTTGGAATCTCAAATGGAGCCTTAAAGAGCTAGAATTAAAAAATGCTTCATACTTAATAGTACCTAAGCGTGAACATGTACAATTAGGAGCAAATTAACGATAAAAACAAATAAGATACCCATACCCTCCAAAAACTTAATGCGATGATTCTTGGAAAATAAGGTTGTGCTAATGTATTGCTGTGTGTTAGCCATTGAATTAAATGCAATATATTAAGTTCTAAATAAGAAAGCTGGAGTAGCTTGTGTGAATTATGTGAAAATTATGTATGGTCCAATTAAATTTTTGAAGTTGTTTTGAGGAAAGTCTCTCACATACACTTTTTTCAGTAGTTCTTCATTCCTTTGTTTTTTAAAGTTAACAGAATAACATTGGTAGAATTGTTGAAAAAGGTACTTCTGTTTCTTTCCAGAGAAAAATCTGTTGCCCTCTAGGAAGCAGAAAATTCCAGTTATTAAAAATCATCTAGTTATGACTGCCTTAAAATAGCATGTTTTCTGCATGTGGTGTGTTGGGTTTGGGTTTTTTTTTGTTTGTTTTTTAAGGCTATGTGCATTGCTAGTGTGTAATAAATGAACCAGGAGAAGTGCAGTGGCAATGTTGAATTTGAAAATAGTAGATGAGTGAAGTGTCAGTGTCACAGTATGATTTGTGTGGGCTGTGCTGCACATGGGTGTGTAGCTGGTGGTTGTATCTTTCACATGGTTGCATCCTTGATTGCACAATAGGAATCATGGACCTTCTAATGTAGATAATCTCTAAGGGTAGAGCTTTATTTAGAGGATTAAAGTCCCAGAGTCCACCAGAGGAATCAGGGTAAGGGCGCTTAAAAATCTTATATTTACAACATCCATTCTTACAATAAAATGGTAATTATAAATTTTTTGAGGGTTGAAATTTTGAACTATTCACCGGTAACCTAAATGTATCTATTGAAACTTCATCTGAATTTGCTAAGACCAACTGAGTAACAACTCAGTTGCAAAAAAGGATTCTGTTTTTAAAAGGAAATGATTGCTCTTGCTGTAATTTTAAGTCATGTTTGCAATTCTATAGGTTCTCTTTTTTTTATTTTAGACAAGATGAGAAAAGTGTTGATCTCTGCTGCTTTTTGAGTTGTGATATGAGTGTTACACATATTAAATTTTAAAGTATCTTGCCTTAGTGATACCAGTTCCATCCTTTCTCTCCACAAGAGTGCATGAATCAAACCCTTTGGAAAGATGGCAAAAAGAAACTTGCTAATCTTGAAAGCTTGAAGTAAGACCTCTGTAATTTTCATAAAACTAATAGTACTTTTATTTTTGTGCAACCCAGGTCAGGTTGAAAGATTCTCTTGTCAGCTCTCTTCAGTTCTGTAAAGCCAAGGATGCTGAGTTGGCTTGGATTGATGGTGTTCTGGATATGAGGGTTTCAAAAGTGGATACTGGAGTTATTTTGGAAGAGGGAGAGTTGAGGGAAGATGAAGACTTAGAGATGCAAGTGGATGTGCCTTCTTCAGACTCAAGTGTGATTGCACAACAGAAGGCCATGAAAAGCCTCTTTGGTGACGATGACAAGGAGATGTGTGAGGAGAGTGAGATCATTCCTACTTTGGAACCTCTGCCACCTCATGAGGTACAGAAATGATGCTGGTCTGGATTTCTTTTATGATGACCTCTATATTAATTTGTTTTTTTCTCATGCTTAGAGGTTGATACTGTGATCTTACTCAAATGAAAGCCTAACTGAAACTGGGTTTTCATGTTTGGGTTTCTCTTTGTTAAACCCGGTACTGTTCATTGTTCAGCTTTTATGCTTTTCAGTGAGGATGATCTCTCACATCCATTAACAGTGCCTAGCATACAGTACCATGTATTTATGAAATAAGATTTTAATTATTGTGTGTCATATCTGTAATTAGTACTTGCAGATAGAGAAATCAGTTGGTGTTAATCACTTCTGGATTTTATTATGTTTTGTTGATGCTATGGAAAATAATATACCTGAGATACAGATCTTTGACATTCATATGTCTGCTTCTATAGTAGTGATTTGAGAGTTCATTAAATTTATCTTTTTTATAAATTTACCCTAACTCTTAAAATACTTGACGTTTTAGGAGGTATTATTTTATCTTTCTGTTGAATGATTCCAGTACCTTTTAATCCTAGAGTTGCTTTTTAATAGTCTCTTTTTCACAGCCCTAAATGTAGTCTGTTATGGGAGATAGAGAGCTGTGGAGACAACTCTGAAGTCTGTTCAGATTCATGGCAACCATCATGGCACCCTGTACTGATCAGCAGTACAGCTCACTGCAGCTCGGTCCCTAGCATAGATAGCATGGTCTGGAAGAGGGATCTTCATTGTAGCTTTCTATTTGTCTTCAGTATGCGAGCAAAGAAAAAACTTTTGCTTTTTGTGATGGATAACTTCTGAGGCTTTTCTGTCCTGAAGATGTATTGCTGCAGGTGAACAGAAATAGAACCAATTTAGAGTGCTGTAGTCTTGGCTGCACTGTTGCCTATGCAACAATGAGATCTTTGGAAGAATGGAAGGTGTTAAATAGAAGTAGTAAAATTGTGTGTGTTGTTTTGAAGGTTCTTGGACATCAGTCTGTGTTTATGAATGAGCCAAGACTGTCTGACTTCAAGCAGGTTCTCTTGCGGGAAGGTATACAAGCTGAATTTGTTGGAGGAGTGCTTGTGTGCAACAACCTGGTGGCTGTCCGCAGGGTAGGTGTTCTGTGTTTCAATCTCTTTGGCAAATAATGTTGTAAAATAATACATACTATTTTAGTAATAAATAAAATATTATTTTAGTAATAAAAGAAGTTTCTCGTTAGTGTAAAGATAATAAATTGAAACTTGTTTTTTGTTTCAGACTGAAACAGGTCGTATTGGATTGGAAGGCTGCCTCTGCCAGGACTTCTTTAGGATAAGAGACCTTTTATATGAGCAATATGCTATTGTCTAAGAAAAGTGCTGCAAAGGTGTTCTCACTTGAACTTTTACAGACAATGGAGGTTTCTCCTAGTTCTGACTTTTTGTAGTTTTCTAATTTATACAGGGAAACCTAATTCATAAGGAACAGTTAGCTGCCATGAACATGTAAGTAACTGCTACTGTAGTTCATAAATATGTTGGTACATTCCATGTAGTTGACTCCTAAACTGTTACAACTTGGCATCTCCCACATAACACATTATAAATGAGTTTTTGACTATGAACGTTTCTCAGGAAAGGTTCAATTTGTCAGGGCATATTTTGGTTTCACAGATTTCCTGTCAAAGAGTATGAAATATGTAAAAGTCATTCTTTTATTCTAAAATAAGATGGGATAAAGAGCTTTGGTTTCTTTGGTTTTTTCGTTTTGGTATCTGTCTGGTTGTTTTTTGTTTTGGTTGCTTGGGGGTTTTTTAGTAAGTTTGATTTGGGGAACAGTCTCAAATATTTTCCTTTTTTGCTTTTAAATTGAGGTTAGTTGAAGTAGATTGTTAACAGACCACTTAAAGCTAGACTGCCTAGAGTTTCCCAGTGTTAATCTGGCTGCATCTTAACGCTTTATCTGTTCCATTTTACTGCTTTTTTTCTGGAACAGAATTTCATATTCTAATCTGCAGGATAAAAAAATTACTTGGGCAATTACTGTAAGAAGATTGGATGATATTTTCAGGCAGTTTAAAATGCAGTAATTATGCTTCAGAGTAACTTCTGCACAAACTTACAGAATTTGTAACTCCTAGCTCTTGCAAAATTATGCCAATTGTAAAACCTTTCCTGAGTTCTGATTTTAATACTTTTCAAAGTCTAAAGCCTTTATCCATGCACTGCTGTTTGTTCAGAGTGCCATGAGCCAAGTTCAGTAAGACGTTTTCTCTAGAAATCTGAGTTCACATGATGTATTTAATGATTTTGTGCCATGTTCTGTTCTAGCTGACAGTGAGACTTATTGTAGCTGCTGATGCTAGGAATTTACCTTACTATTAGGTAAGGATAAACACAGTTTTGAGTTCATTAATTTCTCAGAAATTAACTTATGAAAACAAATGGCTCCTTGAGTTTATTTAATCATTTTCTCCCCTGTCCATGTGTGAAACATCTGCTTTGGCAGTGGAGAGTTGTTTGCTTTTACACAAAACAGTAATGTAATATATGCTCTTTGTGTGTATGCTTAAATAAAAGCTTTTGAAAAAGTGGCAAAAAATAGCCCTGTGGGCTATCAATGGAAAGATAATTTACTTTGCAATTCTCAACGAAAAATTTCTATCTGATCTACATACTATTCTGTTGGAAATAGTAGCTTAAAAGGGAAGATTCTATTAAACATTTGATAGAGCTATATACTAGAAATGTAAAAAAACTTGAAAATATACTGAGTGAGAATGTATTTTCTTACACAGAATCTAGGAATAAGTAGATAGCTGAATGTTGTGGGTTATTTTCCTAACAGTCTAGAAAAATGTGTTTCCCTTATGTTGTCAACCAGAACTTCATAGAAATGCTCTGGTTTTGTAGCAATGCTTTGTAAATCTATATGATGCTGAATACTTGATGCTGAATACTATTGTATTACTACTGTTGCTGATACTAGTAAACTTTTATAAAGTGGGTTACTTTGTACATAATTATATTGGCCTTAGGACTTTTACCTTGAGGGTTTATGATGGGAAGGGATCACATACTCCTGCATTGAATATGCTAATAAAGAAAAAACCCCTTAGGAAGTCAAAATAGTGCTGTTTTTTAAAAAAGGATAAAGACAATACAGCGTCATCATAAAGCTTTCTATCAGTTTTGGGGTTTTTTTCAAACCAACTGATACGAATTCAGCTGAGATCACAAAATTTTAGTGTTATCAGTCACTAAATTCTAGTGTGTGCTGACAGAGAATCCCAAATTAGTGCCATCACTGAGGAAAAGGCTCGAGTGTAAGCAAAACAACTGACTTCTTCCTTGAGTCTATTCAGCGTGCGTGTGGCTGAAGTGTGAAATCAGACCTAGAGAGCTGACATGGGAGGTGAAAGTAGCCAGCTGAGTGCTGGCACTGGAATTCTGGACGTCTGTAGAAAGTGTACCACAGGCTGCACTGGTGCTGTGGGGCACGTGTGCTCAGCTGGGCATTCAGTGCTTGTAAAGCACCTGAAGCCAATGCCCTTTCATTTCGCCTATTCTGCTGTCAGTTCCCTGATAGGTTCTTAACTATGATTTGTTTTAGACAGTAATTGAACTCCTCTCCATAGTTTTCAGAGTTACTAGTCTGGTTCTTGTTTTTATCTGAGTGAAAAGATTAATTTCCCTTTACCGTCACAAAATGTCAGTACTGCTGTGATCCGCAAGTTGTATTTTTTGGGCTTCTACGTTTTCTTCATTAGCAGTAAAAAAGTAACAAAGAATACTGTTTCTTACTCTGTGTCATTGCTCCTGAGGGCAAGAATATTAACTTCAAACCTAGTTTTGGTGTTCACTAGTTAAAAATATTTCCTTCCAGGGCTCCTGGATAGTTCAGATTCCTCAGATAAGAAGACCCAAGGGTATGTGGAGACATGAGAAAGGTGGAAACTTGCTTCCTCCCCTTGGAACCTTCTTCCATCCCCCAAGTCTGTAGTACTTGTGGGGAAATCCTAGTTTTTGTAGTCTCTTCTTCCTATACTTATGTAGTAATGCAGTAGAAAGACATGTTTTAAAAGATTAAGGGAATGAAGAAGCAGAACTCTAATGATAAAAAAATAATTCTAGCATTAATTATTATGCTGTTCCTATTATCAAAACATAGCTTTACTGTGAGTTAAATAACAATCTTTGTGATAATTTCATTTTGAATCATTTTACTTTGACAATATGGGCTGGAGGTGAAGTGAAACTGAAAGGCTTCTCCATCCTTGAACAATATTTAGATTTAAGCAGATCCACGTCTCAAAATACACCATTAATGGAAAGGTAGGATGCCCAGCATTCTGTCAGAGTAACGGGCATGTGAGAGCATTTGAGATCTTGCTGCTCCAACTTGCTTGGAAATGTAGGAGTTTTCCCATTCTACTCTACTAGCTTTTAATTGGAGTCAAATGCTATTCATAAGGAATTAACAAGCAGAGACATGCTCCCTCCCTGCCCTCCAATCTAAATAATTGTTATAGATGTTTGTACTCTAAAATACTTGTTTTGTACAGAATCAAGATTTGGTAAGGCATGACATTAATATTAATTAGTATTAATACTGCAGGTAGGAAAGCGGAGTGTATTGCTGGAGAAAACATTTAAACCTGGTTCTGGCCAGGACAGGGTTGATTTTTGCAGCAGCCAGGAGGGTCATGGCCAGGACCCCGGGGTTATTCTATGCCACCTCAGGTCAATTTTCAAGAATGAGGAAGGGATCTCTTCTTGGCAGAGGTCAGATATTGTGCTCCCTTTGGTGCAGTGTTGAGCATTCACATGGGAATCACTCACTTCCCTTGTACACTTTTGTTACTAATGCTGTTGCTTGACTGTTCATTTTCTTATTTCATTGCTGTTTCTGGTAAATTGTTCTTATCTCAATTCATTATCTTCACTTTTTGTGACTCCAGTTCTTCTCTTCAGCCCAGAGAGGGGAAGGGGAGGAGTGAACAAGTGGGCACATGGTTTAGGGTGTTTTGGTGGGAACACTAAATGGGAGAATACCATTCCTAAACCTTGAAAACTACTAAAAGTTTTTGAGTCTTTGTCAAAAGTAGTCTTACTATAGGAACCTGAATGTTGCATGATATTCTGTTTCATGGCTTTTAGAGAGGTTTTCATAGTTTTGAAAAGGAAATGCTGGGGAAGATGATCTCACAGTCAAATCTGATAAAGAAATATATCTAGTAAACAGAATTGGAGTTCTTGGTCTGAAAACTGTGCAAGTAACCAATGGTGGTTCAAAATGGGATAATGAAACTAGATTAAAAGAATCTATAAAATTTCCTGTTGACATTTATTTTTAAAAATACTTTAAACAGTATTAATTCTTCTCTTGAGACTCCTTTTGATTGGGTAAGAGATACAATACAAAGATGAATATTTCAGAGAATTGTAGAATGGTTTGGAAGGGGCCTTAAAGATAATCTGGTTTCAGTGCTCTGCCATGGGCAGGGACACTTTTCACAAAACTGGGTTATTTAAAGTCCCATCCAACCTGGCCTGGAGCACTTCCAGAGATGAGCCATCCACAGCTTCTCTGGGCAACCTCTGCCAGTATGTCACACTCACCCATAGTGAAGAATTTCTTCCTTGTACCTAACATAAGCCTGCTCTCTTTCCATTTAAAGCCATTTCCCCTTGTCCTATCACTCCACACCCTTGTAAAAAGTCTCTCTCCAGTTTGTTGCAGCAGACCTCTTATTATGGGTAGAAATGAGCCAAGACATAGACTCATTCAGCAACATGAAAAGGGTCCCAGTTTATTCTTTATTACAGATTAGCCATCCTGACTAAATACAGCAAGCTCCTACTGCAGGGACTAACTGCAGACTCTGACTGTGGCTATTTCCTGCTGAACTGTGACTGCAAATATTGGTTTGCAGACTCTGAGCACTGGCCTTTACCCAGCTCAGCTATGACTGCAGGTTCCAACAGCAGGCTCTGACTCCATCAGACCCAGACTGACCTCACAGCAGATCTTTTACTGCTGCAATTCTCTTCCTTGTTTCATTCTTCTTTGTCTTTCTGGATTGTTCCTCCAAGCTCACCCTGCCTAGCCAACCTTTTATCACACTAAGTTTTATTAGCCACAGCTGTGACCCATTAAGGGCAAGGCTGTTCCTCTTCTTTGGTAATTAGTACAACTGTGACCTATGGGGCAAGGCTGCCTGTAATCTCTTCTACACCTACAGAGCTCTCCTGAAGGACCCCTTTAAAGGTACTACAAGGTTCTCTAAGGTTTCCCCAGAGCTTTTTCTTTTCCAGGCTAGACCACCCCAACTCTCTCAGTCTGCCTTTATGGGAGAGATACTCCAGCCCATCTTTGTAGCCATCCTTTGCAGTTGTTCCAACAGATTCGTGTCCTTCCTGTGCTGAGCACCCCAGAGCTATATGCAGTGTTTCAGGTGGGGTCTCACCAAAGTGGAGTAGAGGGTAGATTCCCTCCCTCACTCCACTGCTCATGATGCTTTGCAGTCCAGGATACAGTTGGCTCTCTGGGCTGCAAGAGAACATTGCCAGATCATACCCATCCTGCACCACCAGCATTTATTTTGGCACTCTTGTTGCCTGGCTTGCTTAGAGCAAGTACAGAGCCAGGGTGGTTAGCTGGAGTTGAAGTTAGCAGTAATCATCTTTTTAAGCGTATTTTTTTATTTCCAGTGAAGTTGAAATCTTGCATTATAACAACACAAGCTTTTGTAGAAACTCGTTTCCATGAAGGGTACTGGAAGGGCAAATATTTCACTGAGTGATTTGGATGATTTAAAATGGCATGATGAACAGTATATATTGTGAGCTGTTAATGTACATCACACTGGTTGACCAGTATTAACCAAGGGATGAATGAGCTTGTTGTTTCAGATTAACTACATTAATTACATCAATAAAATTCTTAATTTCGTATTGTAAAGGGTATCTTAGTGTTTTCTGGCAGAGGAGCTCTTGAGGACTGGTTGCAGTTCAGTGGTAAGTGTACTGATCCTTCCTTTCAGCTCTAACACTTCCTCACATTGGTGAGGAAGAGGAATGTAGTTATAAGTATTTGGGAGATTGTTTCATACAGTGAACTTCAAGTTTTACTGTCTTTGATAGGTTATGTATTACCACTGTGATAAGCAGTAAAAAATCCAAAATACAACCCCTGTCCTATTTAGTAGAACTTCCAGTAAGCCCTGTAACTGTAAGAGAAGGATACATGCAAATTCTTAAGGTCAGAAGAAACAAGTTTGCTCTATGAGCTTTAAGCAGTAAAAACCTGCCTGTTGTATAATCCTCTTAGGTGATGCAAGCTGGATCTGTGATTCAACAGCTGAATGATAATGAGCTAAGCATCTGCCAAAAAGTATAGTTTGTAACTGCAATCTGGCAGTCACCAATTTTGGTAATGAACAAATTCATTACTTCAGTTGTGTCGGCTTTTTAAAAATATTTTTCATTTTCAGTGTAGCTTTTTAGAAGTGATAACTTCTCTAAAAGCTATTTTTGACAAATGATTGTAAAGAAATTTTCAGTGGTGCATATTTCCACTAAAAAACAATACAACCCAAACCACAACCTTTCTGTTGAACTTGCCCAAGGGTGATACCAGTTTTTGTAAAACTGACTCTGGAAAATTACATGGAAAACCAATGGAGAGCATTCATCATGTTGTGTATTAGTGGCTAGCAAGCCCTTGCTGGTATTTAAGATGTAGAAAATGAAGCATAACATTCAGTGTCAATAACAATGTCAGAACTTTTGCAAGTAAATAAAAATTCCATCTTCAAAATGTTGGAGGTTTTTATTTTTAAAGATAACAAAAAATATTTTTTCTTTTGTTTATGGCTAATTAGTTTACAGGACTATATATAGGTGTGAAGGATGAGCTCTTAGCAACACAGTTGTTAAGCAACAATTCTTGGAGTGATCGATTTCTCAAGTGGTTTCGTTGATACCTTCTTAAAGTTGTTGCTTAATTCAGTTGCCTTGTCTGCAAAAAGTCTTGTTTAGTTGTCTCACCAGTTCTGAACCATGTCATGATACACAGCACAGTCATTTACTCAAGTGCTTTATGGCTCTGTAAATAAGAACAAGAACTCTAATTTGGAGTGAGGCAGTTTAGATTGCTGAGTTCTAGCAAAGAAAACAGATTATTAATAGCCTAGAGGTTGAAAGATAACCTTTTATTGGTGTTTAAGGTTGTAGTTTTATGTAAAACCATTGCAGTTAATCTAATCCAGAGAACTGCTTCCTCTCCAGCTGTTTGTATTTTTAAGAAAGAACAAAAATGTGACTGACCAGGTATCACACCTTATTTTCCAGTATACTTTATTTTACAATTGTTGCTTCAAAGTGTGGGGATTTTAGTCCTTTAAGTCCATCTATATAAGTTTTGTAGTGTGCTCATTTCAACTGTTATTACCAAAGTTTCTTAAAAATAATCCTGAGGCAGGTAGGTAATATGTCTTTATCAACGGTAACACTCAAATTGTGTATTAAAATTGTATTAGAGGATTTTGAAAGATCCTTGAAAGGAAAAAAGGGGGCATAGAACTTAATCATCACTAAAACTTAGTAGGACTGTCAGCCATTTAATTTCTATATCTATCTAGGATGCAATGATAGGAACAGGCATCTCAGGAATGCTGATGTCACTGCAGTGAGCTGTCAAATAAATAAAATAGAAAAAAAAAGGTTACCCACATTTACCTACCTAGCCTGTTGCATATACTTCAATATGTGAACCTGAAAATGTTTTCATGGTGTGGATTACACATCAAAAAGTGTGATATTGGATGTGATAACATTGCCACTCATTTTGTAATTTTACTACATGTCTGGGACAACAGGCATAGCATATCCAAGTAATTATTTCTATAAGGGCAGTATTGTATTTTCTGTTGTTTTCAGAGAACTTGTTTAACTTTCATGGAGAAAAAAACCCCTGAGCATTATGTAATCAATGCTTCCTAAATTATTGGCAGGTGCTCTGCAAGACATAGTAATGAACTTCTCTGAAAAATCACCAGGGAATTACTTTTTCTGCCGTTTTGCAGCTCGTGAAGGAGTTGCACAGCTGGCGGAGCATATTGCCCGTCACCGTGCCAGACTTGGCATTTGAAAGGCTGCCAGATTGCTTTATGCTGTTGTGCTAGTCATGGATCAGCAGTTTGCAACAGTATGAAGATAGTAAGCGTTTTATTCTTTGCCCTTTGTAGCATCACGCAAGTTAATACTGCATTTATACAGGGTCCAACCTATTTTCTGAACCTACCAGGTACTTCAGTTGCATTACCTGGTTAGAGTCATCTTCATGCCAAAAGAATCTATAGAGAAGTTATGTTTTGGACATACTCTGGTAAAATTTCTCTTAATATCTATTTTCAGAGTCACTCTGCATAGCCTGCTTTTTATGTTTTATGTAATTTTATTATGCTTTAGTATTTCTTTCATAATCTCCCTGATTTTACTAATGCACAATATTGCAAAAGCAGTATAAAACTAGTCAACAGAGTTTAAATCATTTGTGTATCTCTAAACCTCTTATGCTGATTAAAAGTGTTAAGGCTATTAGTATTTTTTATGTAACTGGGTCTAAATTTAGTTTCTGTTGCAGTCAAAAAACACTCTGATATTGCAAACCATGATCCTAATCTGCTTCCTTTTGGAGTTGATGGTAACAGTTTTTTCAGCATAGCTTTTGCATTTCTGTGTACTAATGACTTGAATAGTTAACACGGTGTTTATTGTAGAAATTCAGTGTGACTTTTCATTTTCTGATTTCTTTTTCAGGAGTGTCAAAATACTACTTTTGATGTGTGGAATATGATTTTATTTACTTCTGGGCATTATTTTTTTAATTCTTAAATTTTTAAAAGATTATTTGAGTAGCCCATAGGTTACTGCTCCATTGGTTGAAAGGACAGGACTTAATTAAGAAGTTAATATTTTTCCTTATGTAAAATTCTTCTGCTTCTGGTATGGAGAGGCAAAAAGAAAAATAAATGCTGAACTGGAAGAAGTTTGATAGCATGTATGTAGTCCATACCTTCCTAGCTGATTAGCTGTAAAGTGCCTTCATGATAGTCTCATCCTGTATAACTGCACCTAATGTCCACTCTGTGTAGTCTGGTCTAACTGTTTGAATAACCTAGTTATTATGAAAAAGTAACTAAATTGTGCCACCACATATTACTCATTTTATTTCCTGCAATATTGTGCACTGCCTTTGGCCAGTTACAATGTGTGGTCTTAATTTCACATGTACACGAGTTTTATGTCATAGCTGACAACTTGATGCAAAAAGCCATCTTAAAAAAAATACTGGTGTGGAGGTATTAGAATATCCAGTGAAGGAAATCATAGCTTTGTGTTCAAGGAGCCCATTGGAAAGACTGAACGTTTTGAACATTTGAGTAGTAGCCTTGCTGGTATTTACATATAAAAATGAGTGCCTTTAAGCTCATGTATGGAAATGGGTGATTAGCAGTATTTTTTTTTTTAAACACAAAATTGAAGACTGTATTTCTAATGCATGTGTGCATGATCTCAAAAACAGCTTGAGACTGCATTGTGTGAGCTGTACATACAAGTCAGTTAAATACCCAAGAGTACAGCACTTGAGTGTTTCTGGTATTTTTACTCCTACATTGGCAGGACTGTTCCGCTGATTGTTTTCTAAGAAACAAATAGTTTCCAAATTATCCAGTTATTTTTTGATCTGTGAATGGAATTTTTCTTTGCTTGTCAGAACATAGGCTCTAACAATGGTGAAGTGGTTCTAAAATAACTCATCTATTCAGGGGGCAATATGTTTTCTTTAAAGTTGAGCATTTCTTTGAGACTAGGAAAAGATATCTGCCTTGGTATTCTTGGTTTGAAAATACAGTATGGATGGAGTGAAGAAAGAGCTTTAGGCAACATGGAAGGAAGGAGAAATACCAAAACTGTGATGACTTTTCTAGGGAAATGGTGTTCTGCTTTGCTTGAGAGAGTTATGGATGTTTTGTCAATTATTCCCATAGAATTAAGCATGAGTTTAAGCTTTGGAAAGATTTAGTGGCTAATTTTTCAGCTTTTGCAAGCCTGTCATGTCAAAAGAAGGTAATGGTGTATGCTTTTTTCCAGGATGAGATTAGGTTAGGATTATGAACATTGTAAAGAATTAAATTCATTGATCACACAGCAGAGTCTGCAGGTCTAGGTTAGATGGCTGCAAGTAGCTTATGAAGTGTTCTGTGTGGGGTGATTTATTTGATTCATACATCAGGTTATGGCTAATGGCAGGGCTAGGGGCACCAGCTTACAAATGGAATTTTTGTGCAGTCTGATGGGGAGGGAAGCAAAAATGAGGTTTAGTATCAATGACACATATGCAGAAGAGCACTAAAGGCAAATCATGGATATTCCTGGAAACTTCCACCTTATCAACTGATACTAGGTTGACACCAAGAAGAAATTACAAGATTATTTCTTGTCTATTTATAAAGTTTTAATAAATGCAGTGCTCCACTGTCACTGCATTTTTTTTTTTAATATACAGTGTTGGTTTTGAAGATACAGCGTTGTGTAACTTGTTGGACTAAGCAGTATTTACTTCTGCTTTTTATTTCATTGTATTGATTATATCGGTCTGTCATTTAATTACTCATTAGATAGTTCAATCATAAGCAATGTAATTGTATGAAATCCAGAACTAGAGAGAATTTTATAGTTGGGCTGATCAATACTGAAAAATCTTCCTCGTGTTAAATGACTTTTCATTATGCTGCCTTTTTTAAAAAATTCCATGAGCTTTCTGAAATAGCGTTTCAAACAGTGCTAATTTCCTAAGCATATACTTCTTTAAGCCTTGATTTCTGATTGCAAATGCTCTGCCACATCTTCTGTGTATTGTCGCCCTAGATGCAGGGAAATCTCTGAATAGGGTATTACACTTTGAAAATTTGCTTCATGCTGATACATGTACAAGTGTAAAATCTCTCTCCTAGCAGTGCCACACACTGCTTATTGCACAGAGCTTTGGCTTCTTTTGTGTGACTGATGAGAACTGCTAAAATGTAGCATTATTTACATTATATTGAAAATTGTCAAGTCAGATGCTTTGCTTTGACTCCAAGGTTTCTTTTTTTTGATTGTCTGTCAAATTTGTAGCCCTGGAGTTGGTAAGTAGTTTGTGTCACTATGCAAGCAGCTGAAATTTAGTAGCAAGGCACCTCTAATATCTAGTGTGATTGGGCATCTATCTATGTTGATAAAATGGTATGCTTTGGGGAAGAGATGGGGAAAAGATGGAAGTGGTGAAGACAGGCGGATTCCTACTTGGCTGACTAATTATATTCCTGTGGCAAATACTTAAGAATTAGTTTCTGGATTGTCAGCTTCTGCCTATTTGTGATGTATGTTTTCAATACTCTGCTTTAGCATAAGTACCTCCTCTGGGCTTTTTTCTCTTCACTGGAGGGTAGAAGTGTTCTACTCTATGATCTGCTGTGGTGTGTGGGTAGAAGAGCACTTACTCTTTTACTAACACCAGGTATATCATGTAGGTGAATAGAAGCCTTGCTGCTGAACAGTGCTCCCTTGCTGCATATGGAAAGTGGAGGATGTTATCCAGAGCATGAGAAGCTGAGATCTTCCCTTGGTATCATCTGGGTCTCTGTGCATTTCTTCCCCTTAGGAGTCTCTGTTTATCCATGGATACAGTGGATGGATGATTGTCTCAAATGCCTTTTTTTTTCTTTTTTTTTTTTTTTTTTTTAATTAGTGGGACTAAGCTCAAGAGAGGAGTACATTAAAGCAGCATCCTTGAATTTCTTACTCCAGTTTACAGTTTCATACATTCTGGCTCTCTCAGACGCCTTGTTGGTTCACTTGGGACACTCAGCAGTTCTGCTTTTTGGTTTTTTTCTGTGAACTCTTAGTCAGCTCAATGCTTTGTTGTTTTTCCTTTTCTAGTCTTTTCCACTTGTGCCAGTGGCAGTTCTGAAATCAAGCCAAAATTAGGATGTAGAGTCTCAGTAGCCCAGAAAGCTTGGGGGTTATCTTGTAACACTTGTGGGGTATTGACTGTTCATTGAGAGAGGAGTTGCTGTTCTTTGGGGATGCATGGATGCCTGCATGAGACAAAGCTGTCCTTGGTTTGAATGCTTCGGTTTCTAAATAGGCTATTAGAAAGAATAGGATAGAAAAGAAATTGTCTGCCCCTGCATTGCTGCTTATTCTTTACTGTCTGATTAAACATGCAGCAAATGGAATAAACATTTCAATAATACAGTCACAAAATGTGTGGAAGTTACAAAGACTATCAGTCATTGTTTGAAGCATGAAGTTTTTTCCTTGGTTCTATTCTTCTGGGAATGAAAAACACGTCTAATTTTCTATGACTTCTAGTGAAATATGATGGGCAGAACTGTCTTTTCAGAATATTGCATTCCTGAAGATAATAATGCTGTCTTGAATAATAAAATATGAAGGAGGTTCTAGATGTTTTTGAGTGCTTTTCATCATATCCAGAAACTGTAGAAATAACTAATTTCAGAATCCTTTTGGCTACTACATCATTAAAAGAACATGGTAGAGCACATTGCAATTCAGAGATGAAAAGTACATTTTTCTGCAATGGTCAGATGAAAGTAAGCAAAGAATTTCAGTGCAAACACTTTCTGTCCTTATCATGTGTTTGAAAAGAATTCCCAGTATAAATGCAATTGCAAGCCTTTTGATGGTTGTTTTGATGGTTGAAAACCAAACCGAAAGAGAAGAAAAGGCAGAATTTTTGATACAAGCTGGCCAGAAATCAAAACTGGTATGGCTGATACTAGTGAAGACCAATCCTTTGTCCTAGAAACCCAATTCCTATGTCTAGGCTGTGTGATGTCTTGCCTGCCATGTTCACCTGCCCAGTTCCAGGTTCTGTGCTCTAATACCTGCAGCACCATCAAGGTCTGCATTTGTGGCTGCAGGGCACATATCGTGTCTCAGGGTGGTTTAAGGCTGGAGCTTTGAAGGCCAAAGGACGTTGATGATGCGGTTCACTGTGGACATTAAGGAAGCTTCTTTGGAAAAAGAGGATGTTTGTGTGTCTCTGGTGCAAATAAAGTCTCTTTTCAGGAAAGTATGTTACTGGAATAATGGAAACTTTTCCTTCTGAAATCGCATTGTGTTTGAAATTGCATTCTGTGTCTGAACAAACTCACCCATTACAACCTTTAAGCCGTTTAAAAAGTCTCACTTCTGATACCCTAGTTAAAAGGATAATTTATTTTTTCCTTTTTAGCTCCCCTTTGTACAGTTATTTGAAACCTGCTGCAGAAAATGTTAACTTGTTTTCAGTATGTATATTTTTAAAACGTGAGTTCCTTAGTAAGTTATGCAAGCCTTTGAAACAAAAGCTACTATAAAAAGAAATCTGAATGAAACCATTTGCATAGTAATAGCAGCCCAGTGTTGGTATATATGCTAAAACAAATGGAAATCTGCAGGGGGAAAAATACCCTAAATCTAGAACAGATAAATAAATCTGAAGTAAATCATGACAGGATTTTCCACAATTTCATGTCAAAGACTGCTGAAGTATTAGTGCTGTTCTACTTTAATATTTCAATATTTTGACTTACCTAGTGCTGTAAGAGCAAGGGTAGACTGAGATTGCTTTTTTTATTTTGTTGGTTTGGTTTTTTTCCTAATAGTTTAACACTTTTAAGCTGTGTGGTGCAGAGCAGCCGGGCGCTGCAGAGCCATGTGTGATTGTGGGCGGTGGGCTGCGTGCCCTGCCTGCCTCGTGGTGCTGCCAGCCAGAACGGGCAGCCCGTAGTGTGGGCAGCCCGTGGCCATCAGCACTGATGCCTTTGAGCAGGAATGACAGCTCCCAGGGGCACCACACTGTGAGGGAAGGTGCTCTTGGAAAGTGACCCACACCGAAGGAGGGATCCTTTGAGGGACAGAGACTGTGGGTGCCTCACACCAGGTGAGGACCCATCTAAGTGGGCACACTGAGCTGGAAACATGAAGACATGGAGTGCCAATGGAAAAGCAGTAAGAAGGGGAGAGCAGTTGGTGGGACTGGTACTAACCATGCAGCCCCAGCCACCTGCCTCACCCACTGCCTCTGCAGGGCACTGAGACTGTAACTGGTTTGTGACCCATGAGAAGCTGAGATTACAAAGGGGGAGAACTGCTGTTCATGGAGGTGTTTATGTTTTCCCACCCACCCCCTAGCACTCAGATGAGCAATCAGAAGTTGATGTTAACTGGCAATAAATTACAGTAGGAAAAAAATACTGAAGTTCTCAGAGTGTTCTGCCTGTGAGAGGCCTGTGACCACCCTGAGAGTGTCCCTTTGGGCACACTGGCCCAGCGAGTAGATCCAGGCAGTGTAAACATCCAGTGGTATCAGCCTCTGGTGCTTGATTAGCAATGTTACAGACTGCTTGAGACATCCCATTTGCTATGGCTGCCTTTGAAAGGGTTGCCAGTGTATGATTTTTCACCAGATGAGTAAATTCCATGGAACATGGCATTTCTTGGAACCAAAGTGCTGTTGGGTTAGTCGTGTTGCCTGCAATATGGCTAGGCCGGCGTGAGCCAGCTAAAGTCAAAGCAGCAGATAAACTTGTCATTTAGGAATAGGCACTAATGAAGTGTGAGCTGCAGCCATATGTGGAACAAACATCTTTATGGTGTCAGTCGTGACTTTCCTGTTGCTCTTGTTGAGCTGAGCACTGTGAGGCACTGTCTGCTCTGGAGGAGGCACATGGGGAGAGCCTGGCTGCCTAAGCTGTTAAAACAAAGCACTGGAAGTTGGGGGTTAGTGCTGAAGTTTTGGGCAACATGTGATTTCTGCTAGAGTTCCAAGAGAAAGGTCTTTTTTTGTTTCAGCTGGTACTTACAGCCTCACACATAAGGAGTTGACAAGCATTTCTGTGTCCCTAAATTTTTTATTACAATGTGCTTTAACTGACTATTTAGTGTTGTACTGCCTCATCTTCCCAGCACGTCAGGAATCTTCTGACCTACACCATTCTTATATTCACCTGACCTTGGCTCAGGTGGTGAGGTAGAGGCACTCAAGCATTAGTGGTAGGGATTTATGAAAAAACTGGAAACATGAGCCTTTTCTCCAATAAATGGTTGTGTTAGGACTCACATGGTAAGAGTGATATCACTTCAGTTATGTGTTGATGTGTGGTGTATGAACCCTTTTTTCAGATGATCCTGAATTTTCTCAAGTGTAGGAGGCACTTGTAGGGAGCAAAAGAAGTCAGCTGGCCAAACTTTGCTCCGCTTTGCAATCAGAAGCTTTAGAAATAGGATGGCGATAGAGGGGCATTGATGTCAGACCATTTCCTCAGTTGAAAGCAAACACTTGTCCTTTCACCCCTAAGGGGATAAGGGGAATTGTTAAGGAAAAAGAAATCATGGAAAATTGAAAAACAAGGCCACATGGTGTGCAGGGAGTGGACTTAATTGGTTGCATTGGGAAATCATCAAGAGAAGTCCCTTATTTTGATTTGACTCACTCCAGACTGTCTTTCTCAAGTTGTCACTTGCCTGTGTGTGTGGTAGATTAAATTGCATCTGTTTCATGTTGCTGTAGAAGTATGTCTGAACATAGGAAGTAAAGGTTTTGGTTCATCACATTCTTTTCTTAGTACAAGGTCTCCAGGGGATCATCCAATAAAGACTGGAAAGTACTACTATTAGAAATAAATGCAGAGCCCTTGAAATCAAATAAAGCTCACATGTAATTATAAAACCCACACAGAGATGGAAAACCAAAGCCAATTAGCAAATGGTATAATTTGCCTCTCTGGGATTTTTGCTTACCGTTTCACTTTTTATTAATACCAACAATGAGTGTAGATTTGATTGTCAATAATGCTATACTATTTTGTCTTGAGGAATAAGATGCTGGATGTTTCCATGTGCCTATTGTGGAGACACAAGTTTTACAAATCCTGATGTGGGTTGACCCAGCAGTTAAGCACCCACACAGCTTCTTGTTCATGCCTTCTGCAGTGGGGTGGGGGACACAACAGAAGAATAAAAAGAAAATGCCTCGGTCAAGGTAAAGAGTTCAAAAATGAAGGAAGGAGGGGAAAGTGCTGCTCTCTCCATCTTTCAGGATCAGACCAATGCCCAGCCAGACTGAGCAATGGCTGCACTGGAAGATGTTCCATCCCCTACCCCAAGATTTTTATCTCTGAGCATGAAGATGCGCAGTATGGAATGTCCCTTCGGCTGGTTCGTGTCAGCTGTCCCACCTCTGTTCACTCCCAAATCCTTGCTCACCTCCAGAGTGACAAACAAGAAAGCTTTGATGTGCAAGCACTGTTCAGCAGTAGCCAAAACCACTGGGGTGTTAAGTAAGGCTGTTCTAGTCACAAAGTCAGAACACAGCAGGGCATGGTCCCCTGTGAAGAAAGTGAACTCCATTTCAGCCAGAGGCTTTACACCACGTTTGGACACAGCCTTTCAAAATGAAGTCCTTTCTTAGTGAGATGAATGAGGTGCTGCAGGTCTGATGACTGATGAGGATATTTCTGGCTATCTGAAGCAAGGTAAAATAAGGACAAGTCTGGAAATGTGTGAAGTACCAAAATAAGAATCAAAGTTACATAAACCTTTACCTACATTTAGGTTGAAAGTTTCACTGATTTTTTTTTTTTTTGTCTCCCTCAAATGCTTAACAATTATGTGGAAATATCTTACAGATGGGCTTTAATCAAGTGATGACAATTAATAGACCTTCTGATATATTTCCAAGAATAAGCTCCAAAGAGCTATCATGTGAACACTGAAAAGAGGGAAGAACTTTTTCTCTATTGCCTAAAAATTAGAGTTGAGTGGGAGAAAAAAGTTGAAAAGGAGGTGGGAGAGAAGGAAACAACAACTTTCTGATTAAATTTTACTTAACTTTCTGAAAGCATGACAAAGTATCTAATCAAATAGCAGAACAGAAAATCAGATTGACTGAGGGATCTAATACGAATTTTCATCCAAAGGTGGCACTAGCCTTTTGCTGTTGGAGTTTTTGTTGTGAGCTGGGAAATGCAGATACCAAGAAGCCCTCAACTAATCCAACGCTTACCATTAATCCCAAACAAACCATCATTAGTATCTGGATTTATCCTGCTTAGTCCTTGCTGGGTAGTGAATTATGTAACCTTTGTTTTATTAACATTTAAGGGAAGCTTATTATCAGGTAGGTTACCTCTGGAATAAAAAGAATGCAAAAAAAGAGTAAATTTTCTGCTTTCTGTTATTTGTTTATTGTTTGAGGGATTTTTAAGGATTTCTTTAAGAAGTGAGTGGATATTTCATGATAGTTCCATAAATAAACAAACTTGAAACTCACCGAGTACACTGCTTGGTAAAAACAGCTGTTAGAGAAATTACATAGCCCTTTTCTACTTAACTAGCAGATAATGTTGATAACATAATTTAGAAGAGGACTACAAAAACTAGTCTTTTTGGTATGAAAGAATTTGATGTGATGTTCAGGTGCAAAAATTGATACTTTAAAGTCTTTTCAACAAATGCCTATTCTTGTGTCCTCATACATTGTTGCAGACTAGTTTTAATAGGTGTGATATGAGTAAGATGACAATTTCAGACACATAATGTTCAAGATCTTGGCCTACTTAGGGGGAGGAGTTGGTGCTGGAGTTGTAAACAAAAGTGACTAGGTGAGCACTGCAGGGAGGGGGAAGGATTTTGAGGTTAACAAATATGAAGGCGTTCAGTGCCATAGGATGTTAGGATTTTTACATACTCATGATGCAGTATTGCAGTGGCTGGTAAACAAGTAATTTTGGAGCAGCTATCAGAGATGCATCAGACTAAATGCTGATATAAAAGGAGAGAAAATTTTTGTAATCCATGATGTAAATGTGTATGCTGAGCAGCAGACCTGCAGCAGATACTCTGTGATTTAAGCACGTGTAATGTGTGATAATATGTCTAATTCTATTTACCAGATGTTAGCTTTCAATTCTTCTCTCATTTTTCCCAAATGATAATGGTGCATTATCAAATTGTCAACATTTTCTCAGTATTGATAGAACTCCAGAGATGGGAGAAGTCCCAGCAGTCAGTCTGAAGCATTATTTTATGCCCAGTGTGAGATAGAAGCAGTAATAGATGCTCTACTATGGCAAATGTTGGTAAAGTGCTCTCACCAAAACCATAGGCTGGACAGTCCTGACTTGCTGTGAAACCTGAAGAAACTCGAGTGCATTTTCAGCTGAGTCTTTACGTCCTTCTGAGCTTACACAGCAGTTCAGCTCCTGCAAAGGGCTGAAGATTTTAATTGCTGGAACAAACTCCAGAAAGATGTTTTGCTGTGCGTGTGAGGTGTTGCATCAAAGTTGTGCCTGCACTTGATTGCCACATCTGAGATCATCACTTGACACACTTTGATAATGATTAAATGCCTTTTCAAAAGTGAGAGACTAATCAAAAGGATATTTGTTTTTTAAAGCTCTTCTTCAGAAGATTTCGCTTTTATTTTTTTGGTTTTGGTTTTCTGGTGGGTTCTTTGTTTGCATGTTTGTTTGTGTGGTTTTTCGTTGTTTGTTTGTTTGGGTTTTTTTAATAAAAAGAGCTAGTTGTTCCACTCACATAGTAAATGGATGACATCTTTACTGTTGATGAAAGAGCACTACAACTGTAGATAATCATTCCTAGTACTGAGTCAAATTTAGAGCCTCTGTCTTCTAGGAAAAATTACATTGAGAGTAGTATAAAATTAGAGGAACTTCCATGTAATTTTGAGGGCAATATTTGATGTAAATAGAAATAAAAATGTTCTGAGGATTATGTTTGCAACTACCTTTTTGGTTTTGCTACTGCAAAAAAAACCCTGTGATATTTGAATGATCCAAAATTGACTCAAGACATTTTCAAAATTTGGCAGAAAGCAAGCAACTCTTTTTATTAGATTAGGTGACATATTTTGAAAATACAAATCTTTTCATAAATTTTTTTTCTAATAACAGATTCTGGTTTTGCCTACAAATTTTATCTCTGCTATTATTAAACCATCGTAGCTACCACAGTGATTTATACTCATGAGAAAAACTTTGAATCATACAGAATTCTAATGAAGGTGTTTTGATGTATCTTCACTAAGTATGAGTTTAATCTGCCTATTGCAAAAACCAAGCATACTAGGATAATAAAATCACTGAATTACTGGGAAAAATGCCAGCAATCTCATAAACTCACTAACACAACATTACATGAACTTTCCTGAGTTTATATCTGCGCATATCTGAGCATCAGATATTCATTTAGATTATTTTGAAAAGTTCTAAACAAAAAAATAAAGTTAGGTATTTTCCAGATATTTCCAAGAATTGAATGTGTTTGATTTCAGCAAATGTGTAGGAAACCTAGAATATTGTGGATTTAGCACACAGGGTGATTTAAAAGAATCCTGATGTTACTGATGATTCCCAGATTAAATGAATCAAACTTTTTTGCAAATAATAAATTTTGACTTGACCATAATATTCATTAAAACTCATAATGACAATTTCCTATCCCTTGAATCACAGGGTTTGTATTAGTTCATCTGAGTGAACAGATCTTTAGCTCTTTAAAATGCTGTTTTGATAATGCATGTATTCTACCACCTTGCAATCTTTGCTTGGATTCCCCAGCACGTGCCAGTTTTTGTTGCTGGTAAACACTGTTGGGAGAGAAGCAGAAATGTCAGTTAGAGGAAAACATCAGGCTTGAGTATCAAGGTCCTGCAAGGTATGCTTGACTTTATTGCCTTGTGTAGATATCAACTATATTCCTCTTTCCTCTTTATCAGTTGGAAAATAGGAATGCAAAGTAATAAAAATATGGCCGGCTTAAAGGAAAGGTTAAGCAATAATTTATTCAGCTGATAAACATCCACATTGTGACACTGGTGCTAATAGAGTGTGCTTTGCTTGGCAGCTGAAGGGATGATAAAAGCTCATCATCTCTTGGAAATGAAATGACACAGGAGGTATGAAGGGAAGCATTAACAGTGAAGGTAATTAACAGCTGAGTGCAACAGCAGCTGACAGGGGAGTTTCCCCACTGGGTAGAATTTCAGTTTGAAGGTGAAAGTCTTATGAAGCCTTGCTTCAGCTCAAAGTTGTGAGCCTTATTAATAGTGGATTCATAACTGGACCATGTGAAATCCTGTTCTGAGTATGTTGTGGGTATCTGATCATTCCTTAGGGGGGATCTGTGAACATGAAGTCTGATACCCAAGACTCCTGGAATATATTACAAGCATTAGGTAAAAGACACAAATAATCTTTCACTGTGATTATATCATCTACTTTATATCATACTAAATAAACTGAATCAGCTTGAATTGATTGCATGTAAATTATCCAAAAAATGAAAGCACAGGATTTGATTTTCTGCTATACATGAATAAAGAGGTGAATTCTAAAGAGCATGGACAGAGTTAAACCCTTGCATTAGAATGAAGATGGACTTCTGATCAGTTAATTCAGAAAAATATTAAAGCACCAAGCACTTGTTGATTCTGGAGGTTTTAATACTGAGAATTCAGTAAGTATGTTAGCAGAGTCAAGTTCTCAAATATAACAATTGCATTTGAGAACTTGAATCCAGCTGGGACGTGAGGTTGTTTCCAGCAGGTGGAGTTGGTGCCAGCAGCATGTTGAGATGGGAGTGTGTTTGGAGTGGCTGGCAGCACGAGCTACTCATGGGTGAAAACAGTGTTGTCTTATGCCAAATCTTAGGAAGGTCTCTGCGTGCCAATGTTCTGATGTCCCAAAAAAATGTGGGGATTCCTTTGATTTTAAACAATCCAACAAGCTGCCAGCAGAAGTGCTAACATATGTGGTTTATTCCTGCTCTTCCCATCTCCCTTCTTTAGTATAGGAATTACTGTAATGGAGAGAGATCACCTATAGAATTTGGAATCCTCCTTCAGTGGTTTTGACCCTCAAATGAAACTTTAGTGGCAAAACAGCTCTCAAATGGTCTTCCAATCAGAGGTTCAGCAAAGAAACCCATTCTCTTATAAATCATATATAGAGGGAAATTTTTATAGATATTGTTAAGTTTCCATAAGTGTCATCTCTACTATGTTTTTAGGGAGCTGTGCTATATGCTATTATTTTCTTTTCTGAACACCAGGTTTCTCTGCTCCAGATTTGATAAGGTGGCAAAATGCTGCAATAGAAGAGAATCCCCGGGTAAAATATTTGGGCAGAGCAGAGATCATTGGCTTCCTTCCTAGCACCAGTTATGCTGAGGCTGTGCCAGGTAGTGGGCAAAAGGTGAGTGTGCAGGCCAGTGCAGCTGCCAGCAGCAGGGGGGACTCTGCTAGAGATCTGTACTGAGCAACAAATGCACGTGAAGTAGCAGGTGGTTATCTGAGCTAAGTTAAGAAAGATGTGCCTAGGCACATTAAATCCAGCTCGAATAATCTTCATCAGTGAGGACAGCAGATTTATGTTCCTATGAACAGGCTGTGTCTGAAATAGCGGACACGGCTCCCAGAAGGGATTTTCACAGGCTTTGGCAGGCAGTCTCCAGAGGGATTTTCACTGGGTGGGTGTTCCCAGAACAGATCGTGCGCATTATTTTAAGGGAAAGTTAAGAAATGAAAGCATTTCCCCTCTAATCGAACACTTGGCCAAGTCTGAAATCCTTCCTAGTCAGGTTCCCATTCTGCTGACCTGCCTGCAAGATGCCTGACAAGTGTAGATGAGGCTGGGGAAAGTTCTTGCAGTGTAATGTGGGCTGTCCTTGTGTTAGGTGTCCAGGGACTGTGCTGTACCACTATTCCTGTGTATAGGTCCTGTAAAGCTGAACTGAGGGAGCTGGATGATGCTGGAGGAAGGGCAGCTTGCTTTGCTCCCTGAACTACAAACTGGCTGTGCTACCATGACCACGCACCCCCAGCTTGTGCGTGAGAGCACTGAACTCTTTTCTAAGCCCACCAGCACAAGGAGTCCCTGGCTGAGCAGAAGGGAATCAATCTAGCAGCAGTACCAAGCACAGAAGCAGGACAAAGAGAGGGCATTTATCCAAAGGTTGCAGCCTCCCTCCTCTGCCCTAAACACATGGGCAAACTGTCTCTGCCAGTAGCTTTTTCCCATGGCTCTGTTGCTAGTTGCAAAGCAGTCACTGTGCTGACTAATGAGAAAGCAGCTCCTAGAGAGTTTATTGAATGTCCTCCTCACCAGACCCCGTGCTTCTATCATATCTGTCTGCCTTCAGGCCAGATGGGTTCTGCATCTTTGCTATGCAAAATTGGATCTTGCCCTGGGAAGTTAATGCGATTGATCTGGCAGGTGATTTTCAGGATCAGTTCTGCTAATGCCAGGTAGGTAAGGCAGGACAGACTGAGAAGCCACACATACATGGGAATAACAGTGGGATTTTTTCTCCAGGGCCTGAGAAAAATTGTGAAAAACTCCTTCGGCCTAAATGTGGCTGCTTCTTAATCCACTCTTTCTTATCTACATACTAATTACAAACAATCCATAAAACAATCCCTGTGTCTGGTGTCCTGGAAATGCAGTGGCTGGCACTGGTGATTCCTACTGTAGCACAATATCCAGGAAGGATGTGCTAGCTCAGAGTAGTACAATGCTCCATTTTGCTACAGTTTCAGAAAACCTGATTAGTTTAAGGAAGAAGTAAAAAAGTTTTTTGTTTGTTTCTGTAATGACTTGCTGTGCCATCTGTTGCTTTTTTTTTTCTTGGGTGCCACTCAGCTAGCCAGCAGCTCAGGTGCCTGCTTTTGCAGTAGCAGTGGGACCTGCAGCTAAACACCAGTGGTCCTGTGCCCTGAGCAACATTGACAGGCTCCTCTGGCTTCCAGGGAAAAGTGGCCAGCTTTTTCTGTGCTACACGATCCATATCTCTGTCATTTTACTTACCTGTACTTTGAGGGTCTGGAACATACATTCATGATTAAAATTATAGTGAAAAGTACCCTGCTGATGTCAATCAGCTGGAGTCCCTTGGAATTAGTGAAAGCTGTTTTATTCTGCAAAAAGGTGCATTAGAGTTTAAGATGTTGACAGCCACAGACATTTTACCTCCTCAGTGAGCAGTAGAAGTGAGATGAGAGGCTTGTCTCACCCTTGCACCCATTTAATGTAAATATAGTGCCTCTGGTTGTGGTAGGACTACCCCAGATTTGTGTGTGAGAGTTTTCTGCCCAACATCACTCAGTGACATTTGTACCCAGATCAGAAACTGGGAAAGGAATGGCAGAACATGCATGGCACCACACTTCCCATTGGTGTGGTTTCTCACAGTAGCTTTGCAGCCTGGTCTGAAATTTCAGGGGATATTTATTTATTTATTTATTACTGTTATTGCTATTATTTGAAATTAGTTGTGAATGCACTGTTGCTTAGAGAGCACCTCTGGATAATCAGGTAAAAAAAATCTTCTGAATACTGATGGAAAGTCTCTCATAAATCTATCTTTCCAGGTTAGTTAACTGGAAATATTAGAAAGCCTCTGCAGTCCTAAAAAATTTAAGTTTTGAATCAGTTCGGTTTTTAACAGTTGCCTTCACCTGTAGTATTCTTTTTTGCTATTTTCATCTAATATTTATTTATTTGAATTGCCTAATAACTGAGGGAAGTCCACAGACAGTGATAATGCAGAAAATGTGCTTTATGGTTTATTATCTATATTAGAAAAATCATCTTCATGGTATCTATGCCAGGTGTTTGTGTTAAAAATCATAAATCAGTCTAATATATGGTTTAAGTTTTTTATGTCTGGATTTTGACTTCTGAACATGCTGCCCAATGAAGTTGTGCAGTCTTTTTAAGCTGGAGGTTTTCAAGCTCCAGTTCAACAAAGCCATGGTTGACCTGTTCCAGTGCTGGAAAAGATCCTCCTTCAAGTGAGACATTAGACAGTCCAGGAGTCTTCTTCCAGTGGAGATTTCTGTTATTTTGAATCTGAATTACATTTATCATCTTCTTCCACAGTAATGAAAACTCAACTTTTACAACTACATGAAGTCATGAAAGCATAAAGGAAACCTTCTAAAGCTGAGCCTTGAAATAGCAGGGACGGCAGTGCTAAAGAACAGCAGGGCCTGAGAGTCACTTCAAAGCAAACTTGAAGGCAGTCTCAGCAAGTTCCTGACTTTACCTTGAGAACTAGCCTGAAAAAGATACTTTGGGACCTTATTTTGGGAATATTGAACAAGACAAAGTGACACCCAATATAATAATAAAGATCTGTCCCAGCTGTATAACTTTAGGATTCTGTCCAGTGGGGGATTCAGCAAAAATGATTCCCTGAGTATATGAATATAAACACTTTGCTCTTTATAGAAGTATGTGGGAAAGAAAGGCTGTCAGCTATATAATGTGCTGCGGAATCACCAGCATAACAATTCTGATCAGACCTGACACCTCCCATCTGTTTCTATATGCAGTCTGTTCAGCATAAATCATAAACAGATGGTGTCATGGTGTCAGTGTCTCACAAGTCATGCTGCAGTCACCAGGTGTTAGCTAGGACTCACTCAATGCCTAACTTTGCCACTTTACCCTTAATTGTTGAGTGTGCTTCATCCATAGAAATAACCTTTTATCCCACTGAAACCAACTGCTTGCTGGTTTCCATGGTGTGGGTGGCCAGAGAACAGGTTTTTCCACCAGCCAAGCTGTTCATCTTCCAAAGCTCCCTGACTGTAGCACCATTGTCAACAAGTTTTTCAGAGGATCAGGGGCTGGTAATGCATACTGACTCCCTCCAACCCATTTCCCCTCTCTTTACCACCCACATAGTTAGCCTGATTCTCTGAGCAGCTCATGCTTTCACTCTCTCATCCTACTAATTTGTTAGCTGGGGTAGCCAGTCCTTTTGCTTTACTCCACTTGATCTCCCAAGCTAGGCAGGGCTGGAAGAATAGCCTACCTTCATGTAAAAAGTCTCCCATCACTCAAAGATTTTGAAGGATTGGATAATGGTGATGTAGGGCTTAACCCTTATTATTTGTGACTACTGTTGAACATCTGGCACTTTAGTGGGAGTTGTTTCTGGTTCAAAATCCAATCAGCTAAATTCTTCCTCTCTGATTTCTCCCTGAAGTTGCAGCTGAGCATATTCAACTACATTTGAATGACTGAAATTAATTTTTCTCTTTTGTGATTTCCTCTTTGGTTGTATCAAGGATTGAGTTTGAAATTCATCTCTCTAATGCTCTGACTTAGAGCCCAATCAGCAAAGCTGTAGGAAACTCCAGATTTCTTACATCTTCTTGATATTGTTGAGATCCGGACTCTTGGTTGTCCTGTTCAGCAAGAGACTGCTGCTTCAAAGCTTGGATCTAAGTATGGACCTAATGAGTTCAAATAGCTGGGAATCATCTGTGCCTCAGTTTAACTGATGATACCTCTGTCAGACTCCTGGGCAACTGCTTTAGCAGTGCAGCTGCAACTCTGGGATGTGACATCGGCTATTGATGGCTCTGTCCCAGAACCCATGACACAGGATAGACTTTGTCCAAGGGGGAATGACTCTTAGTTTGCAGAGGCAAAGCTCCAGGATATTAATTCCTCACCTCAGCAGCAGGTTTAGTTCTTCCTGGATTTCTCCAAAGCCTATGATTGAGAAAATAACCATGTGAGAGTCAACAGCACCTGAATGTCTTGCAAATCAGAACAGCCAAAGTTCATCTGCTGTCCTGTCACTTTGACATGTGTCTGTGTGCAGAAGTGAGGCACTACATTGCTGATTTATTTCAAATCAAGCAACAACAGACAAAACTCCAAAGCAATTTTCAGCCTGAGTAATCACTGCAAATTTGCTCCAAATGTTGAACAGATGGAATCTGTATATGACTTCTCTGAGTATAAACACAAGCACCCTCTCATATTTCAATTGCTGATGTAACAACACAATGTTGCTCTTGCTGAAGGGAAGGTGCATGAATTTGGGGGTCTGATTATTTGTTTTCTCAGTGCAGTAAAAGATGTGGTGTGTTCACTTGCAAATAACACATGACACTTGCCAATTTGTTCCTCTCCATTCAAATATTTAATCAGCAAAGCAGTAGCATGAGTTCACTGCAAAAGGTGTATCATTGATATCAAAACAAATTTAGGCTTTATTTAGCTTCCTTTTGCCACATTTGGTCACTTCTCACTGCAGTGAGTCTTCTAGCACTGTTCTCACCTCCTGAGCACCTGAGATTGCGACCCCTTTTCCTTCTTCTCCTGCTGCCAGCTCCAGACCTGTGCATGATGGGAGGTATCCCAATACTACCCCAGTTACTGAATCCCCAGTGCAGCAGGACACTTCTTTCAGAAAACTTGAGCTGCTGCAGACAAGTGACTGAGCTTTTCCTGCCACCTTTTCCCAGTCACATAAATTCATTACATCCAAAACTTGTCCCGAGTGGAAGAGGGGCCAAGCAGCCAGACGATTGCTGTAGTTGATTGCAGCATCGGCTGCAGCCTCATTAGTGTTTCAGCTTTCGGACGTAGTTGTGGGATAGATTTGCTCGGTTCATTTGCTTTCAGCAAAAGCTGCTTTAGGCTTACAAGAGGCCAAGTACCCCAAGAGAGGATTTAACATGGCAGACCTATGTGTTAATGTTTTACATAATGTTTGGTAAGAAAACCAGCTGTCATTTGCTCTTAGTCAGTTGACTAGATCTGCAGGTTCCAATACTCATGGCAAATTTATTTCCTGCTGAAGATGCTGAAGATGTCAAAACCTCACACATAGTATGTTTGAGAACATGTCGTATTCTGAAATGTGTGCAGGATTTTCCAGCTTCAGCTCTTTCCTTTTAGATCTTACTAATATCATCTATATAGATGTAGAGACATGGATTTTCACACCTTAAACTTCTTTTTACTTCTCTGTTATCCTCCTTTTCTGTTTAATAGATGCCTTTAAGCTCTTCACTGTCAGCAGGTTCTCATCACTAGCCTTTAGTCTGGTTCTAGTTACACCTGCTTGAATTTTTTTAAACTACTTTCTTTTTTTTCTCTCCATTAGAAAGAGAAGGGGAAGAAAGGTTAGAGAAGTGTTCTCAGTAGATGTCTTCCAAGGGACTTCTTATCTTGTGGCTGTGGAAATCAGTTGCTGGAATCTCTCAGCACTGCCATTGCTGTCATAAAGTGCAGCAGTTGGTTCATGACCTTCCTATGGTATCACTTGCTGACTCTGCTCCCTAGTTTGTGAGCTCTGGCTGATCTGAAACCTGTATGGAGGTGAGACTGGAGCCAAGCAGAAAGGTGTGGAGGGAGCCATGTTTTGGTTATCCTGTGCTCCCCTTGGCATGCCTTTTGTAGCTGCAGAGTCGCTGGAGCTCTGGGCTTTGTGGTTTTCTGAACCCTAACCCTAGGCACAACACTAACCCTAGGCTGAGCTGTAAATCTTGCAGAGGGGTGAGCCTGGAGCCAAAAGAAACATGTGGAGGGAGCCCTTCTTATAACAGTCCTTGGCATGCATTTTTAAGCTGCAGAGTTCTTGGGCTGTGGGCTTTGTGTTTATCTGAAACCTAACCCTAGGCATGACCCTAACCGTATGCTTAACCCTAACAGTAGTCATAATCCTAACCCTAGGCAGAGCAGGTAAACCTGTAAGGGGGTGAGGCTGGAGCCACACAGAAATGCATGGAGGGAGCCGTGTTTTGGCAGTCCTGTGTTCTCCTTGGCATGCCTTTTGAAGCCGCAGAATCCCTAGAGTTCTGAACTTCATAGTTTTTAAACCCTAACCCTAGGCAGAACCTTAGGCATTACCCTCACCCTAGCTGAAACCCTTCCTTTAGGCTGAACACTCCTTTGAAATCTATTCTGCTGACAAGCTGTTAAAATATATATCAATAATATTTGTAAATGAGAAACTATAATCTAGGGGATAAATGGCAATTTGCAATTTTGTTTTTTTTTCACCTTTGCTATTCCAAGTCTGTCCTCTGTGCATATATGTGTGCCCTCTGACATGAGCAATTACTTTCAAATGTATAGATTCTGTCAGATTTTTTCTGCTTTGAGTTATTTTTTGCTGTTTTTCAGTGATGAATGCTGTGTCATAGCTTGTAAGTCACAGGATGGTCTCCGGATTCTCACATGATCAAGTAAAGGAAATTTATTTTAGTGCCCCAAAGCGCCTGCTAGTCCCTGCATTCTATGTATCTTTTTCAGTTATGTGCTGAGAGGCTGCATAAATCTTTTCAGCTCATATCATTGCTGAGCCTCAATATCCTTTAACTGGAACCTCATCACCCTAAATGGGGCTTTCATCTTTGCTGGCTGGTTTGCATTTGATGTTCTGCCACTATGAATTGGGAACTGATGAGTTTCATCTCACTGTTGCTATTGGGTGGATTTAATAACACCTTGCAGTCTGATACAGCACCTTCCCACTACTAAGTTAGGTAGTTCTTCTAGTAGTGCTATTTATGAGAATTAAATGAAAGCACATTCAAAGATACAGGTATCTTCTAAGTGATGGAAAAAGATAGCCTTGCTTTTCACTCCGCTCCATGATACAGAAAGCCACAAATGAAAAAAATGCAGACTTTGGAAAATCAGGATAATAAAATCTTGTTGAAAAAATTATCATTAATTTGTTCAGGGCTGAGATTTGTCTTGGACCTTGTGTAATGAATTCTGTGGGGAAGGTAGTACCAAATGTTACTGCTCTGATGTTGTGCTTTAGAGCTTTATCCCTCCTCAATATTGCTGCCCAAGGGTAATCTACAATACCATGGGTCTAACCAAGCTTCTTGCAGCAGGAACAGCCTTTAACCTTACATGTGTTTCCCCCTGCTCCCAAGGGAGAGGACTTGTCATTTGGTTTAATTTTTCAAGACCCAGGTCATGAGCAAGTGTTTTTCCTCTTTACCAGTGCCACTGAGAGAGTGCTCACTTTTCCTTTTACAGTTTAGTATCAGATGGAGGATGCTTTTCTGAAGAAAGAGCAAGGAAGAGCATGTCCCTTGGGACCTGACCTCAGTCCGGATGTGGTACTGCATACGCTGCTGAAAGAATGACCACTTGAAAGATCATGAGATCTGTGTAGTGTTTCAAAAGCTATCTGTTTGCTCAGCCAAATGAAACATAAGAGGTCATGCTATATGCTGGTTATGTAGTTTTTACAAAATCAGAGTATGTTTGTTCAAACTAGGTAAACTGCTGTACATGTGTTTTGTCATCTGAATAATATTTAGCCCCATGGCACTTTATAACTTTCTACATATTTTCAAATGCTGCAGAATTTAAAATCCTTCCTATTTAATATAGCTTTTACTGTTTGAGTCCTTGAAAAAAACTTGAAGTGTTCCCTGTACTTACACTTTTGAGAGCTGAAGCTGTGCCAGAATGCCTTCACAGATCCTGAAAATGGTAATTATAGAAATGGAAGTTAGATGTATGCACCAGGAACCTCGGGAGCTGCAATCTTTCTAGCTGCAAATAGATACATGGCCTAGGAAACTTTAGCATGGTGATTCTTGATAACAGAGAAGCATGTAAGAAATGTGGACCAAAGCAAATACTTTTCCTTCTTTTCCCATTATTCTTGTTATTTGCAGTATTACTTTTGGTCACACATGGCTTCTCAGAGAAAAGCCCCCCCTTAAGTCTCTTACTGGTCTGTACTTTCTACAATTTTATTGACAACTTGAGATGTAGATGGTGAAGAGAAAGAAGGGCTTTAGGCTTTACTGGGGAGAACAGGACTAGAAGGCTGCTGGGTAAGTGAATGCCAACTTAGACATGGTGAAATATTTTTTTTTCTACATGGAAAATTCTAATTAAAAATAAAATTCCTGAACATCAAATTCATAAACATCAGTGAGATTTTTTTTTTCATTCTCAGCAAATGAACTCCAGGAAACTCACCTTAGCCAAATTTATCTATATTTTTGTTTTCCAAAAGAGAAATGTATTTTTTAAAAAAAGAGTACTTAGTAAAGTATTTGGCTGAAACATGCTCTAGTTTCTTTTCAGATCATATAAATCTTTCATATAAAGTGTACACTCTCTGTTGAATAAGTTTTGGAATAAAATTTCTGGCCAGCCTCAGTCTTTGTAATCAGCACTGCAGCTGGTCTGCGGCCTCAAATCAAGTGAAATGTAGAATTTAGTCATGCTGCAAATGACCTTCTTCCTCCAGCATTTCTGAAAGTTGCTGGTTTTTCACAGAATATTTTTGACTTGGTTGTTCCTGGCGTGTGGCAGCTTTGCATGGAACCAGAGCACTTCTCCTGTGCTGTATTTAGCTGGTGCTGCCAGAGCTGCCTCTCCAAAGGCAAGCAGGCTGCCTGGGAGGATGAAAACTCAAAGCCTGGGTGTCAGGCTGCTTTGTACTCAATACAGGAATCCAACCTGCACAGAGAGAGCCCAGCACAGCTTTGTGGTTCCCAGGGTGCTGATGTTCTCCTGGCAAGTGTTAAAGCAGCCCCGACTTGCCTTGGCAGCATGTTTACCCTGGTTAGATCTCCCCAGGCACCTTCTGCAGGCAATTTCTCTCAGCAGGGCTTGTACCCTGGGCATCAACAGCACGCAGAGTTTGTCTTGTCTTCTCAACACTGCCTGAAGATTTATTTCTCCAAGCAGAGACAATGTATACCTGCTTCTTGGAACATGTCTGTGGCATCTTTGTGTTCCTGGAGAAGTACATGGGCGCTGTTTTGACAGCTTTAATCTAGTCCAGAGGAAGTCAGTAAGACAGCCATGAGGTCAGCTTCTCTCTTTAGTGAGCTGTGTAATGTTTGTATTATGTGACTTAGGGTGAAAGGACACATCTAGCTTATGGTATCTCAACAAACAATCCTGCCTTTGTTGAGTTGTCATGTCACTGGAGATGAAGGTCTTGCATCATTGATCTCAAACAGGGGCATTTTCTGCAGCTGATCTTTGAATAGATGAACAGATACTCTAACAAACACCCTGAAGACATTTACATATATTTTGAAACAAATTTAGTAGCTAGATATTTTTCCTAACAAATGATGGCTTGTTTATGATAATTGAAGGAATTGCTTTATTCTTCTTCCGGCATCACCTTGGTGGTAAATAATTTCTTTAATCCATCACAAATCTCTTGAGAACATTTGGAGGAAAAAAAATGTAAAAAACCTTCACACCCAAAGTGCTGCTCTGCCTCCCTGATTTTTCTCACAGCCATTAGCTCCTCAGTGCCCCAGTTCAGTGGAGATGGCCTCTGAAAAGATTTCTGTTGTTTTCCAGAAATCTTTTTGTATGAACAGTATCAAAAAGATGACAGGGAACATCCACATGTATTATTCACTGTTAATACCAATACCCTCTTTTGGTCTTTTTATAAGTGACACCAGGTGAAGGAATCTGTGCCGACCTGCAACAGAGCAACCTACTTAGCTTTGCTTTGTGGTCCTAAGTAAAGAACTGCTCAAAATTTTTTGCAAAAGCTATTCAGCAACTTTTTTTTTTAATCAAAGAGACAGTGTTGGGTTTTGTAAATGCCTTACTTACCTACAATTTCCAATAGTTTTTCAAATTACAAAAAAATGGGATTGTGTAAGAAACTTTCACTTCCTTTCCTCTGATTATCTTTTTAATTTTGCCTGGAAAAAAAATCTGATCAATTTAAAATTTTTTTTTGAAACAGCCTCTCTGTGGCCTCATTTCTGTACACTGGTGCATTTATGTACAGCATGCTGGTGGCTCTGCATAATTCAGCTATGGTCCTTCTCAGAAAAATATCTTGATGGGGTAATTTACACTGCAAAATCAACCACTCACTTGTAGATTCATCCTTCTCCATTGTAGGTAACTAACCTAACTGAGGTTTTAGGGGGATCTTACAAAATTGTATCTCATTTCTCTCTATTAGCAGTAGAATCCAAGGATGGCAGAGCTCCTAACTTGTTTGGCTTAAGTTACATGTCTGAATACAGAAGTGCTGTGGGATGAATCCAGGTCACTGCCCCTTGCCCTTTGTCCATCTGGACTGGAGTTAAAAACAGCATCACAGAGCACAGGGTCCAGTCTCCTGTGTTGGAGGCTGCCCTTGTTATTCACAGTAGGGTTTGCAGCAGGATTTCCTGTGTGCTCTTTGAGTCTCCTCTGAAAGCAGAACTGGTGTTTTCTTGACAGGCTTTTTCCTAGTGCTTATTGTCCTCTCCATGCTCTGTGTACTGCTGTGAATTGATTGCTTCATGCCTGATTTGCCATTATTCGCTTTTTGCTGATAGGAAGTTGAGGGAGGGAGGCAGAATGGGCAAAAATATCTGCAAAATTGGGCTCTTGGGGTTAAAAGGTTATCTGCACTTTTAGAGTTAGTCCCTCTTTTGCTCACATACAGTCCTTCTCTGTGTCCACATAGGTAAATAAACCAATATCTGGTAGTGAACTTAAGCTCTAGACAGCAATTATCCATGTCACTTAGTTGGCAGGTTACTGCCATCTGTGGCTGGGCTATGCCAGCTGGTGGCTGGTATGGCTAAGGGAAGATGATGCTCCAGAGACCATCCCTCACAGGCAGGATGGATAATAGTGTGCAGTGTCTGACCCCTCTTCAGTCCCCTGACATGCTGCAGCAAGCCTTAGCTCCTCCAGCATTCCTGTAATGCCCTTATTCCCTGCTGCATGGCACAGATATTCCACCTGCACTTGCTATAAAATTATCATTCCGCTGAAATCACATAATGTGTTTAAGTCATGGCTTAGGTCACCAGGCTTTTGAATTAAACACCATCCCCTGTCCCAGTTCTTAGGGACACAAAGCTGCAGAGGATATTTATGATCTGGTCTATGCAGTGTGGATGCGAAGATCAGCAGAAGGCTGAAACACCTCTCCTGTGCAGATAGGCTGAGAGAATCAGGATTGTTCAGCCTGGGGAAGAAAAGGCACCTTCCAGTACCTAACAGGGTTCAAGAAAGGTGGAGAGAGACTTTTTATTAGTGCATGTAGCACCAGGACAGGGCTTCAAAATGGACATGGCTTCAAACTGGAGGGAGTGGGTTTGGGTTAGACATTAGGAAGAAATTCTTTATTGTGAGGGTGGTGAGGTCCTGGCACAGGTTACCCAGAGAAGCTGTGGATGCCCCATCCCCAAAAGTGTTCAAGGCCAGGTTGGACGGGGCTTTGAGCAACCTGGGCTAGTGAAAGGTGTGGCCCATGGTAGGAGAGATGGAATGAGATCATCTTTAAGGTCTCTTCCAACCTAAAGTGCTCTATGGTTTTATGACCCACTGTAGTCCACTTGGCCCCAGTCTCAGTCCTGTTGTTATTTAGGCAGAGAGGCTGGAGGTCTGGAGCCAGGTACCTCTGTGGGGGAAGGGCAAATGACAGGGGTGCTGACTGTAGGATCTGAGGGAGCTCCTGGTGTTCAGGAAAAACGAGGAAGAGACATCTGCTGCACAGAGGCACTGGCAAAAGGCCAAAAATAATGTCATTTTGGGATTTATGAAAGCTGATAGTGCAGCCAAAAAGTGTTGCCCTGAAAAGAAGGTTGAAATAGCCTCCATCTGTTGGGATTTATCTGTGCTGTTTGTCCAGGTCTCCAGCCTGCAGTCTAGGGCAAAAGTCACATTATTTACGTGTCCTATTTTAGCTTTCTAAAAGGTCTTTAAATCCTAGTAAATAAAGCACACCCTGAAATCAGGTAGATAGCTACACAGGGATGAATAACTCATCCTTTTGGGCTGGGGCTTCTGAGGAAAGTTGACAGACTAAGCCCATTTTGGCTTTTTCCCCCTTTTTTCTCCACAATGCTATTTGGTACCAGAGTTGAATGCAGAAGTTGTGCCCACTGGGAACTTCTGCACATTTGACACCTCTCTGAAGGGTCTGATACTGACCACTAGAACAAAGCTAGAGCAAATGAACTTGATAATAGATGTGAATTTATCTATCAGATATCAGAAACTGTCAGAATAACAACAAAAAAAGATAGTTATTTCTGATAATTTTCCTTCATGCAAGTCTGCAAGGCTTTTTCCCCTCAGAAATAGAAAATGGGAAGTACTTTTTGGTCCGACATGTCCTCTAAATTCTGTGGTTTGTGCTCCTTTTAACTGCAGTTGCTGACTAGAAAAAAGTGATTACTGTTTTCTATTGTTATTTTTAGACCATAGATATAAATGGTGCAATAAAAACAGAAGGGACAAAATAGTGCAGTGCTTCAAACTTTCACTGTTTCAAGAACAGCTGCTGAAGTTAGGCTCGTGCACTAAGATGTGGTGTACCTGGTAATACTGTCAGGAGCTGTATGTGTCTGCTGTGTGTTAACAGCAAATCTGAGGTGACAGGTTTTACAAGTAAGCCAGACATGACATTTGATCACAACATGTACCAAAACCCAGTGGCTGCATTTTCTAAGGCTCACTAGGAGGCATGAGTCTGGAATTTTCAGTAAGCCACTAGCTGTAGGCTCTAACAGCTGGAAATTATGAAGAGTGTTATCAGCTAACGAATGCAGAGTTAGCAGTTCACTGAATGCTAGTATTGCAATGCTGTGCAGCCCTGAAGATCCTTCTGTAACCAACTGAATTTTTTAAACTCCTTTTCCTTGTCTCCAGTATAGGAGAGCAGGTGATTATGTTTGCAGAAAAGATCCACTGATGAGGAGAACCAGATTATAACTTGGGATATGGTTGTTTGCCCCCAGACTGAGCAAGCATTTTCTTTGTTCTTGTTTTGCAATGGCCTGCTTGTCCTCCCCTTCTCCTTGTGTGTGGCGTTCCTATAAAGGGATCCCAGTGGGAAGGGCTGTAGGAGATAGCCTCAATGACACCTGTATTCCTGTGCTGAGTATCCTCTGTTGGCTGATTCTGCCATAGGTTACAGTCAGCCCAGAGGCAGGCTCAGCAGGGCACTCTGCTGTGCCCAGCATTCCTCATTGCCAAGATGCAGCAGCAGTTCATTTCCTCTGAGCCATAACGTCCAAACAGAAGCCAGTGCCCTTCTTTTGCTTGTTTTATGAAATTGAAAGTAATATTTATGTGATCTTCATTTGGACTCTGAATTCCTCTAGGTTCACTCACTAGGTTTAATTAGCATTACTAAAATTTTTAGTAGCTTCCTACTTGTAGGAACTGCAGGTCTGGACAGTCGGGACTGATGGAGAGATCTCTAAAGCCAGGTGTTGGAACTTGTGGTTTATTGCAAAGGGCGTGGATAGAAGGCCCTGCTTGGAGCTGCCAGCTGCAGCTCAGAGCAGGCCTGTGAGAGCAGGAGGGCAAGAGTAAAAAAAGTAAAAAGGGAGCAAGGGGTAAGAGGTAAGAGCATAAGAGGGGTAAGAGCGAAGAAAAGAGTGTAAAGTAAGAGAAGTAAGAGCATAAGAGAGCGAGCTTCCCATTACAATACATTAAATCTTCTGTGTTGAATATTCTTATTTTCCTAACCAATCTAATACAAGATACAAATCCTATAGCATTTACATACAGCCTATAAGAATCACTACATTACTATACTGTGTTACACTTTAAACCTTAAAACCTACTCTTTGGACCCCCTTTACCAAGCTAGTAAGGCCTTCTTTGACCCTTGGACCTGTCTGCAAGCAGAGGGGATTGTTCTACAAGAGAGGATTACTTTCAGCTGGCCATACTATTGTTTTCTACTTGTTCAGTAACTAAGGTTTGGTATCTCAAAGATGGCTTTTATTTCAATTTCGCTTATAGTTTCCATATTCTCAAAATCTTTTGCCAGGCAATCATATTTACATGGTTTTCCAGTTTCATTTTCTCCAACATCACTGATCCTCAGGACTTTAATAAAACCTGAAACAGAGCAATTTATTTGCAAGCCTTTAAGACAATGCAGATCTTTTCTGAAATGCATCCCTCAAGAGCATAGAAAGTAATAGCTTTCCATTTCACCCCCAAAGAAGGATGAAATTTCATTTTTAGGTATACTTTCATCTTCCTCTCTAGGTGAGAGGAACACCCACAGAGCTTTCCAAGCTCTCAGAAAAAAAGCCAGAAAGGACTGTAAGAGGCAGAGTTTTCCACAGGTCATTTGGGTTATGCATGGAATGCAGACATGGTCTTTCTGTAGCTCAAACATTTTACCAAAGCCTCCTTGTCCAGCACTGCAGGTTGCTGGTGTGGAGGCCCTGGGCAGGAGCAGGGAGTTTGATGGGTGCTTCCACTATGGTGGGATGCACTACATGAGGCCAAGCAAAACTCAGCTGCTCTTCCCCCCTCAGTTCTGCCACCATTTTTGAGCCTTACCTGCAAGAACTTCTGCCCTAACCTTTGCTGGGATAGCAAATGCCACTGCCTGAAGTTTTATTGCATTTAGACAAACATTCACTGATAACTAAGCACTCTATCTACAGAGTCATGTGGGGCAGGGACATCTTCCCACTGGTCAGTTTGCTTAAAGCCATTTCCAAACTGGCCTTGAACACCTCCAGGAATGGGGCATCTATGATTTATCCAGGCAATGTGTTCCAGTGTCTCACCACCTTAATGATAAACATTTTTTGTCTTATTACTCATCTAAATCTAACCTCTTAAAACTGTTGCCCCTCATCTTGACACTACAGGCTCTGCCAAAAAACCTTTCTCCATCTCTTGTATAAGCCCCTTTATAAAAAGCTGCAATAATGTGTCTCCAGGTTGAACAACCCCAACTCTCTCAGCCCCCTGACAATTTTTGTGCCCATTTTCCATTTATTACTCAGAGTGGAATCTGTTTTGCCAAATACAGGAATTGATAAGTGATGTCCCTATCTTTATCTCAACATATGAGCTTTCTTGCTCCTTTTTTTTTCTGTTTTCTACCCCATCCTATTGGGTGTGTGAGAGTAGAGAATGAGCAGCTGGGTAGGACTTTGACTGTCAGCCAAGGCTAAGCCACCAGAGATAGCATCTTTGAAGCACATTTCAAATACAAATATAGAACATGTTTCCATGTTTCTTCTTGTGTGGTGTTTTTGCCTATCACACACTTTCAGCCCCTTTCTCTGCTTAAAAGGACTCAAATTTTTACCACCCTGCCCTCTTGGCTGTATAATACTCTGGCTTTCTTCCTTCCCTATTATAGCTGTGATTTTGGAAAAGAAAAAAAAAAGATTAAGTGTTGGCTGGAACAGAGATAGTAGGAAAGAGTAGGTGGTGCACTGACTTGAAAGGCTGGTACTGGCTACTGTCCTGACCAACTGTTTAATGTGAATATGTCATTGGAGGAAATGTATAAACAGCCCATGGAGCAGGAATCAGGATCTGGAGTACCACAGAGTTTGATTCCCTTTCTGTCTCTAGGGGATTCAAGGATGTCAGTCTTTAGTTTGAGAGCCAGTAGTGTATGGAAATTATTTGGTGAAAAAAACGATTCTGTCTTCTAGGGACTAGAATTTCCCAAAGTATCTTTGGCATGCAGCAGGTCTCCAGAGCTCAAATGGATCATGAGGACTTGGATCACAGAGTTCAATTCCTTGCTCAAATCAACCAGAAGTGGTGATTTGGAATTATCTGTTAGCTGGACCTGTTTCTCTCTGGTTTTGAACAGCCAGTTTCAGAAACGGGCTCACATCTAAGCAGACACAACTGCATGTTCTCCTTGGGAGCCTTCCCTGTTGGCTTGGCTCAGGCAGCCCTTGCTTGGTGTGTCCATTTTCAGTGAAGCAGCTCCCCTTTCTACCTCCCTGTGGCATTCCCTGGGGAGCCCCAAACACCCCACCCAGATCTGTGAGCTCTCCCAGCCTCTGACAAATTCAGAGGCTCTAAATCCCCCCTTTGGATTTTGCTCTCAGGTCAAAGTATCGAACTTGTCTACTTTGTGATCAATCTTAATTTTTAAAAAAGATCTCTAGAAAGGTGGAACGTTAGTGTATGGTATCCTCTAACTTTACACATTGCACAGGGGCAGGTTGGAGACTGCATGTCTGAGCTAAACAAACCTGAGACAAACTTCTTCAGAGATCTAACAGCGTTCTTAGCATTCCCTCAAGTCCTCTCTTCCTCTGCTAATCCTAAAACCCTCTTTTAAAAAGTCAAGAGCCTTGTGCTCTTCATAGACACTGCTAACCTTGCTGCATTTCAGTACACTGGGCACTATTTCATCAATTGTTTTCTCATGGAGAAAAGGCACATTTTTCTTGTATTACCATCACTCCTGGAAAATAAAACATAGAATAGAATGATTTTAATTGGAAGGGAACTACAGTGATCATCTAGTCCAACTGTTTGACCATTTGATAGCATGTTAATAATGGAATTGTCCAAATGCCTTTTAAACACACTGACTGAAGGCACAGCCCCTCTCTAGGAAGTCTGTTTCAGTGTTTGACCACCCTCTTGTAAAAAAATACTTCTGAACATTCAGTCTAAACTTCCTCTGGGGACAAAATATGCTAATAAACTACTTTTGCCATGGCTATAATGGGAAATACCTCTACTTAATTAGCTCAATGTATTCTAGCATTTACTCTCAATTGCATACAGAGAAGCACTTGGTCTGGGAAAAGGCTGTACTGTATGTAGAAGGGTTAAACTGGACAAGTATTTCCTGTAGAGTAGCCATATGTGGCTGTTTTCTTCTCCAGACAGACAAGCCCAGCAGAACCTCTTTGAGGATATAGATCATGAGTTTCTGTGAAGCTTTCCAGTGTGGGCTGTTATGATCCCGGTTTCATCTTTGATCAGATGTGAAGCCAAATCTGGTGAGGATATGGACATGTTCTACCTGAAAGGCTTATCTGGGGTTCTTGGATGATTTTTAAACTTTTTCGTACCTCAGTACCAAGTTCCTTAGTCTAGTTTAGTTAATTGTAGACCATTATGTGGAGTAATAAGTGTCTATTTTCTGTGACTTTCCTCCAAGTCATGAAGACCTGGACAGAAAAGCAGCTAGCAATACTGGAAATGCTGCTGGACAAAATAATCAGAGTCCCAGGTGTTATCTGTGGCCTCTTTAGATTAATTTTTCAAATCATCTTTTTAGAAATTATCAATCATTCAGATACTAAAAAATGTCATAGAATATATATTTTAAGGTTTTGAGTTCTCTGTACTTTCAGCAGCAGTGGCTCTCTGTACCTATAAACTTAGAGAGATTGCATGAAAACCAGTCCAAAATACATTACTTTTCAGTCACTGGTGACAGATCAGATAGGCCCAAGCAGTTGGTCCATCTCTGCTGTCATTCTTTCTCAGCAATACTACATCTTATTGACAACTTTGTTCTTGGGTTTTGAGTATGGATTCAGCCTGTCTCACCAGGAATGCACAATACTGAATAACACAGCAATTTTCCCCTAATGAATCTAATCATGTTTCCTACATCCTAAACTGTCCTGATGGTCTGAGGTCATTGTGTTCTTTTGCTTAACTCTGATCAGGCACAAGTGCTCCTACATAAGCAAATGCCCCCTTCGGGACTGCTAGCTCAAAATTCTGTTCTCTTCTACTTTCAGAGAAAACTAGAACCTCTGTGACATTAACTCGGTGAATTAAACTTTTGTTTAAGTTGAATTATCTTGAAAGACAGAAATAAGCTTGAATTGAAACTTCACAGTAGAAATACTTTGCTTATATTTATTTTGTTTGGCTGTACCTTCCTTGAAGGTAACTTAGAGCCACTGCATTTTTAGTTGATACTGAGAAAGAAAGAGTTCTAGCTATCTTGTAGAAACACAGATTTGATTAAAATATTTCATTTCCATCCTCTCCATCTCTGACTTGGTTGAAAACTTCTGTTATTGGTCTGAAAGCTTCGGTAGATTGAAAATTTCTTTGGCACAGCCACATGAAGCTTGTGGATGTTGTTTACTGCTCCTTAGGCTGTAACAGTAATTATATATCAAAAGGCAGAGTGGAACCTCTAGAGATTGGAATTACTTCTGAAACATTAAGCCTGTGACAATGCTGTTCACCTTGCCTAACCACATACTCCTTACATATGTGTACATAAACTTCTTTCTAATTTTACTTATATTGTAAAAAGACTTAGTACTTAGCTGCTGCTCTTGGATGATTTAGAGATTTAGTTCTCACTACACTAGGAAATGCTTTTACTCCAAATAACTGATGGAAATCTGCAGCAGAGAGCCCCAGTGTGGCTGCCATAGAGAAGGCATGGTGAATAAGAGGCAGAGAAAGGCCATGAGGGTACAGGGCTGTGCCCAAGTCCTGTCTAACCAAGCAGAGCTAATGGGTTCTGAATTGAGGTTGGGGGTCGTTGTTTCTCATACTGCTTATAACAGGAAACCAGGAGCCCTCACTCTCTGCTCTTTGGTGACACCTCGTAAAGACAGCTCGAGGACCTGAACAGTGCAGACTTAGGATGATTTAAATTCATTCTTTAAATAGATACAATGACTATCTTATTGACTCTCAATGTACTGTTTGTGTAAGAACCTCTGTTTGAAACACAGCCCCTAATTAAACACCAGGAGAAAGAACATTTTCATTAAGCTCCAGTCTTTTATTTTATCTCATAATAACTGTTTTGCTATTTTATTTCCTTTGTATTGAGTGTAAGATCAGAGCAATAACTTTGTTAAAAAGCAATCAATTCTAATCAGTTTAATAAGCAGCAGAGGAATTGCTTTGACTAAATGAAGAAGGTGTAGCCAGATCTCTGTGGCTATGAGCCTGTGCCTGCTGACACTGCTCTGTGCGTCATGTCTCAGCCTCCCTTTGTCCCTTGGTCACTGCCCCGTTCAGTCCCTGTCCTATCTCATCACTTGTGGGTATGTGCCTGCTTTTCCCACTCTGGGAGCTTGAGCAGCTTCAGGCTGTTCAGCTCACATGAGAAAGGCCTGAATAATTACACCTTGGAGACTTTCCTGGAGCTGAGGGTAAACAGTAGGGAAGCAGAATTTTATTCACTTCTAAGCAGAACTTACCCAGCCCTTGGTACCCAGTGAGGAACATACCAGTTTCTTAATTTTTCCATTTACCACTGTCCAGTCCAAAATGAAGCAATAAGTTGCTGCATATGCTCAGGCCATTACTTCCTAGGGCTTTCACATACCAGGGCTACATTTCTGGAATTCCTCCTATTCTTTAAAACATAAAGCTCCAGTTATCTCCAAGCTCCTGGTGTTAGCAACTTAATTTACTTTTCAAGTTGTGCCACTGATGTGGAATGCCAGGGAAGAAGGCAGTGACTGGCACTAGCATTAGCATTATCCACAAGATGGAAGTAAGTATTCCTCCAGTCCCATGTGACTCTTTTATTAAGAGATGATAGAGCAGAGTATACCCTCAGCAAACTGGGAAGAGTGGCTGATATAACAGAGAGTTATACAGTCATCCAAAGGGACCTTGACAGGCTGGAAAAATAGGCTGACAGGAACATCATCGAGTTCAACAAGAAGAGCAAGATCCTGCACCCTGGGGACCCTCCAGCTGGAAAGCAGCCTGGAAGAAAAGGACCTTGGCAATCTGGTGGATGCTAAGCTGAACAGGAGCCAGCACTGTGCCCTCGGAAAGAAGGGCTGATGGTATCCTGGGACCCATTAGGCAAAGCCTTGCCAGCAGGTTGAGGAAGTTGATCCTGGCCCTCTGCTCAGCACTGGTGAGGCCTGGAGCATTGAGTCCAGTACACCAGAGGCAGATGGGCACAAACTGAAGTGCAGAACGTTCCATCTGAACATCAGAACACACTTTTCCATGTAAGGATGACTGAACACTGGCACAGGGTGCCCAGAGATACTGTGGAGTCTCCATCCTTGGAGATACTCATGAGTTGGCTGGATTCAGTCCTTGGCAGCTTGCCCTAGGTGACCCTCCTTGAGCAGAGGGTTGGACTAGAGGATCTGCAGAGGTGCCTTCCAACCTCAGTCATTCTGTGATCTTTCCCTGTTACAGACTGCAAGGCAGAGGATGACCTTGTCACTCAAGTTTGATACTGAATGTCTTTGCTCTAGCTAATGTAATATATGAGAACAATTTCTTGGTGGATTCTTTTCTGAAATCAAATATCTTGAGCTAGAGTGTATTAAAAGGAATCCTTTCACTGACACCTTTGGGATTAAAGGAAGGACCTACAGGAAAAATTTCTAAAAATAGATGTGGCAAGTAAATCTGAGTATATCTGGGTGCCAGCTTTCACATTATTCATATGTTCCTCCTTTGCCACCCACATCTTCCTCTGGATACACCTTTTGGCTTGGGCAACATGAAAACAGCACTGGGGATCTTTCATCCTTCTTCAAAAGTAAAAGGTGTGAAGCAATTCAGCAAAAGGTGACTCTCAGGCAGCAGGTGAGCAGGCAGGCCCAGGTACAAGAAGGTGCTGTGAAGTCTCAGAGAGAACAGAGCTGCACACAGACACCAAGTTGTTCCTTACACTATGAAAGGTCTCATCACACAGTACTTGGACTGTACTTTTCAAAGTACATTTTGTATAGTTGTATTTTTCATTGAGAAGCTCTATTAAGCTTTAGAATGAGACTGTAATCAATCACTATGCTGTTTTCTGATGTTTGTGATGATCAGCTGGAACGTGCTATTTAGTAACAGTGTATGCATCATTTCTACTATAGATTGGCACTGAATAACCTCACAAATATATTAAACTGTTAATTTGACTTTAGTTTGTCTAAATGCTTCAGTCTAGGCTGTGAATTCTTTTTCTTAGAGAGCATTCATCCCTTTTAAAATAGAGCACACTGCTTGCCTTCCCTTTTAAATATCTCAGCTATAAAACAGTTGCAAGCACTAAAGTCAAACCAGCAAAATAATGTGGGAATCTTCAGGTGAATACTATTATTTTAAATTTACTTTCAAGTACTTTTCCTAACAATATCAGGGATAAATTTCTTGTATTTGATGATGCGCACTTGCTGATAAGCCAGCTACTAATTAACATACCCTGTACTTAGGATTCCCTAGTGACAATCGAAGAACAAAGGTATTGGGAAAGAATAACAATCAAGGCTAAAGATAACAGCTGACTTCAGATCAATCTGATCTTTACCAGAATGCATTTGGCTACAAAGACATGAAGTAACCCCTGTAATCCTTTAAGTGAGGTTACTCCAATCATACAGAGGCCATAAAAATAGCACTTGAAATTTAAGAGGTTTATGATGGCTAGTGTCCTACATGAAGAAACATCAAAAGAAAATATTCAACTGTTAAGTCTGCTTAGGCTCAAGAGGCCATTTAACAACTGTAGCACATCCTTCAAGCTGGGAAAATGCACTTCTTTTTCCTATCCCATACACAACCAGGTAACTCTCAGTTCTGCCTCTTCCTCTGTCCCCTCATCTTCACTAAATCCAAGTGATCTCCTCTTATACAACATTTAGGTGACTTACTTACTTTCTTTTGAGTGTGCTGTTACACTCCACTCTAAATATGATCAGCTCTTTGCTTTTTCACCTTAATGTTCTGCTTTAACTATGCTGAATCCTAAAGCAAATTCTATTTTGGGAGCATCCTAGCTTTTGGCATGTTTGTAATCGAGTCCTCAGCAACCTGAAAGTAGAGTGATGGTTGGTGTTCAAGGCTGCAAATCAGCTTAGCTTGGTTGCTGATAAATATGACAAACACGTGTCTGCAACTAGAACTTTTTCTTGCTAGGACATTTTTAGGGTAAAAAAGGAAGATTTTAACACATCTAATTGAAAATCTCTCCCAGACATATCTATATCTTCTTAACATACTGTTCTGGGGCTGCTAGTGTAGAAAGAAAAGGGAGAACAATTTTAACCTTACCGAAATTGAGTAAATTGGATTGTGGCGGCTAAGTTCAAGTGAAAGCTTCTTGTAAATGAAGAGCTTACAACTATTGAGCTGGCAGAAAGCCATGTGATCTTACTCATCTAATTTGCAGGAGACTTTGAGATAGTGACAAATCCTACTGCTCTGGTGGCTGCACGTGTGCAGGTGGAGAATCACACAGGTACTCCAATGAATAGTGAGGCATGAACAGAAAGAAGGGGAGACAGGATGCTGCTGCTCTGTTGTCAGTGCTGCCACTTGCTCTCTGTGGCAATTCTTGACTGTAATTTCTTATTTGTCACCTTAGTGTCAAAGAATCAGGAGTGATGGACTCAGTTCACAGTGTGGTAGATGCTCTGCAAACACAGAACAAAAAGACAATTTCTGCTCTAACCCCAAGCTTGCCATGTGATAATAAGATACAACCCAGCAGGATGCAGACAGCTTAGTAGGAATATGTGGGATCCAGTGGAGACATCATGCTCACTGTCAGAGGCAGGTTGCTCCAGCTACCAGCAGCCTGGCTAGCTGGTAACATTTTGGTGACATCATGGCTAAAGAGATTTTAAGAAATATTTGAGGGTACACATATGCATGTCTATGGTACTTCATTGATCACTCACGTTGTGTGAGGGCAAAATAAAGAAGGATAACATGTTTTAAGGCTCCAAATAAACGGGTCGTGCCACAGTCTGTTTAGAAGCATACTTGAATCCCTGTGAGAATGACTAGAAGGGGTAGAGGTTTGAAGAACTGGGAGTGAAAAGATGAGAAACAAAAGACATTAATGCCATGCAAGGAGAGGAAAAAGTGAAGGATCCAAATAGCATCACAGGAAAATAATTTTCTAGAAGGGTTTTGAATGAGACAGATAGATAGCAGGGATAGTGGTAAAAACAAACTGTCAGACTGAGATGTCTCCTGGCCATGGAGACAGAAGATAAGACACAGAATGGCAGGGGTAAAAGGCCAGCAGTGTTTCCCAAGTGAGCTGGAGAATAAAACCAGGAGAGATGGTGGGACAGATGGGAACCCTTTTGACTCTGTGTTAGATATTACATGTGTATAAGCAGCTGATGACAGATAGATTTGCATGTAAATAAAAGGCAGGCCCAGGTGAGGGAGGGCAGCATTTTTATGGATAAAGGGACAGAAAAGGCTGGGGACTCTTAGTTTTAGTCCAAATCCAGTTCATAGTGAGTTTGGGAGAATGTCTTACCCTCCTCTACACTCCCTGTTATTCAGATACCTGTGTAAGGCAAGGGTAGTGTTAATTGGATGGTAAAAGATTTAACTGATACATGTACATTGCTTAGAAACCTCTGCATGATTCTGTTATCAAAGTACAAAATATTATTTACCCAAACCCCGAAAATTCTTTCTTTCACAAGTTACTTTGGTGACTTCCAGACACCTGCTATCGCTTCATTGCGGGTAGAAGAAAAACCCCATCAAAACTAGGTCTACAACTTTCAAGAAACTTTGCTTCTCTAAAGGTACAGCCTTGAAGACCATGTGGGGGCTGAAGAGCTCTTCAGTTTCCATTCTGAAAGACACCTTAATCTAGCCAAACATCTCACATGCATTAAGCAAGAGGCATGCAGTGGTTTCCCAGGTTACAGTTCATTAGTGTCTGTATCTGAAGGCCAGGGTACCAAAGTAAGTACAATGCAGGTTTCCTTGTTGCATGGTGCTGACAGAGACCTCTCTTCTCACACACAAAATTAGACAGGCCCTGGTACTTCAGCTGTCTTTAACTTGTGTTATGATGAGAGTTTTAGAGATAGGAGAGCTGGCATAAAGGACTGCATGTAAATCCACAGTTCACAGCGTGAAGTGCTGGTCTTTCAATCTTACAGCATCTAACAGCTATGGTGACAAATACCCACATGTGGGGAGGAACGATTTGCTGAACACTCTGCTGGACTTTGCTTCCTAGAACATGCACACTGGTAGGTTTTCCAGCCACAGGGGGGATGACTTCGGGCATGAGGACCCTACCCAAGGGTGCAATCACAGAAAATAAGCACCCTTAGCACTCTCCCAACCCTACTCCAAGGAAGAACCTCCTTTAGCTACATTACAATGTGCTACTTAAAGATCATGGAGAGATTTTCTGCATTTTTATGCATTCACAGGACCTGACCTTGGAAGGTGCTCCCAGTGAGAAAACCACAGTGTCTGCACAGGGCTCCAGCAGGCACCTTGTCCATGCAGCATTCCACATATACAGAGCATTTTCCAAGGACTAGGGCCATCAGTAATCAGGCTAGGAGTTGGGACTGCTCATCTGCTAAAATCAGTGCTTGTCATACTAACACCTGCTGCTTCAATGGTGCCTGTACTCTGCTCCCTGGGAGTGTCTCTCCAGCTGTCTTGTTCTGGCTCCTAAGGGCATGCAGCTTTGATGGTCAGTGTTTAATAGTGCCCAACACCACAGGCTCCAGCACAGTCTTACCACAGATCAACAGAAGTAACAGAAACAGGCAGGAGGCAACAGCACCTTCTGTGCTTGGTGCTGTTTCAAAATAACTGCATAGCAATATGCACCAAATATCTGGAGTCTGACTTCAGAGACGTCAAAAACTAAGTTTTATAGTGATTAGAAGCTACTGAATGAAAAGATGAGCCTGGAAAATGAAAACAGGCTTCCTCATTCCATTTTCTAATTATCCTGAAAAGAAGAAAAGGGATCTTTGTACAAAGTCTCTAAGAATATATTCCCTTCCCAGTTACTTTTCTGGATTTGCTGATGGATGGGACAGCTCACTGAAGAGGTTATTGGTACATTCAAACATCAGTTTCATAAGCCTATTATTACTAGAATCTGTGGGATAATTAATGCTTGCATGAGGAGTTAATGAAGGACAAAGATTCTTTACTGCTGATGGTCTCAGTAAAACAACTGTCTGGAACATATGAAAGAGCTATTGTCAGTAACAAATTACCATTACAGAGAGCCACATGAATATAAATCTTTCAGAAAAGGTGATATGTTCTTTATTTTGTAGCTCTTATTCTAACAGTGACCCTACTGTCCCTGTGCATTATCTCTCTGATGCACTCATTTGGCTTCTTGGTGGGGGCGTTTGTACAGCTGAAGGTCTCATCATTCTGCAGTTCTGACAGAGTCCCATTTACCTGCCACCCGAGTCTTGTTCTTGTGTCTAAAAACTCGTCATCTCTTCTCAGTCCAATTTAACTGCCTTATGTAATCCCTGAGCCAAATACCCAGATGTAGAGGCCAGCATCTCAAGCAATATTGATGTCATTGTTGTGGCACTGAACAAACAAATGTCATGTATCTTCACCTGTGCAACATGCTTCTGTACAGTGCTGCTAACTTGAGCTTTCATTTGGATGGTAGTTTTCTCTCTCTAATGGCTGAGGGCCAGAAATTGTTTGAATATGAACTTAGAGGTAATTTAACTCATATCTAGAAAATCAACTGGATAAGAGTATGCATAACAGCACAAATCCTGATTGAATTTAGGCAATCTAAAGGTAACAGGATAGAGAATTGTAGGTCTGGTTAACGCTGTTAACATCTGCAGACAGGATTGCGTTTGCTACTCACTTTAAAATGAAATGTGACTTAGAAGATAGACGTCACCAAAAACTACATTTTCAGTGCCTTTCAACTTCTCTTGAATCTTTAAGAAAACGTTATATAAACCAGAATTGCTTTTCCTTCTGAGAAAAAAAAATGTTCTGAGTTCTACTTGGCTAGTTAATAAAATGATTTCCCATTTGGGTCATGATTATCTGGTTGACAGAGTACGAGTTGATCCTCATCCCATCAGGTTGTGATTTTTCTGAGACTGCTGCAAACCCCACACAAATGTGTAAAAACTGTCCATTTTCCACTAGATTTAAGTTAGTTCAGGCTTGTAAAACTGCTGGGGGAAAAGAGAGCTCCTTGTGTATTTGACTGCTTGGAAAGTTCTTGTAAAGTGTTTGTCCCTGCTGGTACTTGAAAAGACTTGCAAGGAAAAATTGATGTACGGTTTTGCTCAAGACATCTGTGTATTGCTTAGGCTTAAACCCTGAAAACAAATACTGGCCAGGGGAAAATTCCTTGAATGTGGCCTAAAATAGAGAAAAGCAGCTCATCCCACAAAACTTGGTCGACTCTTAGCTATAGGTGACCCTTTATCATTCTGTTTTGGGATGGCAGTTCATGTGTAAACCTGGATTCTGGACCAAATCTTTACAGCATCACCTCTCTTGATCATTCTTCACTGATCTTGCTAAGATCAGGAACCTATTTCTTCTTTACAGAGAGGTTATGTTCATGTCATTACTTCAGAGTGGTTGCAGTTCAAGGAAGAAGTGTTTGTACTGAAGGGAAGGGCTGCAATGCTAATGTTAGCATCTTCAGCCAGGTAAGAGCACACAATGTGCCAACACAATCCCATATGTATAGAGCATTCTTTTATATACAGCCACACAGGGATAGCATCATAGCATGACTGAAGCTCTATTAAGGCTGTTTTGAAAAGATCTTTAACATAATAAAGAGCACAACTGACTTGATCTCTGTGTAACCTTGAGGAGGAAGAAGGGGAAAAAAAATGAGAAGATTTTTTTCTGTCCTGCAACAGATCTATTTCAGTTTGAGGGGCAAGATACTGGTGGCTTTTCTGCTGCAAACTTTATCGACCTCATAATGGTCCCAGTGCATTTGTATTGCTATAGACCAGTCCTTTTTGACATAAATGCAACAATTAAATATTTAGTAAACGTGGGCAGACAAGATGAGTGAACCCTCAAAGGTCATGCAGGAAGTGTAGGACACAGCAGAATACTGACTGCTGACTTTCAATAGACATTACTTGGTATAGGTGAAGCTGTTGGATGATTATACCTCAAAGTTAATGGACTTCTACTTTCTGGAAGTGCTAGATGAGTGGACAGACTTACTGGAGAAAGGATCTACCTGTTGCATGGTGTGGGATGTCTGTCTTTCATAATACTGAATAACATACAGGAAAAGAAGGAAAAAAATCAAAAATATAGCAACATTGTTCGTTTTCTTTCCTTGCAATGCTGAACTTAAGGGAGGATCAGTTTAGTAGCACTTGTCTGTAGGCATAATGGAAATCAGAGTAAAACTGAGCACCATCAGTTGTAAAAACAGCTACGTGTGTTAGCAGGAGCATCAAAACAAGACAAACTATAAAATACCAGTGATGCTTTAAAAAATCATTTAATCTTTAGAAAGATGTCATAAGTAAAAGGTTTCTTCATGAGAAAAGATCTGGAAAAACAATAAACCAGCATATCACAAAACAGTCAGCTCCTGCGCTGTCATTTCTAAAGAGGTGGAAGTGTCAGGAATTATCAGAAAAGACAAATGTGCTTTACTAAGACTGTTCAGAGAGCTCACATTAACTTCTAACAGCCATAGACCTGCACACGTGAACACATTCATCTGCAAATGCAGGGCATAAGTGGTGAAGAAACTTATGTAATGAGTTTGCTCATGAAAAGCATAGAAAACACACTGATACTTGTGCAAATAGCAGAGGCAACAAACTGAATATAAAGGAAAACATCAAGATATGATGGTGAGTGATGGAGAGTGGAAAATGTTTTGTGCTTTTGGTCACATACTAAAACAAAAAGCAGCAAGTTCAAATGTGAGATTAGCTTTAATCATATCATAGACATAACCAAATAGTTTTCAAATGTCTGACTGACCTTAACTGCAGAGGGCAGACAGGCATACACAAGTAGTGTAACATCCAAAGAGTCCCTTTATGGTCAAGGGGAGAAACCCGATCACCCAGCAAAAGTGAGTCATGTAATAGAGAGGATCAAGTGCAATAGATTTTGAACCACAATGATTATGGGCAGCTTTCACATCAAAAATCAAGTGAAAGCAATCTCTGAGGAATGCTCAGAATTTCATGTGATCTCAGCAGAAAGATGTAGACATCAGGTTCTGTATTGCCAACAGAATATAAACAACCTTGACACAATGGAGGGTGTCCTGCAATAATGTAAGGACACGGAAGAACTTAGATGTAGTAATTATGTCAAGATGGACTGGACTGACACCCATCATCAGTCCTTTATTAGAAAACTTTACATGCCCCCTTTCAAGCAACCCTGACTCCTTTCCTCACAGGCAGCTCCACACAGCGCTGACTCTTTTCCTCAATAGCTGCTTCACACAGCACTGACTCCTCTTCTCTCTGCAAGTTCTCCTCTTCCTCCTGCATGACTGGCTAACCCCAACTTGTCCCTTACCCAGCCCCCTAACCCTGTCTGTCCCTCACGCAGCATCTTCTCACCTTATCCATCCCTTACCTCAGCACAGCCAGCAGCCTCCATCCCAAACTGCAGCAGACTCCGGGTCTCCAGCTCCAACTGTAATTAATAATCAGCTGATCCACTCTTTTATAACCCCCATCGTCATTGGGCAGGCAAGGCTGTTTCCACTCCTCAGTAATCAGTACAGCTGTAATTCTTTAGGAAAATTGCCTTCTGCACTATGCTTACAAACTATTCTCCTACTCTTGGATTCAAAAACCTAAGTATGGGGAGAAATTCAAAGCCCTTCAGTGCTGCCATGGGGAACCCAAAATATTTTTTGTAAACTGCAAATCTGCTCTGCATTACAAGAAAGAGAATGACAGAGGTGGGCAGGCAGACAACTGTTGCCTTATCTAGAAGCAGCCTTCTAGCATAAAAAGGCAGCAACAGAAAATAAACTATGCAAACAATACAGACCTCTTTCTTGTGAAACATCAATGAACCAGTGAGACAAGCACAACATCTGTACAAATACAGCTGACTCTTCACACTCAGGTAATTCTTTCAAATATATCTGCAAATCATCCAAACATTGATACTTAGAAAATTAGATTATCAATTTTCCAGGTACCTTGGTACAACAGTACCTGGAAAAAGAGGGCAGTTCTTAATTGAAGTAAGATGAGCACAGACACACGCAGAGATCTAACAAGCTAGTTATGGATATCTGACATAAGGCATCTGTAATTGCAAAAGATGCATCAGAAAAAAAACCCTTACAGGAATGGGCAAAGCTCAACAGAAAAAATTGCTTAGAGTTTAAAAGAGGTCTGCAAAAAATAATGAAAATGGGCAGTAAGTTGTTCCCAGATAGAATATTTTGAATAGTTTTTGGTAAAAGTAACTTGTCACAATGTCTGATACCATAGCTGGGATTGCAGTACCAGCACTACTCCAGCTCACAAAAATGGAGGAGAGACACTTGCCAATCAGCAAACTCAAAAACTCTGAGTACTGTGAGGTCATATAAGGGTCTAACTGTTTTGGGGCAAAAAGGGGCAGATTTTTGTTTCATGGGGACACGAATATGTACAGTCAGGACAAGCATGAGCCAAAATCACAATGATGAAAGCGAAATATTCAAATCTTGAGATTTAAGCATCAATTCTTAGAAAAGACATAGATCTAATAACAGCTATTGGAGGGAGCACTCAAACCTGGACTGCACTGGCAGGAACAACTGCCAGGGATGTCTTGCATTTCCTGGAGACATGTACTCTTTCCACAGGTAACTTCTCTGGAAAACTACTTGGTAATAAAGCATGAAAGAGCTACTGTTCTAAAGTAAGAGGAAAACATTCTCTGTTGCTAAGGGGAGCGGGGGCTTAGTTAACTCATCACTTTTTTCATAGCGGATACACATCTATATGGGTACAGAACATGCCTCATGATGCACATTCATGGAATGATCACTATATGAATTGATTAACTCCTTTCATAGACACGATTCTCAGACTTAGTTTTGCTGTTTACATTCTAGTAAATGCCATTCTTGATTTCAGTGTGGGGAGATGTTCCTTCTCTACCTTTTGAGCACCGGATACTCTTAGCAACCCAGTTTGGTGACAGCTGATAGGGGTTGCTTTCTGGCTTTTGATGCAGGTGACCTTTAGCCACTGGGTTATTCTTACTATATATTCTTACTAATATTCTTATTCTTATTCTTGGGTTTTTCTTCTTTAACTCAGTCTTCATAGACACAGAAAATAATTTTTCTGTATTTTTTATTTTGTAAATATGCCAGCTTTAGGTAACATTATTTAGTTCTTTCTGACACAATGAAGTATCATCTGGTGTAGTGAAGAGTCTAATGCACCGGTACTGTGATAACTCTCCAAATATTTCTGGTGGTTAATCTTGGATTTTCAGTCCCAGGCAAAATGTACACACATCATAAATATAAATACAATGTAATGGCAACACTTGTCTTTTGCCTCCTCGGTACTGAGAAGTTTGAGGCTTAAAATAGTGATGCGCTTGCCGCATGGATAGTATTAGATCGACAGATGGTTCACTGTTCTCACTTTGTAATCATACAACCCATATTTCCATGGACCTACCTACTGCCTGATAAGTCAGCATGTGAATACAGAAGGTTAACCTGTTAGGCGTGCCCTGGTAATTGGAGAATTGTCAAGTGTTTTCTGCACTCCTGAGCACACTGCTGCACGCTGATTATTTTCTAGCATTTTAAATATATCTTTCTCTTACTCTTGGTGGAATGGAGAAACATAACAAAGACTGATGTGCCTTCCAAAGAGAATTCCTTCTCTCTTACTGTTTATATATACACAACTGGGAAAGCTGTGTTCCCCTCACGCATCACAGTTGGTCACTTAGTGGCATATCCTATAAATGGGGTACAGTTTTCAGGGGAATTGCTAAATTTCCTTTGAGGCTCCTTCTAACATACAGACTCATGTTGTAAGCGTCCTAGCATTGTTCTTTATTACTTTTTTCTTTTTTTGCATTAAAAAATTCAATTAGTTTTGTAAATCATTCAAGATAGAGGCTGCAGTGATATCACTGGTTCAAGCACCTTTGTCCATTTAACTTTGCCAGGATTATATGACTTTCTACTCCTACTGTGTAAGCTCTGTAGCAGTTGTTCTGGTCCCTTTGTAGCTAAGCTTATCTCAATATGATTTCTGTTTCTTTGTTTCTCAAATATTACCTTTATTAAACTTTTGCTTTCTTAGATAAAGCATGAAATAAGCATTGCAGAGGTGCATAGGGAAACCCATTGTATAAACAAGAAGTATCTTCTTATGAAGATATGAAAAAATTCTTTATCTGGGAATCCCTCAGATATAAAAAAAGAACAAAACTCTGCAGTTTCTCTCCACGCACAGTCTATTGGTTTTGCTGGGGTTTCTCCAAATTAAAAAATCAAAATTTAATACTAGGTTATTACCCAGAAATATGCTCCCAAGGCTCTATGTAAAGGTTTTCCTTAATTTCTACTTCTCTGAAATAGTCCTATTACACAAACCTAAAAAATGCTCTGGGAAGGCTTAATGAGACATGTTATCTTTGATTTTTTCTGTTGCCCTGCACACAAGTTTATCTAATCAGATGGTGATTGCAGAAGCCTGGATCCATCACAGTTCTTAACATCAACTGAGGTTTCCTGACTTCTTTCTTTCATCTCTCTTAGCTTGTCCTGAGACAGCAGTTTCCAAATTGATCCAAAGCAGCTATTGCTGGAATGACTATAAGGAGTAGTTGAATAATGATGATTGGGCAGAATTAATTTATTATTATTTTCTGCATGGTCATCTCTTTTCTATGTCTCACTATGGTGTAAGGAAAAGATCTGATTCCTATTAAAAAAAAAAAGAAAAAAATATTTGCATTGATTTTGCTAGGTTCTTATCAAGGTTCTGTGACTCATATTAGTCATAACCTTGTTAGGGTCCTGATCACAACAATTAGTACATTATACAATAGAAAAACAGTTTGAATGTTGAGAGCTGTAATAGTTGGCTAACTGACAAGTGAATCCTCAGTTTTTATGTTCTTCAAAAATTTTGTACTACAGGGCTGGGAGCCATTCAAAGTTTCAGTGTTTTGCTGTTAATGAGAGATTTTATGGTTTTATGGTTGTGTATACTTAATGGTATGGGCCAAAGAAAATTATCAGCCTTGTTAGGGACTGAATCCCATTTGTATTCCACAGCACATAGCTCTCATTCTCTATTTGTCTTTTGTAGGAAAGAGTTTTAATTCCTACTGGAATTCCCACTGTGAAATCACTTTTGGAGAAACAGAGAAAGTGATACTAATACAAAGACTAACACATCTGCCTTGAGGCTATTCTTTGTTTTTCTTTTTTTTTTTTAGCACAACCAGCCTAGCTCAGCAAAAGGACATAAGATGATAGAAAAGGTAAAATAGTTTCTTTATACTTTGTTTTTCATAAACAAACAAAATATACTGATGGATCAAACTACTCCAAGTATCAGCATTTAAACTAGTCACTAGCTATCTGGCATTAAAAACAAGTCTTTTTGAGATTCAATTTCTTCAACCTTGTTTTGCAACCTCCAGTACTAATTGGTGCTCAAGATACATGGTGGACTAGTTGGCTTTTATATTTGTTTTCAACAGCAAAGCCTCTCTCTATCTTCAATAAATTACTTAGTCCTTTGTGTGTATGGATGATCATTAATACTGATTCTTACTAAGCCTCTAAATACACAGACACCACATACATATATAAAACGTGCAATTGCTCTCATTTTACTTAATGGAGTTATAGAGTGATCTACTGAGACATGGCACTATGTGCATGCTGTAAATAATTCAAGAGAGAAAGAAGCTGCCTGAGCCTTCAGAATAAATATTATACATCACCTAAAATCAGACAGACATTTGATTTCACCTCTTTAACATTCCTCAGGTAGCAAAAGAGATATGACTGAGAAGTTTAAAGGTAGTGTGGAGCTAGATCTAAAACATTTTCTCTCCCTCCCTCAAAGTATGTTTGTCAGTGAAGTCTGAGACTGTAAAATATTTTACTTGCTAAATAGCATTAAATTTTTAAAAGTGTGATGATGCCTTAGTACCTTGGAGTTCAACAGAGAAATTATGAGTATTCATTCTAGCCAGATATTTTATCAAGGCAAGGAAAAGATTTTCAGTGTTTTGGATTCTGTCACAATGATTTCTGGCTAAGGCTTTTTCAACAGCCTATCAATTAAAAAATAGCAGTTAGGATACTTACCTGTTGTAAGTTAGCATTTGAAAATCACTGGTGAGAGTGCAAATGCTCTGTGTCTGTTGGTCACAGTGTGATCCCCTCCACAAAACTCTGAGTCAGGGGCACTGTTTCAGGGACAGCAAAATTGTCTGGACTTCATGTAATTCTACTCACATAAATTGGTTCACCTGCCTGTTCAAATGTGGAAAAAGTATCAGGCCCTGAACATAATTTTTATTTTGTGTGTGTGACTTTTAAGTATTTTTCTTTTTCTGGATGGCAGGCTTGCTCAGACTTTTGTCAACGAGCTGGAAGAGTTTTTTTCTTAGGACTCAGCTCAGGGTCTGTCACTAGGGAACAAGTGGTGTTGGTGTTTGTTAGCTTCCTAACCACCACAAAGGTGCAGCAGTGCAAACCCCGAAAGCTGAGCTCTGCTGCATTCCCACCTCCAACAAGTGGCATTGCAGGATGTCTGCCGTGGCACTCACACAGCCATGGCACATGGCAGAGCAGGCTGTGCCAGGCTCTGAGCAGAAGGAAAGCAGGAGAGAGCCTGGCCCTTGATGCTTCTGACCTGGCCTGTGGGGACAAAAAGAGCTAAAACAAAACTGTGCCCTTTCACTTGGTTTTCTTGGCTAAGCCTCTGGAGATTTTGTGGATTTGCTCTGCATATAATTAAAAAATTAATTAATTAGGGTTAATTTAAAAACGGAAAACAAATTTTCAGGCTAGTTAAATCTTCCAGAATTATTGCCTTTTTAAAAAAATGAATTTATTAGAATTTGGAAGGCTGACATTCAGTTACACAATAGCTTGCTGTGAAACATTCACCTCAATGATCTGATTTATTTCCAGCTTATCAACCATCTTGATAGCTTGGGCAGGAAAATTACAATAGATTTCCAACAGCAAGAACAAACTATCGCATGAAACACAGCCCCACTTCTCTTCTTTTTCATAGTGCCATTATTCTAACAGCATAACCAATTGTGTGAGACTCCATCAGTCCCAAGGCTAAATTCAACTTTTAAAAATGATTGTGAAAGGAACAGCAGATCACTTTTCTCCAGATAAACATTTATTTAGCTGTGTTTTTATGCTATTATTGAAGATGTGTGTGCATAGAAATAATTGTATGAATTATATTTTTCAAAAGCTGTGGTGTGAATATATTTTATGATGATCATTACAACCTGTCTGATGCCATGGTGCTCTGCCAGCCGATTGTGAGCTGGCTGGGCTGTTTGTTTCCATGTGCCTCCAAGCCAGCTGGGTATGGGTAGGATCTGTTCCTCGGGGTTTGCTGGTAGCAAGGTCTCACCAGTGTTCCAAGCATCAGTAGACCAGTTCCCTCATGATCCACTCATAGCTGACTGAGGTTGTGGGCTATGTGGAGATCTCATTTACCATCTGACCCTCTGTGGGACCCTCCAGGAGAAAGGTGCTCTCCATGCTGCATGATCAAATCAGTGTTTCAGGTTTGTAGCATCTGGTCTGCCCTCCTTCAGGTCAAAATTTTCCTAATGTGCACTGGCAGCTGTTTACCTGCACAGAAAATACAGACAAGTCTCTGAGCAAGAAGCTCCACCAGTATTGCTTCCATCTCCTTGTGGATCCCTATGAAGAAGAAAACCATTGTTTCCAGCAGAAGGACTTTGGAGCAACTGAAAGTCAGTAAAAACCTCAGTCAGTCCCAGGCAACAGCAAAGGTAACATTTTGAGAATGTTCTGGCACCTTTCCTGGAGCAGGCAGGTCTTTCTGGAGTGGGTCCTTTAGGCCACCCTGGGCACCAATATCCAGAGCTGGTGGATTAATAGAAATGCATCCCACTCTACAGTCTGCAATTATGAAATTTTACTAGTGGCCACTGATGATAGGAATGATTCTTCTTTCAATCTCAAGACAATTTCCAGCATTAGGAAGAGGTTTTAGACATCTTCCAGGACACATCCTTTGCCCACAAGTGAAAACGTGATGGTCTTAAACGTGGTTTAAAAGGCTATAAAGAGCAAATAAAACTCAAGTCTCCAATACTTTGTTTCTGAATCTGCTCTGAACAGAACATCTTGTATGGAATATTTGAATGTATTAAGTGTTTCTGTGGTCAATTTGTTGATGCCTGAAGTAAATATGATATTCATTACAAAGGTTTATTTGAGTTTTCTTGCCCAGAACACAGTTGAAACATTGGATTTTCCTTTGTAGCCTTCACTACAGGCAACACATAGTTCAGTAAAGCTAAGGTTGAGTAAAGTCACAGGGAAAGATTTTATGACGTAAGCACAGGCAAAAGCCACGAGTTGCTCCTTCCCATACCTGAGAGAGGTAATTATGATATTTCAGGATATATAGTGACAGATGGACAAAGGTATGCTTTTATATTTATCCACAGGTATAATTTAATACCCATTTCTGAGCAGAATTGCTCTGTATATTCATTTGCATAATTGGAAGGGCCTTGACATATCTAGCTGCATTTATTATTCCAGTAACACTAATCTTCTTTTTCCCATGATCTGATTAAACTTTGCAAGTGTCTTGTATCACAGTCCTCCAATGCCCACACTGCTATCAGGAGGGAGTTTTGATTTGTTCGAGGAAGGTGGTGCTGCTGACCCTTAACAATACCATTTCAATTGCCTGACCTTGCTGATTAAGTAACTCCAGTGGTCATCTCCACAGGGTGGTATTATCTCTTGTGTCAGAAAGGACTTCAGCTACTGAAAAGTTTATATGGGGAAGTTTTATTTTCTTGTTACATGCAAAAAGGTGAACTGTTCTCACTTAGAAGAAAGCAATAAGGACAAATATATTCAGCAACAGCCCAATTAATTATCCATTTTATAATTTCGAGTTACCCCAAGGTATGTCTCTGGTTTTACTGACAGATGACTTACTTTTATGTTTAGCTGCTTCCTCACTCCATTGTTTCCATGGTAACACCTCTGAAACATTGCTTCTTTCTGAGGAGATGAATTGTAAAGTGGCTGGAATATCTGAGTGTTTAAATATTAAATGAAAACAACAGAAAAATGGTGGAGTGAGTCAGACATTACAGGCAGGTGACACCCACAATATCTGCTAGTGAATTGGACTGTGGAGTAGTGCTACCTTTACTGTTCTCCTACTACAAGCTGAAACAACAGCCAGCTCTTAGGACTTGTCCTGAACCTGGGCTCTCCTGATGCCGAGAGGCAGCTGAGCACACTTATGACCAAGCCTGGCTAAAAGATCCTGTTACTAAACTCTATAAGGAGTTAGGAACAGCAAAAAAGTTAATTTACTGGAGTGCTGTATTTATTATTTGCCAGTGATAAACATTTATTGTTAAAATTGGCAATAACTACAAATTTTCTTGGTATTTTGCTGTAAAATCTGTTAGGAAGCTAACATGGAAATGCTGTAAAAAGCGTTCCTGTCAATGTTTGAAAATACACCAACGTTAGCTTTGACCATGTCTTTTCACTAATGGTAACAAACATCAGTTGTCTGGGTTTGGAGGGGGCTGTGCTACAGATGTGGCCATTTTTGTAAACTTAAAAAGGAATTTCTATGGAGGATTCTTAATGTGCTCCAGTTACAGTGATGTCTCTGTCCCTCTATACCAGCCCTCTTCAAATTCACAGTAGAAGGCTTGATCTTCAAAGCAGATGTGGTGGTGCTCATTTCCCCAGTCTAGTTTGTTTCACTCACCCTTCTGATCCACTTTGATCTCGGTTCCCTCTGCCTGCTCCCAGCGATGACTGTGCCCAGCCCACTGGCTTACAACCATCTCCTGTTCTTGTGTACCAAAGCTCTCCCTTCCTTCCCTTAAATGCCTCCTTAGACAAAATCCTCTCTCCTTCCTGTTCTGAACCTGAATTTTAAACCAGCCTTCTCAGTCCTCTCCTCTCCTGTCTGAACATAATGAGGAGCAAATTAACCCCCCTTTCTTATCTTTTCCCCAGGAGACAACATGAAACAGCAATGAAATAAATGCCCGGAATTTCTCCAAAACACAAAATACTCCATTGAGCACAATTCCCACTCATTTGATTTCTCTGACTGCCATTCCCTCTAGACTATCATTTTACATGATTTTATACACTGAATTTATCTTCTAGGACAAGGTTGTTTTCTTCCTACTGCCTATAAAAGAACCTGATTTCTACTAACTTTACAGAAATAAATGGTAAGAATATTCTTCCCATTTTCTCATTAACAGTTACAATTCCTTTTAGCTTCCACATTAGAGGTTTTCAATAGAATAAACATTTGTTTTTGAAAATATGTGGTCATATGAGGAGGAAAATTCCCAGAACTACCCAAGCTCTGCTCACTAGCAGTGTTAAAAAAAGATGCCAGCCAAAGTAGGAGGTGTAAATTTTCTTAACATTTTTCACCATAATTTTATTTTAAAAGCTTTGATAGGCAGTCAAACAGCAATTTCAGCATAAAAATGGGTATTAAGTTTCAGAACAAGCCCACTCAACATTAGGGAGAGTTGGTGTTGCCTTAGGAAAAGGGAATTAACAAGATGACCTTTCCAGGTTCCTTCAAGCATGTGTTCTACAAGTCACCAAAAAAGGATAGTTCTCACCTTTCCAATATTGTTGTTTCAGTATTTTTGTACATCAGTAATCAGGATACATGTTCCTGCACTTGTATATATAGTGTTTGGAGTTTGCAGTCGTTTTTTTCCATAGTCACTAAGGATGAATACTTGCTCTTTTCTTACTAAACTAATGAGGAAAAGGAGCTGCCCTGTCGAATCTCTCCCAGCTACCCCAACAGGAATTTCACTGGACCTCTCTGGCCTTCAGGCTTTCAAGCACTGACACTATCCGAGGCTTTTCTTGGTGAGAGAATTCTCCAAATACACAGGAAGCTTCCTCCTGTGTATTCATAAGATCACAGCAGCCTGTGGTTTGGGCCAACAACATAGCTGCTGAAAATTTTTCTCACTGTAATGAATCAGTTTTTCTTTATTTAATAATCCTTCTCATTCCGAGGGATTAGCAAAGGGTTTTGGAAAGAATTCCCAGTAGGTATGAAAGCTGAACAGAAGTGTGGTTGACTGAGGTGTGTGAAGATGTCTCCTCAGTAGCTGTTTTTGAATTTCACTTATTTCAGGCATATAAAACTTTCCAGAAAGAAAAAAAATTGCGAGCATTTTATGGAGCTGAATTTAGTTTCTTTATCAGGGAGTGGAATGAGATTATGAAGAGCAAACAAATGTGTTGTACACTGATGGAAAAAAGTGCTGTGATTAGCCCCAGTCCCTTGTGTTTAGCATGATGTCAGCTGACCTCATTCCTCACAGTTAAGGGTAAGCACAGTCAAACTTCCCCAATCCTCTGGGAGTAAGGCTTAGAATCAATACTGAGCTTAAACCCATGTGTAGATTTGAAGAGAAGAAAAGAATTCTGCTTACAGAGAGAGGAAGAAATGAAAAATTTGCACTGGACCTAGAAAATCAAGAAGTGGGGAACAAAGTCGTGTAGCAAACAGAGGGAAAGTATAAGGGAAGCAGAGAAGTAGGAAGAAGAGAAAGTGACTGTGAGAGCAGAGAGGAATTGGCAAAATGAAAACATAGTAAAGTTAACTGGAATTTGGAAAAGTTAATTGGACACTGGAATTCACTGGAGACAGCAAACTTGAGAAATTGAGGAAGACAGAATGTGTGTGGGGAGCATACGCTGTGTAACTGTCCCTGCAATTTAACCCCCATTTCACTACGGCTTTATGCACGTGCATGAGTTCTTCAAATCTGGGAAGGATTTAATCAGATCCCTATATCCCTGAGAAATCTAGAGGGCTTTAAACATAGGTACTGTGATGAATTTGGAGGGCTTAGATAATATTGATTTAAGGGTTCAAATATTGAGGTTTTTCTAACAAAATCCGTTTTTTAGCTAGACGTTGATTGAAACCTTATGAGGAGAAGGACACATTGAATACCACTGATATGCATAATGTCACTCCTGTCCTGCAAGAAGACATATTGGTGGGCTTGGAGAAATGAAGAGAGACAATGTACCTAAACTAAAATATGTTAACAGCATATGTGGGAAATAAAGAGTCAACTGATCTTATTTTCTTGTACTTTAAAGGTCACATCAAGTGTATAGATCTGGTTGGGACCATTTGTACTTACTGTATGGCAGGAAGATTATATGCATCAGCTTGACCTCTTTCCTGTGCTTGTGTGAGATCGTTAATTTCATAAAGGATTTAAGAAACTCTTGCTTGTAGCATGTCTGCATACTGTTGTTAAACTCCCAAGTAGGGTCTTAGTGACTGTGTGGGTCCTAGCTAAGTGTTGAATGTGAGGTGTAACCACAGATGCTCAGCAGAAATACAAAGTAGAATTACCCAAGATTATTAAAGAGAAAACAGCAGTTGGAAAACTGCATGACATAAAACACAAGGGAGGAGTTGGGTAAGTGAAAGGAAAATGTGGTTCCATGTTACAACGTGAGACTGACTTCTTCACAGCATTTAAATTTCAGCTCACAGTTCAGTTATTTACAGCCTTGCAAGCAAAAGAAAAGGCCTGAGTTAAACTATAGAAATAACTCTTAATTAAGGAATACTTCTGGCTTTGAAGCATGCAGAAGTACTATGTGATAACACAAGTGGCAACTCTCCACTAGAACTGGAAGATAAAAATCTGAGAATGCATAGAAAGTCATGGAGGATCTTAGCACATGGATGAGTCCTGAGTACTACAGCTGGAGCTCCTCTGTAATATAGTGGTCCCAGTTCTGGGCTTACCCATCACAGAGGCTCTGGCTGGATCAGTACTGATGCCAACAGTGGATCTGCTTCCCAAATCTCAAGTATGGTTCAGCAAAGCACCTTTCACCAGTGCTTAAAGAACAATCTGGTTATATATATATATACACACACCTAAGCAGGTAGGGTGCCTGGAGTTACAGTTCAAAACTTAAATTTTGATTTGCTTTCTGCAAGCTTGTATTGTCAAGACATATTTGCATGCTCTCCTTTGTCAGGGACTAGGTCCTAAATAAACACAGGATTGCTTCTTGCTTGAAAATCAGGTGATTAAGGACAGTGCAAAATTAGATTCTCTCCATGGTTCCCTTATAAGAACTACCTGGGCCAACTAGCAAAGGCAGTACCCCAGTCTCTTTTCTCACCAATGCCTTTCCTCTCAGTAACATTTTTATGGTTTATGGGAGATTTTTGGGTCCTTTTTTAAGGGAACATTGTTGCCTTTTCTTTGCTATTACCTCTTGACCTTGCAGACAGGACAGAGGGGTTGATATTGGGATGCCAGTTGTATCAGCCAGAAAAGTCAGACTTGAAAAGGCTCCTAGGGCTGGCTGGGTACCTGCCACAAACAATCACCTTCTAATCATCCAGAGCTTCCCAGCTCTTTTGTGCTGGAACAGTCTTCATGGCCAGCTAACAGGGCCTCAGCTTCCAGTAACTGTGCCATGCCTTTTCTGCTCCTTTTAGGGGCTGCCATAGAAAATTAATCCAAACATACTTCTCCTTCAACGCTCAGCAGCATCAATATTTTCTTCTAGATGAGCTGCTTTCATGGATCTCCTGTGAGACACTTCCCTAATTCAAAGCCTTTTGGCTGTTTCTCAGTTCAAGATACTAATTGTGCTTGAGATGAAAAACAAGCACATTTGGCAGTGCTAGATGAAACTAACATTAGCATGTGCTTCCAGTGAGACATTTTGGTGTGGGACATACACAAAAGTTAAATTATCACAATGATAATAAGAAAGAAGATTTGTTTTGTGTTCATCTTAAAGACAAGTGCTTTTCAATATTTTTGTCCTCTACACTTTGTTTTGATGATATTTCTCAAATACTTTTAATTTTCAAAATGTAATTCTTTCAGCAATCCTAGACCTAGTCTGGAAAGCATTTTGTTCTGATTATACTGAAAACAGAACATCTGAGGTATCACCAAACCACTCACTGTGAAAGTATCACTCAGAAAATGTGTGTCTTACTCCTTTTTTTTTTTGAGACTATTAAAGGAAGGCTTCACTGAATTTATATACAGTTGTTCTGCTTCCAGTAAGAGATAGCAATAATTTAAGATTAAAAAAAAATGCAAATTTCTCTGATGTCACCTTATGCAGAAAGCATTTGCCTCTTTTTTGCCCCCAACACTGTATCACTGTATCCTCATACACAGCATGGATGTCTTAAATCAGATGAAAGTGTTGGGACATCATTCCAGTAACAACCTCCATGTGAATGGCTCAAATATACTCAAATAGACCCTCCTGGTGAGAGGTAACTGGAGCTGAGTTCTGCAGCACACCTTTTCCCTTTGAGACACCCTACACATTTCTCAAAAAACGCTCAGCAAAATAAAAGTGATTTGGAATTCTGTTCTGAAAGTTTAGTATTCAAGTACAATTTTGAGGCTGCCCTGTGATCACCAGACTGATTAAAAATGCTAATCAGAAGCTTGTATGATTAGGAGATTAGTACTGTCTGAACTTTGATCTGCCTCATTTGTGTACACAAGAAAGGGAGAGACCCACACCATCACACTGAGAACTGCTTTCATGGGTAACAGATTTCTCCTCTGTAAGGAATTCACAAAAGCACTCTTCACTGTTTTGGTTCTAGTTTCTTGCTTTTAGTGGTTCATAGGGAAGGCCTCAGGGTTTCTATAGTCACTAACTATTAACTCTAAACCAGGCAACTTTATAACAGGCAAAAATAAGATAAGGCAAAAACCTCTATATCAAAACAGGCAATATTATAATTGCATTCTTGTTACTAACCATGTGCTTTGGTTTGATCCATGTGATGTTCATAGGATCTGACAGAATTAATGAAAATCCCTCACATGTGAAACTCAGGACCTATAACAATGGTTAATTTCCATGGTCCTTGTGTAAACAACATATTTACACAAATATGGAATATGTGTGAGTGACAGCCTCAACTCCAGACACAACTCCAGACACAAATTTACCTCAATTGTGGCAAACTTGTCTTTGGATGTCTTAATATCAGTACCTCTTCAAATCAGAAGTGTCATGGCTTTGAAAATGTCTTCAGTGTAAAGAGTAAATAAGTGAACAAACATAAAAATCACAAGCAACTTTCATCAGTTGTGGGAAGAGACCCAACCATTAGAACAGCTTCTTTGAAGCCCTTGTAAGTGAAGAATGGTCAGGCATTGGAACAAGCTGCCCTTGGAAGTGGTGGAATCACAAACCCTGGAAGTTCAAAAAATGTGTAGAGGTGGCACTAGGGTACATGGTTTATTGGTGAATGTGTCATTGCTGGGTTAATTGTTGAAACTGATGATCTTACAGGCCTTTGACAATCTTAATGATTTTATCATTCTAAGCAGATTATAAACTTATTTTGCTGAAAACCCAACAAATCTCTACAATACCCTCCAGTGTTACTATCCTTCTATTGCTAGATAAAATCTTTATGCAGAAAACTAGTCTTGTCAGCACTGCAACTCTCATTTAACACACAAAAAGGACATGGCAGACTAATATTTGCTTTGAGTGGATGGGGAAGATTTAGTCCCAGAAAAGAGGGTATGGAAAGCCATGTGAAGAATTAGCTCCCACCTGTTATGACAGCTGACAGGGTATAAAGTGGCATCTCTACTGACACGGCCAACCAACACCTTCACTGGAGCTTAAAGGTCTTCAATGAAAAAACCAAGTCCACTATAAATAAAGGTGCAGATCTAAAGACCTTCAGTTGCCTTTATCCAGCTTCCATTGCCTCTGTGTCTAATTAGCTTGTAAATTATTTTGGTTGGGGATAGCTTTCACTATTCTGGGTTCAACCTTGAGATTTCCTCTCTGGCCATGGAGAGAAATCAAAAGACACAACCTGATTTGTAATCTTCTCTGTTACCTTTTTTTGTAGAAGGCAAGAGCTCTCACAGTTACTTTTCCTCTGTCAGCACCTACAATTGGAATGAAAGAGAGGAGACTGGAGCATGTCTCAGTGCCATTCTTCTGATATGCAGTTGTTCTCCTGCTTTAATGTAAATCAGAAGGTCAAAAGCCCACCAGAGCCTAGGTGCCCATGGAGCTTGGACAGTTAAAACACAACTTTCCTTACCTACATGCACTTAAAGCAGCAACAATATTAACATCACTGGCAACAATATTAACATCACTGTTCCTTTTTGGTTCTTGAAAAATGCCTTTTGCACTTGAGACAATTGGCAGTCTTCAGGATGAATCCAGAGCAATTTCATATGCAGTGTGTACCAGAGCATCCTGAACACTGTGCTTCTGCATCTTATTATAGTGGATAGAATTCACAAGCAAAACTAGAAAACACATTTAACGATGGGAAAACAGAGGATTGGTGATATTTTATTTGTGATTGTTTATGTAGGCTATTTGTATTATAATTACGAAACCACGACAAACAATTCCAGATACGTGCTGTAGGTTCTGAAGAATATAGACAATGATCCAAAGGGAATCACCTGAAAGGACTTCTGTCGTAGGCCAAATGCTGTATCAAAAAGAAGATCAGATGAGTTAATCCCCTTTTGTCTACATGTGCTTCCTCATGAGTTTCTGGGAGGAATACAGAAGTGACGCGTGTGCTGTAGGAGGCTCGTTGGCTAACAGAAACCACTTAATTAATGTAAACAGAATTTTAGTTAAAAAAAGAAATGAAATCTCGGTGGCACAGCCTGGAACTAACCACCAGTTCACAAAACGGGTCATTAATTTGTTCTCCGAAGCACCAGGCGTTCGTTGCAGTGCAAACTGCGCGCAGAAGCGCCATTCTCCCCATGGAAGCCCATCTCGAAACGCATCTCCTGAGACAGGTGGGAGAGCCCCGAGCCATCGGCGCTCCCCGCCAGCCCTGGCGTGTTCTGCTCGCGTTCCGGCGCTCTGCAGCCCCTCAGGCGGCCCGGCCCGGCCCGGCCCCAGCGCGGCACCGACCGCTGCCCGCTGCCCGCCGCGCACGGACCGCAAGCGGACACCGAGAGCGGGGCATTCCTGCGCTTTTAGGGGAAAGGATTAATTTCGCCAGTTAATTCCTTCCCCCCGGCCCGGAGGTGGGGGAGAGCACATGCGCGTTGCCATGGGTGCCGGAGCAGCACCCAGAAAGTTGCGGGAGAGGGGCGGGGAGAAGGAGCCGAGCCGCCCGCCGGGGCTGGGTGCCCGCCCGGCGCCGAGCTCAGAGCCCGCGGGCAGCTGCTCTCGCCGCGGCGGCTGAGTCGCCCACCTGCCGCTTACGGCTGCCGGCGGGGGGAGGGAGGGAAGGGATAAACTTCAAACTTGGCCGGGCGGGCAGAGAGCTGCATGGATGTCTCCGTCCCTCGGCGCTGACTCGCAGCCCGTGGCGCGCTGTGGGGCGGCCGCTGCCCGGGGAGCGCGGGGCGCCGCCGCGCCGCTTCCTCCGCCGCCGGCCATGGGGCGCGGGGCTCAGCACGGCCCCTGAGCGCGACGCCTCGCCCCCCCGCTCCGGGCTGCCGCCGCCTCCCCGCCCGCCGCCACCTGCCTCTCCCTCCGCTGCGCCGCTGCCGACCTGAGGCCCTGGGCATCGGCTTCTGTTCGCGCTGCAGCCCGACCGAAATGGAGCCGTCCGCGGGAAGCTGCCGGGAGTGATCCCCGCTTTCCCACCGACCCACTGGCCGCCCCCTCGGCGCCCGCGCTCGCTCCGATGGAGCTGGAGGAGACGCCGCTCGCCCCTCCGAAGACCATGCTGCTTATGCTAAGGAAAGTTCGCAAGAGGCGGGAGATGCTGCTGCAGCAGCTGGGCTTCATCTGCGCCATCCTCTTCTTCGCCTGGTGCATGTCCAGCCTGCTCTCCAGAGCGGGTGAGTGGCGGTGCCGGCGGGACCGACGAACCCCGGCAGGGCCGGGCGGGCGGCTGGGGCGGCCCGGGGGCTGCAGCCGCCCCGGGGCTGCCGGGCTTTGGCGGGGTGTAGCGGCGGTGGCTGTTCCCGTTTGGGGTCTTCCAGTGGAAATGCCCCGGCTGCGGGCGGGGCGGGGAGCAGCGCAGGTTCCTCGGGAGAAATCCCCGCACCGGGCGGATGCGCGGCCGCAGCCCGGGGAGAGGGGAAGTTGCGCCGCTGGCCCCTGCTCGTCCGGGGCTCGCCGGCGCCGAGCTCTCGGGTCGGGACCGGCAGGGCAGCACGGGGCAGCTCTGTGCCTGGGAACGGCCCCGAAGGAGTTTCCCCCCTGCTGTTGTATCAGACTGGAGTTCTCTCCAGCCGCCTGTGGTCCCCTCCGCAACTTCGGGCTGCCTTTCGTTTTGTCCTTAGGCTGTAAACCTCTATCCGCTATAGCTGCTTCTTTTCTCAATCTCACATGCACCCCCAACACCTCTCCCCCATTACAGTATAGATTTGAGAGATAATTCTTCATTTTAGGCTAGGAACGGTGCTAATCATATGTTTTGTCGAGAGAGTATCATAACAGAGTCTTTTGCATCATTCGTGCATGTGCTGTATTGGTAAACTGATGCATTTATAATTAACCATATAATTCCCATTTGTTCCTCTGCCTGCTGGCACAGTTTGGGCTGTAAGTGTGCAGCTTCAGACCCTCATCCTGCAATATGCTTGGCATCCCTCAAATACAGAGTGTAAGGTTGCTGGGACAGCACTCCTATCTCTGGGTAGGGCTGCCAGCAGTCCTTGAAGATTTAAAAACAAAATCGACTAAGCCCATCACTAAGCATCTACGTTTAATATAAGAAACTCAGATTTAGGATGGGTCATCTACTTAAATTAAAGCTGAAGTTCAAGTGTGTCCTTTAGGGAAGAAAAATCTGCTGGAACTTGTCATAGTTTGTAATGCTCTTGTGCTCAAATTGTTGCCTGGCTTCTTTGAGCTGTATCTAGGATGACAACAAGCCATCCATATAGGAATTTGGTGTCTTAGACCATATTAGCATATTACTAATCTTAAAACTTTCAACTTATTTTTTTAACTTGGAAACAAGTAATAGGGGTATGAATATGTTTGCATAGCTTGAGAGGTTTTTTTGTTGCAGTTGTTGGTTTCCACAACTTTTTTAGGTTTTCATGAAAAATGTCATGACTAATGAAAGTTTTTAATCTCCTGGGTTATCAGCTAAATCCCTCATAACCTAATTTTTGATGGTATGCTGCATCAGGTAGGGTTTTTTTCAGCTGGCTAATTTACAGTACATGTTATCCATAAACACTGACCATCTGTTGTCTATGTTTCTTATAATTGTGGCTCAGAATATTTTACTCTGGAAAACCTAAGTTTCAAACAAGACTTCTCTTTCCAGTAGTCACTAAGAAAACACAGGTGTTACATGACGACAGTATAAACTCTAAAATTGTCCAAGGAAGAATTTTTGTTGTTATTACAGTATGTTCATTTGAAATAGACAAGATTGAGGTGGAAGTGATTTAATTAGGAGGTTCTATTCTTTCTTTGGTTATTATGATTGCATATGATGCATGATCTCACAACTGCTCCTATTTAACAGGTTTCGTTGAGAATGGTTCTGGAATATGCATTTTGGCAAAAGCTCCATTGACTTCTAAAAAAATTTTTATTTTTTTAAGACTTATGAGAATTCACTGTGATTTCCATTTTCTTTGACGAGTTATGAATGGTTTGATATTATTAAGTATACCAAAAACTGAAAAGTTTGGAATAAACTAAAATGTAACTGGAACATATCCATATGCATTTTTATTTTTTCATGAAGGCACTAATGTAATATGTGCAAGTACAGATGACTAAATGGAAGTGTGATTTTTGCTCATGTCAGCATAGCTGGGCTGGTTTCATCTATAGGAGCTGCAAGTGTTGACTTTCACAGGTACAGGCTTCAGCATTTGCTTGCTGCAGAATATTTTCCTGCTGTGGGTCACAGCCAAGTGTTCTGATAGCTGGAACATGCCAACAGCTCGGATATGGCTCCTAGTTGTACCCTTTGGAGCTAGGAGCACCTAGCACGTGTCTGTTGGCACGTGCTCCAGTCACACCTTGGATTTTACCCCATTTGCATTCTGATGGTCTGTCCATGCTCCTCGTTAGTGGGCACGTGTAGTCCAGCTGGGATTATGCAGGAAAAAAAAATCAGTGCTAGTGGGCATAATGTCTTTTTATTTAATATAGGGCAAGAATCACCTGTTCCAGACAGAAGCATTGTGTCAGGAATCTGGAGGAATAGAAGGTTGATGGCATCACCTAATGGGACACATGAGGAGAAGAACTGTACAGAGCCAGGTAAGATGGGAAAACTTTGTAATGTCCTACAAGCTCTGGAGTTGTATTGGATAGTTTTATCATGACCGAGCTGCAGTGGTGTGTAAACATTAGTATTAAACTTAAAAAACCCAACAAACCAGGAGTATTCTGTGTAGAAATAAGGTTTATTGTGTCACATAATGACATGATTTTATGTATTAAAGGTAAAAGGTAATGTTCAGATAAAGGAATGTTTTGGGGTCATTGTGAGAGTAGTGCCCACAATTCAGTGTCTTTAGTTTTGTTGCTTCAGTGATTATTCACTTCTGTTCAGCTGATGTGTGTATATTGTACAAGTCATGAGAGGTGTAGTCCTCTTAGAACTATGGGTAGTAAAATATGCAGTGTTTAGGATGACATCTGAGCTCATGATTTATGTTCATTACCATTACACAGTTAATCATGGTTTGCTAGTTTAGTGATAAACTATGTGTACAGAGTAGGAATTTATGTTGTGTGGAGGGGGTTAATGAGGTAAGTGATTTGGAAATCCTGGAATCCATTTTACTTCAGGATGTCTATCTTGGCCAAGCAAAAAGAATTGATTGAGGGCAGGAATAGATGATGCATTTTAGTAACAGTGTTAGTCCACAATGCTTTCATCTTCCCATCTGTCTTTCCAGTGTGTATTTCCTTTCTCTCTCTCTCCTTGCCTCTCTGTGGTTTATGGTGTGTGGGAGATGAGACATTTTGCCAGTGGCACTAGCCAAGTTAATTTAAAGTTCAGATTTATTTTTTTTAATGTGACTCTTTGATCAAGTCTGTGATAGCAATGGAGTGTGTCCCTTCTCTCCAGCGGTGTCAGCATGAGTTCTAGGATACTGTCAGCCCCAGGCTCTGGGAGAGTTTGGAGCAGTATTCCTGCCCTCACTTAAGTATTTGCTGTAGTACTGAGGTGCCAGTTGTACAGATTGAGGATCACTGGTGTGCTTATACACTCCTGAGAGAGGAGTGGAAGAACGTAGCTCAAAGTATTTGGGTCCCAAAGTTTTAACTATATCCTTTTGGTGTCCAAGAGTTTCCCTGTGCTTTTATTAAGAACTTTGTGGGTCGGTTTGCTGTGTTCTGCATCTTATGATGGTCTTGATTTGCCTGTCAAAGTTGTTCACAAATAAAAAAGAACACAAAAAGGACCTTTTGGAGACACATAATGATTCTTGATGAATAGTCAGAAAATACTATTCTTTCCCATTTCTCTTTAATTTTTCTCCATATGTGTGGATGCATCAATGTGATCATGTCTGAGCACATACTTGGCAGCACATTTGGAGTCAAGGCAATGGAGGCCTTTTTTGGCCAAAATTGTAGAAGCTGGATCAGAAAAGCACCTGTCAAAGTTCTGATGGAGACTTCCATTTGCATGAGCGAGAATTTTTTAACAATGATATGAGAAAATGACCAAGGCAAAAACATGCTTGCATGTCAATTTGAATTTCAGAAACCATAATGACTTCTTCATATGTTTAAAACAAATAGTTCAGCTTCCTCCATTCTTCCAAAGTCATAAGATTAGTTTAAGAACAATTGGAATAAATACAGCTGGGTCATTTTGGTGTGCTTTCTGAAATTCAGGTCTCTGAGGTGCACTTTTCTCTGTAACCACAAGAGATTGACACAAGGGAGGCCCAAATATGCCTCAGGATGCCTCATGTTTAATAAAAATATCACAAGACTTGCATTAAATTAATATTTTCTACTCACAGTAATAGTAGTAGCCTTTCTTTTAAAAAGTGTTTCTTCAGTTAGAACACAGATTTACCAGTCAAGTCTGTCACAGGATTGCAGTTGTAGCATTTTTAATCACTTCCTGTTATTCTGCAGTTATGTTCTGCTTATCATTGTGTATCTTCTGCAGCTGAAAGAGGAATTGAGATGCTGTAGTAGTGACTAGCTAGACACTGCAAATAAAGGGAACATCTGAAAACAGCTGAAGTTGGTGTTTGTCAGGCAGGAGTGGATCTGTAAGAACCCCTTATTGTTATTGCTCAGTAACAATTTCTGTAGATTTGGGGTAGTGTTCTTTGTTTGCTGTGTTTTTTTTTGTTGTTTTGTTTTTTAGTGTATGGGATGTTGACTTGTGTTTTTTCTGTTTTTTCCCCCACTCTTTTCTGGTAGCTAGGGATTGAGATTTGTCATGGAATGAGAAAGTAGCAATGATTGAACACTTATCAAAAAGGAGCAAGTAATACAGCTCATCTCTATGGGAGTGTAGCTTGTGCAATCACATGACTACAGAGAGAGAAGTCCCAGGAAAGGTCGAGAGACTTGATGGAGATTGCATAGAAGATAGGTGGGAGTGTGGATTTTCAGCTGGAATATGAGTACATGGCTCCCTGTAGGCTCCTGTATGAGATGTGCTTACTCTTACCTGTGTCATTTCTGTGTTTGCTCTAAGCATGAGAAGCTGTACAAATGCATGGCTGTGTGTATGGTATGTAGCAGTTTGCTTCTGTTATGTGGATGTTTTTGGATGTGTGTTTAGGATACAAGAATTTAATAGTACCTTGAGAAATGCAGGTTCTTGCTGAAAGCCTGTTATTCCCTTGTGTTATTGCTCTGCTCCCTTTTCATTAGCTTCCTACACAAGTCTGCAGGTTTGCCTCCCCTTTTCCATAAGCTTCAATGAACTTAATATATTTACCACTTCACTTGACTTTTTCACTTAGGTATAAGTAAAAAAGTAAAAATCCCAATTGTTAGAAATGGCAGCTATAGAAGTTTATATGACCATGACATCCTTGCACTTCATGGCAAGAAAGGCTCACCCTTTGTAATATATCTTGGGATAAAAACTGAGTAAGCTTCTAGAAGTAATGTTAGAAGCTTGTGAGAGCTGCTGTCTTCTAGAAGTTCACATAGTCTACACTGTCAGAGATGAGTCTCATTGGCTGAAGTAGATAATTTTGTGTTGTGTTCTTCTGGAAACATTGATAATATTTCTGGGGCATCGTTACAGAAGAGAAAAAATGCTGAAGTGTTGGCAATGCTGCTTTAAAAAAGAACCGGGGGACTCTGAAAGAGGGCAAGAAAATACATGTCTGTGTATGTAACTAGAGACGAAAAGTTGGGAGTTTTTGTATCAGAGGACTGATAATCATGAATATCTTAAGAGGTGCTCCACATTTTTTCTGATAGTAATCTGCAATCATGGAGAGTTATAGATTGTGTCTATCCCATAGCAGAGAAGGCACTGTGGGTCAGCTGCAGGAAGCAAGTGGAGCCTTGGGAGCATCAAGCCAACCTCAGGTCTAGTCTAGGCTGAGACCAAATCCTCACCACAGTTAATGTGTTCTGGAGCATTTTTCTATTAAAGATCATTCGTGGCTTTTAATTTCCCCATTGTTGAAAGCTTCTCTGCTGTGATAAGATATTGGTCTTTATATTGTCCTGGAGGCTAGAGGGTTTATAGATTGTATGTAGAAGGCTCTGGACTTCAGAAATTTCATGAGAGCCTGGGATTTTTGAATCTTGAAGCTTATATTTTTTTGGTATTGAGTAATTCTCTGGATGGCTTCCTCTTGGAAGGAAACCAAACTACCTTTTCATTATGGCTCCGGGTAGATTTCTGTGGGAGGAGGAGTTGACCTGACCCTCAGTTAAAGCAGAGAGATCAGAAAAGAGGAGTAGTTGTCTCTAGCATCTTAACGTACCTCATTAGTTTGCAACTGATTTTTTTGCTGTATCCAAGCTCTCACTTCCATCTGCCATCAGCTTGCTAGCTTGCAGTGCCATCTGCCCAGAAAGTCTGATTTGTAGCTTCTCTGCTCCAATGGCTTGCCTCTTGTTTCAAAATGTTCCTATGACTCCATGTCCTCCAGAACTCCTAGTAACGTTTCCAGGGCACATACAAGGTGGGGTGACTGGGTGTCATGATGTTTCTTACCATGTGCCTCCACTGGGGCATGTCAGGCTATTAAACAACTGATCCAGACTCTTTGCTGTTGTGAATATTTTCAAGTAATCCCTGTATACAGATAGAAAGTTTTTTCCCCTGTGAAGTAGGAAGGTATGAGAATATATTTCCACTGTCTTCTCACACTAGTCAGGGAGCAGCCTTGAAACAGAAAGGCAGTGGGATTTTCTTGCCTGTGGTTTGTCAACCATGGACAGTTCACGAGCTACATTGATTTTAACGAGCTACATTGATTTTAAATAGGTGGTGATTTGGTTCAAGCATGTTCCTCCCATTGATATTAGTGGGTAAAGAAGAATTGTGGACTGGGGGAAAGACAGGTTTAGCATTTCTTCCTGACCTATGCTGCATTTTTAGTTCAGCATTAAAAGGTATGTTGTAGCAGAGAGAAAGAATCAATCCTGTACAGTAAAGTGTGTTTCCCAGTAGCATGTGTATAAGTGAGTTCTGAGTCAGGATCAAAGTCATTAAGTCTGTGTATATTTTACACTGTTAGTTATAACCTTGGGGACTCGTGTAAGATGTGATGCATTGTACAGAAACTATAGAAGTCTTAGACAGTTTTGTTAGTGTACCGTAGAGAGAACAAGAGCCTGTTATTTTTTTCTACAAAAATCGATGATGACTAGAGAAGACAGGACTGAGTCTTCCAAGCAATTTTACAAAGGGACAGAAAATGTCATTTCTTGAACACTTGTAGTAAAGACACTATAGGAACTACTGATTTCCATTAGTTGTATTTAACAAACACACTGCTTATTTAAATGCATAATTCTTAGCATGCTGGATTGATGTATCCTTATTTTCCTTAATCCTTATAGACACATTAATATGTAAGATCATAAACTTAGAGTAATAAATGCTGGTGGATTATGGATTATTTCGTGCTGATGTAAATTTTCTTTAAATTATGTGATAATATGTGTTTCTTTTAAACAATGCGCTCATGATCTTCCCTAGATCAAACTTCCATTTTCTGGCAGGGATAAATACCTTCACTTTTAAGGATGTGATATTAATCATTTCACTGTAAACCTTTGTTTCATGAACAGCCTAAATTAGTAAGTTCAGTGTGACTTGCATGTGCTTACTATGCATTGATACAATTCCTAGCACAGAAAGACCATGGTCTCATTGAGATACTACAGGAAACTAATGTGTTCTGTTATGTTATTTGCAAATATTCCCCACGTGCATATTAGTCAGACTTCCTCTCTGCCTTGATGCATAGAATATGTGCAGCTATTTCAGTATGATAAATGTGATAGTGCATGTATGTGGATTAAAAATATTTTGTTACTCCAGTGTGTTATGCCCTCAAAGACAAGGAAAGTTATAGTTATAAACAATTTCTTTTTGTTTTGGTCTAAAAGGAAATGAAAATGAAGAAAGGTTTAAGAAAAAAATTGTAGTTGCTTTATGCATATGGTATTCATATAACATATAGGTGCAGTGTCCTGTGAATGTGTGTTTATTTATGTAGTTGAAAGACTTACTAATTAGCTAGTATGTGGCTTGTTTCTGCAGCCACTTGTGATATGGTGGTGGGGTTTTATTTGGTTTGGCTTTGCTTTGAGTGATGAACTTTACTGATTGTGATCTCATTTGTATGGCTTCTGAAACTGGGGAAGATAGATGTGTGACAATTTAAAACCACTTTTAGTGGGGTAGTTGATGGCAAATAACAAACATTTTATCACAAGTTTTTCTTATGTGACTATCAAGGTCTCATAAATCAGAATTCACACCTAGGTTGAGGTTGAACTTCTGCCATCTTTGCATGACCTTTGAGTGTGAGTATTGAATGGTTATGCAGGTAGGTGTAGTTGAAGTTAGCTGGGAAAAGTGGAGGGGTTTTCTTTATTGGGGTTTTTTTGTTGGCTGGTTGGTTTGTTTATTGTTTTGTTTGTTTCAGGGTGTTTTTTTGTGAACCAGTGTAGGAAAAGTGCTTTGACTGAACATAGAATTTGAAAAATAATCATCCTTCTTTCTGAGCTGCTCATTTTCCAGCAGCATATTAAAACTGGCATCCAAAATACTAGAAAGGAATGAGACATCTTTCTGTGCTTTGACTCAACCTGCCAGCAGCATCCCCTGGAGAGCTGAGAACAGAAAACTCCAGGGTAATTTATCCATTTTGCCAAGTCTAGGTGTCAAGTTTGCCGGAAGCAGTTTAACACACAGTAAATTAAGGTCTGACTAAAATGCCATGTAGAGATGTAGTAAACAAAGGCAAATTAAGCATACTAAATAGTATTTTCTTCTCTTACTGTATATTCTTAAACCTAGTAAAAATGTTACTTAAACGTTATTTCATATGACTCAGATTTATTTGCAGTTGGCTTGGGTCCAGTTGAAGCACAGTGTCAGTAAGGACTTCTACAAGTTAAGTCTTTGCTTTGAAACCAAGAAGCAGGCCTGAACAAAAATCCAAGTTTTTAAAATGTAGCCACTTCAGAACTAAATTTAATGTCCATGAACACAGGTTCTTGAAACATCCAGGTTGAATGTTCTGAAGTGCTGAAGATCTCAAGTTTCCTATATTAGTCCAGCTCTAGTATTTAGATATCTGATTTATCTGTATTTCAAACCACATTACCTAAGCATCCATCAGATATTAATATAGCAATAGTACAACATTTCTTTTTCTGTAACTGCAGACAACTCAGGCAGAGAGCAGCTGTGTAAATTATCGGCCAGAGGTCAAAGAGGAAATATGTGACAGAATCAAATCCAGATACCTCAGTTTTGATTTGGGCACCTGGAAAAATGATGTTTGGATGAGTACGACCTCCTGAGGTTCCATCTAACCTGAGTTATCCTGTGATGTGATATGGAAATCAAACGAATTACATTTCACCCAGGACATACTTGAAATCCTGAATTAGGGATTTCAAAATCAAAGTTAATAAGACTTGGACATGCAGCTCTCCACGGTATTTCTGATGAACTCACCTTTAGTGGGGATAATGTGTGTGTATTTGGATATGTTCTTCTCTAGTTTGACTGGGGAGATAGACTGTTTTGTAGATATGTATTCCATTTTCCACTTAGAAAAGGGTATAAAAGCTGTGTTTAAATTTACCAATCGTTGTCCATGGCAATTTTCATTTCTGTGTCACCTTGTACTGCAGCTGAGACTGAAGCACTGCTGTCCTGCCTTGTGTCATGTGTGGTTGTTGCCAGACCTGACTTTGCTGTTGTAGGAAGTGGGTTGAAAAGGCCTTGTACATCAGCCTGTGAGCATTATCCACACTCCAGGGGTTGGCCTGGCACAGTCTTTATGAGATTCTGGGTTGCTTGATAGATGCTAAAATGCTGGATTCATTTCTTCATCGCTGTGCTCTCGGTGTTTTGTCGGTCTAACTTGGACCACCAGTGTGAAGGATTAAGACAAAACTCTACAGGTGCAGAACTGGGCTGCAGGGAAGTGAAGATTGTCACCAGAAGCTGTAAGAGGGATAGAGAAATTTGGAGGTTGGAACTGTGTGGTAGAAAGATTATCCTGTCAGGCATCCTGGAGTTGGAGGATAGATGAAAGAGACACATGAGTGAACCATGGGAGAGTCTTGGAAATTGCAAGGCAAAGAGGTAGGCCCTGGGAAGTAGTAAACAGAAAAAGTGATAAAGTGAAAAATCAAATTGTAGGGAGAGGTTTGGTTTTGGTTGAGCAAGAAATTACAGTAAATTAGTTTTAAACTTTGTTCTGCTAATATTTCTGATAAGAACCCTTATAATTGTTTTTTTTCCTAAGGTTACAAAATTTTATTATACGTAGAAGTGCTGTATTTGTTATGCCAATGACAGAATAGATGTGGTTAGTCACCTAGCCGGCTGAAAATACTACATGAACCTGCTGACAATTCAACTGGCATCAGTCCTGTTCTACAGGGAGGCGAGACTTTCAGGCAATAAAAGAGTGATGGTTTTCTTTATTCTTTGAAATTGACAGACATTGAAGACATTCTAGTAGAAATTGTAATAGCCATAGAAACTGAGTCAGATTAATTCCTCTTGGAAGTCTACTGGTAAGCTGAAGTACAGCAGAGCAAACACTTCAGATGGAATGCAGGTTGCCATATGTATGTTGTCAGCCAATTGGTTTTTCTTTCAACATGAGATTAATGGTTTAATGTTAATAACAGGTGCTGTATTAACGATGCTGAGGGTGACATTATCTACCCATAGTGAAGAACAGTGGAAAATGTGCCTTCCTGCAAGAAAGAGGATGATAATTTAGACTCTGTCTGTTCAGTTTCCAGTCGTGCTTCTTGGAAAATTCTCAGTGTTTGCCTAGGCCTGATGAATTACTTTTCTGCTGCATATGATGCATTCAGTTATTTAGTGGGTTGAGGGCAATATGATTGAATCTATTGCTATTCAAAGGTATTTAAACCTTTTAATATCAAGATGTAAGAATTCACAGATGGTGGGAAACATTTAAACTTCTGGAATGGAATTTTTGAATGAAATTTATGTTTAGAAGTTTAAATTGACTGAAATGTGGAAAATGGACTTATTACCTGCTCCCCCCATTTACTGTGAACCAGCTTGTGCTTTGAGTTTTGTGAGCTCCTAGAGCAAAACTGCCTCTTTGAGAGAGGCATTTGTTTAGAGCCTCAGGGAGCATATCTGTGCTCTCTGAACTGTACCGTCAGTACAACCGTGACAGTTTACAGCAGCTGAGGCTCTGTCCTACAGATTTACTGGTGGATAGTGGGATGATGTTTCTGGTTTAGTTCTTCGATAAGAATTTTCTCCTGTTACTTTTCATGCCTTTGTAAGGTTGCATTCTTTATTTGATTGTTACGGTTTTTTAAATCCCTCCATAGGATCTTTTACTGCTGTTGCCTAAAATTGTAAGGCTTTTTCTTACCTTCTGAAGCTTTTGCAAGCCTTGCTCTTCCCTCTTGCTGCTATCCTTTGTCTGCTTCCTTTACCTGTGCCGACACTTTGAGATGTTTCCAATGTTCATTTACCTTTTCCTGTTATTTTTATGCAGATGCTTCCAGAACAGAAGGTGAAAGAAACGATCTGTAGTATTATCATTCCCTCCTTTCTTGAATCTCACTTCATGAGCCATGAGTACCATGGTGCTCTGAGAAATTGGCCAGCCAGGATTGGCTAGACAGAGAAGTCAAGGCTAACTTCTTTATTAGTTCTGTTTCAGTGATGTTTTGCTAGTTGGGTGTAGGAGGTCCCTATAGAGCTATAGTGTTGTCTGTCCTTGTTATGAGATGCAGTGGTAGTCCCTCAGAGTGCCTAATGAGAATGAACAAGGAAAAGGAAAAGAAGACTGAAAAAAGGCAAACTGTCTTACCCAAAGTCTGCAGAGAAGGTCGGTAGCTAAGCTCCATTTCCCCCCACATAATCATAAATTATAGCCATATTAAGTTCATTGAGCCTGGAGCTGTTGCTGCTGCCACCACCAGTACTCCTTCCTGATCAGCTCGTGATTTGACACTTTCTTTGTGCTTATTAAAATGAAAGATACAACTTTTCACATTAAGTAAAGTTGTAGCACATCACAGCTAGTTAAAACTGGTAGCTCAATGCTACACTGCAGAGCACTTGTGATTTCTTCACTTTTTCTTCCGGGAGGGAGAAGAAGCCTTGGAATGTATAGATCTTAGTTGCTCCCTAGAAGGGAGTGAGTGCATTCCTGGCTGACCCATCTTTGGGCCAACTGCTCTCCACAGAGAATGAAAATGAAAAATTGTGACGAGGGACGTTGCAGGTCTCTGCTGTGGTGATGTTTCTGCCACTAGGGAATGCTTTTTGGGACTGCTGTGTGAGGGGGACTGTGTAAAATGCCAACACTCTGTTGCCCTATCAGGACTAAAATGAGGGCATCTTGCTGCTTGCAGGATGAAAAAGGAAAGAAAATGGTCAGCAGTATTTTCTCGTGTGTGAACAAACCTGTGCTTGTGCCTGATTCAAAGCTCTTTGAAAATTAATATTTTTTTAATTATTTCATGGAGGGTGAGGGGAGGGTTTATTTAGGCCGACTGACATTTGAGTGCAGAATATGTACTTCAGATTTGAAGGTAATCAGTTAATCAATTGTGTTTTTCAGTACCCTATGTGTTTACTATAGTTATTTGGTTGTACAGGATTGTTTAGTAATGGCACGTGATGAGAGAGTTCTTACTTGGAAAGACTATCTGGGATCATCTCCAGAACTGCTTTAATCTGTGGATATTTAGGGCAACTAAGTTTAGTAAGTACTACTTAGGTAATTAGAGGTTGGAGCTGGGCTGCTTTCTCTGCAAGACAGCAGACTGATAATGGGAAATTAGTCAACTTGGTACAGTGTTACCTTCTGAACAGCACTAAGCCTGGCCACACAACTGTTTTATTTTTCTGTTGTCTTAGGGCTTTTAAAAGTCAAAATAATATTATGTTTCCTAACATAAACCATGTCAAATTGCTTTGGTTGAAAGGAGTAGTTATGGCTGGAAACAGTCACAATACCTATCTTGTACTCTGGGTTCTAATTTGCTTTAAAGAAAAAAATGCAGGCTGGCTAAAGAACGATTAAGTCTCTGCTAAATAACTACTTGTGAAATTCTTTTTACTCAGTGTTTTACCAGTTGCTTCTTAGATACAGGTACAAAACCAATTTGCACATGTAAGAAAGATGTTATATTGAAAAAGGATAGTTGCCCATATCATACAAGCTTTTCTGGGTCTTAGAAAGTACTATATAAGTTTCTGTATAAGCTCAGTGACTTTTGAAATTGTTCGGATTTGGTGGTGAAATTATTTGCAGAACCTTTTGGTTTTGTTGAAGACTTTCTAAATTTGATGTTTTCTCCCTGATTTTACCTGTTGCTGTATTGAGTACTACACAAATGCCACTAGCATTATTATTATTCTGGGATGAAATTGCAGATGGGATGGGAATAATGATGCATGTACTCTATACTTCTTACAAATAAAATTGTGATCTTCACAACTAAAATTCTTTCCTTCCATTCAGTAACCAATTCCAAATATTTTGGTCCTTCTGCATTGCTGACTCCAGGCTGGACTGTGAATTGAACACTCCAGTGCAGCTCTGAGGGATCTCTGAGGATACCTCCTGCCAGGGGCTCAACTCTGCAGGGTAATTCCATCCTCCAAAGGGTTTTCAGCTGTGAGAGGCTGCACATCTGATAACTTATGGAAGAGATGAGAACCTTCTGTATCCAAAGTGTGGAGAGGAAATGGCTGTGCTGGACAACGCTGGCTGTGTGCCTGTCTGTGCTAAGACTTGTGACATCTCACTGGCCTCAGACTGTAATAGTGGGGTATGTCCTGACTCTGGAGTGCCTACAGACATGGCCCCAGACTGACATCTTGAATGTTGTTATAAGAAACCAGATTATCATCTGTTTCGTCTAGAAGTCTAGGTTTAGTCACTAAGTACTAAATGGAGAGAGGTTTTTTTGCTTGTCTTATTTAGAGTTTCTTTACAACAAAATCTTGCATCTCTTTTTGTAACTAATAGATATTTTGTAAATATCTTGTTTTAATGGTAATTTTATTATAGTAGCTGTACAGTCAGTAGTTCTGTGCACTGACATGAAACGTACAGAGCTTCATAATAACCTTATGCACCAGTCTTTACTGCAAGAGATTGAGATCCAATCTATCAGTGTGATACGGGGACCAGAAAATCCTCAGTTCTAGCTGTGCCTGCAGCAGTGAATTTCTTTGGAACTTTGCCCTATATTCCTTCACTCCAGAAAAAATACTTTCTTTTTATTTCCTGGGGAGCAAAAATATAATTCAACACTATCAGGGAGTGAAAATATAATTCTACACTAGCAGAGAATCTTGATCTCTATTCCTTCTACAAATATTATCTATTTAGATTAGGCTCTGAACATGGAATACATCTTTATAGTAAGCTTTGTTCTCCATAGAGAGTGAAGATGATCTTGGATTTCTCAGTGGTAGATTAGCAACTAGTTAGGTGCCACAATATAAATTCTGATTTAGAATGAGTGTAAATATGATGTAGCTTGTCAGTGAGGCACCCTTTTTTTGCCCTCAGATTATTCGGTTCATTGCTCTGATTATTTCTCTTTTTCCTCTGCAAAAATGCCTTTCCTTCTTTTCTGTCTGTAAAACGGATCTTTTGTATGGGAAAAGCAAATGGCTTGCTTGTTTTCAAGTAATGTAATCAGATTAGGCATTTATAGGAGTAAAAATTCAAAGTTACAGTCATCATCTCCCCAAAGAATGCATTTATATTCTGCTAGTAAACGTACTTAAATATTAAGGAAACAGTAGTGCTTTCTCTTCTTTATACAAATGGTGTAGCATATCCTTTGGTGTCTTCCTATTTTAGTTGCATGGTGACTTTATATACTTAATCTTGAAGAGGCATTTGGATCGTATTATTTAACAGCCATGGGTAAAAGCCTCTTGCAATTATGAGATTAACAAGAGTTACACTGTTTTGATTCTTCCTGAGGACTGATAGGTGAATACATGTGTGCTTTGACTAGGTGCATGTTTGACTTTATTTTTGCTCTCTTTTGGTTTTTCCCCCCCTATTTTTCCTTTAGAGAAAAATTATGTTAGCTGAAAGATTTTCAAAGAAGGTAAAAGGCTTAAATGCCATAGGTGTTCCCTTCAGATGCTGCTGTGAGTGCCAGACACCTTTACAGCTGCAAAGTAACAAAATCCAAGAATAGAAATTTAGAATTTGTCTTTACTGGCTGTTGAGCTATATGGTCTATGTTTTATGAGAGGATAATTTGTGTAATTTGATTTTCTTTAAAACAAACTTGGAGAGTAGTGTACATTTTCTCCCCTTTGGGAAAACTCTCCAATATTGAAGTTCTAAACATGTAATTAAAAGTGTGAGAAAAATCATACTGTTGCAATGTATTAATTACTCATGAGTTTATGCTAACTGTAAAATAGCTCTGGCTTTTTGGAACATCATGCATCACTGTATTTATTAGTTCCTAACTACAATATTTAACTTTATGATGTCGAATAATTTTATGGGGGAAAAATAACTGCTAATTCAGAGGCTTGAAAATAGCACCAGGTTGGCTTTCATAAATTAGCACAAGCTCCTATTTCTCGATGTTGTGTAACAACTGTTGATGTGATGCTGCAATTTAAACTTCAGAAAAAGCTGATTAGTGTAAACCTCCCACATAATGTTGAGGACAGGCTGGAGGCCCAGCTAGAGTGAAATGACCCACACAAACATGGTCACACTTCAATATTATGGGAAAGTCCAATGTTAATCTGAATGTATTTACTTTAGGTGTTTGGTTGTTTTTTTGTTCAGTTGACATTTTCTTGATCTACTCTTTGAAAACAAAAGCTGTGGAGTGGAGTGTTGGGGCTGAGGTACTGCCACACACACAGCAGTACCTGGAGGGACCATTTCTGCTTCAGGACAAAGTGTCTGGAACTGGAAGTTTCTTACAACACTCCATACTACAATGCATTCATTTCAGTTTGAAGGGCAAATTTTTAAGTAAGGTGGATCTAATACATGATTTTGCTTGACTCACTTGAGATAATACTCATATTTAGTACAGCATTTATGCAGAACTTTAACACTGAACATGTAATTGATCTGAAGTTGTTGATCTTGTGAACTGCCACCTTTCCAATGCCTTGGGTCTCCACTGGGAAGGATCATTCATGCTTAAGATAAAACAAGGTCTTAGACGCAGGCAGGAGTCAAAGGTTTTGAGTCTATTGGGGTTTTTTCTTAAGAAGTATTTTGATGTTGTGCTCTACCTAAGCTGCCGTTCACATTAATAGGACCCCTACAAACACAGCAAATTCAGCACTTGACTGCCTTATGTCATGGAAGTTAGAATCTTGTTATTATTGTCTGTGATTATTACCTGCATGCAGGTTCTCTGCTTTACATGAGGGATGATATCTTAAGAAGCACTGCTACTCAGAATGGGGAATGGAGATTTTATATGTCTTTTGTCTGCTATATTTACACGGCCTGTAAATCTAGAGTGTGTGCTGACCATCCAATGACCTTTAAAAATGTGGCCTTTGGAGAGATGAAGAGGGATTTGTTAGTTGGCAGATTTGTGCTAGCAAGCTTCAGGTTATTTACGGAAGTCTGGAATTTTGTGCTCTTGGATTTAAAGAACTGTGTAATTCAGATCAAAGGCAAAGTATTAAAATCTTAATTCCACTGGGAGAAATATCCTCTATTTTGGCATTCTCAGACATTATTCTTGATTCATGTTACTAGTGTATACCTTATAAAGACAAAAAAGTTAAAGTTTTCTCATAATTTTCTGTGAAATCATTTTTCTTTCACAATAGGACTATGTAGCAGTCTGTGAAGGTTATTAATAATTTTAAAGAGTGAAACTTCTGATATTAAGTCAGACAAAATCATAATTGCTGTCAGGTGTTTATATTTCCTCCATTAATTATATAGTGAAAACATTGACATGCTCAATTTCATTGTTAAAATACTGAAATATTTCTGTGTCATCCGAACTATTAGTGTATAGATAAGGAAGGGAACCAAGGAAAAAGGCATTTCAAAGCTATTACAGTTCCTGTTCTAGGGGAGTTTTTAAATCTGTACAGATGGAAGATGCTAAATTGCAGTTCTGTGGACTTTTGCAACTAACTTAAAATTCATGAGTTATACATCTGAAAAAGATCACAGTGAAACTAATTTGTCTGGTGGAAAGCAAAGTAACCATTGCTTGAAGTATTTCCCTCTCAAATGATGAAAACTGATCTTATTGTGCTGTCTAGGGCACAGAAGTACCTTGGATCTTGTTGGGTGACTTTGGGTGGTAAAACAGAAACTGTAAATCTCTGTGTTTGAAGCTGTTTGTTGTCCTTGGCCTGTGGAAAAGTGCCAGATGATGTTAGAAAGTGTTCTGTATAGTCTGGAAGCACTATGTCGTCCTTGGAGTTTAATTTCTCTGCCTATTTCTGTGCATCCAAACCTATGAATGGATACTGTCAGTGTAATAAAGCAAAATGTGCTTGTAGTGTAAGTTGTACCCCTGTCTGCAGAAATTGCATCTGTGACAGTGAAATAACTGGGTATATTACTGAAAACTAATAGATTACATTCTCATAAAAGTCAGTAAGGAAAATTCCCTTGAACAGGAAAGGGAAATGGGATGTAGAGTGGGATTTTAAGGACCTCAATACTTAGGTATAGAGAGATTCTCTGTGAAGTCTTTGGAGTAAATGTGCTCAATTCTCTGGATTTTAGTTGGAGTTAGATGTCTTTGGCAATCTCACTAAGTGCATCTTTAGGTACCTGGATATCTTGGCACTTCAGCAGTAGGGGAAAAGTTAAATAAAACTTTCTACCATGTTTTAGAAGAATCGTATTTTCTTTTTGAAATGATGTAGGCCTCCAAACCTGAATCATACCTGCAGTGTGTCCACTGAAGTTGGTGAGGACTTTTGAACACAAAACGAGCCTCACTACAGAATCTTTCACAGTAAACACAAGGAACAGCTGAGAGACAGTAAAGCAGCAGAGAGCAACAGTCTTTGACTGTAGAAAACTCATGTTCCAAAGTTAGCAATTCTTGTGGGGCAGGCTGGGAACTGTGGAGCTGTTCTGCCTTGCTATCAACACTTTCACTCATTTTGGACAGACTTACTAGTAAATGTGCAAAGATGCAAAACTCTTCTGCTGTATGAATCAGCTTTAGGACTGTAGTTGACATAGTTACAGGCTGTATCCTTGGGGTTTTATTAAAGAGAGGTGATACTTCCTTGAATTAGTGGCCAGTGAGGTGTGAGAGAACTAGGCTGGAAGCAGAAGAATTTAAGTTTAACTTTTTAAATTGAAATGGCCGTAGTAACAGTGGCTTGTGCTGAATTCAGTCTTACTGAGGTGTGTAAGGAGTACTTTGAGTACAGCTAATGGATCTAGTCTCTCTGGAGGCTTTGGCACATTTCAGTGCTGTTTCACCTTGCTGCTGTGCTTGTCTCTTTCCCCACATGAAGGCAGTAGCTCTGTGCAGGTGACAGTGCCTAGGGAACCTGCAAGATAAATAGGGAGGTGCTGTATTTGTGCTTCCTCCAGGGATAGGTAACTGCTAATGCAAACTTCCTGGATCGTTTCTTTATTTACTCAAGTTCTGTATTAATCCTGCTTTTGCCCAAAATTTGGTAGTGCCCATCTAATCCCCTATGTTTCAGGCCTCATTTGTGGATTGACTAAAAATACTTTTTTGTCTCACAAACATACAGTGAAGTTTTGTGCTTTAGGCAGAAATGCTATGCTACAGTAATGGAAGCTGCAGAATACTGCAAACAGAAAGACAGTCATAACCACAAGAAGGCTTGATGCTAGGCAGTTCTGTTATGCCCAAGATACTCTTAAATTGTTTCTCAAATCAAGCATTGCATTTGAAATACCTCCTCCATGAAAATGCTTAATGACAAAATTACAGACCTTTCAAATTACATACTACATTTTATGCTATAGTTATTTTAGCTGCAAATTTTAAATAATATTCATATGTTCAGAAACAGTGATGAGAGTGTTGTTGGATTTTTTTTTTTTACCTGTTGGATATTTGCTCTCTAGACAGTAGTGAGCACTTACCATTAAAAGCTTGGTTCCCTGTAGTGCATATTATGTTGGTTGTTTATGGTGAGAGTAGCTTGCAAGTGACATTAACTGCTTAAAACTGAGACTATTAGTCATGTAGACCATGGTTATCCTCAGTGGAGACATGCATCCCAAATGACTTGTATACTGATAGATGAGTTTAGGGTCTTACTTTTCTGTTCTAAAATAAGCATCCTTAATGTGTTATGTGAGTGAAATTCAATCTCCAGAGACACAGTTCTAAGTACATTTTGGTAATGGCCCAGCTAAGATGGTAGAAAGAAATGTTCCTGCTTAGATCATTCTTCCAGCTTCTTTCTTAATTTGCTGTTGCATTGTATTCTTGTCTATGTTGTCCATGGCCTCATTTTGCTTTGACTTATTTTAGGTTTTTGTGAGTTGCTGTCTTCAAGAGACTTTTCTGGTTTTAGAGGAATTTGTATATGTGACTTTGAATGACATTTTGTTGTCTCATTTGTTGCTGCAGCAATCACTAGTATGTCTCATAGAGGAAGTGACAAGAGATGTGTCATGTACCTGGACATTTCCTTTATTCATTTCTTGTTGATTACATATAGTAGAGGGAGGAAGTTTAGGAAATAAGAGTTAGGATAGTGTGAGTATTGTCACCATCTGCATATGGAAAATGTGATTTTAAAAATGGCAGCTGATGCTTTCTGGCAGCTTTCTGCCAGGATTTGGATCTCATATTAGACACTAGAAATATTTTAGGACTCTTGTTCTCTCCTTGCTGTTCCAGAGTGGCAATTCATCTTCTAAGCATTGTTAGTATTGAGTGCTCCAAATCTGCTTTTCTCACCAAGCAGGCGTTGCTGACCCCCTCCTGAAATGCTGCTCATGATGCAGGTTCCTTTAGTTGGGCAGCCCAGCCACCAGTGCTGCTGTTGCTCACTGCCCCAGGCTGCAGCTCAGTTCTCTTCACTTGTGATTGAAACCTGCACTGAAAGATGCAGTTCCTCAGAAAGCCAAGTCTACAGAAGCTGAGACACTTACTATCCATCATCTTACTGGTTATCTTCTAACCAGTATACATTTGAGTGGTTTTTTTAGTGATTTCTTGTTCTTCTGAGCATGCACACATGATCTATCAGTAGCAGCATTATGTATCTTCTTCATACTATATATTTTTTAATTATATATTTAAATAATTCCGAGTCATATTCTCATTGTACATTATCACTAGCTCCTGTGTGGAATGTTACTAGTAGTTGTGGACTGTAGGCTTTCTGCAAGCTTCATTACTTACTGGTTTCACTTGCAAAGTATCTTTCAGCTGAATAGGTAGTAATTAGATGTCATGATTTTTAGGTACACATAGTAATGTTTCTTCCACGCAAAGAATGTAAACTGTAATATACCTGGGGCACTTACTTTAGTGTGGATCTCTTTTTAACTAGAAGAGTTGAGAGAGTGTATTTATGGGAAATCTGAGGAAATTGGTTCATCACAAATAATTGATGTGGTGCTATTTGTGCCTCTTTCCCTCTACACTTACAGCTCCCCATCATGTTCAATTATTTATCTTATCCCTTTTGGGGGAGTGACCTCCACACCTCTCAGACCCATGTATCAGTACTGGCATGGTTCTGTCTGTGGATGCCCTGATTTAGTATATTTGACTAGAAAATAAATATTAATGTGGGTTTTTTTTTAATGTAAGTAAATGTATGTGTTTGTTGAATGTAAAAGCTGAAATACTTTGTTTCCTTTCTTTATGGTCTTACCATGCTCTCTCTTCTCCCCTTTGTGAAAAACAAGTCCATCTCCTCTCAGTCAGATGGGTGCACTGTAGCACAGGAAGTAGAAATTCATCTGACCAGCCAAAATAATACAAAGGAAACATACAGTACCTGAGTAGACACACTCAAGAACAGTGCTTATAGCCGTGTTCCTCTGCTATGGGAGAGCATTTCCATTATGTCCTCTTACCTTTGAACAGCAACCAAGCCTGTCCTTTTCAGACACTCAGTGGTCAGCATTACTTTTATGGTTTTGGACACTTGTATGTAAATTGTATGCCTTGAAGCACTTGTTAAATATGCATTTCTCAGGGAAACAACTCAGTATTTTGAACTCTGAGAGACAAGATTGCAAGAGCAAGCCATGTTGCTTCACCCCTGCAAATCAATGGGCCCTGACAATATCTGCCTGGGGATGTTAAAGGAATGAGCTGATGTCGTTATGAGGCCACTCTCCATAATATTTGAGAAGCTGTGGAGATCAGGGGACATCCCAGAAAACTGGAAGAAGGTGAAGGTCACCCCCATCTACAAGAAGGGCTTAAAAGAGGATCCAGGAAATTGTAGACATGCCTGTCTTACTTCAGTCCGTGGGAAAATTGTGGCCTAAATCCTCCTGGAGGCTGTCAAGTTAGATGAAGCACACATGGATTCACCAAGGGCAAATTGTGCTTGACAAACTCTGTCACCTTCCATGACAATGTAGTAACCTGCTTGGGTGATGTGGGGCTCACAGCAGGCATTGTCTGCCTGGATTTCTCCAAGGCTCTCACTGTGGTTTTCCACAGCCTTCCCCTAGAGAAGCTGGAGCATTGGGGTCTAGAGAAGTGCTCCATGCAGTGGGTGAGGAACTGACTAGGAGGCAGCAGCAGGGTTGGGATAATTAGATGTTTTTCAAACCAGCAGCCTGTCACAAGTGAGGTCTCCCTGGGATATTGGGGACAACACTTTAATATCTTTTAAGTGATTTGGAAGATGGGATCAAGTACACCCTGGTGAAGATGATGTTGGCTGATGATACCAGCAGTGGGGAAGTGGACACGTGAGGAAGGAGAGCCACCCTGCAGGATGATTTGGATAGGCTGGAAGCGTGGGCTCACATGGACCTTAGGGAGCTCTGCAAGTACAAGTGTTAGGTTTTTGCACCTGGGAAGACATTATCCAGGAGTGCAGCATAGGTTGGGATCTGACAAACTGGCGAGCAGCTCTGTGGAATGGCACCTGGGGATTGTGGTGAGGAAGCTCTGTATGAGTGAGCAGTGCACTGTTTGGAGAAGTAAAGACAGCAGGATGCTGGTTTTCATCAACAAGGGCATTGGCAGCAGAGATAAAGATGTCACTATTCCACTCTACTCAGCGATTCTCAAGTAACACCTGGAATAGTTTGTTCAGTTTTCATCTCAGCTATGAAAAAAGAGCTGCTCACAGGCTGCAAAGGGTCCAGAAAAGGGCCACGAAGGTGAGCCAGGGTCTGGGAAGCTGGCCATACGAGGAAAGGTGCAGAGAGAACCGTGTTTGTTTAGCCTTGAGAAAAGAAGACTTAAAGAAGATCTTATCACCAGTATTTAAAGGGTGGCTGGAAAGATGGAGACTCACATTTTACAAGGAGACATGTGGAAAAGATGAGAGTAATGAGTAAAGGTTGCCCCTGAGGAGATGCTGATTGGATGCAAGAAGAATAGATTTCACATTGAGAACAATCAGCCACTGGAATCTCTCCAGGGAAGCGGTGAATTCTCATATGTTGGACATTTAAGATTTGTCTGGACAGGATGCCAGAACATCTTATCCGGAATATGCTTTTGCCAAAAAAGGTTGGACCAGGTGATCCTTCAGGTTCACTTCCAGCATGGTTTCTATGATTCTATGTTCCTCTGACATAATTGTCTAAAATCCCATTTGCCCAGTTGGGAGATTCTGTGGTGTATGTCACGTGCCTGCTGTCACCAAAATATGCACGTGTGGTGAATGATCTAAGCAGGAGCAGAATATGGAATTGTATTTTGTCATGTGAACATTTTGTTAGTGTTTGCAATGTTTGGATCTGCTACTGGGTAATAGATGTCATCTCAGGTGGATACAAATAAAGCCTGTATAATATACTGCATCCTACTCTGTTTTTATTTACTCTAGATATTAAAGCAAAATTGTCCTTAAGTGAAGTGTTTAGAAGGTGGTATTTTTTTCACAAATATGTATTTTCCTGTCTTCCTGTTCTATTAAGCAGGCAGCCTTAGTAACCATGAGTCCATCAGCACAAGCTTCCAAGTGATGAATTACTATTAGTATATTTTTGCAACCTCATTAAATAATCTAAAAGAGCTTAATTATAGAAATCTACATCTGTGGATGTTTTAAGGAAATATTTCAAAATCGGCTGCCAGCTTGATCTCATGCAATAGATAATTAAATTATGGCCCTAATTCAGGAGAGCATTTAAGCATGTTGTTACCAGGGTCTGTTGAAGGTAGAAAATTTGAGTGCTCTTAAACAGAGGCCTTGGAGAAAATTTAGTTTATATTTGAACTGATGTTACTGTGGGAGAGGGATGCTCTTTTCCAAACCAAAGAAAGATGAAGCAGTACCCTTGAAAAGAAAGATTTTTGTTTCTTCTTATGCAAGCAGTCTATCTTGTGAATATTAGACATTTCATACATATATTGAATTATGCTCAAGATTAGCATAGAGCAGTACTTTTAATCTTCAGGAGTGAACATCATGTCACCACTTTATTTCTTCTGAGTTTTTTTTTTTACAGCCAAAAGCTGAAGGTTTCTTTCTGCATAAACTATTGATCTCATTCCAGCTGTTCCCCCCAAGTCCTATAGATCATGTAGCATCTGCAGAACTGGTCAGCAGACAATAAATCAAACATTTGGAGCCTGAAGAAACTAAAGAAAAAGTTGAAAGAGTATGTACCTTATCCTTTTTAGGGATCACCCCATCATTATTTTTGTTTATCTCAGTGATCTTTCTATTAAGCAAAAGTATTAAATAAGTATTTGTCAGAAAATTGAGTCATCTGTGAACACATGCTAAAAGAGAAGAAATTGTGGAGTACATTTTGATCTGAACCCCGTTGTAATTGTGAACCATTTTCCAAATGTCTCTTGAAACAGTGTGCCTGCTGCACTGCAAGCAAGGTAATGCCTGCTGTTTGTTACTACTACAGATTATTAGATGTGCTGTCTTAGAGTGTTAAAGCACCTAGATGAAATTTTGTTCTCAACGTAGTATTTTCCAGCTTGTAAAGGGAGTATTTTGATTCTGTTCATATTGTGCTTTCTGGTCATATATGCAGCATAATTGCTGATAGTAAGAAAATGGACTTCCCAATTACCAAATTGCACATTAATTGCATACACGTGCATGGATGTCACATCCATTACACAATTACACCCTACACGTATGAGATATGACAGAACTGAATGAAAGAAGAAAATCCATCTAACCTCATAAAAGAAGATCTGGAGATCTCTAGCAGAGCCTGCTTTTATTTTTATAGCATTCGTGTCTGTATGGGTGAGTAAGGGGATTTATACAGTTTCCCATATGGCAGTACAGGCAATCTGTCAGAGCCTGGCCTTAGGCAAGAGTAGTACACTCAGGCTGCTGCTACTGGAGCACTGCAGCCGGGTAGGAATTGTCTGGAAGCAGGTGAAATCTTAAAGCTCCTTCTACAAGATGCTGCCTCTAGTGATAAAACTGACTTAAGAAGTCCCAACCTGACCTCTTGTTTATGACTTGTTACTCCCATTTACTTTTACCTTTGTTCTGCTGTAAGGCAGCTGAGGTAAAGAGCTATCCCTTATTTGAAGGTATCTCAAAATAGAGGTACATGCATAGCTTGGATGGTAGGGAGAAAAAGCAGGAAAAAATTGAGTGACAGGGCACAGACAAGACAGGAATTTCTTCCTCCAGCTTTGCCACCACCTAAAACTTGGTGGGGGTTTTTAATTACATGTGGATTTACATCAGTGGTGCAGCACCACTTACGAAGGCTGCACAGCTGGAGAATGCAATACTGAAATGCCCACAGTGTGTCCTCAAAAGTGTTTTGCTGATTCTGGGACTTCCAGAAAATCTAAGACTATATGTAATTCTTCCTCTAGCAGGATAAAACTTTCCTCCCTGCCCCAGCTAAACCGAGGACTGATGGGCACTTTCTATTCTGAGGTTTAAATCCAGCGACATTGAAAACAAGAGAATGACTTCAGTTTCCTGGAAGGAGAGTAGATACTGAGTTTGGATCTGACCAATACTGTACTTTCAATCTGAGCATACGTGTGTGTTCCAGGGTCACAGCCCTGAGCTTCAGTTATCTTACTGCCTTAATCATGAATACTTCAAACATGAACTGTTTCTTACTCAGGATGTGTTTTTAAAGGTTTAACATTCTTTCAGCAGCTCTGTTAAACTAAATAGTGCAGGTATATCAAGTGACCATGTGCCTAGGGCAGTAGAACAGAGTGGTTACTGCATCTCTCATTACTAGGATACTTTATTTTCTTTTTTTTTCTCCTTCCTAGTCAATAAAGTTTGCAAACTCTATTTTGTAGATGTGCTACAGGCAGCTGTGTGATTTTGTTGAGGCCATTGTTGTTGTTTTAAAGATGAACTTAAGGATCATGTTGGTCTGGGATGTAGTCTACTATGTAATTGTCTTTGCATTCAAGGTACAGGTGTTCTCCAGTCAGAGGAACTGTCTTAGATGCCCAAAAAAAGTTTCTAGATATTATTTAAGGTAATTTTATTTGCCCATTTTAGTCCCTTGTTGAAATGGTGTAATAAAGAAATGAAACCATAGAAGTTATATGCAGGTGTCTGTACTCAATTTTTTATCACTGAAAACTGTTATTAGATTATTAGTTTCTTCTATTGATTTAGCTCAAGATTCTATACAGTTCATAATAAAGTCAGTCAAATGCAACTCTTAATTTTGCTTTTTGTTGGTACACTGATCATAACACTTGTCTTCTGGAGAAAGACAGTTCATTTCAGAGACTCTTAAATAAGAGACTGAAATTGCTACTCTATCTGAGGACCACCTAGTTTCCTTTCTTTTATTGACCAGATTACATGTAAAATGTAGGTTCTTATATTGCAGTGAACAAGGGTTTCTCCATTTAAGTAGAAGTTTTTAGATCTACTCAGTTTCATGAATCAAACATTTCTTGGCAACCAGTATGCTAAAAGCCTCTGGAACCAAAGAATTAAAGCTCAGACACAGCTCTTCTTTCTGCTCTCCACATTGCTAGGGGATAGAGTTACACACAGGTACCTTTAGCATTAGATGGGATCCGTCCGTGGTTGTTTCTCTCCTGCCTTTTAGAAAGAAGTTGGACTCCATTTTCTATGAAATTGAGTCTATTTTATATTGTATTCAAGTTCCATTTTGATTCCATTCAGCCAGGCTTTCATATGAATTTTTTTTCGTGCCTCAAACCATAGGACAATAGTGGTGATGCTGTTGGGGTTTTAAGATGAAACTCACTTTGTAACTAAGGAATATTAACCAATTTATTTTATTGTCTTGTTACTAGCTTTACCACTGTTGGCCATACTGTGGCTCTCACTATTTGGTTGTATGTAGTAATGGAGGTATGTGCATAAACATTTTGTTTAAGGAATCAGTTTGGCCCTTTAAGTTAGTAGAATGCTGGTACTGCAATGATATGAAGTAACTGCTGGTCTGCTTGATACGTGTTCTCTCTGCAATTAGAAATAGTTTTAATCTCTAGAATAACCTGGACTTCAGTGCTGCATGTATGCTCAACTCTCTTAACTCTTTTAAATCTATGGGTATCAAGTTTAGATGTTCTAGTAGCTGTTCAAATTTATATATTTCTCTCTGTGGCCCATAAGTACTTCTCAGTACTGTCTTTCCATAGTAGTGCCTATTTCTCACTGAACTCTCTGGAATTACTTAAAGAGAATTCCTGTACATCCAGCCATCTAGCTGAAGAGACTGGGAAGAATGTCCGTGCATGAGGAGTGAAGAGCAGGATTTCTGCACCTGTTGCTCTTTTAAGTGCATATATTTAAAAGGCCTTCTCACAACATGTAAATGGCATTTTTGCTTGTTTTGAAGTACTATTATTTTTTTTTTTCTAAAGCCATTTGTTACTGCTGTCATCCTTAGGGATCCGTCAGGTGTCTGTCATTGGTATTCTTTTTTCACTACTTAAATGGCAGTGACTCTCATATCTTTCTTTTTGAGTTGCTTCTTGACTGCCATCAGAATGAAGCTGCTCCTAAGTTTCTCCAACAGTGTTGGAAACTTTGCTTTTGTCCAGTCAGGCTGTCACCTTTGAAGGGACCTCAGGAGAGAGACAGCTTATTGCTTCATCTCATATGGCTTGTAGCCAAATACATATTTTTATTTATTCTTATGAGGTAACAATAAGGAGTGGGGCACAGGGAAGGTAAGCATGCCAGTAATTGTGTTTGGAAGGCCCATTGTTCAGCAAATCTGCAGTTCTTCTCCCTCCCCACCCCCAAGTCTTTTTCTTCACTCTCTTTTCATAGCCCTACTATGTAGATACAAGTGATGCATTGCTGAATCTGACCATTTCCCTGTCATTGTTAATTTTAGCCTTCCTTTTGTTCCCAATATTCATTCCTCCTCTACTCCTTTTGGGCTTGTTACCATTCATGCTTGCAACTTCAGCACTGTTTTCAGCACATATTTTCAGATATGGAAACAGCTAAAACATGTAAACACAGCAGTTGTCTGTTACATGGGCATCTTTTTGATTCATGTGCATATTAGTAATTGGATAGTAATTAGCTACTATTAGCTAATTTAGATGTATTTTTTCTCATGACGTTGAAATCCTCACTGCTGAAATGTTCTTGTTCTCAATATATAAAGTTTGTTTATGATGTACAATATAGCCTACGTTTTCCTTATTAAAATTATTTATATTTTTGATGACAGAATTTGACATTTTATTAAAAATAAGATCTTTTAAAATGTGCCATTGTCACACCAGCCTGAGATGACTCTGATTGTAGAAGTTTTTTGGATCTAGCTATTTTCTTCATTTTTCACAATATGGATTCAGTGCAGTATAAACTGATTTGCAGTTGTGACACTTGAGTGGTGCATCTGGTGTTCAGCATCTCACCGGCAGCCCCACAGGAATCAGCAGCAGCAGCACTCCCTGTCCAGGGAACCTGCAAGCCATGGATTCTTTCCAGTCTTAGCCACTGCACCCATTTCACTGTGGTTACTCTCCATAGCTGAACTGCAAATCAGAAGCAGCTGTCCAGCTGAGGTTTTGAGGGTGTTCTGAAAAGATGTGTGGGATGCTGCTTTCACAGAGCAGGTGTTTACCTCTGTGTAGAATGTATGGGCATATGAACCTGGCAATTTTCCTTCTGAAACAACAAAGAAGAATGCAGATTAAATTATCTGCTTCATGTATATAAGACCTAGGTAACTGTTATCTTGCCTAAAGCAAATGAATTAATTTCTGCATTTGGTAATTGCTTTATATTTGTGCAGTGATGTTTAAGTATAGGTCTGGAACTAAGTTATTCTAGTATAATAAGATTTTTCAGCACTAAAATGTAACTGTTTGTGTCTATAGTAGGCAATTATACTACACTGGCCACCAAGAGCAGGAATAGAACCTGCTTTTTACAATTATTTATGGAGATAGGCTTGCGTCTGCTTCTGTGACTCAGGAACACAAGAATATCCATACCTGACCAAAATAGCTCAATATCTCTTTTTTCTTTTTCCAGAACTGAATGCCTCAATGAGCATATGCTTATAAGAAATTTGAAATAATTTATTTGATAAGTTGTTGAAAATCCTGCAGTTTTATATCTCATCATGTCTTAAGCAGTAATGATGCAGAACTATACCCTGGGATATGAGATAGAAATTAATATAACTGTCCTGAAGTCTCTGAAAAACTGGCACTTTCATCTGGCAGGAAATGGAAATTACCATCAAGTCTATGAAAATTTCACAGTAAAAAGTAAATGAATGATTTAACAATAAGCATAATCCAGCTTCAGAATAGATTACTTAGCAATGTAATGTATTGTCTTTAAATCCCCAGTGGATTAATAAAAAAATGATTGTGTGGGGTTTCTTGGCATAGCCTATCCTGCTGTAGGCTAAATTGAAGATTAAGATACCTGATTAGAAAGGTCCTTTCAGACTCCAAAATGTGCAGGTCTATGAAAACTAATTGGAAACGGGACAAAAAATAGCATTTGCTGTGATAGAAATTTACATTAGCATATCACCTCACTTATTTTTGCATGTGTCTGATGAGTTGATATGAAATATTCAAAGAACAAACAATAATACATTTCAGATTTGAACACTAGGAGAGTACTGAAAAAATGAACCCCTATCAAAGGAACCATTGAAAAGGAACCACACCAGGTGTCCTTGGAAGAAAAGTAGTTAGCATTTAGAAGTTAGATTGTAAAAAAACCAAAACCAAACAACAACAAAAACCAAAACAACTTGTCCAACATGTGAGAATTGATCACTGCTTGATATTTTGTCTTCTTTTTATTTTTTTGACTTAGTTCTCAGGAAATGGGAATATTCTAAAATTGAATTTAAGAGTAACTGAAGAAATGGAGACTTTGCCTCTTCCTTATTGAAGACTGTGGGTCTTCAGATTCTTGGACATATGACTACAGTTGAGATTTCGTGGTTTTTTTAAAGATTTTAGCCTTTCTGAAGCAGGACTGCCCACAAATGAAGCATGTAATTCATATATGAAACTAAATGGATTTCTTTCTCCTTTCTAACATCAAAAGTAGTGATGGGCAAGCTGGAAGACATTTTTCCAGGATCCCTGTGTGCTAAGGGTGAAACATCAAGATGTTTCACATAGATGACTTGAAACCAGTAGGCAAAACATTATATCACAGGAAGCTGGACACCTTCTATGCCATTCCCGAGAACCATGAGACTTCTCCAAACCTATTTTTGCACATACTTGATGTTTTTAGATAAATGTTCATATTCTATTGATAGATCAGTAGAATGGAGTTTTTAATTTTAACAACTTTTCAGGCAGTTTGTACTATTCTTGGTAAAAAAGCATTCTTGAGTTATTTTTATGGTAATTCTGATTGATAAATTGTAAGTTTAGATTTAGAAAGTTTATACTGTGGTTGGGATAATGATATACATTAGTGCAAGTCCAAAAGCGCTTCATCTTTCATTTTCTCTTTTTTTTTTTGTTTGCTTTGTGTAGCAAAAGAGAAATTAGAAATTTCCAAGGCAAATTGCATCTTACAGAGAAGGTGAAAGGTTCTTGTCAGCTTACTTTATCAAAAGCATAGACCTAATTGTTTTTTTAGTACACTGACAAGGATTTACAGATACTTTGCTCATTTCATTTTCTTGCAAGAGGGAGTAGTTTATTTGAAAATTATTTTCAAAATTGCCTGATATTCTTTTACCTAATTTAATTGCTGGCTGTTGATGATGTTCTGGCAACACATACTTTCTACCTCAAAGAAAGGAAGCTGAGAAAGTAAGAATAGACTGGTCCCAAGGGAAACTTTAATGAGTTATATATACATAAAATTAGACATGAAGGGGATAAGTAAACAGCAAAATGAATTTTTAATTGCCACTTGAGCATAGTGTGTATTTGTGACTAACATTCATGACTAACATTCATGATTTTTCTTTCTTTGAGACATGCTCCTCTGTATTTCAGAAAAACTTGGCAGGTGGTGTTTTTTGTGTAACAGATCTCCAAAATGAAAACTGTTCTAAAGGAAATTTACTGGTGCCTTTAGACTGTTTCAGTGTTAATGCTCAGTTTGTTTTTATAAGATCACCTTACAGGACAGTGGGTGATGTATGTGCACAAGATTTTTGCATGCAGACTCAGAACCTATGGAAGGGATATAACTTTAGGTTACTTTTTGTGAAGGCATTGCAATTACAAAAGAATCTACTTAAAAATTGCCAAAAGTGTCTGGCAGAATTTGAGAGGTAATTAGAAACTTAGCAAGCTTCTGGTTGTAAGGAAAGGCTTATCTGCAAGTTGCTTGGCCTTTGTTCAAGCTTTTGACAATGACAGTAAGACTGGTAGTATTATAAGTTGATAGTATTAGTGTTGAGTGTTGTACAAAGCAGCTGTGTCCATCCTTCAGTGTTAGTTTCACTTTTTCTTTTGTTAGTATCTCTAGTGAGATACACCAGCTTATTCATGGAGGTTGTATTATTATTTGTTGTCAAGAGTGCTCTTCCCTTTGCAGAAAGGAGGACTGTGGATTACTGTGTACGGGAAAATCCATTTTACAGAATATTTAGACACCAGGATTTGGCAAGAATAAATAAGATTTGTGTTCTGTACTAAATTTTGGCACTTTTGTTTGACTAAACAGATGCCAGCTTGCTCTGTACCTAGCCAGAGATGTTCCTCCCTTCCCATAACCACGTACAAAAAATGAACACAAGCACCCAAATATGTGCAGGACAAAGAGAATCGATGTAGTTGAGCACAGCAACTCACTTCTTGTCTTTGACAAGGGACTGATCTGGTTAATGGAATGGAATCTTTTGGGAGAGATTTTCTGCTAAACTATAGCAGTTCACATTCTGTTGAATTTCATGCACTTAGTCATTTATGACAACAGAAGACGTGAATAAGGCCTTTTCTTTTTGGATTATGTGTGTCACACAGTAACTTTTCTTTTTTAGCAGAGAAAGCTAAGGGGAAATGGAATACTTTATAAAGCAATGCGTTGGGTGCCTGTGTACCTAATACTTGAGATATACTTAAGACATTTTAGTGTGTTCTTGACCTTCTTTGCTAAGGCTGTCTATCCTAATATTGATAGAATAGCTAAAGTATTCATTTTTTATAATTTGCCAAGCACCTAAGCATGTAAACAGGTAAGCACAATGCAATTAAGTGTGCTGTGTAATCCTCTATGTAATCTCAGCAGAATGCCCCTTCATCACCTGATAGAAAGATCTTGTCTCATAGGATTTGAGGGGTCATGCTGCTTTGTATCTTGATCTTTGCTAATCCACCTTACATTTTCACATTGAGACTTCACACTTTTATGCTTGCAACACTTGATAATCAATTTATATTTCTAAGAAGATAGTGGCATGTTGTCTTGCATGCTTGACAGTCACCAAGAAGTAGGAAATCATGGAGTTTATGAACAGCTTATTTGTTAATTAAAACTGAACTATCAGTCTTGTGACTGGAATTTTATTTGCTACTTCTGCATGAAATACTGCTCAGAAATCTGATTACATATGAATTATGGCTTCCAGAACAAGTGATAAACAGAATTAAAGGCACAAAATGTATGTTACAATGACATATTCTGCACTGGTTGACACGTAAATTAAATGACCTGGTAGGTTTTGTCTGCTTAAAATCTGTATCCATGGCAATCCACACCAGGTGGTGCTGTAATACATAAGCTTTGCAGTTCTTATTCCTGGCGAGTTAATGCTTTTCTTTGGAAGATAAACTGTATATTAGCACTTTATTTTTTATTCCAGATTCTCTCAAAAGAGAATAGTAGAAGCAGTAAGGGTGTAATCTCGAACCTTGATTTTTGTATCAGAGATTCTGGTTCTTTACATACGATATTGGGAGCTGAACTCTTAGACTGTCAGTATGGCAGCTTCTTAGGTATTTATTCTGTTTTACATGACATTTTCAATTGTCTAAGATAATTGAAATATTATTCTGAGATAATTGGCATGTTAGAATTGTTACTTGAAAACTTTCTAAGTACGGTCTTAATGGAATTTCTCATTAGATCCACAGTATTGTATCTTGCATTACAATGTACATGGAAATTAGAATTTTAGATATTTTATCCCACTATCATGGAATCTGAAGCTCACAGATGAAATTTAAACAATCGAGTAAGGGATTTGGATACACAATTTGAATAAAGTCAAAATAGGACTAAATCGTCCAGTCATCTTTGAAAACTTGCATCTTCATTCTTTTGCTACTAAGTTTTCCTGTTTTGTCCTGCAGGTTTTTTTAATGGCAAGAATCATGCTTCTGGCTTCTTAATTGCTTTTTTTTCATTACAGAGGACAAAAGCTGTTTCTCTCGGTTCTTCTGTATACTGTTGTGACCGGACTTAAGATTACTGGTTTTGAGAACTTTTAAAAGGTGGAAGTAGGAGGAGAAGAGGGAATTATTAGAATATCTGGGACTATATTGTAATATAAAAATAGCTGTATATTGAAAAGACTAGGATGAATATATAGGCAAATGTTACATATACCCTTCCTCTGGCCAACAATCTATTAAAATAAAAAGCCCTAAACCAACCCCCAAATGCAGTCTCTTTATAAGTTTTCTAACAGCTGTGTTTCATAACAACTTTCAAATATATTCTAGTTCAGTAAATTAAAAACAGCCTAAAATTTTTTCTCTGATTTTATCTTCTTCTTCTAAGAGTCTGTAAGTTTACAAGATATCAAACAGGATACCTGGCAAAATATTTATTCCTGTGCCCTGCCTCAGCTTTCAACATGAAGCACAGCCCCAGACTTTGGCTTAATATCATGTATTAATTAACTAGGGAAAGCAAGTTTAACCATGTTTTAAGGTGGCTCCCAAGATTAGGGTCTAAAATAAAAAGTAAGAAAGTGACTGAGATGAAAGAAGATCCTGTGAGGGCTGGAGAGACAGAAAGGCTGGGGGTTGGAAGTGCATTTAACAAAGGGCTGAGAGCAAGTTTGGTGTAAAGAGAGTGGGAGGCCGAGGTAAGCATGGGTGGCAAGATGGAAATGTGAAGCTGAGAGCTCAAGAATTGACAACAAATGGTCAGGCTGGATAATTACCCAGAGAAAGGCATCTGTAGTCATGATGCTCAGACCTCATTTGGGGCACCTGCATTTGAATAAATTAGCCAGGTTAACCTTCCACACAGGGCTGGGAGTCAAGTTTTGGGTCATCTAGACTTTGTTTTTGGGACAGAACTGGAACAAGCACTCATTTAGGAGAATCAGGTCTTAAAACACTCCCAGTATCTTCTGCAGAACAAGCACACACACACCATGCCCTGAAGTTTTATAATGGAGTTGAAATGGAGCTTAGTGGCTGTTTCATTGTAAATATAATTGTAAAATTTATAATAATTAGAACTTTGGAAGTGGTATTTGATAGTTGTTTGAAATGTTCACCCTACCCCTAATGATGTGTTCTCTCTTTCTCATTGTGATCTGGAGTATTTGTCACTCAGCACAGCAGAGTCTTCTAATATTCTCTGGCACCCCATTATATTGCTTGTTTATGTTTTAATAAAAGCTAGAATGCAAGTTATTTTACACTCTTCAGTAGGGTTATATAATTTATATGATTGAATGGGAGAGGGAAAGTATATTAATATATCAAATTAAACAGGACATTACTTGTATGTGGTAGCACAGGTGATTCAAACCTGAGCTAGCATGCTGTTTTACCTGGGTATGCAATTCAGAGAAGTCCAGGTAGAAGAGCATGTTTCCCCTTCATCTAACTCCATTTCTCACTTGGTGTAGTCAGTGTGCTTCAATCCACCTGATTAAAAGCAGTATTGTTTCTGCCTCTGCAATTCAGTGATTCATTTTGCTGGTGGAAAGGCAGATGCTAACAGGATCAGATCAAGTCTCGGACTTGATGGAGTTTAAACCTTCCAAGCATGAAATGTAACATTGTCTAATAATATTTTCTCTGAGACCACAATGGCTATTTTGTGACTCTGCACAGCATATACTCAGTTTGGAGTGGTTTTTTTCTTCCCTTTCCTGAATTTTTGTTTAAGAAGCAAAATCTTGAGACTGTTATGTTTTGGTACCTCTAAAGTCTGAAATATTTCCATCAAAATCGCCTAAATAATGCACTCACATAAGCGTTATAGACACATTTATCAAAACTAGAAAAACACAGCTCACACACATCTGTTTGATAGTGTTAACTGAGCTTTTATGAAAATTGAAGTAATATCAAGTTCAACTAATAAATGTCTATCTAATCTCCTACATTACAGCAGATGTGTTGAAAGTGTATTCCTTACTCTTACTGGTGTGTTTAATAACAAGGAAGGTATTTTCATAGCTCGTTCTTTGATGTAAACACTATTATTTACCAAGTCTTCAGTTGTGAAACCTCTTTGCATCCCCATCACCAAAAGTGACAAAATGGTGAGATGTGAAATGGGTGACCTGAACGATCTGAATCCAAATGGTTTATTCAAGATAATATGTCAGGGTATTGCCTGAGTTGAGGACAGAATAGTAGCCCAACTGTTACAATTTATTAATTAATACTGTTCAAAAGTCAGCCAACAAATAATTTCGATTTTGGCAGAGAAAAGATTCTAAAGCCTAAAGAAAAATTATGAGTTGGGTCAAAATGTGCAGTCATATTTCAGGGAAAAGCCACTGTGAAAATAATTTGGCTTAAGTAAGTACTGGTGGGTTTAATTTACTGTGTTTTAGAAATTGCTATTAGAAATTATTGAAGTCTTTCTGATCACCTGATCTGAACTGCAGGTTTTACTTGACTGATACTGTTGAATCCAGCTCTTTACATTACGTTACTTATTTTTGTGAGTTCTTTTATAGGAGCTACAGAGTTGGTGTTTTGGTTAAAATGTTTTTAACATCTATGGTTCCCATAGGTTCACTTCTAATGAAATACGTGGGGTAATTGTGATTTCTTTGTGTGTCTTTAGCAGATCACTGGGACAGTTCTTGATCTGTCTGTGTATTTCTGCTGATACTATTTTCACTCTCTTCCTTTCACTTATTTTCTTTGGTGTCATGCTCTGTTAGATATCTTATGCTTTACTCATAGTTTACTTGCCCTCCTTTTTATTTTTCTTTTGGCATAATTCATGTTTCTTCCTTCTGTTGCCCTCTTTATAACATCTTCATCTCTGCTGGTTTCAATCATCACTTCTTTGATATTTAATTTCCAAGTGTGTGTATCTGTGCCTGATTCTCACACATTTTTTCTGTTCTCAGATCTTTAGGCTTTTTTTCCTGGATGTCCTTGTGTCTCATTAGCACATCACTGAATGTTTAGTCAAAAACGGCATTTTTCCTCTTAGTAATTATTCCTTACTGTGCATGTTTTGTGTAATTTCCCACTCCTCATTTAGTTTTCTATACTTCTCTCTGTATGTTCTGCACTTGTCTTAGTCTTCTCTTTCTTAGCTCTTTGTGTCTTCATAAAAAGTCTTTGATTTCTTCTTCTTTGACAACCCTGGATGTATGTACAGACGGAGGAATGGGATGCTGGAGAGCAAGCACTGTGGAAAGGGATCTGGGGGTGGATGGCAACTTGAACTTGGGTCAGGATGGCCAACCCTGTCCTGGGGGTGGATGGCAACTTGAACTTGGGTCAGGATGGCCAACCCTGTCCTGGGAGCATCAGGCACAGCATCACCAGCAGGGCAAGGGAGGGGATTGTCCTGCTCTGCTCTGGGCTGGGGCACTTTGGGGTGCCACAGTGTAAGAAAGACATTAAAGTGTTGGAAGGAGGCCACAATGATGGTGAAGGCTCTGGGGGGGAATCCCTATGAGGGGCAGCTGAGGGCACTGGGTCTGTTCAGCCTGGAGGAGACTGAGGGGAGACCTCACTGCAGTCACAGCTTCCTGTGAGAGGAAGAGGAGGGACAGACACTGATCTCTGCTCTCTTGTGACCAGTGACAGGGCTCAGGGAATGGACTCAAGTTGTGTCAGGGGAGGTTTGGGTTGGATATTAGAGAAAAGATTCTTCACCCAGAGGATGGTTGGGCATTGGAACAGCTCCGCAGGGAAGGGTCACAGCCTCAAGCCTGAGAGAGTTCAAGCAGCATTTGGACAATGATTTTGGACACATGGTGTGACTCTTGGGTGTGGTCCTGTGCAGGGCCAGGAGTTGGACTTGGTGATGCTTGTGGGTCCCTTCCAGCTCAGAATATTCTGTGATTGTGTGGTTCTTACATGCTTTTTTTTTTCTGTTAAAACATTTTGCTCTTGTAGCAGTTACTTTATCAATAATCTCTTAATCCTGTATAGTGTTCTCTAAGTTTTCTTTTTGATTTCATCACATTAACTGTTGTGCTTTGTTGTGTTACTGTGTACATAAGTCCTACAAAAGGTTTATTTGGAATAATGAATTTTAAGAATGCTGGGAAGATAATCCACTACTTCAGTTTTTCTTAACAAGGAGAACATTCCGTAATGATGAGATTACTTTTGTGTATACTGTTTAGCAGCTCCACTTTGTTGGACTTGAATAGTGAGAAGTTCTTTGCAAAATTAGGTTATTACTATGTTTATTTCTTGATTAATATACACAGACCTGTGATCTCACTTTCATGTCTCTAGAATGGAAGTATTGTAGTATTTAAAGGCTTATTTAAAGTGCAGCTGACATTTAAGCTAAATACATGTAAACTGGCTTTTGGAATCTCTAAGCACTTCCCTCCTATATCCCTTAACCTAGAGCTATGCCAGTGGGGTGGTTTCTTGGGTTTGTTTCTTTCTTTTTTTTTTTTTGGGGGGGGGGGGAGGGGGGATAAGGAAGAGATGGGCTGGGTTGGTTTTTTGCTTTTGGGTTTTTTGGGGGGGGGGGGTTGGTTTTTTTAGTTTTTTTGAGAGGGTTGGCATTTTGGCTTGGTTTGGGTTTTTGTTGTTATTTTTGTTTGGGGTTTTTTTTTTGGAAGATAAATGTATGATTGCATATCAAATGTGTGGAGAATTGTGACTTTGTAAAGACTGTAGTTTTGTTTGGTTTTTTTCTGTCATCATTAACATTGTGTTGTATCCTATATCTAGTTTTCCTACAGCACTCTTTCTGTCAATACCTCTACCAGTGCTTTATTTGGAAAGCTATTCAATGTTCTAATGCCTTTATGTGGCTGCATTTATTATTAGGGAAAGGTTCTACTTTTGATTGTTCATGTCAGTTATTCATGGTGCAGTGTTCCCTCCTTACATGTTAATTTTAGACAATTACCACCTGCTCCTCAGCTTCTTGCAGCACCACTGACACCTCCTCAGCCTGCTGGCACAGCTGTGCCATCCTTTCCTTGGAAGTTGTGCCTTCTTCAGGTCTTCAGCCAAATTTCTTCCTCTTGATGAGGTGGCAGGGCAGCCCTGTGGACAGTACCCCATCACTCTTCCCTGGCTGCAGCCTTTTCTGTCATTACTAACATTGGTGGTATTTGTTGAGGTCTGCAGTTATTACTGTATGTGTCAGAACATGTCACCTCCTTACATTTTTACCATTCACAGCCCAGTCTTAAGCGTGGTTTGTCACACCCAAAAACCAGGGCAGGCCTCTTCCACTGTGAAACACCACTTGCATCTGAGTCCTCCCATGATCTCCAGTGTTCCAAATACTTCCAGAAATGATGGAGTTTATTTCAGTCTGGCAATCATTTTCCCAATTGCCCCAGCATCTCTTGAGTAAAAGGGGCTAGGCCTAGCTTGGGCTGCTGTCACTGTATGTTACTGGGTATGGCTGGAATTCTCTAACACTCAGGTGTTATCCTTTCTTCCTTAAGGGGTGGTGTTGCAGGTGCTCTCTAGGAGACATTTGCCTTGGGAGGGGCACCACATTTTATTAGAGTGACTGAGTAATTCGGAGAATTCTGCTGCTTCAGCATGCAGGTAGCAGAGCACAGTGCCCACAGTGCCTGGGTTAAAGGTTGGAATAAGGAGCCCAGGATGACACTGATGTCTTGTAACAGGGTGGTATCTTGCAAGTTTCTTGAAGTTTCTTCTGTCTTCACTCAGAGCCAGGATTAAAAATACGGAGACGAATTTTCTCGTGTTGGGGCTTGGTTGTTTATTAAGTCTTATCTAAAGTACAGAAAGTTCAGCAACACTTCTAGCCACCAGCTGGAAGTGAGCAAAATGGAGTTGCATCCAGCTAGCTACAAGGTCTCTTAAAACTAAGCAGTCCAATAGAGAATTAAAACTTGTATTATTTATACTTTTAACGCAATAACCAAATTCCCATAACCCTCAGTGCAGCAGTAGCTGTCCAACCAGAAACTACTACCTGAAATCATGAAGAAGGAAGATGAACACTGAGATAGCACCCAAAATCTTCTATCTTGTCCCATACCTATTACTATATTACAAAATCCTCGAATTTAAAACCCTTTACCATGTGAAATCACACACTTCTATTTAACTACACACCCGTGACTTTAACTCCATCTCTTAAATTTGGAAGCCTTCTCCAAGCCTCAAGTCAATAGCAATATTCTCCAGGGTTCAGTGCTAGAAAGCACAGAAAGCTCAAAAACCCAGGTTTCTGGTATTCAACAATGTCTCAGTGCTTTTCCCCCCCTCAGCCGTGTAGAAAGCCTTACATTATGGCTTTGAGCATCCTGTGTGCTAGTTCAGCTTTATTCTACACTCTGTGCTGGGACTGTAGCTGCAGGAACTGTTAATGGTGTGAATCCATTGGAAAAAGGGCATCAGTGCCATTGAGTATAATGGTTAACTTGTCAACATATGTTTCTCAATATTTAGAATTTTGTTTTGCCTACCAGTGGTGTATATATATATATATAGTACATCCTTGGTATAATATATAATTATTTCTCAGTGTAAATAGTGCTGTAGTCTAGCAGAATGTAATTTTGCCATTTAGTTACAGCTGGAACTATCTTAAATGAAATGAGCTGCAAAGGCAAATATGTCTTTGCTTGGTGGCTTTATTTTAGATGAGATCACCACAGGAGATTTATCAGAGTAGTTAAATAGGTGCCTGACTCTAAAAAGAAGTTTAATTGAAATGAGACCAATATTAATAGGAACTTCTGTAACTAGTAGGCTGGATTTGTGCTGATGACCTTACTCGTACAGAGCACTCAGCCCATTATGTAATCTAGGTCCTTGATTTGTGCCATGTAGTTGTTATAAAGCACCATAAAAACTTTTTCTTTTTTGAAATGCATAAGCCAAACAGTTTTTCTACTTCAGAATTTTTTTGTCTAGGTCTACACCCAAACTTGAGAGCAACATCGTGCAGTTACAATGTTTGCACTATTTATGCCTCTGAACCTTTCTAATTAAAGCAAAATATGTGGGCTGGAATCTCAAACTGATATAAATCAGCAGAGCTCCATTAACTTCTGTGAAGGTATGCTTCTTAATTTCAATATTAGCTTTTCAGCAAAAATGTGGTTAGGAAATGAGAGTTAAAGGGAACTAAAATTGAAATGAGTTTTACGCTAATTTATGTCTGCAAAGTGCAAATATGTTAAAATCCCCATGTTGACCAAAAATAATCCGTACAATTATTTTGCTCACTGAACCATTTAAGCTGTTGATTTATCTGCAGACACATTTCAAATTCTTCCAACTGTTAAATTTAGGAAGAAAAAAAACAAATTGATAAAAACAAGCTGTTACTTGGTTAGCTGCCCAGTCTTGTATTAAATCACAATATATGCTTTCACTGTAGGGATGGGAAGAGGTTTTTCTAGTGGATGGAGCAACTGCTGGAAATCAAACTGGTACATATCATTCCCAACTGTGGCATTAATCACACCATGCAGTTAGGGAAATCATGTTCTATCATTCAGCTTGTGTCTTCACTGCAAAATTAATTTGAATGATCTATCTCAAATGAGTTTAACATTGATGAGAGAAACTGCACTAGAAAATAATGCAAGAGCTTCACACAGTGATTGAATGACTGCAGTGATTGTATTAGTGGCTGATGAGAGTGCTGAAGTAAGCAGTAACTAGTGCTTTCTGACAGACTAGTCAACTGGAATCAAAGCACTGCCATGCTCAAGTTAAGGATTTTAAAAGGCATAATCCATTATTAATCAAGAATGGTTTATCAGGCCTTACTGTTTTACAAACCAGGCACAAGATTTTATGCCCAGTATTCGTTGTTTTTCAAGTACCAGAAGAAGCATTTTCATGGAACAGTAGACTAGAAATAGGTACTCATCTGGTAGCATCCTTTGGTGTTTGCAAACCCTTGATTCCAGGTAAATTGAAATACATAAAAAGGTCACTAATTTTACTGTCTTCATCAGCTACATTGTGCCAGGCTGTTGAAGGGAGTTACAATGATACTATTAAGTCAAGTTAATAGATTAAATAGTCCAAAATGGGCATATAAAGATGTTTAGAAATGCTAGGTCTGGCTCTCTGGGCAGATGAGATATATAATTGATCAGATCAGCAGTTTAAAGCTCTGCTTGCCTTACATCAGGTGAAAGCAGATGAAGTTTGTGGTGAGGCTGTGCTGTCTTTAAGTACTCACTGTCCTAGTCCACATTTCTGCATTTTCTGACCACTGTTTTAGCCGCCTTCTGCTTCTGCAGCCACATTCTATCAGATTTCATTTTATTACTGTCTCTGTTTTCTGGTGCACAGCAAGAACACTAGGAACCACCTTATTTTTGTGCATGTTGTGTTTTTCCACCTTTTTGAGGAAAATCTAGATATATATATATACAGAGAATATGAACAGAATATATATATATATATATGTATATGTTCTGTGAATTTCTATTACAAGTTAGGAAGGTGGGGTTTCCTCTTCAGTTCATCTAAACTAAGAGAGTAAAACCAGTTTCTGAACCACGTGATGTAATGAGATGAAGATGATAAAGGTTTCTTTTAAGACAGAAGAGGAGTGCAGTGTTGTTCCTACATGGGCAGAAGTGAAAGCAGTCTGTGTGTTTTGCAGCTGTTTAGGCTCCTTGAATGGCATTGCAGAGTGTAATGTGGGTAACACAGGAGTCTTGCCTCATCTAGACAAGAGTCAAAAACATCCTTCGAATGAGCAATTTCTACATGTATTTTGTGGGCACAATCTTGGTGAGACATTTCTTAAGAAAATTTTGGGTGGTGTTCTGAGAGGTTTTTTAATTTCTTGTATATGGTTTCAGAAAGTGCTTTATAATATATGGCCTAAATATGTGCTACTGTTTGGTATGATTAGATGAGTATGTCATTTTCCTATTGCTCCTGTTGTTGAGAATTTAGTGTTTATACTTAACTGTTTTTTTTCTGCCTTCCTTAGCTTTCAGATACTCATTCTTTTCCTGCTGTGTTCTGAGACTCTGTAATTCCCTGTCTTTCTTTTTGTAGCTACCTCAGTGATATTTAGAGACAGTGATTGTTTCCTATGGTGCCTTTCTGATGGTCCAGGTAAATGTACCATTCTTGCTTCTCAAAGCTGGACAATATAGTTTAGTGCCTACTAAGCCATTTGTGAACATCCATCAGTTACAAATATATTTTTGATGTGTTGGTTTTGGGATTTTCTGCAGAATGGTATCTCATAGTCTATATGCAGACTGAGTAGTAAACCAGTGCAGAATAAGCTGGAGAGAACTCATCAATTTGCTTGTCAGGCAGTGATGTTTGGAAAGAAATTAAAATCTGCTAGCACTTCTTAAATTGTTTGCACTATTGATGGCTGCTTTGGCATGAGAAGCAGATGCATGCACTCCAGGCACTCAGGATAATGACAGTGGGATACCTGGTTCTAAAAAGCAATACACCAGACTTGCAGCTTGAGAATTTTTGCAGAAATGGGGAAATACCTGAGTTCAAGGAGCTATTTGTAGTACCACCAGCAGTGAAGCAGGAGCTCCAGCAATGACCTATATATCCAGGCTTCCAGCTGGGCTTGTGCCATATGAGCTGAAGCTCGTGTGACAGTAGTTCCCCTGTTAATGGTATCTGAGCTGCCTGGATTACAGAGAGACGTGTGTTGTGTTTAACTGTACTTTCTTCTACACTTAACTTCTGAGGTCGAAAAAAATCGTGTACAGATATGTCATGACTGGGCTGTGACATTGCAAAATTGATGTACCTTTTTTCCTCTTATTTCCTTCCTTTTGCTCATTTCACTTCAGTGGCTTTTGGCCTTGTATTCTGCTTTGTGTAGCATTGTTCTAAGTAGAGTTTCTCTCCTTCTTTTTGTGAATTGGTATGAGCTTCATTGCAACATTTTTTTACAGATACTAAATAGGCATGGAATAGCATTCCCTGTGGTTGAAGACAGAGTGAGGACTGTAACTTTGGATTGTGAATTATTGTAATGTGTATCTTACTACTTTCCAACAGTGGATTCTCCTGCTATTTGCCTCTATTCTACATCAGGATCACTTTTATTCTGGAATAATTACTATGCATTTAGGAGATGATAAATCAGTTTCCCTCCCTCAAATCTCCAGTACTGCTTAATAGGCTTCTAGTGTGTGGAAGTCTCCAGGTCTTTGAAGAAGCTAGTTTTTACTTACCAGATTTCATATCAAATGTGAGGATATTGAAGTGTGTAGTAGAGGATAGAACTTGAAAGAGATTGTTCTTGAAGTACTGCAGTACTGTTTACAGCTTCTTTTTGAGTTTCTAGACTAAAGAGAAAATGCTCCAAGAGATATTGCTTGGGGAGGACTATGCAAATCTGCCATTTGAAAAATTATTTATGCAGCAAATGAATCGTGACATAGGAGCTGGAGGGTTGAATCTTAGTTGCCTTGGATGGAATTGCTTATGTGGAAAAGGTGAAGTAGATTATTCATCTGTGGCATAAGAAACATGTTGACAGAATTTTTTATTATTGAGCAGAAACTGCATGCTGGAACATTCATATATTTGTGACTTGGAGCTAAAGCATCTGAACTGAGAAGTAATGCTGGTAATCCCATGTGCTCAAAAAGTGTAAACCTGGTCCCACAAAATTGTGATGTTTGTTTAAAAGATAAACAACAAGTGTATGTTTCTTTTTTATTTGTCTCCTGGGTTTTGTAAATATTTTAGGTTTTTAGGCTTGTGCTCTCTTCTACAAACACAAAGGCTAGAAGCAGATTTTTTTGTGTTAAGTGAAACCTGATGCTCTTATATAATTGCATGATTTCAGGACCATGGTTTCAGAAAAAGTAAAAGACCAAATATTCTATGTTTTACAAAGAAGTAATGAGACTTGGCTATACCATATCAGTGTGGCTCACACGGAAAAACTGTTGTGCTTCTGATTTCCATATGAAAATAAGCCTTTCAAAGCACCAAGGGGTACATGGAACCAAAAATTACACTGAATGCTTGACTCCAAAGTCTGACTTCATCCAGAGGTTTTTCACACTGTTGGAGGGTTTTTTTGAGAGTTTAGTTTGTGCAACTTGAAATAGTTTTTCAAAATTCATCTCACTTCCAAGACATAAGCAAAATTTGGAGAATTAACCAGCAGATAACAGCTTGTGGCATCAACAGTCTGATTTTTTTTAAGGGCTGGGTAGGGTGTCTGAGTTCCATGAAAATGTTGGCTTGCCTGTAGTGAAATCTCTTGGGTTTTCTGGCCTCAGTAAGGTCACCAAAGAGGCCTTAAGGCCTCTGCCTTATTGCAGTATCTTTGAATTTTATCTGTTCCCTCTTGGTTAAAGGAGTCTTTTGGACAAAGTACAGAAAAACTCAGTGTTAGAAACAAACCTAAATCGGCAGGGATGGAATAAATGTTTGAGTTAGGTATTTTTACAACTGCCTTCCATAATTTTCCTTCTATATCTAGAAAGAGAAGCTTCTAAGTAAGAAAAGTTTAAACAATACCCATGCCTGACTTCACTGTATGCCTTTTTCTGCTCTTAGTAGGCCTGACTTAAAGTCTGCTGTTGTTTTGCTGTTTCATGCCCACTTGATTCTAGAAAAGCAATTTGTTTAACTTAATCTTAGTCTGGTAGAATCTTAGCCATGTATAGTTTTTGTGCTATTTCAACTTGAAGAATATCATAGTTTTCCTAGATGGTTAAAATCCCTGCTTGGATGGGATGTATTTTAAGTATTAAATTTCATTTCCTTTTCTATGCATTTGGGAGAAACAATGGTGTGTGCCAATACAGCTGCTTTTAAATGAGCCATGCTGAAACTTTTACTGAAGTAGAAGGGATTCAAAAGCTTATTATTATGCATTAACTTTTACTGAAGGCACAATAGCACAGTTTCATTTAAAGTGCACTACTGTTCTGAATGATAGCTGCTGTCACAGCTCTTGTGGTTACTTAATTCTTTCTTCTCAGTGCTTTTATGTGTGATCTGTTCAGTTTTCAAGTAACCTGGTAGCTTTTCTGGCTACCAGCAGTTCAGACTTAATCTGTGGTCTGACTTGGATCAAGTCAATTTTGCCAGTCATTTTGCCATTTGAATGTGGTTGTCACTTCTGCTGAGGTGTACCTGACAGGTAATAGCCTCATATTCTGTGGTATTTGAGGTCTGTCTCCAACATGTGTATGGAGGTAGTAATCACTGATTTTATTCACTGAAGAAGGGCGGGTAGAAGGAACTTGGTTGTACAGAAAAGTACTTTTGTAATCATTTTGCAGGCAGAGATGTTCATGGAGCGGGATCAGTGATACTTTATAAGGAAAGAGGTTATTTCCTGTCACTTCATTTATATCCATTCTTAAATGTAATCGTCTTTCTTATTAGCTCTGCCATGGTAGCCAGCATTTACTTTTTGAAGGGCAGTTTTGATCCCATTGTTCACATGGCATCAATGGAATAATGTTGGAATGGACTAATAATGCATCCCTGTGCCAAATGAGGTCTTCAGATACTCAGAAAAGAAGATTTCTACCTTGGACCAAGTTCACTTGACTGATCCCTCTTGCTTGCATATTCAAGCAGCACAAGGAAGATTTTCTTCCTGCTATTGATGCTTTGAGGAGCTGGAACAGAGGCTACACACAGAGTTAAGAAGAATAAAATGGATATTTATTGAGAGGCCTATGAAAGGCCTCCAAAAGCCACACCCCAGCAGTATGAGTGCTACAGCTGTGACCCCTGCCTGGATGGCTCCAAGATGGAAGCAAAGGAGGAGCTGGTCACGAGTTGTCACACCTTTATAGGTTTCAGTCCATTTGCATGCAGGAGTCAACTGTCCAATTAATAGTCCCAAATAGGGAAGTTTCATCCTCCTCGCTTGCTTGTGTGTTTGCCCTCCTCTTTTCACGTTGTTTATGCTTAGGGCTTGAAGTTAAAAGATGCTGTCCTTGAGTCCCTAGCTGGAATCTGACTGTTTTGTCCTCATCACCCAAGCACAATGGAAAAGCACATCCAAGCAGAACAGAACAGAAAACTTAAAGGTATCACTATGAAATTCTGTAGTGTGGGGAAATCTGCCAAGGGCAGCTTCAGTGATGGTTGTTCCTTGTGTCCTACCTGTGGACAGAGTAATTTTGGGAACCAAGGAAGAAATAGTGACCTGCTCTAATTGTCAAGCTGTTCATTAGGCAGAATACAACAGTATATGTAAGAGCAGCTCCAGTGTATACTCAGCAAAAAACCTAGGGAGTTAACACCCACTATGTGTAAAAGTATGCTTTTGTGCCAAATGGAGTGGGTCATTTTAAAGGGGGTGACTAGTCCACAGTGTCTTAAAATTACATTACACTTTTTGTAATCTTTTTAGTGAAGTGCTGCAACTTGTCTGGTTGATTTCAAAGCCCATTGTTACAGAAATCAGATTGTCATTTTTACTCTGCAATACAGTTTATGAATAGATCTGCAGTGAAATCCCCTTGAAGATGCTATTGACATGTCAGACAAAGCAGCCTCTTCTTGGTGTTACTGTGAAGTGACTACACCGAGGTTTTTAAGTGATTAGGCTGAACAATTAGCATACTTTACATCCTTTAGTTCTAGAAGAGATTTTTGAGTCTGACTGGAAGTAAAAAAAAATTCAAAACAAGACCTCATTGAGCTTGTGCTGAGGATACCAAAGCCTCATAGTGTGATGTTTGACTCCAGCTTGTTTGCAGCTGGAAGGCTTGCCTGTGTAAAACATAAAGAATGATTCTTTTCTGTAGGTTGAAAAGTTGCCTGACCTTTTAATAACTGTCTTTTTTTATATGAGTCACAGTATTTGTTGTTAATCCAGTCATTATCCTTTTTCTAAAAGGTGGTAATCTTGCTAAGGACATCACTTCTTATCTGTATTTAAAAAGGACACAGCCAAACTGAGTCCAAAGACCCAGCACAGCCAGAGGGCTCTCTCCTTCAAATGAAACAAGATGCTGTAGACCACAGAAACTATAGACTTTCAGGAAGCAACAAATGAGAGAAAGGTGGAGAGGGAATGTCAAATGTATGAAGCTCAGAATGGGAAACTAGAGGCAAATTCCATGCAGATGACGCAATTATTTACTGGTAACTGATGTCTGTAGTTAATTCATAGAACAGTCAAGAGGTAGTACAATTTAAACCATTCACATTATTCTACTGCATTTATTCAGTCCTGAGAACCAGAATTATTCCCCCAGAGCCTGGAAATGACATGTCATATCTGAAAAAGCTGCACCAGTGCTGGACCCTGGCAGTGTTTGAACTGCTTTGCCAGCCTTGGCTCAGAGCAGTGTAAACAGAGCTGAGGCAGTGTGAGTCAGTAAGTGAAAAAGGGAAGAAGGTGAACATTATTTTAGTACCCTGGTTTAGGAATCTGATGTGTAAAATAAAAGGGTTGGTGTCCATAGGTGGCATTTTGAAGAATACATACATGCTTTATGGAAAACCAGTGTCTCCTAATAAGAGAAAATACTAAAAGAGTTCAGAAATTGTGTGAATGGTCTGGAGGCAAGGGAGAAAAGACCAAAACACGATTCCAAACCTTTGGAACCTTTTAGAGATACTTTGAGGACATTAAGACCATTAACACAAAGGTTAATATATGAAACGCTGCTCTCTAGTATTTGGATGCATCCTCGTGTTGCAGTACTTGTGTATTCTTGTGTCATCACTGAGTCCCTAGATCAGGAACTGGGATTTCATAATGCCTTTTAATTTTTTGATTGATAGATAATTCTTAATGTGTTTTTTCATTGTTTGACATTGACTTAATGAGTGAAAATACTTTTTTTATAAAAGAGAAAAGAAACTCAATGTAAGTCTAGGATTTAATAAGGTATTAATTCAACTTTTTATTGTAGCTAATCCAGTTTTGTATAGATATTTTCATAACTTCATACTGATGGAAAGAGAATTTTCAAGACTATTTCATAAATAATACCATTCTTTACAATCATATATTAAGTGGATTTCATGGTTCAGAGTTGAGTCAGTTATTTGCTTCATAAGCTGCCACTTTTCCATTGCACGTATAATCACACTTGGGAGTCCTCTTTTGGTTGAGCAATGCAAATTGAATTAATATACCAGAGAAATAAAATTTGTTCATCGTTCTACTGTTTATGAGGTGAGGGGTATGGAGGAGGATGCTTAGTGTGCCTCCTGCCAGATGGTACCTTGCCTGCAAATAGAAAGCTTGATCTTTGGCATCACACAGTTTTATATGGATGCACAGATGCTTCTCAAAGAAGCTGGGTGGTGTTTCAAATAATTTAATTGCACTTCATTTGGATTATTGTTATTGTTGCCTTGTTGTTGCTCAGGTAGTGTAATCAACGAGACAAGTTTACTAAAGAGTTATCTCTGCAGAAATGTCCTTGAAGAATTTTTCAAATAAACATGTATTTATTTGAATAACCCTTTCCTGATTTGCTGTAAGACCACTGCCTAGGGTTAGTAATCAGCAAAAGCTGAACTGAGCATGAGGGAAAATCCACAAGTCGTCCTGCTACAGAAAACTGGAAACAGCTGTCTTATGGGAATGGGAGCTTAAAGCTTGATAATTTCTACTTTTTCTAGAGGGCATCCAACATGAACAGTGAACTGTTCTTTTTCTTCTTTGGTCCTTCTAAGATTTATATGTTACCAACTTTCATGTTTAAATGTGCATTTTTCTTCACAGACGATTTAGAGTTACGGGCCTATTAGCTTGTGAAAAAAAAATCTTTAATGTACTATGGCACATTTATGATTTTTTAATGACTGTTCACATCCATTACATACAATATAGTAAGTAATATTAAAAAGGAGGACTTTCATATGACACATTTTACATTTGAGTAAGCTAGTTTCACTGTGATGGTAAGATCTTTGGGTTTGACTTTGTTTCTGGTATTAATACTACATTGCATAACTAAAGTCAATACTTTTCTATGAGCAAAAGCTACCCACTATTCTTTTTTCAAATATGCAATTACCATCACAATATGTGCAGTGCACAGGTTGTGCAAGAGGATCAGCTTGTGTATTATGTCATTCCCTAAGACTGCCTACATGCACTGAGGTCACCACTGTCCTTCTGACACTTCAGCACCTGAAGTAATAGGTGAAACACGACAGGGGACTGACGCTTTTGACATTCATGATAAAGAGAATATGGGAAGATGTTTTCAAAGTTGCTAACCATCTTTCTGTAAAAATCTTCCCAGTGCACTGATTTTGAAGAGCAGTATGGACTAAAGTCACAAATGTTTTAAAAGCAAGAGTAGTTCTAAGACATATTTATCCTATTCATTGCAGTTCAGCTGATATAGGACCCTTGCATTCAGGGAGATGTTAGAAGGAGTGATGATTTTCTGGCTTTCAATCAAATCTTGCAGCAGATTAGTACAGAATTATAAATTAGTGCAGTTTGCAATACCATGAAGTCTGTTGGGAAGTTCAACTCTTGTCACACAAACTGTTGACATTTTGCTGCTGACACCAGGTAATGATGCATGCATTTGCTTGACAGGTACAAAGAAGCTCACTTCTGCACACAGTAATGAGATTGTTTGCTGTCACTGAGGCACAATTACATGTGTATGAACACAATACCAAGCCTGGGGAAGATAGGATCTGGAATATGAGAAGGGAATTGCACACAAGCAGAAATACACTTAGCTGCAGAGGTGCCTAAAACTGTTTGCAGTGCTTAAACAAATGCCACAAACTTTAAATATTCAAGCTGTCTTGTGACTATGGTCATTGAAGGGGTAAAAGTGGAAGTATGTAATTCTGTCTTCTGCCTATCCTTCATCTCCTTACACATCCGTTCTGGGTGATTCTGATGATCAGCAGTCCCTGAGTGCCTGGGTGAAGGAGTAGGCATTGCAATCTGTAGCTGTAATGGGTCCTGAAGGGACAGAGGAGCAAGGTGTAGGCATTAAAAGGGGCAGTGAGCTTTTGTGTACATCATGTGCCTAACCCCCTTCCTGCAAAGGCAGAGCTGATTGCACACAGCCTTCCAAAATCTGCAGATCTATTTTCCCTATGGGGAAAAGTGTTAAGAGTTGTAGCAGACTTGAATGCTTAGCAGGTGTTAAGACTTGGCATGTTTGTTGTGAGTAAATCAACTGCTAATAAGGTGAAGAAATCACATGTCAAGGCAGGTTATAAAACCTCAGATCCACGTGGTTGTTGAGGTGGTTGTCAGGCTTAGGGGATTCTGAAACTTAACTTCATTGGCAGCCTGCCTCCGGAGTATGGGCAGGGCATGTGGGAACAATGCTCTCACGGTACCCACAATTAATCGGCTCACAGCCTCCCAGGGCAGGTGTCACCCGCATGCCGGGGTTGCCCCAGCTGCTTCGTGCCAGCTCTTTGCTCCAGAGCCATGTGGCTCAGAGCTTATGCTGTGCAGCTGCTCTTGTGTTCTGTTCTGAGGCGTGCTCTTTGCATGCCTTTATCGCTCTTTAGCCACAGGCAGCTCAGCCAGAGCTCTTTATCAAAGGTGAATCATCCTTTCTGTCATGCCATAATCAAGGATTTTTTTAAATGTCCATGATTCAGAGGAAAAGGTGGTGGTGTCCCCCTCCAAGCCATAACTGGATAAAGGTGCTTTTGTTTTCCTACTCATTTAACGATTGGAGGGAGGGAGCATGCTACAGAACGATGGCAATTTTAGTATAGACTTGGCTTTCTTGGTGCCCTCTCTTCCTCCTGAGATCTCTGTTGGATAAGATGAGCTGCAGGACCCATGAGTTTGCCACAGTACCAGCAGGATAAATATTTCTGTATTTCTATCTGATTTTAAGATGATGGGTGTATGTTCCCCTCCTTTTTTTGGCAAAGGTTAGCCCCATTAGATGTACTGCTCTTCATTTCATCTCCTTCTCCCATCTGTTCTGTCTCTTTTCAGTAGAAACCAAGGAGATGCAGCTCCCACTCAGGCAGCCAGATAGCTCCATCTCCCATACATGAGAAAATATCTGTGTGAAGCAGAGCAGTGCCTTGCTGTGCACATATCAGATTGTACCACGAGGGCAGACTGCTCTCTCAAACTCTGATAATGTCATATTCCCTCTGTCAGCTTGTACAGATGAGGGAATGCCACTGCCCCCTTCAGTTAAGTGTTGTTGAATTCCCAGGCCTAAAATAGGACCCAAGGGAATTCAAACAGCTTTTTCCTGAGAAACCAGGTTATCCCAACAGTAGGTAAGAAAACTAAATAGTTTAAAATACTAAAGCCATTATACAGCTAGTAAATAAAGAACAGTACATGTAGATAAGGTATACGGAATTTACAGATGATCACTAGACCAAACCTATGATTATTTGAATAATAAAGCCATAAAGTCAGCAAATGTTTATACAGTAAATCTCCATACTGTACCTCAGAACTCACTGGTAGGTGCCCATTTCATTGAGGAAGAAATCTTGCCTACCAAGCTCCAGAGCTTTGTTTAATTTCCCTGACTTTAAAAGAAGATTTTGAATTGCCTCATTGTGAGAAAAACTGTACACCATGAGTTCTTTGTAGAGAGGAGCATTATCTTTGATAAAAGCTGTCTTCATGTTAATTCATGCAATGTTACCTCTGTGAGACAAGCAGGTATTTATTACTAATGCTGTTATCACCAGAATATACTGTCTGTGAAGCAAGGCAGTTTGCCATGAAGCTGCTTTGCTTTTGTTTTGTGACTAGATGCCTACACCCTTTTCTGGCTCTTACCTTTGATGTCCTCAGGACTTCTGATTTCCTGTTTAGTATCAACTTCAGATAAGTAAAGTCACCTTAGAAAGATTAGGAAAATGGTGATTTTTATTCATGCTTCTTAGAACTTCAATTTATACTAATTTAACAATTTTTTAACGTTATGCTGTGAAATATCGTGCAGTCATCTGAATGAGATTACCAGGTAGATACTGGCTTCCCAGATGACACATCCAGTTTGCAGAGTTAGGGGACAGGGATATATTCTTCTGCCATATGGTGGCAGTGAGAGGATGGTAGTTCTGGCACAATCACCTGTGATGGGAGCTGCACACCTTTGCATCCAGTTGTATGAAAAGATCTGCTTCATGTGCAGGGTCCAGTTATCATTGCTCGAGACTCAGGCCAAGGCTCTGTTCTTTGCTGTCCTATGTGCGTTCTCACAGCCACAGCTTGAATGGAGGAGACAGAGGACAAAATGAGGGTTGCAATGTGAAAAGTAATATGTGTGTCCTGAATACATCCATGTGGACATGGTATTTTCACCAATGATGTAAGAACCATATTGTCTAAGATGCCAGCAGCTGTAGATCTGGGTCTTTCTCCCACAGGAGAAATTTCCTTAATGCTTTTTTAGTTACAAATCACTTCACATAATATTAGTTTTTAATGGGCAGAATTTATGAAAAAAACTCCTGCCTTGTGTGCTTACTAATTTTTTACCATACATTATTTCATGTGGTAGAGAATAACTTCTCTGGAAAATGTTGCTTTTGTCAGCTATGTGACTGACAAGAAATTGTTAACGCTAATAGTATTTCAGTATTATTCCAGAACAGTACTCCACTCTCATGGAGGGAATGGTATTTTATTATACTAGATATTAGTATATATAGCAGTGTATTACTACAAGGAACCTACTTGGCTGTTACATGCATATGTGCTTCTGTTGGCATCTTAAACTGTTCATAAAACATATAAAATAGATTAAAACATTGCAGATTGCTGCATCTTGACCAGTAGTTTGTGAATTATCCTGTACTGTGTTCCTGTAAGAGTGTCAGCAGTGATTACACAGTGTCTCAAAACTACAGAGCACTAAAGAAATTCTGAATTGGCAAGCTGTAATGTAATACATCAGAAGAGGCACTTATTTTTGGTCATCTATTTCTACAGATGCTTCCTTATTTTTCATTCTTTCATTTATACGTGCTGTACATCTTTAAAAAAACATGTTTTTCTTTCAGCCATTAATGAGTTTCCTGAAGATATATTTACAAATAAAGAACGTCAGCAAGGAGGAATTCTGCTTCATATCATTGCTGTAAGTTTTTCTCTACTCTGCTTAATTTTTGTTTTCCTTTTATGTTACTTCATAAAATAATAATTATCATAGTGACCTTACTAAGTAGAGTTCTGGATGTATCAACAATTTTTTAATACTTTGATTGGAGTATTTCTAATATGTCTATAAAAGTACAATTTCTTAAAAGGTAACACTTTGGAGACATGGTACAGTGATGTACTTGGTATTGTTGGATTAAAAGTTGAGCTTGTTGGTCTTAGGTCTTTTCCAACCTAAATGATTCTATGACTCCATGATTTAAGGAAGTGATAAAAGTCTGAATTTGCAGTACCTATTCATTCATCCTCTTGGAGATAAAATCCTGGCAGAATGGATCACATGACTTGTATTTCATGTTGTTTAGACAGACTTTGGGATTTCTTCGTTGATGACATTGAGCATGATGTGCAAGTTTCTTGAGTCACTTTCTTTTCTTTTGTGCCTCTATGCAATGGACGCCATTATAGTTAAAAAACCCCACACCAACCCTGAAGAAATATAGAAAATATCACGTGGAGTTTTATTTTGTATTGTATTAAAAACAGAGCAAGTGTTGCCTGCAGGCTCCAGTTCTTCATTCCCAGCTCAGGGAAAGTAAAGTGTAAAGAAGCTGTGGTGGATGGACAGCAGCAGAATGAAGTCCAGTGCATAAGACAGTGGGAGGATCACGTGTGTGTAGGGAACCAGGGTCAGTCCTGGCTGTTTTGGTGCAGCGATACATGGCCAGGGTCCGCTAATTTCCAGGTGTATATTATTTCCTGAATATTGTTAATCAGCCTGGTTTTACTTTCTATTTAATTACTTGGTCTGATAATTAGTTAAAAATATAGATGACTACACAACTTTGTAGCTTTACCTGTTACTTTTTCTTATATGAAATCTCTTGTGGCATCCTGGTCTGTCAAAGTGTGGTACCTTTCATATTTTTAGGGTCTGACAAAAATTCCTGTTCTAAATGAGATCTTACATTCAAAAATCTGGTTTTATGCCATAAATTTATCAACAGGGAGATTTTTATTTGGAATGGAATAAAAATTTAAGCTATATATTCCTGCCAGTTTGAATAAAGGTATCACTGCCTTTTGTCCTCTTTTCATGAGTATTCCCTGAATTTGTTTTCTTCACAGGCTCTTTATATGTTTTATGCTTTGGCCATAGTATGTGATGACTTCTTTGTTCCATCCTTAGAGAAAATTTGTGAGGTATGTTAACAAACTTTATTACTCTTTTAGAAATTCATTTAGAGAATATTATTTAAAGAATCAAAAATTTTTTATTTTTTTTCATCATTGTTCAGAGTTCATTCCTGTCAACTTTTTGGCTTCGATCCTTTTCAGATTATTTGAGCTTCCATCAAAAAATGAACCGGTGGTCTGTGCACACTTTTTTCTCTGGCCACACTCAAGCAGAAAAAATCAAAGATTTAATGAGATCAGATGGCAAAGCCCATTTTTAAATACCTGAAACATGTAAATACGAGAGTTATGGGTTATGAATGAGTCAGGTTTATTACTGTAGTCCTTTTTAAAAAAAGTAAATTGTGGAAAGATATCATAGGTAGAAAAATTAATGTGATGGCTTTGCAAATCTTATTGCACATCTATCACTGTGTCAGTGAGGAGAAAGGAAGCATATGTGGTCCTAGCATAAAGTGGAAAAAAGAGAAAATGTATGAGAAAAGTATGTACCTTACATATGGAACCAGAATACATATTTTATATGTAAAAAAAAAGAAGTAACGTAATGCCTTTATATAATTTTTGAAAAGACTGCAAAATTACATGTAGGATTCTAGTTGAGTTGATTGTGACAGAGTAGAATTTATACATGGCATGTCAATGTTGTGTTGAGCATGATTTTGGTGAGCAAAATGAATACATAATACAAATGTAGATTTTAACTCCTTTTTAAAGGCAAAATGAAAATGTTATCTCCTTTGCTTTTAAATAAAAGTAAGAGCGACCATTTTCTGCAAAACTCCTGGGGGGTTTTGTAGCTAGTTTAAAAGTCAGTTTTCCTGAAAACATGTAATATTAAATGTACTGAATGTACTAAATACCTGCTGGTGTTACTCAGAGTTGTAAGCTTACACTTACCAGTAGAAGAACAAATGGAATAATAAGGGAGGTGATCAATAGTAGTAAAATACTCAGTTGGGATCTTTTCTTTCGCTTTCCAGATATTCTGTATTTAGCATGCACCTTAGACACTATATTTAAGTTATACCAGTTGGTTGTACCAATTACTGGTTATTGGTCCTTCATAAAATCTTTACAACTTATCTCATGTTCTGCTGAACGTTTAAACAGCTACCAAGAATTCAGATAGCACATTTAAGTTTGAGCTCCTGCAGCAGTATGACTGGTAATAATTATATTTGTGTTTGTTTTGTCAAGATGTGTAGGATGCCATTGTTATCAAGATGTTTTCAGGCAAACTGCTTGAAAAATACAGGATTTCTTTACTTCTCCTTTGTCACTAGTTACTTTTCTATCCTTGAAAGAAAAATAATGTACTAAAGATGAGCCTGGAGACTCTCAAAAAGGAAAAAACTCCTCCATAAAACCGTGTTTATAGCTCAAGAGCAGGATCTTCAGACTGCTGAATTGATGCGATGCACTTGTGGACCTGCACGTATTTATGCCGGTCTAAGTTATCTATATCCTATTAGAGCTTAGGAGACACCTCATAAAAATAGATCTCTGCCATCCACAGCCCTCTCTGTGTCTAGCTGGACTAATTTTATCTGTGTCTGTGGACTCACTTTTGATTAACACAGCTGAAAAGTGAAGCCAGAACCAAGCCTGCTGTTTGTAGGATTTATTCACAAAGGTTGTATTTTTCTGTTACTGATTTTCATTTTTAAACTTTAGAAGCCCCAAGAGTTGGGGAGTTGAATGATTGTGTTTAGAGTTATAAAAGTAAATTAATGAAAAAAAATTGAGATGTTTACAATCCTTTTGAATCTGCAGAGATACTTTTCTTTAATCAGCTCCATGTAAGCCACAATTGACTATTCATTTACATGTATAACTATAGAATTCCACAATGTAAATACAGTAGCAGTGCTGAAATTACCAATTGTTTTCTTGTAGAAACTACATTTGAGTGAAGATGTTGCTGGAGCCACATTCATGGCAGCAGGGAGCTCCACCCCAGAACTGTTTGCATCTGTTATAGGTATGGAGCCCACACACAAGCTTTTTTGAGATCTGCTGTTAAAAAATCAGAAGCAGATCAAGCACAGGTACCCATTCTTCTGACAATTTATAATCAGCAATTGCAGCTGTCAGCTAGTCTGTGGTTCATGGTATAATTAACTGCTCAAAATATCTCATGAAACTATGTGTCTTCTCTCAAAACACAGAGAGGAATGTCTGATGCTGAACACAAAAGAAGAGATTTATTGAAGTCCCTGGAGAAGTAATTTGATATATTTGGAAATAGATTAGGAGCAGCCCTGAGGAGACAGACTTGGGGTGTTGGATGATGAGAAGCTCATCATGATGTGTCACCGTGCAGCCAGTGTGCGCTTGCAGCCCAGAAAACTGGCTGTGTCCTAGGCTGCCACAAAAGCAGTGACTGGCACCTGAGGGAGGTGATTCTGCACCTCTACTCTGCTCTCATGAGACCCTACCTAGAGGAAGAGACCTTTAAAGGACATCTAGTTCAGCTGCCCTGCAGTGAGCAGCAACATTTCCAACGAGATCAGGTTGCTCAGAGCTCCATCCAACCTACTGCTGAATGTTTCCAGTGGTGGGGCCATCTTTGTGCCAGCATCTCACCACTCTCATTTTAAAAGATTTATTCCTTGTATCTAGTCAGAATCTACCCTCTTTTTGTTTAAAACCATTACTCCTTGTCCTAGGGGTCCTAAAAAGTTTGTCCTCCTCCTTCCTGTAAGATCCCTTTAGGTGTTGAAAGGCTGTGACAGCCTCAGAGCCTTCTCCTCTCCAGGCTGAACAAACACAGTGCCCTCAGCCTTTCCTCACAGGCACTCCCCCACTGCTCTGTCCTCAGCTGTCCCTTCTGAGCAGCCCCTGGCCCTTGGTAGCAGCACTCCAGCTGTGGGATTCGTCCAACCAAATTTCAGTCATGACAACCAGGTTGTAGCTTTCTAGCAGCATGATGGCCTAAGTTTGAGAAACCTTTAGTAAAGCCTTTGTAGCCTTTATCTCAAGCGACATTTTTACAAACTTTAGGGAAATACAGTCCAAAGGAATGCACCATAACCTCACATTCAACTTCTTGAAAAGCAGTGAGTGTAAGCCTTTAGGCTCCCTTTAGCAATCAAGTAACTTTAGCAAAAGTTATCTGGTTGCTCACCTTGGAGAAAGATTTCTGTGCTTTAAATAAGTTCTGTGCTTCTAATGTGACTGGAGATGTTTCATGCTCATTTGGATAGATTCTTGTACAGCTAAAAACTAAGCTGTGAAACAGAGAACTTACTGTTGAACTAATTAGTGAAGAAATAATTTACTAAAAGTATATATGTAGAGGTTTTAAGCCACAGCTGGGGAGCTGCTAGCTAGACTAAAAGCACAATTCATTACACAGAGAAGCGAACCTTAATTATGAAACATGTTTTGGTCAATCTTTGAAACAGTCTCTACAAAGAGTACATGTTCTGAGTGACCAAAAATTAAATGACAGAGGTAGTTATTTGTGTTTTGCTCCTTCTGCAGGTGTATTTATTACTCATGGAGATGTAGGAGTTGGGACCATTGTTGGTTCAGCAGTTTTCAACATCCTCTGCATTGTTGGTGTCTGTGGACTGTTTGCAGGACAGGTGAGTAAGAGACTTGTCTTTACTTAGTTCAATTGCTTACAAGTTAGGGGTTTCCATGAGCATATATTAAAAAAAAAAAAAAAAAAGACAAAATCACAGACAAAAATGTCATTGTGAAAAACCTCAAAGATTGGAAAGAATTTACAAATGCTTTATAAATAGCAAATGTTTCCAAAAAGCTCAGCAGTAGTGCCAGCACTCTGAACATGTAGCACTCAGAGGAAGCTGGTTCCTCTTCATACAATACTGTGTTTACAGTCAACTGATCAGTGGCATCTGCTGATCCTTCCTGGTACTGATGACAGTCAAAGAATCTGGGATACAAGCATGACATTTCCTCCACTTACTCAATAGATGGTTAAACTGTTTATCATATTTTTTCAGGTAGTAAGTTCAATATATCAAATAAAAGGAATGAGGAACAATTGATTTGCTGCAGTAAAATGAATTGTATTTTACAATTGAAATTATGACCCAATCAAGTATCATCAGTAAGAAATGTATTTCAATAAAGGAAGTTTCCACATGATTGTTATTGCTGATGCTTATTATAGATCCATTGTCTAACAGACTGATACGTCTTCGTGGTAATATGAAGCTGCATTTGGTTTCAGAATTGCTAATAATAATAATTACTCTGCTCACACACCTCAGTTATTTTAAGATAGGAGCCTTTTTGTTCGTTTTTGGAATCCCGTATTTTTTGTTTGCTGAAGGTGTGATATTTTTCAGGTGGTTTGTCTCACCCAGTGGGCTGTGTTCCGGGATTCTGTGTACTACACAATATCTGTGATCGTACTTATTGTTGTAAGTAGTTCTCTTAGCAGTTACTGTGTTTCATTGCTTGAATTTTTGGAGGACCATCTTGCTAACAATACACACTGGCAAATAATTATTTTCCTAGATAGCTCTAGTGGCATCTGGAAGTGAGGGCTGAGCCTCCACAATGTTGTGTAAATATGAACATTTCATACAGCCCCATGGAATATGTGCCCACCATATCCATCAGTGTCCCTTCATTTTGTGCCTAAGGTTTTTCAAATTCTGCAAGCTAGTAGGATACTGTTATAAGTGTAGAAGAGATTACAGGCAGCCTTGCCCCATAAGTCACAGTTGTACTAATTACCAAAGAAGAGGAACAGCCTTGCCCTTAATGGGTCACAGCTGTGACTAATAAAACTTAGTGTGATAAAAGGGGTGGGCTGGCTGGGTGGAGGGATCTTGGAGAAAGAGGGTCTGGAGAAGGATGACTCCTGAGGAAGAAGAAAGGCTCCAGAGAGACACAAAGAAGAATGAAACAAGGGAGAGAGTTGCTGCAGTAAAAGTTCTGCTATGAGGTCAGTCTGGTTTTGATGGCATTGGAGCCTGCAGTCACAGCTGAGCTGGGTAAAGGCCAGTGCTCAGAGTCTGCAAACCAATACTTGCAGTCACAGTCCAGCAGGAAATAGCCACAGTCAGAGTCTGCAGTTAGTCCCTGCAGTAGGAGCTTGTTGTATTTAGTTAGGATGGCTAATCTGTAAAGAAGAATAAACTGGGACCCTCTTTGTGTTGTTGGGTGAGAGTCTGTGTCCTGGCTCATTTTTACCCTTAATGAGAGATCTACTCTAACAGTTATGCAATGCAGGTAGCTCTCTTCTCAGACCTAGGAGACTGCTTGTTGTGGAGGTGAAAAATTTTGAGCTACACATCTATTTTGAATAGAGAATGTTTCTTGCTTCTACATAGTAATTTTATTTCAGATTCTGGGTAAGTTTATCCATTTAGAACACAGGTGAGATATCACTTTGTTAATCTGGAGCAGTGTAGTAGTTCCTGAACGTACACATTAAATGTGTCTGGTGGCAAGGCAGGGAAGAATCCACTTAGTCTAGATTTTGTAATGCAAGTGGATCACTAGCTGTGTATTCAGTAACAGCAGTTACACAGAGTGGAGTAGAATGTGTATAACCACTTGACTCAAGAGCAGAGGGAAAATGGCTGCCTGTTCTGCCAAGACTAGTCTAGTTTTTAGAAGGACTCAAGGGTTAAGGTTTTTTTAATAAGTGCTTTGCTGTGATTTGCACAGCACAGCATGTGGGTACATGAGTGCATATCTATCTGTCTTTCATGTGCTTGTGTCGTTTCCCTTCATGATACTTAAAACAGCCAGTGAGGGATCCAGGCCTTTTTCACAATGTTTGTGTTTTGTGAGGGGCACAATCCATACAGTGGAAGTTCTGGTTAGAAAGGGTCAAAATTTGAGTAGGTCTGTCTAGATATTGCTGATACTTGCTGAAGAAATTTGATTGGCTTTTGAGCTAGATCAGAGAAATGATAAATTTATGTGTTTCCTTTTTCTCCTTCTTCTAGTTCATATATGATGAGAAAATAGAATGGTAAGTTGTGTAAATTATTCCATGAAGTCCTGTATTTGCCTTGAGGCTCAACAGTAAATAGAGTTGTAGTGTAACTGACTTTCATTCTACACACTCAAAGTATGACCTGGATTGAACACTTAGGAAATCCTATGTACTTTGTTTGGGCTTAGTTTTTTTGATGGTCACAGAAAGCCAAAAGAAAATGGAAACATTAGGGAAGTACATAGGCTCTGTGTAAGGCTTGAAGACTCCCATGTGCAGAGAGGGTAACCAAAACTCTTCTGCTCTGATTCTGACTGTTAACATTTATAGGGATGCCAGGTGTTCCAAAGAACTCTCCAATGTGAATCCTAGTGAAAGATCATAGGCACCTTCTAACAGTGCTCTCAGAGTGCCTGGCCAGTGCTTCAGCACTGAAATGACAGAAGGCCTTGGTGTTATGATCCTCAGAGGGTAGCTGTGTTTTCAGTCTGCATAGCACATTCCTGAAATATATGCATTTTATTTGCTTGAGAGTCTGCTTCCCCCTGGTTCTGCTGAGACACCATCTAATCTTAATGATGTGAGTCCTGTGTGCACAAATGTGACTTGTACCAGATGTTTAAGGCACGCTCATACATAAAACTTGTAAAGCATGCAGCTATTTGAATGGCCTTCTAACACTTCTTTCTGTCTTTTTGAGGTGGGAAAGCCTTGTACTCATCATTATGTATTCGTTCTACATACTTATCATGAAGTAAGTACCTTACCATACCCTTTAGATGTTAACTGACCATCACTCCTTTGGTCTTGTTTTGTGCTTGGCCTTCCTGCCTGAGGGCAATACAGCCAGTTATGTTTCTGTGTAAGATCTGTTGGGTTTTATGCTTAACCAGTTTAATTCTAAGTTTGTGCTCAATCAGCAGCAAATACTTTCATGCATCCTTTTCATAGCTTTCAGGAAAAGTAGAGAAAAATGTCATTTATACAATGGTATATGGAAAGATTGCAGGGTACTCTGGATTGTAAACACTCATCATGTCAGCTCTTATACATTTTGTACTCCCTGGAGAGTAAGGGCAAGGAACATTAGAGAGTGCTAAGCAAGTATTTATCTTCAGACCATCTCATAGCAGGTTGTTTACTGACATCTGTTGTGTCACTGCCTCTGACAGGAGAGTCAGAGGTCTGACTGTTACTGCAAATGTGAATCTACCCTTCAATTGCAAGTTGCTTAGACTTCTATCCCTTGGTGCCTTCCCCTCACAAATCACCCCGTTGGAACTCCCTTTTCTCCTACATCACTTCTTAGTAGAGTTCATTGATAGCCCTCTTAGATCCCACTCTAGTGCTAAAATAGATACATGCTGTCTTTAGATGGGTATGCAGTCCCAGAAATGCTCAAGAGCCCTCCCACAGGGAACACATATGGAAAGAAACAGGTGAATTGTGAGCTGATGCAGGAGGAAAGAAGCTGCTGCATAGTGAATGTCTGGGCTCTGAAATCCACAGCTCTGGCATTTTGCCTTCACTGAATCTGCTCTAGTGCCTTTCTGCAGTTTATGTCATGAGAGATAGGTGCAGTCCTTGCTTTCCTATCAGCTTGCCACTGAATTGGCAAGTCCTTTCTCTTCACTTCCTATTCATTGTCAGAGAACATGCATTTAGGCTTTACTGCTTGCCTGCACGAGTTGTTCTCAGATGGCTGAAAAACTTGCCAAGAAAATGCAAAAATCCAACCTTTTTAAACCTTTCTTTTGCACTTTCAGGTACAATGTGAGGATGCAAAATTTCTTCACCCTTAAAAGCAAGAATGTTGGAAATGGTGACACAGTCAACAATGAGCTGGAAGATGGTAATAAATGTTATACCTCTAGTTGTGATGACCCATCCATTCCATTACTATGGAAAGGTAAGGCTGAGCAGACAGGACTTGGAAAAAGGGTAGTTCACAGGATATCCTTTTTATTTCTTTAATAAAATTTCTGTAATGCAGATCAAAACAGTGTCACTATTCAGTCATTAGCAGGGTTAACTTGATAATTCAGCACTGAGACTGGCACATTAAAAAAATTATTTTTTTTAATATTCTGAAAACAAACTGCTTTGCACATTGGCAATTTTGCTCTCTTTTTATCTCCTGTTCGGTGATGGGTTACAACATTGTGAAAGAAATAAAATTTTTTACCAGGAAGAAGGCAATTTTCACTTCAAAAATGAGTTTGGAATGAGAAGCTGAGATGTGGATGTTGAAGGAAAGGACATGGGCAGATCAGTGGGCAAGAGAGGGGTTACATGTTGAGTTCAGATTTTCAGAAGACTGGTTTTCACAGGCCTAAATAGTTTGTATGCATCACCACACACATATGTAAAATTGAAAAATGCAGGTTCCTTGCTCTTTGTGTCTTTGTCATAAAGGAAAGGAGATGATACCAAGCTTCTGGTACTGAAAGTAAGCAAAAATACCTGGGTATTTTTTGGCTCGTTTTCAAAGCCTGTTTTTTATCTTTGTCTTATTCCTCTACTCTTCCACTGTGTCTTCTCTCTGTAGAGCAGAATCATTCCACTTTCAGAGCACAAACCATGTAACTTAGTGAGCACTTGGACTGCTCTTAACAAGCGAGATCTCCTCACTTTGCTCATTGCAAACATCTCCCATTCTAGGAGGCTGAGCTCATCAGCAATGTCGGTAGCACTGGGAAGATCCTCATGTAATAACAAATAATGCCAAACAGAAATTTAGAGGAGACTCAGAGAATCCCACTCTTCTCTGCTTTTATTGTTTAGGTTGGGATTTCTTTAAGGTAGAGGTAGGTAGCTACAGGTTAATTCAGTGAAATCATGCTTTTGCTCCAGTCCTAGATGAGGTGTTTAGACAATACTCACTTAAAATTATTTCTCATAGGACATTGTAGCATAATTAAATGATGGTGACTTTGAAATACTTTCATCTCATTTTATAATGAACTTTTGGGAGCATTGGCTCTAATAAAATGAGGTCTGTCACTTTGATGTGGTTTTGTGTCCATGTGAGGTTCTTTAGATGCCTCCTGTATTCAAGTGGAGGCATGGGAAAAGGATAATCCAGTTAAACACCACAGATATTAGTGGATTTTACTTCTGAGGAATTTGCTGGTTTCTGATGTCATCTCCCAGCAGGCTCTCCTCTCTACCCCTTGTGGTAAAGAAATGATAGCACAGAGTGCTTTCCTGTCCACCTATTTCCTTTTCAAGCAGATGTGTACATTATTGGATGCTTGTGAGGGACATGCAGAAAAGAAGGAAGAAAGCTCCGCTAGCAGCTATCTACATCAGATTTCTTTTCTGATTTTCCCTCAAAGATGCACTGATACTGCAGTTTCTGTCAGATTCCTTTTGCCTTCTCCAGCACCCATTACACAAATACATGCTGCATTGGAGGGACAATTGCTCAAAGAGTGAGAGTGTAGTTACTGTCATAGGCAAACACGCCTGGGATGAGAAAGTACAGAAAGAGGAGATTAAGGATTTGGAGTGAGCAGTAGGAGGGGATGATGGCAGTGTTAGCCTAACTGCTTTTTGTGTCAAGATGCTGTCCTAGAAAACTGTCACATGGCTGCCTCTAGCTTCTTCCCTCCTGTTCTCTCAAAATATGCCATGACCCATCAGTGACTCCTCTTAGTTGACACTCTGGCTTCACAGGCTGGGCTGCATTTTCCCCAGCAGCAGCTTTCAGAAAGGAGCACTGCTAACAGCAAGGAGAGAACTGGGGCTGGCCTCTGCCTTGCTTTCAACCACTGGTTAGCAGCTTTTAGGGTCCACCAAAAAACCTCCCGTGGCTTCACCAAGGCGTGGGTTTGACCTTAATCTGATTTTCCACAGGAGAAAGCCTGATTGCTTCCCATAAAGGAACAGTTGCTTTGGGTGAGGAACTTTGTTTCTAGCAAGGATAGTATGTTGCTCAGGGTGCAGGTAAAGGTGTAACACTGTAAAGCTCTTTTATGCTTGTAAGTTTCTTTACTTTCAAGAGCTTCCTGTGGTACAATATAAAACCTTTCATCACTCAAGTTTCAGAAAGAAAAAGAGATTTTCACCATAAGAAAAATTTCATTTCAAGGGTGAGTTCTGCACACGGGTAAAGGCAGAATAGATGTACTTTGTGAATACTGCTCCAATTTTCAAAATACACATGCGTGTTACCCTTGACTTTTATTATGTTGACCCAAATTTCCACCAGGTGGCATGGTGTGACCCCTGCCTGTGTACTGTATACAGAAAGTACTGTGGACAAAAGCAGGTTTCTGGACTGGGTTTCAGAGCTAAAGTCATCGAGAAGTTTTCTGTTCATTTTGACAGGGTTGTAGGTGATGAACCTTGGTGGTGAGCAGTAAGTTTGTTGGAAAGAAAAGCTGTTCTCAGTAGGTTTTTTGGGGTTTTTTTTAAAGAAATTATCAAAAAGGAGAAGTGCAAAAAGTTTTTCTCCTTTTCGTGTTTCTTAAAACAACTTTTGGGTGGTGTCCATACTATATTGGGCTACAGTATGTATTTTTGCAGGCATAGGGAGTCAAGCTGAAAATAATAAGACCAATGTGCTACAGTAAGTCAGAATAGCTGCAGTCACTTATATATATATTTAGCATGAGGTATTCTACTTTAGTGCTGAGTTTTTAGTTATGGTACTTTTATCAAAGCTGAGTGTTTGCTCATGGTCTTCATAGGGCTCTGAGAAACAGTTTCAGAGTAACTTCAGTGCTTCCATGCTTTTCATGTTAGTGTAAGATGAAGCCTTTTTGTTAGTTCTCTGGAGGAACTTATTTGGGAGCAGTTAATCTGATGACACTGTTAATATCTGGCCTTTTTGCCTTATGAGCATTGCTGTCAAACATTTTCTTTAAATAAAGCAAATGTTAAGTTTATGTGATTGAGTCCTATTCTGTGAGGACTGATTCCTAGGAAACCTGTCTGGCTGTATATTCCTTCGCAGAAAAGATGCTACACTCCAAGAGTCACTGGAGTGGATGTGCTCCTTATTTGTGCCCTCAGCCACAGTACTCAGCAGGATTAATTTGGTTTAGATGCTGGGATGGAGGAAGATAATTGCTCCTTTACATTTAGCAAATGTAAAATTACTACTAGTTTTATTCTGTATTAAAGATGTTAAACTGCAAGCAAGACTGCAGAGTGGGTTCTTTGAGAGGGGCACATTTCTTTGTGAACAGAGATGTTATATTTATGACACTTCAGGTGACCCCAGTGTACTCACTGAACCCATTTTAGTGAAACAAGGCAATACACTCAAAATGCTGATGGGTAAAAGTTACAGGTGTTTATTGGTGACTTACAGGCTTGCTGTTTTTTCTTGTTGAATTGTTATGGAAGATGTATTTCTTCAACTGCAAATATGCTAGAAGATACTTGAGATAGCAAAGCCTTTATTGCATGATGTGACTTAGATGCATGCATGGATCCAGTCTTCCTGAAAAACAAAAATATGTCAGCACTGTAAGAATGCAAAGGAGTAACAATATAGGCTTCTGTGTGTTCAGAAGAGGTGCATTTACTTCATTGTTTGAGTTGAATGTTTTCTTAGATTTCCTTTGCTTCCTGACTGGAACCATGCACTAATTATCTTTCACTTCTATCTCCTAAATTCTCCTTCTCTTCCTAATGTAAGTAACAATGCAAAAGGGGAGGGAGAGGGGGAGGCCAAGCTAAGCAAAGCAGAAAACAAGCAGCAAAGAATTTTTTTCTGTACGTATTATTATATATAATAATTAATATTTATTATAGTCACGTATGTATTTCCTGCCCTGCTTTCTAACACCACATGGGTATGTCTCCTGTCTGCTGAGCCTTGCTCTGCTTGCTATGTGTAGTCTGTAGCATTTGTGAGAATATTGGTTTGTTGGTGAGCTCCTGAAGTCCTTGCCTGTATTTGTGTTGATTCCAAATAAAATTTTGTCTCTGTGTTCTTAACATGGTACAACTTTGTTAACTTTGTAGTCTTAAACTTGGTACAGGTTCCTTTATATTAACAAAGGCTTACCTATAGCATAGATTTGTTCTTGGCAATTGTTGTTTTTCATAATTTTAAATCTTTTCACATAAGAGATACTGGTAATATTCCGTGAAGGTAAAGTGGAGATTTCCAGAAGGAGTGAGCACAACATTAGGGCCTTCTGCATGTGCAGCACCTTGATCCAGTGGAATAGCTTTAGAGGTTTCAGGAGTGCTGTCTACACTGCCACAGTGCAAACACTTCAAGAGAAAAGGTACAAAAAATAAGGGACAAAAGATAAGCAAAGAAAGCTGGTACTACAGCAAAACAGCTGGGGAAAAACTGCTCTCAGTAACTTGATATTGGCTTGGTGACTACCTTTGTAGAGTGAAATCCCTTTCCAGCATGTGGTTTAAACAAAGCGGGCATCTGATGAGGAGATTCACTAGGCTGCAGAAATACTAAAATAAAATAACTCATAAATTTGGGTGTTCAGATGAGTAATTCACACACCTGAGCCTGAAAAGACCTGACTGGATGATGGGATGCATGGCACAGTCAATTATACTGCTAACTCTGTCCATTGTGATCATTAGTGAAGGGGATACAACAGTATGGCAAAAACAGTGTTGTGATGGTGGATGAGATAATCTGCTCCAGTCCTCCCAAGTACCGGTTCCCTGAAGCTGGATTGCGGATCATGATTACAAATAAATTCGGGCCACGCACCAGAATGCGGATGGCAAGCCGGCTCATCATTAACGAGGTATGTTCATTAGGAAAACAGGAAATGGGCAGAGGGCTTACCAAAGAGCTGTGCTTATAGTGATCCTGGAATTTAGATACTCCCATGTTCCTATGGTGGGATAGAACTGTGTCTTTGTCAAGCAGTTATATGAGAACGGATTTGAAGATTGATTCCCAACTGGTGATGCTGCCAGTTTTAATGGGAGGGCAGTCAAAAAGGAGGGACTACCTTATCTTCCTCACAGAAGATATTTCTCTGTGTGTGTGCATATGTGCACATCTAGGTTTTATTTCTAGCAGAAGAATTGGTTTTGATTATTACAAAAGTGGTCGGGTTAAAAAAGATAATGGACAAGGCAACCAAAATTCTTAAAAACTACTCTTATATTATTAACCCTTCAGGATCCCTTCAGAGATTTGCCTACCTCTTTAGAATATTCACTGTAGTTCTCAAATCAAAATAAAAATGCACCAAAATATTTTCATGAGGGGAATTTGCCCTGAACATTGCCCATGCGTTGTCACAACTGTATATTGCTTGTTCATACCCTGCAGCTGAAGTGACAGGACATGGCAAATGAAACTGTTCTGAACTTCCTGAAGTACTAGGGGTGAGATCTTTGGCCTACCAAGCTTGTGTTTTATGAAGGCAGGATTTTATAGTTTGCTCCCACAGTATCAAATATGAGAGGTATTTACTCTGGCAAGTAAATAGATTTCAACATCAACATATGTTTAGCTGGCCTTATGAACACCACAATAAAAGAAAGTACCATTAATGTATTTGTAACAAAAATCCAGTTTGACAGTAAAATAGAGAAAGGTGTTGTGGTCAGGAGTCGATCAGTTGACACTATGATCAATGAATTGGACTAGAGAAAAGGACTAGAGAAAAATTCATAATAGCTATGTAGGTAGAAAGCTGACACTTGGCCCTTTTAACATCTGCAAAAAACATTCTCTAAATTTGAGCATTTTGAATGTATGGTCTTATGTATTCTCACTTACATATTCACAAGTTTTGCAAAGTATTCAGATGGGATTTTTTCTCTGTTTTTCACTATAGTATGTTGATACTGCTTTCAGAAATTTTTTTGCATGTTGTGCAGTTACTTTATTTTTCAAGGCATTTCAGAGCACTTTTTAGGAGTTTGCTAATTTGTCAGGAAAAGAGAACACTTACCAACCTTGCATTACCTCATCTAATGAAATAAAAGTTTTGGGTTTTTTCAAATGAAAGAACTTACTGTTGTATCTGACATTCTCCAGTGCATGAGTGGGTATATATACTATATATATACTGATGTTTAAAACTATCCCTGTAATTGTTGTTCTGTGTATTGGAACTGCAGCAGTTCTTGTACGTGTCTGTAAGGCCAATTATGAGTTTCATATGGTCAGACAAGGGTAGCAGGGATTAGTCTTGCTTTTGAAGTTAAAATAGGAAGCTGAAATTTACCTCAATGAATGGAGTTGAGAAGGAGGGAGAAGAGTTGGATCTGAGAAGGAGAGCTCCTGGATAATGAGTCATTCATAAGCCAACTCTAATTGTGCAGAGATGTCTTGAGTGTTACCATTTAACTGTGGTGCTATGGCTGCTTTAAGTGGGAACTGTTGAGTGAGAAGTGCTTTAGAATAACTACATTGGTTAAAACGTGATGTGGAACAACATATTACAACATTCTCCATCATGGCTTGAACAACTCCTGCCAGTAATTTTGGAGTGGATGGTTAACCTGGTGAAGCCTGATGAAGACAGGTAGGCTGCTGACAGATTGGTTGTTGACTGAAAGGAAAGCTTTGAGGAAAAACTTCATGGCTCATGTGACTGGGGCTGGACAGAGAGGAAAACTCAGATTTCACAAAATAAATACTTTGTGAACTATGTCAGTTTTGTGTTTTGACACTGCAGCGACAGAGGTTAATCCAATCTGCCAATGGCTCAAGCAAAGCACTTCAGAACAGGAGACAAGAGAATATCGAAAATGGAAACATCCCTGTGGGGAACCAAGAGGAGGAAAATGAACAGGACAGTCTAACTCCATTTTCAGTGCCAGGTAAGGCTGACTTTCTAGATGTTTATAGTACTGAAAAAGAAGAAAATTTAAATTTCTTACAACCCAAACACTGAGTTGTAACAAAGACAAGGTATATGGGGAGAGAGGAGGAAGGGGATTGCTTTGACTGTCTGAAGGATGGATTTGCTGACAATAAAACTGGCCTAGAGGCTGGGTGGCTAAAAGCAGATCTTAGGAAAGTGTTTTCTAGTCATCTTGGACAGCCATGGTAGAAATGCTGATTTGCCAGAGATGAAGGGAAAGTAGGAAAGGGAAGTTTATATTGAAACATGTCAGAATGACCTGATGAGCACTGCACTACAAGTAATTTTGAAGTCAACAGCTGATAATGACTTGCTGGAAATGGCTAGGCCAGTGGCACCTTGGTGTATAAATATATAATAAATTGCTTTAGTGACTGTAGCAGGAGAGGGTTCTTGGATGAAACATAAAAAATATTTAGGCAGAGAAAGTGTTTAAAATTGTTAGAATAGCTGTGTGCAATAGTATTCACCTTTTGAATTTTTTTGGTGTAAAGGGCTATGTATAACCAACCTCTTGTGCTGGTGCCCTTGGAACATTGCAGGTTGACTCTTGCCCAAATGCTTTGGAGATGAGACAACAGAGATCAGATTGGCCCTCACAGACATGTAGTCTCTCACATAATTACTGTTTAACTTAAGTATTGCTTGGCATGGATAAACACCAGTCAAAAAGAAAGATTTTCCATGTTATATCAAATTTCTTAGCCATCCCATTGCTTCGGTTGGTATCATTGTATAAGAGATGTTTGTGATGGAACAAGCATTGAAGCATACTATGTGAAGACTAGATGATACTGTATGTTTCTGTGCTACTGTGCTCCCACAGGAGCTTCTCACAGTCAGCAGGTATGGATTGGAATGAGACATGGAGGCAAACTAATTCACTGAAGATAGACCCATTTGATGGATATCTGCTCATTCATGAGACAGTGAAAAAATATTGTATGGTGAACTAACAAGATCCAAGTCAGTAATGTGCTTGTGCACATGAGCACATCAACGATAAGAGTAGTAATAATAGTAATAAAAAAACAGAAACCAATAAACAACTTCTAAAAAGTTCCTTTTTAAAAAGGAAAAATGTCTCCCCAAATCATCTAAACATCATTGAATCCTAGAATCATTAAGGTTGGAAAAAACCTCTGAGAATGAGTGCAGCTGTTAACCCAACGCTGCCATGTCCAGTGTTAAACCACATTACTGAGCACCACATCTGTGCTGACAGTGATTCCACTGCTCCCATGAGCACTCTGCTCCAAACATTCACCACCCTTGCATATGTGGCAAAGAAGACTTTTAAACTGAGATGGTTTTTAACAAGTTTTTGGATACAAGTTTTGATTAAGGTAGTGCAATCATGCATTTTTTTCTTATGTTCCAGGCAGCTTTTTTATGAATAAAACATAGGTAAATTTCAAATTAAAGCTTCCTAAATGTATGACATTCACAATAGACAAAATGCTTTGAACTAAAGAGGCGGTTATTAGTTGTAACATTGGTCTTCTTTAAATGCATTTTTTCTAAATTTTTGAGGGAATCTTTAAAGATAAAGTGAGGTTTAACAGGCCAGAGTGGAATCACCGGTTATTCAATTCATACTGAATGGAGCAAAAGTTCAACATGAGCTCAAGAGAGTTGTGTAAAAGTAAGTGATTGCATAAAATTCTTATCATTATCTTCAGGTATTGTCACTCTGTTGCTTGGAGTTGATTATCCCTTGGTTGGATTTTCATTTCTCAACTCCTATATTCTGACCAAGCATTCTTTCATTAAGCTTTCAAAAGCACTACTTTAAAAAGTTTGGTGAAAATGTGAGGACCCAGCATCATACTTTGTTGTTGTTTAAGTCCTGTGGCACAATCAGTAGCCTAAAAAAATCCTGACATTTAAAATTGGCTTCAGGGCAAGGGTAGCTTGCAGACAGTTTCTAAGAATCCCCTGTGGTTTTCTTTGATATATTTTCAGTTCAGGAATAAGGCACGTACATTTTCTAAAGATCAGAAGTTCATGTATTTTTTCAGTACTACAGAGTGTTCTATGAAGAATAGACTTTCAGTTTTCAATACGACTTTCCAATTCAACTGGTTATGATGACCTAGGTAAAAAATCCACTCTTGTGTTTTAGGAGCTGCAACTGCAATGGCTGTGAGTTGGCCCAACCCCCTTTTTGTGCAGTTTTGTAGTCACATTTTTTAGCCTAATTTGGGATTTGACTTTCTTACTTCAAATTGCATGTTCTAGATACTTTTGCAAGAACAAGTCTGGGTTTTTTCTGAAACCGAAGTAAATGTAAGTGAAGTATAAAGTTTCATCTCTGAATGATTCACAGTTATTATTTGTTGTGTCAAAATGCATCTTTTGCATTTTGTTCCTTTTTTATCCTCTGTCAATAGGAGTGCTCAGCACAAAGTGGAGGGCTTTAGCAAGCAGAAATAGAGAATGTAGTTGTTACATGAAAACAGTCTCAAACTGTTTCAGCATATATCCCCTTTGTCAAACATCCAGAGAGATTCACTCCCGGGTGTGGCTCCCATCCTGAGAAAGGAGACAACATACAGTTTTTATGGAAACTGCATATGATATCATTCAAACAGCCTTTGACTTTGGCTTCTGTGTGGGAAAAATCACATTCTCTTTAAAAGAGGGATTTGTTTCTTGATCTAACCTTTAGATTATTATGATTATCTCCCAAGAGAAAGGCTCATTTGAAGTTTTACTATTTGATTACTCTGCAGTTGTTTGAAGACAGGTCTTAAACTTAAAAAAACACCCCACAGATCAAATTAAAATAGAACAAAACTGGGCAGGCATATGTTGACAACTAAATGATGTTAAAGCCCTTTCATAGGTCAGTGGTCTTTTAGAGCCCAGACTCAGAAAAGCACTTCTGTGCAGCTCTTAATGGATGCTTAAATCCCTTCCATTGTCACATGTTCAGCACCCTTTAAAATACTCTGTGATCTCAGCTCCTGATCATTTCACAGGAATGAAGAACTACTTCTCTTACAGAATTGGAGCATGGATGCTTTATGTAAATCACGATGGTGTTAGCTAAAACAGGAATAATAATTCCTAGAGCTAAAATGAGATAGCAATAAAGGAGATTAGCAGTCCTATCAATTTTTGTTTGGATCCAAAATACAAAGATAAGGTCTAGGATAGAATTAAAAAAAAATTAACAGTATCTACTAAAAACATTTAAAATGTTTGTACTTGGTCAAAACAAATGTTTATCTTAATATTCTGACTCCATCCATGATTTTATGAAGCCTGGGGAAGAATGAGACAGGACAAGTTATTGTTCAGTTGTTTTCACCTCAAGGAACTTCCTGGACTGGATGTAAAATTTTGATCTAAAATTCCTTAGTGTGTTTCAGCTTCATTAACCTAATATTAATGTCTAATTGTCATGGAATCTTTGCAAGCTTTTAACACCCACAGCATCTTTTGGGAAGGAGCTTCATGATTTTGTAAAGAACCTTTTACTTACTTTGAACCTGGCTCCTATTTGCTTCACTTAATGTCTTGCTTTATTGGAAACACGGTGGACAAGGCAAACCCAGGGTCCTTCAGGATGCTGTAGCTCCTTGTTAGACAGCAAGGGTAAAACATGCAAAATAAACCAGGGCAAAATCCAGCCAAGTCGAACAAGATATGGGGAGCATTTCTGTTCAGTTACATATTATTTTTGTTGAATGTTGTCTTGTGTAAACCTGTTGTAACTCTGTGAGTAAAGCTCATTTCTGTGTAAGGAGCAAATTCTTTTTTGTAGACCAGTTTTTGCTGTACCAAAAATGTGTATTTAAGGGAAAATTATTGGCATAAATCCAAATATTTGAAGTGTGGTAAAGGCACAGGCTGAAAATAGAAATCTGAGTTGTTTTGGACAGATTTCATGGTCTGGAATTTGGAACTCGTATTCTGGTAAATGAAACTTCTCAGAAGAGTATCAGTAGGTTGAAAAACAGTCTGTTTTGGATGAGGATGAGAAGTAAAACCTTGGTATTTTCCAAAGGGAAAAAAGAAAGCTTCCAAAGGTCTGTTGCAAGAGAACTGCAATAAAAATATTTTAATATGTCTGCTGCCCACTTGGAAGAATGATTAAGTCTGAGCCTCTTTGGATACTGTTTCACACACTACATAGCCTTTTTTTAGTGTGCTTATATACAGAGAATCTCTTTTCTCACATTTTATGGGGTAATTTGCAGAGATGAAGTCAATAAGAATTTCCCAAGTAGGTAGAGTGTCAGCTGCTGTGTTAATTTTCCTAATGAAAAATTGAAAACCATTTTCTAAAAATTTTTTTATTATTTTGCAACAGACATTGTTTTGTGGAAAATCATTCTGATGGACAATTCACAATAGACCTAGTTTGCTGTATGTGTTTCAGTTGGTTCTATATTGAGTACCATACTTGGGAGAAAAAATGGTATTTCTGTTTTGGATACTGCATGTGACTAGAAATTAAGTTTTCAGATTGGAAAACTTCAATATAAATAAATTAGACAATCAGTCTGAACTCTGAACAGCATTTTCTAACAGGAGTTTACTTGCTCTGTGGGTTATTACAAAGCTCCTAGTGTAGAGACATATTGTTACTTTTACACATTTTTGGGTTGAGAATTGAATTGACATTGATAATAATATGTGGGTGTTAATTCATCTTTGAAAATACAAAGCTTAATTAAAACCAAGGGGACAGGTGTTTGGAAAGTCATTTTTAATTGGAGAAAAAACAAGCTGGGTTTTTTTGCTTGGGTTTTGTCCTTCCCAAATGAAAAATGATAAATTTTAAAAGATAAAAAAGAAATTAAAAATTATGAAGTGAAACATGAAAAAAGTTTGCAGCAATAATCTTTTTAGGTGAGCCTGGATGTGCCTCATTTTTAGTCTAAATTTACCATCACCAAAAAACCCTGGAAAAATAGCAATCCATAGTAAACTTCAAGAAGCCTTTCTCAATTCAATTAGAGAATACCTTTCCCAGTTTTCAAGTTACCTTGAGATTTATTTGAATTCACAAACATACAGTTATGAAGGTCCTGTGTGCCAATTAGATTTATGCCTTTCAGGGATGTTACAATTTTTTTAGATCAGTCAGCTAGTTGCTGCTTTGTGCAAGGAGATGCTTCTTTCACTTGGGAAGGTTTAGGCATTTCTGAGGTAACTAATGTATGGAGCTGAGATCTGTGCTTGGCTGACATGCTTTTAAAGGGAAAACTGAGTGGGAAAGCTATCAAATTTAACTAGCTACAATAACTTAGATGTTATTCCTGATGGTGTCGTTAGACTCCACTCCATTTAAACTGGAAAAAGTGTTTTCTCTGCAGCTTATTTACTAGGATATGGGGGCTGTCTGCACTATATGCCTCTGGAAGTTCTGTTTCAGTCTAGCTCTAGCTTGGTCCCATGGACAAAATGCCCATTATTACCTGGAGCACTTACTATTTTGTGCCTCTGGTTCAGCTTTATACTAAGGGAATGTTGCTGTGTGATACAAGGCTGCTCCATGTTGCAGACTAAAACAGAGCAAATTGAAAACCAGAAAACACTAAGTGGGGTCAATCAGTACATTTACTTCGAGAGTACACTTCTCATCTAAAGGTGAACACAAATGTCATTTCACACTTTAAAATGAGCTCCTCTCCACTCTGTGAGTGTTGCAAATAGGATTATTTTTTCTGTTGTTTCTTCTCAGTGCTGTGATCTGTGTTGCTGTCTTTGTTCACCAGAACACTATCTGAATGTGAAAATAATTAAGCATAACATCTGGAACGATGACTAGCCCAGGAATGTATTGAAAATTAGCAGAAGTCTTTGTTGTAGGGCTGCTACTTCATTTTCAGAAACTTTGTAATGATACCTCTCTGAAATACTTGGCATGCTTGGCTTCCAAATATCTGTGGAAACAGAAAAAATAGATGTACGAAGTAGTGAAAACAACTCCTTGCAAAAAAACCCTCATCTTCTTTTACAGCAGAGTGATGTGAACAGAGTGTAGACCAGTGTTGCTTTCTGTAATAAAGTATGATTCTTTCATTATTGTGAGGGGGTGCAAAATACACCTTTTCTCAGTTGAGGGGGTTGCTGCAGGAGCCTTGAAACCCAGGGCTCACAGGAGTGGGTGGTACCACTGTTAAAACAACTGCCCTGGGGTCTTGTAATGGGACAGAACAGCTGTGTATAGAATAATGGCCTAAATGGGAAGGATAATTTTCTTCCTTGCAGATGTACTAGGGAGCTACTCAACAGTTGTAAAACAATTTGTCATGAGCTATAAGCATACTTCGCTTTAACAACTTAATGATAAAGTTTTTTAAATTATTATTTTAGAGTGGGTGGTCAAAACCAAAAGAATAGAACAGCAAAAGAAGTACTTTCAAAAGAGCTAAAAAAAATTGTTTTGCATCTTTTAGCTGTGTATTGATTATGCATTCATAATGCAAATGAATAAAGTCATCAGTTTCCTGAGGAAATAAAGTCTCACTTCACTGAGGTTCCTGCTTAATGTACTTAAGGTCTTAAAAAAACTGCCAAGTTACAGCATAAGAGTAGACTTCTTTAGTCCTGTGTGCCACACACATTCCATGACCCAGAATAGCAGGAGCTGAATAAAAAGGCCTGAGGTAGAACTAAGGACAGATAAAAGCTAGAAAACCAAAACACAGAAGAGAAGCCAGTGTAGACTGTGTCAAATAAGTTGTTTTGGCCATGGTACTTCTGCACTGTTCCAGGCTAACTGCAAACGGGCACTTGGCTTCCCTTGTTCACCTGGCAAAGTCCAGAATTACACACTGCTCTTCCCCAAAGTCTCGAGCCTAGTTGTCAGTATTGAGTGCAGATGTCACTCCCACAAACCATCCAGCTAAGCAGTTTCGACTCAAGATGTTGTGTGGGTTAAACATCACCCCTAATCGAGCCAGGAATTTTAATCTGACACACATCCATTCAAACTCAGCAAAGATAATGGAAAGGCAAGTCCTCTTCCACTAGTTCTTAGGTTTTCCTGGAAATGACCAAGCATAGCTGTGCCAGTGGTAAGGCACTATGTGTTCTCAGTTAAGCATTTGTTTGAGTAATTCAGGATACTAAAGAGGATGCCAGACGAGTTGCATATTCCCCAGCAGAGACTATTTTCTCTTAAGGCAATTCTGGTTTTTTTTACTTATGTTACTGAAAAGACAAATGAGACTGCCTATGTGTAGCAGCACCAAAGTCAGTTAGATTACACCCACGCTGATCAGAATTGGATCCGTAATTTTTTCAATCAGTCATCCACTGACCCTGCATTTGGAATTGTGTGCTGAGGATGTTACTGACCTAGGCCATGCTGACTTGGACTATGAACCAAGCTTAGCAGCTTGAGTACACAGAGTACAAATTAACTATCTAGGAGTGTTAAAGTAATCCAAACTGTAACAAATTAAGCAGCAGGCGGTATAAATTACCATAGGATATTTTGTAGAATATTTGCAGCCTTGTTAACAATTAAAGAGAGAAGTGAGCCAAGAAGTGTCATTTCCTGCGCAGAACAGGTAAAAGATAACTGTTTTAAAAAACATCTGTGCAGAAGCATATGTAAGCAGAGAGAAAAAGGTCTTTCCTGTTAAATCTGTAATACAGCCTCAGTGACATGCAAACGTCTAGAATTAGAAATGCCCCTGGAACACTTCAGTAGTTTTATGCGTTAGAAGTTCCACAGTCGCAAGCTATAAGTGAGAATAAAGAGCAAGGCTTAGTCTAAGGTTTCCTGGTGAGTTGATATAATCTCAAAATTCACAAGGAAATCTTAAGTTAGAATGCTGTTTCATAACTCAAGCAAGAAAATTTAGCTCTAGAATATATACAAAAGTAAATGAATAAAGACTTACATTTGGACTCCACGAGTTAAATTAGACTTAATTAGCAAGTAGCCTCATAAATGATAAAAGTATTAACAGTTTTTAAGTGTAAAATACTAAATTTTATTGCATCCTGGCGCACATTGGTCCAGAGGACTGAGTTCAATCCAATTAAAATCGCTAACAAAAATTCCTGTCAAGTACATCATAAATCCCAAAGTCTTTGCTGAAAGAAAATGATTGGTGAAATTGATAGGAGCTGGTTAGTAACTGTTCTTTATAATGTAGCTAAACAACTTCACTGGAAGATGTACCTGATAATTTCCTTCAATGTGATCAATGATTTTATTCAAAACAGCATATTTTAGTAGATCTCAAGCATAGCATTATCAGTTAATGATGGGAACCCCTACTTAATTCTAGCATAATTCTAACACAGTGTAATGAAAACCCAAGTCAAAATTACCACAACATTGGTTGTGAAATTCTCACTTAACCTCATAGGCAAATTTGTCATCCTACTTGAAGGATGTTTTATGAACTGTATAAATAGTATCCCATTTACTTATGGCCCAGTTATAAAATTCTGGTTTATGCATTGAGATTATATTTGTAATACTGTCGATTTTAAACAAATGACAATGTGTTTACCAGTCTTCAGCAATGACAGTTCTCTGGTATTTCTCACCAGTTGATTTTGGAGAGCTATACAAGGGAAGTCACTACCTTGTTTCCTTTTCCAGAAGTTTTCTTTTATCATCTCAAGGTGGTGTTGTATGCAGATGGAGAGACCTAACAAATCTAGATCTTCTGAGTATCAGTTTATTTGAACTTCTGCCCGAATTAGAACAATGAGGCACGTGGAGAAAAAGTGCCATGTTCATAGGTTGGGTCTTGCACTTCTGTTTTCTGTTGCTGCACAGAATGTACAAGCTCTTTTCACCACTTGGATTTCGAGATTTCTATCAAAGTGAGAAGGTGGGGTTTTTTGGTTGGTTGGTTTTGTTGTTGGGTTTTTTTGTTTAATTCTGGATTAGTAGTAATACATTTCAAAGAACAACAAACTTGACTTAATTTTGGTTTTAGTATCAGCCGTGATTTTAAATCATTGTACTTCTTCCATGGATTTTCATAGATCTTGGCAGACTTAACTACAAGAAGATTCTGGATGACCATGCAGAACTTGACTGAAAGTAGCAAGGCCAAGTGTAGTGGGAAGGTACCCTGGAAAATGAGCTGACATGCACAATTGTAAACATCCTTCTGGGATCATCTGCTCTCCTTAAAGAGGTGTAACTGAGCCTGGGATAGTGATGGGAAAGCTAAACTGTTTTCTTGCTTTGTCCTGCAGATGGAAAAATGAACAAAATTAAATGGCTTTTGACATGGCCATTGATATTCCTGCTGTTTACCACAATTCCAAACTGCAGCAAACCACGCTGGGAGAAGTGCTTTATGCTGACATTCATCCTCTCCACTCTCTGGATTGCCTTGTTCTCCTACTTCATGGTGTGGATGGTAAGTGCATGTAACAGGACTTCAAAAGTGAAACGTGCATCTCAATGTGTGTAAAAATCTTCTGTGCATTTGTTGAAGAACGACTTGTAATTGTAGTGCAGTCTCTTCAGCTCGTACAATGATTATTATGATTTTAGCTTTTTGCTGCCTTTTTTCTGCAGAAATAATTGGGCCTTTACTGTGTAGGGCACAATAGGAAGGTAGTGGAGAACACTCGACTTTCCTCAAATGCCTGTCAGGCATTTGAAAACTGCTTTATGTTTTCCTCTCATGAAAGACTGTATTTTCTATATACTTTTTGCAACTTTCTATGTAATTTTGGCATTGTAAAACAATCCTTAATGTAGACTGCGTCTAAGAAATTGATTTTCCAGCCAAAGCCACACATTTGTATCATATTAAATGTCCTTTGGAAGGTCATACTCTGTGCCTTGGTTCCATATATAGATATTCCTTTCACAAACGAGAGAGGTGCTCATTAAGGCTGCAGCCCATAATACTTCAAGGGACGTCTGGACCATAATACCTTGTTACCAATCTCAGCAAGAGAACCATGCCAGCTTTTATTCCTGTATCTCTGCTTGCCCCTGAAGACGAGGTTTGTCAGTGACTTCCTAAAATACACCTTTTCTTTAGTGAAGGGTCCAATTTTCCTCATGTGAGACACTGGCAAACTGTTTCAAGAAAACATTACATAGCCCAGAAGACTTCCATCCTAAGAAGTCTCAGCAGGGAAACAGCAGTCTGTCCCTGGTTCAGTCTTCCCACTCTCACAAGCCTGTTTCCTTTTCAGCTGCCTTTTCTTGATGTTTTTTTAACCCTCTTTGGATGTTCCAGAAAAATTCAGTTCCCTGTCCTTTCTAAGAGCTCTACTGAAATCTTCAGTGATTCCCTAAGCTCTTTTCAAGCTGCATCTGGAATATCAGGGACAGTATAACCAGGCATGCTCACTTTGGGATTATATGAGAAGTCATGCAAGAACCTAGGTCCTTATTCTTGTGTTAGGTTAAATAAGTTATTTATATCTCTGCCACTATATTACAGTATTATATTGGTTGCAGTCCTTTTGAGAATAGAACCAGTGAGAATCCTCCCATTTGTGGATACCAAAAAAACCTCAAACCCACAGATTGGATTGTATTTCCTCAAAACAGCAGTATGTCATGTTAGAAGTACAGGAAATTGAGATTTTGTTTATCCATGGAATGTTGAATAATTAGGCCCAAAGTAATTTTCCTTTGCACAGGATTGGTTTTAGGCTGGTAATTCCACAAGTATTTAATCTGTAGAAATGGATAAATATTCTGAGTCTATTCCTGTTAGAGTCCACACCAGAAATCAAAGTTAAAAGTATGCCACAACTGTATTGGAATGAGGACACTTTCCAAATAGGATAAGTTAATCTACCTTCCTCCTTGTTCAGGTGACTGTGATTGGATACACCCTTGGGATACCAGATGTGATCATGGGCATTACTTTCCTGGCTGCAGGAACAAGTGTCCCAGACTGCATGGCCAGCTTAATAGTAGCAAGACAAGGTACTGTGTCTGCTGAAGTGCAACTGCAATCTTACATATGTGCTCTGTGATTTGCTTCCTCCATACATACAAATTGCCAATGCAAGTTTATAATTTTATTTTAATTTTTTTACTGTTTCAGCACCTCATTAAAAGCCAAAACAGTTTGCTAATTATTGTGAACCAAAAAATTATCTTTTGCTTATTGGGATGGGGCAGTCTAGCATTCTAGGAGGTAACTCAACCTCAGATGTCCCATGCATGGTATGTATCAGTTAGGGTAAAAAGACAAAAGTCATAGACAAAAACTAGAATATCAGCTATCAAAAATTACATTGAAGAATATGTACTGATATATACAACACTTTTCTGTGTAAAACCTTTACTGATTTCTACAAGCCCTCTCAAATCCAAGTGGTTTGAGAGGCAGAAGTGTTGTTGCTCCAAGCAGAGTTCTCATCCAAATGCAGACCTTTCCCCCTGGAACATACGAATAGCTGCATTGGAAAGAGTTTGGGATTACTGACATCTGCATCTTCCTCAGCTGTCCATTTGAAATTGTCGAAGGCCTTCTCATTTATCTTTAAATTTTGTTTAAGTTTCTTTATGTTTCTTTTTTTTTAATTTGTAAAACGCTGGTAGTAACATCCCTTCCTGTTGTTGAAAAACATTAGACCTGACAGTGTGATCCTCTGAACAGCAGGCGAATAAGAAAAAGACCTAATTTTATTCTTTTCCACTATTTCAATTCCCATAGCCTTTTTTTATCAGATAATGACATCTCCAGCATACTTCATTTGGCAAACAACAAGGGCTTTACAGTGATAAATTAAGTACTCAAAAAGCCCCACCTTTGTAATTTGAGATAGGAGTAGTGCTGTGAAATGTTGCTTGCTTGAAAAGTATTATATATTTAAAGTATATAATTTTCCATGTTGCATTATTTGTTGTGTGCAGAATATTCTCACAAAAACAGTACAACAAAGTCTTCAGAATTATTATGGAACCACCTTCCTACTAAATTAATTTTGCATGTGTATTAATTTAAGTGAACGAGTTTTTTCAAGAACAAGGAAAATGTTGCATTTTTAGATTAACAGACTGCTTCTTTAGATTAGTTCTTCTGTTGTGCTAGACAAAAATACTGCAAAGATTGTTTGCTCTGAAAGTTAAGGTAAGCACTAGATTGTTAAAAAGGGACCCAATGCCCCTAAAGAAAGTACAGGGACTTTGCACTGCTTGAATTCAAGAGAGTTGTTCACTGACAGAAAGCAGACAGGTAGAGATGGACACTACCATAACTTGGATCCAAAGCATTACCTTTCAGAAGCTTCCTGCTAGAGGATCATGTATTTATGCTATGGTAGTGTCTGTCTCCACTCTGTTTACTCTGAAACTATTTTTGGGACATGTCCCATTTATGTCAGAGTTCTTCTTCCTTTCCAGTTCCTTCCTTTCCAGTATTCACTTGGTGTAAGTGATTCAATAGTTAGGCCAGTTAAGTCTAAGGGAAGTTAGCAGGGACGCAGAAAAATTTTGCCTTCCTCATATCCACTGAAACTGGTGCAGAATGAAATGGCAGCCAAAGGTAAGCATTAGAAGTAGATTTTGAGTAATACCCAGGTACTTGACCACCATTTACCTTTCTATTCCTTTCCTGTAGTATTTTACTGCTCTTGAAGTGAAATTATTACTGATTAAACCCTACAGAAGTGCATAATATCTTTCACTATCATCTGGTTGGTTATTTTCAGGATCTCTTTTCATTCATGAGATAAGGATCACATATCCACATACTAAATCCACTACATAATATTCAGGTTCCCTGTGGCTGCAGACTGCCTAGAAGAAGGCTTTGACATAACCCTCAGGTGCTGCTTGGACACCACGTACCCTGTAAGGGCTTTGCAACACACAAAGAAGATGTAGCTGGAGTGAGCAACTTTTGCACTTTTTTTCAGAAGTCAGCCAGTGTTGTGGAAATTGTCTCCCTACCTCAGATACTCTGGCCAGTTCAAGTGGGATTGGGTCAATGCAGATCATTCCCCTTTAGTTTACTCCAGTACACAGAGTAATGGCCATATACTTTGATTTTATTGGAGTTGTTTTTTGTTTTTTTTTCTCTGCAGGCCTTGGTGACATGGCAGTATCCAATACAGTAGGGAGCAATGTCTTTGACATTCTAGTGGGACTTGGTGTTCCTTGGGGTTTGCAGACCATGGCGATTGATTATGGATCAACTGTATGTATACTTGGCAAATCTTTAATTTGCTCTTTTATTCTATTTTTTTTTAATCCTAAAAAGAAAGCATTCAAATAGAATAAACTTAAAACCAACCTGTTGATCATGTTATTAGTTGCTAAATAAGTGTTATTTCTTTGCCAAGGAACCTAGTTAAGGAAGCAATTTTTCTTCCACAAGCTGCAGTTAATTTCCAGTTTGTCAGCTGGAGTACATTACACTGTGTAGCAGAAAACTGTTGCCATGGATGGTTCATGGTTCTACCATTTTCTTGCTACACAACTTCCAGTAAACCTGTCTCCATGTGCCTTAGCATTTTTGTCACTAAGATCAGAATAACAGCATGAGGATTTTTAACATAAAATCCGTTATAAATGCTGACTTCTTTTTTATGGAGATAGGATCACTCTACATTTGGTTTGATTCCTTAATCTTCCTGTTCTTCATTAGGATACATCGGTTACAAATTTCCATAGTTTAAAATAAGGCACTATTCAAAGCAGAAGGTAGACTTTAAATCAGTAAATTGATTTTTGATCTCCAAAGCCCAATTATATGGTCAGCATTTTAAAAGTCTTTTCTGATTTCCACAGGTTAAAATAAACAGCAAAGGATTGGTTTATTCAGTTGCACTTTTGCTAGGATCAGTGGCACTTACTGTAAGTATTAGAGCATCTACAAGTGTTTCAGTTTGACAGTACTTGTTAGGTATTTACATGTTACAGAAGGATAAAATACAAATGTTTAGCATTGATTCTTGTAAAGTTTCATTCTTCTAGCAATACCGTGAGTTGAATACCCTTGCCCTCAGTGAGGACTGAAATCTGGCATCCAGTGCAAGAGATGCTGGATATGTGTAGGTCCCATGGATTTCAGTGGCAGTGTTAAATTGTTAGTACTAGAATAGTACTGCTGTGGTCCTGTGTCCATACCCCTGGCCTTGTCTCTGCTGAGACAAGACCTAGTGTCCTTCATCATCCTTTGCCCTTACCTCTGATTTCCAAAATCTGCCAAAATCAAGTGCTATAGCCTAAACCCTTAATGAAGACTAGTCTGTGAGGACTGTGAACCTCAAGACCTGGAACAGACATGCTAAATGTCACTCAGCATAAGACACCCTCGTAACACATGACTTCTTAAGGTGAAACAATAATTCTGTTAGAAAAATCAATTTTGCTGGTACTTAAGGTCTGATCCTGCTTGACTCCCAGGAGACACTCTGTAGGAGGAATCAAATCAGGTATAAAGAATCAAAAAGGTATAAAAATATCCACTTATACTAATGTCTTTCACTGATTGCCTGTGGAGGCTTTGTAGAGGACGTGGTCACCACTGGAGATTTCACACTGTTGCATGACTAAGTCTTATAAAGCTTCACATCACCGGTGCATGACTTAAGTGATAGAATGACCAGGGCTGTTCACTCTGCTACAAATTTCCTAATGTATCTGATCTATAAGGTGTGAGAATGTGTTCTTTTCATTTCTTAACCCCAGCCTGCCATACTGCACAGTGCCTGTGGAACAACACAGGTGTTCTGTAGACATCTGTGCCTGGTGTTGCTGCGTGCATGTTGTTAATCAGCACTTTGGGAAAAAATGGGAGGATTATGTCTTCATGCTTTTCTGAAGAGAGTCTTTTCATAGCAGAAGCCAGATCACTTGAGTTTGAGGCATCTGTTACTGTCTCATTTTTTCTGCTGAGTACCTTGATTTGCACAGACCCTCCCACAGCAAACAGTGGAGAGTTTTGAGCAATATTAATAATAATCGAGAGGCACTGAACACTGTGAAAAATAGATGCCTTCATGAGGAATTAGTTGCTTTGCTACCTGTAACTTGTAACGCCTTAGTTCTAGAGCTCAGTAAATAAGCAAGCAGGACACCTCTTCTGAAGCTGTTGAAGGTGTGGGGATTAGGTGTTGGTGTACTACTGGGACATAAAAGATTTTCAGGGGAACACTTGAGGGAGGGACATTAATTGATTTAGTTTAGTTCATTGAATATTGTAAAACAGTCATAGGACAAATGAGACTCAGAACAGAGTACATCATATGGTGCCTTTTTGATCTATAAAATACTGAGAATATATTTTTGTCTTCCTGCAAACCTCTAATTCAAAAGACTAATTTTTTGGCTTATAATGGTTGTTTCCAAAAGTCTCCTTCAGAACTTAATTAACTGACACTCTGTTTGCTTGCAGGTGTTTGGAATACATATGAATAAGTGGAAACTTGACAGGAAGCTAGGCATCTACGTGTTGCTTCTTTATGCTATTTTCCTGTGTTTATCTATAATGATAGAGTTCAATGTCTTCACCTTTGTCAACTTCCCTATGTGCCGAGAAGAACTTTAACCCACAACAAGGAGAGAGACTGAAATTCTTCTGATTACACATGCTGTAAATGACAGGAGGCATTTCACAGTTCTACCTTCTTTCCATCAGTAATTTGAGTGTCATTCCTGCTTAATCAGCTAACGAGCACTTTTACCTATACGGAAGGAAAGCAGACCTTTCTTTTTACATGCTAGCTGAAGGCAACCAAAGCATTTTCCTCATCTTTGGATATTGCTGCTCAGTTATAAAGCTACATGGATCTTATGCAGAACTCTAAAAGGACCCATTTCTGGGCCTTCTGTTGTAGTTTTCATTCTCCTTTTGCAGACAATCAACCACCACCATCAAGGTTAGCAAGAGGATGGGAGAAAAATCTCTATAGTTCTTTTGATTTTGACATTTTCTTTCCATGGAAGGATAAAAGAGGCAAGTTCAGAACCTTTTTTGGCTCAGTCAGAATATTTAAACTACAGGACAAGAAAGTCCAAGGCACATATCGTGGCATGTACTGTTGAGGATCATTTCCCCCTTCAAGTGCTCTGCTTATAGAGAAACTGCACTGACAGTTTTTGATGGCAGTGTTGGATATTTATCACTCTGTTCAATGAACTGTATGGCAGAGAAAGAAGAGGAAATGGTTGTATGTTGTATCACTTGTGATGATGCACACTAGAAGTCAGAGTAACTGCATACTGAACAAGAGAATTTACATGCAGAAATTCATACTTGAAAAATATGTTTTATTGTTAATGAGGAATGCTGTATACATAGAAATAAACTGATATTTGTGGAATATTACGCCACAAGAAAATCTTCACGTTGGCCATTGTAAGCCCATTGTGTAAATTTAGAAGAAACTAAATAAATAAAATATAATTGGGTGCTCAGTAACTATCAGTTACTGTTACCAGCTGGGAGTAGTAGCTGAATGTAATCCAGACTTTCTGACAACAAAGCCCACCCTGATTATGATTTGATTTGATTCAGTTTGATTGGTGGGAGGAAGAACCTTATTTCATCAGTCAAGAAGCTGGTGTATTCTTCACCATTTTTTTTATTCCCAGAAGCTCAATGAAGATGAATGTCTGACACGGAGCAGTGCAGATAAGAGTCACGCTGACAAAAGCAGTCTGTCAAGAGAATATGGTCTTTGATTTGATTGCATGCAAGTTTTGAAGCATGATATACTTCTTTTTAACCCCAAGTAGAAGCCAAGTTTTGATATCCTTTCCACCAGCATAAGTCTGATATAAGGGATTACTCTGGATATAATTGACAGCAAGATCCAGCCCAGAGTATTAAAATAGCGGGTAACATTCCACAATTTAGCAGTGATATAATTATAAATCACTGAGACAGCATATTTTGAATTGCTACTAAACTTTAAAAATATTTTGAAGCTGTATGTGAATGATCACATAAAGTTTCTAAAGAAGCACAGTTACCTTTATACATAGATTTTTAAAATTTTTTAATGTTTATAAACGAAACCCTATCAACTAACAGTTGATGTGTTTTTAAATGCATTAATATTTTCCACTAAGACTATATATTAAAAATTATGTCAATGAGAATATCCTATAAAAACTTAGCAAATAAGCACTTACTCAGAAATTTCCTTCTTTTTGACATATATGACAATTATGTTTAGCCGGCTGACTTGCAGAATACTGTTTACACTGGGCAATGAGTTTACAATTCAAACGATTTTAAAAATTATTTTAGGATAAATTAAAGAGTATATGCTGCTGGTGGTGTGTTTTTTAAGAATTGGGTCCATTCAATGTCATTCTAAAGAGAAAAAGAGCAACTTATTTGTTATTTGCTTTACATTTTGTTACAAATGTCAGTATTAGTATCCATTTAGGGTTTCTTACCGTAATGAAATTGTTACATCATTAAACTAAGAACTAAAGATGGACACAAATACAGCATTACTAAAATGCTTTTTGAATAGGCAAGAATGGTAGTAAACACATTTTATCTCAAGTATGCCAATGACCCCATTTCCAGGCATTCACGTCGTTTTTGCTGCAGTATAAAGCTGAGGAGATGGAATTCATGTTCATCTTTGAGTCTCTGTTGCAGAAAGGCTGTGAAAATGCAGCATACTGCTGCACCAGTGTAGGAATATCCCTTTCCAGTCATACCCTCTCCCCTGCTGTCTTTCAGGAGGATGGTGTACTGCTGAAAATCTGGTGATGGCTTAGATATGAGACTGAAAGGAGCAGAGAGAGAGAGGCTGAGTAAATGGGGCTTTTCCTATATTCTGTTTTTGTGGTCTTGGAGAACTCTCTCCAAGCAAACATTTGCTCTCCTGTGCATGCTTCAGCTCACTTGTCTTTACATAATAGAAGAGTAGTTCCAAAGTCTGGATTTTCAATGTGCTCTGATCAGCTGAGTTGACAGGGATGAGGGAATCAAAGTTCATAGTGCCAGATCTAGAAAATTGTACTGTACCTTCATATTTCTGAGCCAGGCAACTTTAGAAGAGTATGGGCACCATTTTTTTTCTGTAGCAGCTGACTCTCAGCACAAATATGCATAAATTTTGTTTTCTAATTCTGTAAGTCCTTCACACATAATTTAAAATTACTCTGCCTAATCTGAATATCACCTGCTCCAGAAAACCAGTGCTGTGTTTTAGCAAGAAACAATCTCAGAATCCAGAACAACCCTTACAATTGTAGCTGGTTCCTGTCTTCTACAGCTCTCCCTGAAACATAAACTCACTTCAGGACAATTTATATTGAATTCTAATGCTGCATTTCCTGGGATGTTCTCATCTGCATCTACTGCTGTGCTTATCATTATAAATAACATTAGTAGGATTCTCCTTTGACACCACCATATGACCTAGGATGTATCGTTTGCCAAAGAATTATGAGGAACTGTGTCAGGGCTTTGATGGCACATAATCATATGAAGTACTTTAAGAAGCCCCTAAGTAGTCCTTGCCCATATGCTAAAATAAATAGTTATACACTAAGCCATGCAGGTAAACTTAATGGTCCAAGAAAGATCTGATTGACAAATTGTTGTATTGCAGATACTACATCAGAATGTATCAGTAATTCAGGAGGCTCTTGCCGAGTAATAACAGATTAGTGCCTTTCACATGTATACAGAAATAAAGAAAAACATTAGCTTGTGTGATCAGGAAACCATTAAAATTTTTGCCATTTTCTAGTCATGAAGATAAGTGATTTGAGCTTGGCTCTCCACTGTTAGCACAGTTCTATACTGCAGCTCTTCAGATTGTATCCATGAGATTTTGTAGCCATTTTGTTTCATTAACCATTGCAAAAGTTAGCTGGCTGAGTTTGGAATGTATGTCACAATGTTCTGTAAGTTAATGTTCAGCTCAAGAGTGAAAAGAAAGCTGGTGGATGTGAGAGAGAAAACTGTTAGTGTGATCTGAAATTTGCCAGCATACTAACGCTGAAAAGTAATACAACTCAGAAGAAGATATCCCATATCCAGCAAAGCTTACTTCAATAGGTTTGATTCCATTTTAAAGCTAAGCATCTATCCAAGTGCCTTGCTGGATTGTGTCCTGAGATGACAGTGGAGTATGGTTTCTGGGCTTTTTATCATAGTCAGTTCTTTCCATGGTCTATTGCTTTTGTAGTCTAAAGGTTTTATTTCTTTCTCAAATTAAAAGGTTTGACCCGATTCTGTGGACTTCTGCTCTGTTGATACCGTTTTGGGTTTCCCCTCTTGTAAATAAGAGAACTCGTTCCTTGTCTCAGACTTCTCAACTGTCCATCTGCCCTCATGTACGAGCAGCATCAAAGCTGAGTTACAGCTGGCCAAGAAGGGCTTTTAGAAGCCCTTTTGTGCTGCAGTTACCCTGGAGTAGCACAGTCCCACATAGACCCATGGAATGTAATCCTGTCTGGAGCAAGGAACTGGGAGTGTTTCCATTGAGTTCAGCAGTGTTTGATTCCATTTCTTTACTATAACAATTGTACTGCATTGTAAAGTGCTGCTTGAGTAAAGATTTCAAGCTGAGGATCTGCATGTCTAAATCTAAGAAGCTGCAGATATGGTGATCTTAATGTCTGTGTGATGGTCTAAGGGCTTCTGTCTGGGCTGAAGTCTGGCCTAGAAGAACACCTTAAGTCTTCCCAACAGGTACAGCATAGTCAGCCATCTTTCTCCTGGCTCAGTCATCGGCGTGCCAATTTTATTCTGTTTTTATATGCTTGCTGCAGCTGTAGCAAACAAAGTCAGGTTCTGGTTTTAGAATTTTTGTTAACTTTCTGTCAACATGTAAGCAAATGACGAAAGTCTTTACTAATGTAATACTTAGCAATTATAGAGAAGATTCTATTCCGTCTTTCATTTCCCTTGTGACTCTGCTTTAACTACACTTGTTTCTATTATGTGTTTGCTCTAGGTGCACTAATGCCTCATGAGTTTTGTCTTTCTCTCTTGGATTTCTTGTAGTTGTAATGCCATTTACTTTTGTCCCACTGTTAGTCGGTTTTGGTAGAGTTCTTCAAGCTATGGAAATACTGCCTGATTATTCATGCCAAGGAAAGATCAGACATTATGTAATATGAAACAGACACTAAAATAACTCTGATAGCCAGGTGAAACCAAAGAATCTTCCTAATTGAAGTCCATCACCTTGGAGCATAATGTTCTGTCATTGCAAGCCTCAGATCTCTGTTATTTGTGTTTAAATACTCAGAAGAAAATCTCTACAGCACATGCATTTGCTGCACAATTTTCTTTCTATTTCCATGAGTCTGAATGCCGCATTTTTCATTTTGTTGGATGGTGAGATTTTTATGATGGTTACCCAGGTAAATGACAGTGTTGAGTTACAGTGATTCAGTACCAAACCTGTTACTATTCTCTTGAACCATTTGAAAAAGTCTGTATGCAGGTGATCAATGTCCCACTGAAGAAGAGAATGTCATTCAACTGATGTGTGCATTCCAGTTTCTATTGTACATGTACAATGTACCTGTTGTGTACATGTTTAAAAGCCTCTTTTTGAATAACTTGAGCATACGCTTTTCTTACATTTTCCCACATGTGAGGTCCCGATGGTATTTCCCCAGAGCAGTCTGTGATATTCTGTATATGCCTCTCCTGACACGTGAGATGTGTGTAGCTGCTTCTCCACAGGCAAAGATGTGTAGTGATTGTGGCAATTTGTTCATCACATGGTTCTGCTTGCTACCATACAGTGCACTGTGTGAAAGAAATGAATAATTATGGGAAACTAATGCCATTTGGATATTTTCGTAGAAGAATTGCCAGTTGGAATTTAATCCTGTTTTGATTTTTCACTTGCACAAAGAATGTAGGTGATCATTGCTGTCCTATCACCGAGATGGTCTTGATAAACTTGAACGACAAATAAAAAGATTTGTTTGTAGCACTAGACATGGTAACAAATTCTAAAGATACCAGAATATGTGAAAACCAGACAGATATAATCTCTAGAAATATTAATAGCAATTGAGATGCTTCCTTTCAGAGGGTTTTTACAGAAAGATTATGGCCTTTATTCATATACCGGTTATTTATGCAAAGAAAACTTGTAAATCTTCTTCCCCAGCAAGACCTGTGTTTCAAGTGGCTGTTACTGCAGCAAAGTTATGACCAAATTCTTACTTTTATATTCTTGCGAGTGGTGCCAGTGTTCATTAATGTCCTGGTAGTTGGCACAATTTAGTATCAGTGGAACTGAGCAGAGAATTTGGCTCACGGTATCTCCTCCGTTGCAAGAAATTCTTTGAAATCATTTATGGTCACTAAAATAACTTCTGAACCTTTGAAAAATCTGTGTTTCATACTTGCAGGCGTTTTCAGTGCACCCTTCAGAGGTGCAATACCTCTTTAAATATTGTGAAAACCTAGAACTACTTACTTTGAAAACAGAAAGGGATGGGTTTGTAAAATGTAAATAACAGAAATCTCTCATGTTACTTATTTTTTCAATGACTGTGACCTTATGCACTGTGAATGCTCTGTGATATGGGGTCCATTGTACAGATAAATATGTCATGAAATCCAAATGGATTTAATGTGATAATTTGTTACAAAATGTTGGCATGATATTTGATTATTTTTGTTGTGAGAATTTTAAAAAATAGTTAACTGAGCATTTATAAAGATTATAGCAGTCAGTATTATAATGCACTATATAAAAATATGTACACTATCAATAAATTATATAAACAAGAGGGTTTGCTTTTTTTGTCTCAGATGATTAGTAGATGTGAAACATTCTTATATATATTGTTGAAAATCTAAAATTTCAGGACCCAAATACGACATGTGCCTGCATGTTTTTGGTGAAATCTGGACCCTGCTGAACTGAGTGACAAAAGGCCCATTCTGTGTATTCTAGGGAGTATTACCTGGATCAAGCCATTATTTGGAGTGAGTTAAGTGTATTGGTTTGATTCGCAGCAATTCTGAAACACCCAATTTGCTCTTTTGGGACTAGAAAACTGAGAACTCAGTCTGCTGAGAGCACAGTTTGCTGTACTGAGGCACTGATCCAGAAGCAATTCTGGCAACCTCAGAAAAAGCCCTGCTTAAGAGCATTTTGGCTGCCTCATCCTGTGGCATATTGGTGTCCAGCAGGTTCACACTGAGTATTGCATGCTGATGAGAGGCTGGAAATAAGGTCCAAAGGCCACACAGTGCTACTTTCCTTTCCCAGTTCCCTGGGCTCTGGAGATACTCCTTACCCCTGACTGCCCATTTCCAGCATCCCTGCATTCCTCCTCAGGGTGTGTGGAGACTCCTGCTGTGCTGTCTATCGTCTGTGGTGCAGTCTGTGCTGGGCTTAGGAAAAGCTTTAAATGCAGTTCTTGGAAAAAGAGGAGCTAAGGGTTTATTTACTTCATCTCAAGGCCTGGTATATTAACAGTTTCATTAGACAAGAGTCTTCTCATGAATACTCCTAGCCAGTTTACTAGCAGGAGATGCAAGTTAAAACAAAGCTTGATCTTTTTATTAAGCATTGTGCATGAGAGTGGAATCCCTACTGCTGTATAAACCTGGCATTAGCCACTGTGGGCTTATGTACATATACAGAAAAATCTTATGGAAGTGGACAAAAAGGATATTCTGCATTCTCTGACTTTTGCAAAAGATTTCATTCTTTAGTGTATGCTAGGCTAAATTTCTCTAAGCTGGGGAAACAAGAAGATTCCTCCTTTTACATAGAATTAACTTCTAAAAATCAGAATCTGAATGTGAAAAGTGCCTCTTTATAATCCTTCCATCCTTGACATGGTGACCCATCATGATCTGTTATGTAATAGGCTCTATAAAAGGCACATAATCTATGGATTAGTGACACAATAGGCATGACAGTTCCTAAGGGCTCCTATCACAGCAATATTATTGATGCAGCCACTCCCTACTGTATGGAAAGTAGAACTGTCATGTAATCTGGGCATATTCTGAAAGCCTTTATTGTAGCTCAAGTGCTCATTGTACTTAATGGCTTCCCCCATAAGTCATTTTTAAACCTTTACAACCCAGCTGCATGAAACTACAAAAAAGGGCTGCAGGATGCTGTGGCTTAAGATGGAAAGGGTGAATCAGTCCTAGAAGAGACATGAATTCCTCCCATTTGGCTTGGATTTATAACAGAGGAGTGTCAATTTTAAATAGCTGGATATTATTTTGTCATTTAGCTTTTGTGTAATTGTTTCCTTCCAAAGCCTGGTTCTAGAACACATTGACACATACTAAACCTGTCAAATCTCTGGCTCAAAAAAACACCTAGTAAAGCTTGGGCAAAATTTGTCTTCTTTTTCATATTTTAAATATTTTACAGAAATATTGAGTATTTTGCAGAAAATATGGAACTTTAAAAATTAAATTTGGTCAGTATCTTTAACGAATGTCAAAACTTCAAATTTCTGAAACTGCATTCTTTAGATTGAAAATAGAATGAAAGATTTCACTCAAATCACATGAAACAGATAGCACCAAAATGCTGGAATTTTGTATTCTGTATTTTTGCCATTTTTTCCTGGACCTTTTTAATAGTTCTAGTGATTTTTTTCTTCTTCTTCCCTAAAAATATAAATGGAATTGTCTAACTCTGTTGTGTTTTGCATTTGCAAAATCTTAGGTATTTGCCTAGGATGGCTGCCTATTTGTGTGAACAGTCTCCTCTGCATGAGCAGGTCCATGCTGGCAGCAGAACTTTGCATTTTTTTGTCTCAGCAAACCTTTTTTTTCCAGCAGAGCAAGGGCAGATGCTGAGTGGGCCTGGTCCCTGCTGAATTGCAGGGGAGGGAAATGGAAATTGGGGTAGAGTTGAATTTGTGTGGTGCATGTAGGAGATTGTTCTCATGCCAGTACCTGAGGTGCATTTCAAAGGTGCCCAGCTGGTGAACAAATCTAGAAGATATTTTTTCCTCAGACCTCTGAACCCAGAACCCACAGGAAGATTCAGAGCTGAGATCTGACAAGTCTGCAGTAAGGGATGAGTTTGTCTAAGACAACTAGATTTTTCATTGAATGAGTTTGTCATTGCCTGAAAATGACTCCAGGAGTTGGAGCAAGGCGATCTTTAATATAGTAGGAAAGAGCATTACAAGATAGAGTAGCTGAAAATTTAAAACTAGATAAGGCGAAAATCAGGTGTGAATTTAAATAATATCAGCAATTATGCACTAACATGCCTTACTTAGAAGGATGGTGAATTTTCCATCATGCAGTCTTTCAGTAAGGCTCTTTCTCAGATAATAGAATTTCTAAGATAAATCCTTGTAAAAGCTAGAAGATAAATTTCCTAATGAGAACTGAAGTTACAGTTTATTAAAAATAAATAAATAAATAAAGGAAAAATGTTGTCTTACGTTACATCAAAGGTGTGACTTGGTGATGGTAAAAGTGTTCCTGACTCTCTAACTCAGTGCCAGCAGAATTGGCTCTGTGCTCCACACTGAGGTCTAGTTTCCCTCTTGCCAATCCACTGACAGCTCCCTGGCATTTGCATTTCTGCTGTGGACTGTGTGACACTGTCTATTTTCAGAAGGCTGAGGAATTCCTTCTAAAGATAAAAAGGGCAAAAAGTTACTTTCGTCTCCCGCTCCATTCCATGCAATTGCTCTTCTCCACCTCTTCTTTCTACTTCTGCCTTATTTTTTCCATTATGTATTCTCCTAACATCAGCTCTTTCTGGAGCAGCTGGGCTGCCAGGCAGGAGTGTCCCCAGCGGGTGTGAGGGCACATCTGTCAGCCCCAGCGTCCCCAGCTGTGAGCTCAGCCGTGCTCCCCGCACAGCAAACCCTGGCTCAGGCTGCTGGAGCCCGGCAGGAGCTCCCCAGCAGCGATAGCTCTTCACTTGCCAGCAGTCACACCACCTTACCATTGCCTTCTGCCTTAACTGGGAATGCTTCTGCCAAGCTGTCCTCTGCCTGTGCTCGATGTTTCGTTTTCTCAGGTCCTGTGTAAATATAAAGGTTTCCAAGCTCCATCTGGTTCCAGTTACTCAAGCAGTAGAAATACACATGCTTCAGGAATTTGCAGACGGAGACTTACTGCCTTGCTGCCTTACAAAATCCTTTACAAAGTTCACTGTGCTCCGTTGCCTCCTGATATACCTGCAGTCTGAAAAACTGTTTCCTCTGAAACTTACTTAGGTTAGAGAAACAAATTAGTTGAAAGTCTCAGGCCCTTCTTTCTAATAAGGTTAACCTGCCTGCACTGCTAAATATGGCTTCATAACACACACACTCTCACACACTCACACACACACACACACACCCTTGACCACCAAAGACTGCCTCTTCCTGAAATCCCCCGTTCATATAAATACAGGAAGTAGAAATAAGAGAGGCTAAAATCGGATCTTCTTGGTAGTTTGCTTTCATTTCAGTGCTTGTTTAGTCTTCTGCCCTCCGATACTACTGAGCCTGAAGCTGGCTTTAAACATCTTCCCCCTCACGCCCTTGAAATACCATCTTCAATACAAAACCTGAGGATGTGGAAGTTCTGCTCAGCAATGGGAAGGAATTGCTTTTCTGACCGAGGAACTCTCAAGCCACTGTGATACAGAAAGTGACTTAAAGTTTGCTGTAATGATGAAAACATCAGCAGGAGAGAAGGGAGCCAGGGATGACTCAGGGTAAGTCCTGAATCTTTAGTGACTGTTCATTTTTAATAACAGTTGCTTTCCTTTTCCTTCTTAACAAAGAGTTCTCGGCTGCATTTTGAGCTGACTGCTGAGTTACTGCTTACACAGTCACAATGGTGTAGCATGACTGTGTTGCAATTTACAGTATTTCCTTTAACTGACCAGCTAAAAACAAACTGCAATACCTTTATTTAGCTTGAACCTTGGCTATTTAAGGAAGAAGGACGAATCCCAAGCTGCAGTTTGGGGCAAAGGACAGAAAAAGGGACTTCTTTGGTTTTGGAAATATGACAAAGCTTTGCTGGGAGGTTTGCTTTGTTTCTGCTGAAATGCAGAAGTGGATAAGGGCTCGTTCCTATGAGCTGATGGTCACTTCAATGCCTGCACACTAAGGTGTACACAAACCCTGTCCCCAGACTCCCAGGAGACTTCAAGTGTATTTTCTGTCAGGAAAAGGCTAAAGGCTTCCCTTGCTTCTGGCCAAAACTCTGCACCTTGCAGGACCAAATCCTGGGAAAACAGTGGGAGAGAAAATGGGTTTTGACACAGAGGACAGTCAGCAAGCTACTGGGATTCCAGGATAAGGCTGGAATCCTCCCAAGGCTTGGTTGTATCATAAAACCCATGCTGAAACTGGGCATTTCTGTTTCCTGTTGTAACATAGCTGCTTGTTGTTACATAGCTGCTGAAAATGTCAGTCACACACCCCACACCCTCCCTCCTTCCCCTTTGGAAAATTATAATAATAGCAGATACTGAGACTTTTCCTTATCTGTCTAACACACTTAGCCTGTCTTCCATAAAAGCTCCCAGATATTTCTGTGATGGATCCAATAGAAGCAGCCGTGTGGATGGGTGGATAGATATGAGGTATTTGCATCTCCAGTTGCTGAGGGTGCTGCCCTAGTTAGAGGACACTCATTCAAAAAGGGGGGAAAATTGCTGCTGACAGGCCACTGTGTGGTGGTTTTACCATAGCACTGTTCCCAAATACACAAATGGAGTGGGGGGGATGGAGGCAAAACCCTGCATTGCCATTGTCACTGCTTTTGCCTTGTCCAATTGTTTGCATTAAGTGGAACAATGCCACTCCTGTTTCAAGGTATAATTCCTCAGTTCCATGTAATGTTAAACACTGAGGGACAAAGATCACACAGCCATCAGGAAAAAATGAAAGCATCCAATCCCTGTAGACTGGCAAGAGGAACTTAGTATATGGTAAACCAAAGAGATTGTACTTTGCAGATATTCCCTGCATTTGTGACAGTTAAGATGTTAAGTATGATAAACTGAAAGATATATTCATTTATCTCTTTCTGAGATGTCTGAAAGGAGCCACATGCTTACAAAGGTTTGCTTTCTGTCTTGAGCTGCAGGAGAAAGTAAACAAGCCTAGATTAGAACAGTAAATCAAGTGGTTGGAGGAATATTGAAGCATCAGTGGGCATGCTGCATGCATTCTTCTGAACAATTTAACAGAATGGACCTTTCATTTCATTAACTTATTGTCTTTACTTCCAATCTATCTCCCAGTCATAAAAAAGAGCTTGGGTATTTTAAAATCTCTTGTAACTGTTTCTGTTTACATGCTATAATATCGCTGAAGATCCTCAAAATTACACTTTAGCAGGCATATGTTGTGGCTTCCAACACATTACAGAATTAGAAACCTTTCTAAATGGTGTTTAGCTGATTTCCTGTTATGGTTACACTGAATTAGGTGCAAATTACGCAAAGTATTTGGAGTTCATAGCTTTCTAAAGAAATAGTAACCTAAGGCAAGGTGTTGATGGGGAATCTAGACCTGATTTTAAAATTCTGTGCACAAAAATTGCGTGAGAAATTGCTGAGATTGTCCCTCTATTCAGCATAGTTTTGACATGAGTTAAAAGGGAAATCTTACTCACATGCACAGAAACTATGGCAGTGGAAATTATCATGGAAGTACCCCAGCAACTTGCAAATATGCATGCATTTATTCCTAGTAAGGACTTGGGTCTATTCTTCATGTAGTAAATCTATAAACATGTTTTGCTGCTTTGTGTCTGCCAAATGTCAGAAAGACACTGGGGAGAAATCTGCCTCCAGAATAAGTTCCTCAGAGAGGAATGAGAGAGAAGTGCAGCTAGGAGCTGGACAAAAATCAATCTAATCAAATTCTTCCAAAATGCTATGGGTGAGAAGCAGGGAAATTTAACCATTAATTCTCACCTAGAGTCAGGCTAACTCCTAGGAACATTAGTAAGTGGTGAGATCACAAAACATCTGGAGAAATGTGAGCTCCTTGACCATGGCAACCATGGGTCATATAAAGATACACGCCTTCACTCCAACATCTGGCAAATGTATGGAGGATAGGATGAGTAGAGCAGGCAGGAGCTGAGACAGAGATATTATGTGCAAATATTTAATCCATCTTTAAGAAAATGGCTGTTTCAGGTAGCTGGGATGGGTTCCAGTGGTTCTCATTTCTGGGACACTAGATTACCTAACAAAGTAATGATTGTGCATCTTTTGGTGACATGTCTTTTTTGGCACAAAACCCACATCACAGCTGACAGATTTCATGTGATGAACGTAGACATGAAGAGGTCAAACACTGGAGGAATCTGTAAACTGAACCGCTCTCATAGGCTCACAGATTTTAGCTTCAGAAAGGAATGTTTTGATTGTCTAGTCTGATCCCCTGTTAGAGCAGACCAGAGAACCTATGAAACATGCTATGAAAACCATGACTTCTACTGGAATGGGAGTTTTCACAGAATCACAGAATATTCTGGGATCCCACAAGGATCATTGAGTCCAACTCTTGAGTGAATAGCCCATACAGGGATCAAACCCGTGACCTTGGTGTTATTATTTGGCCACAAGAGGTTTGTTACCAAGGGATTCTTCTATCCAAGCTACACATACATCTCTGCAGTGCAGTAAATAAATCTTACGCCAACTGTTACCAGGTTCAGGTTTGAGTTGAGAAAAAATTCTTTAAAATTTCTCAAGAGCCTTCCTTTGTAAAAAGCTAAATCTCAGATTATTTGAATCAGTGGAAAAAGTCCTGTTGACCTCGGGAAGTCTTGGATCCAATGCAAAGTACTCCTCAAGGAAAAGGAGTACTCCCACCAGAACCTGTGAGATGTGGTGTTTAAACGGGGAAGGGACAGTTCGGGCAGCTGGAAACAAATCAGTGTAATTAAATCCCTGCTGTCTGTCAAGCTCTGATAAGGGATACACTTTCCAGCTGAGAGGGATGGTGCTTCTCAGGAGGGAAATCTCTGTGCTCAAGATGCATTGCACCAAGACTGGGATATCACTGTAAAGATACAAATATGGAGGTGCTCTCCAAAGCTACCTGAATTTGTTAGCGGGGAGACAAAAATCTTCTGAAATTCATTTAACTGAACAGCATGTTTACAACCACAATGACTTGTTACATTATTTTTCCAGTACTTCTAGTACGTGAGTCCTTGCCAAACTTAGCGAACGTTTGGAACATATTGTGCAGTGGTACTGGTGGCAGCAGAGAAGTCACCTGCCCTTTGGTTCCTAGAGGACAGAACACACTGGGAATATTGCCCCTGAGCCTCTCATCACTGCAGACAGTCTTATACCAGTGCTCACAGGAATGGGGGCACAAATGTAAGCAATATTCTGATCATCTACTTTCTGCTACAGGTTCAGCTAAATATAGTTTTTCACTTCCTGTCCTGAATGGCTATGTGCTGGTTTGTATTGTTAGCTTTACAAGCTAGAGGCAACACAGGCTGAAAAATGTACACGCAAGTTGCACACATCTCCTTTGCTCTGTGTGCATGGGTATTCATGTAAAGCACTGGGTCCTGGACACCAGCTGGGAGAGTTGCTTGGCACAAATTGGGCTGGCTCCATCCCTTATCAAACCATGTGGACATAGTCCAGGTACTTTAGAGATTATCTATTTTATAGCATATTTCCAAATGATAGTAGGACTATATTTTCACTCATTCATCAGTAAATATAGATTGTTTCTCTGAGATCAACAATATAGGATTGTAAGACTCAGAAGAATCTCCAAAATAACCTAGATAATAGACATTAAAGAAAATTCCTAAACCAAATCCATTAGGAAGAAAAAAACTGGACAGTTTTAAATGCTTGTTCAGGTCAATTGATAAAGAGCACAGAAACCGAAGTGCCTTAGTGAAACTTGGACAAAATATTGTCCATCACAGACCTTCAACCTTTATAATTTTGAAGGGAGAAGGTTTTTGCTTTTGGCAATTGAAAGAAAAAACTTTTTGGAAGGTAATTAAAACGAACAGGCAGCTGTTTGGAATGACTGGCCAAATTCTAGTGCAGATGGATCTGTGGATAGAGTGAGGATATGGTCATCAAAAGCCCTTGATGCCCCAGAAGACTTTTCCACTTTTCCAACTGTATCCAGAGGCAGTCCCCCTGTGTAGGGAAAGGTGTCTGTAAGTTTTTGATTGTTTCAGTTGCCCTTTGTGAGGAATTACTAATTAATGACAATGAATTTAGATATTTAATATGTCATTATAATCTTTCTAATTAGAATTAGGAATAGAAAGAACCATGGGGAAAGCATGTTTAGCACATGTTCTGTAGAAGACCAAAGAGAGGCTATGATGCCTCTTGCTATAATGTCATCAGTTCTGGGTGGTCCTAAAGTCGCAGGGGATGGGTCGTGCTGGGATGGACCTGGTCTTGGCAGTCCCAGTGTTCAGAGCAGCAGCTGTATCACAGATAATTTTGCTGACCTGGAGCCTTTAATTCCTTCTGAGGAATTAAAGCAGGAATAGTTATAAAGCTGAGATATTTGATCATTATAAAAAATTTAGTTTTAAAGTATTCATACTACCAAAGAAGACTTTTAGATTTATCTAGACCAAAACTGAGAAAAGAAGAATGAAAAGAGACTATGTTTCACTGCAGAAGAGAGTTTAAGTAGGCCTTCAAGAAGCAGTGGAAGCAGTTAATGCAAATTCATGCTACAAGGGCAATGAAGTTGCAATTCTTGGATCTCAAAGCAGGCACTGGTCTGCAGTGGTCTGCAATTCAGTCTATGTACTACATTTCTTCCTCATCCCAATTTTGAGATTAGTTTTTTTCTGTGTTGTGGGATAGGTGTTTCATATGAGCAACAAAGCAGAATCTCTAGAATAAATCCTCATCTGGAGCCAGGTAGAAGCTAGACAAAATCATGCATGCCTGTCTGCCTGCATGAGAAAATGTATTTTTAAAATCTAGGCACACATATATGAGAGGTTTAGTGAGGGTGCTTTCTTCTCCAGAATTCGCTGAATGAGAGGAGGCACTGCCTGCACAGCTCTGGTAGGCATGGCCTGGGTTCCTGACTGTGTTCTCTGAGCTGTAGAACTTGCTCAGAGCTAGGTCAGGTTGCCAGAAGAACTGGCCATGGGCCACAGAGGTCATTGTATGGCACTTGTGGGGTGAAATGACTGGGGGCTGCCCATGAATTTGAAGAGCAAAGTGCCTGAGGGGGATGTATATGACTGAGTCCTGTCCTGCTTCCACACCACTTGAATGAGAGTGCAGAACTTCTCCAGGAGACCCAGCCAGCAGTGGAATACTCTGAAATTCACTGTTCCGAGGTGGGACATGTACTGCAAATTGGGAGATGTAACGTTGCTGGGCACAGCCTAGTTCTGACACTGATCTAGTTGCACAAAGGTAAGAAGACAGCTGAACAGGCAGGCAGGCATCAATGGAGAACTATCCACCAAAAAATGTGCCAAGGGTCAAAATCTGTCAAACTATTTCTATGCTTCCCGGCCAGAGAGGGCTTCCTGTGGTACAGAAAGGAGCGGAGAGCTGTCCTTGTGCAGTGGTTGCACCCATCTGCCATGGAGGGCAGGGCTGTTCACTGGGTTGTTGGTGTGTGTGCTGTATTTTCTTGGCATCCCACTCTGCCTCCACCGCTCTGTTGGCAGCCCTGATCTGCTCGTACAGTGCAGGAGCCCACGGGTAGGGGAGGAGGGAAATGTGTCTGTGCAAGTACCTGGTGACACAGCACTGTGAAGCAGCTGTGGCTGGGGGAGCAGTGCTGTTTAACCTGAGCAAATGAAATAGAGCTACAAGCGTCACCCACTATGGTAAATATTGTAGCCACAAGCCTTTCCTCTGTCCATTCTGTGCCTGGCTGAGCTATCTAAAGTAATTCTACCCACCTTCAGGAATGAGATCCCTCTATACCCTGCTGGAGGGGACCATAAAGGTAGTGCTTCCCTCAGGATAATCAGTTGCAAGAGTTTCGAAGTGCTTAGCTCCTCTTTGCCTGCACCCAAAATGGTATAAATTTTTTTGCAAGTGAAGATGATTACTTGAGCAGTAAAGGATTAGCAGATGTGAGCATTGCATAGCTGGTTGTGCTAGTCACATTTTCCTAAATAGATACTCTGTTAGATACACACGAGCCAGGGAGTGCTATGGAATGCAGCTCTTTTCAAATAGATTAATACATACATGCCTATGTGTGTGCCTTTCCCAGACTTTCTATAAGCTTTTTGCTAAACATTAAATGTATTTATGTCTGAGTAAAGGATTTCTGCTTTCTGCATTACTGGTACCTTTAAAGGACAAAGTGTTTTCAGTAACTGTAATCACATTGTGTGATTAATATAAAGTCCTTGTCTTTGTAAAAGGATCTCTGGGTGTTTCATGGATATTAAGCCTCCCAACAACCAGCTGAAGACAGGTACTGTTACTATAGGAAGGGAAACTGAGGCATGAATTCATGGAGCTGATTTAATTATAGTTATTTACTTCATAGCCCAATCCCCTGGATCTTTGTTGAGCAAAGTGAAACTCTGGTCTTTCTCAGACCATCTTTTAAATTTGACGTGATGCTAGAAGCAGAATCCATTTTTCAGAAAGCCTTTTCTCTTTGGTGGATGAGTTCCCTGCTGGATTAGGGAGCTAAACCAACTTCCTCAGTGTTTGCACAGCTTCTAGAGCTGAAACAAAAGTGGTGTGTTGGATGTGGAAGTGGTACTCTTCCTGCAGTACCGTCCATTGCCCTGGATGAGGAGGAGCACAAAAGCCCACCCTGAGACTTGCTCTCTGAGGCAGCCAAGAATCCTGGCTCTGGGAACGATCCTGCAAGGGGTGGGGCTGCTGGGATTTGCTCTGGGTGACTCGGGGTCTGTGTATCAGGACTGCTTGAAATTATGTCCTGACCATGTTAATTAGTACTTTCTCTTTGCTTTTGCAAAGCTAATGACTTGTTGGGGAATTTCAAGTGCTTTGTTGAAAGCAACTGAACACAGACAACCTTCTGGATACTGGGAAAATTTCGCCAAATATAGGGAATCCACATAGCTCACGTACATCCCTCCCATGGCCCTCTGGAGAAAGCCAGTCTTTTGAAGTCTCTCTCTTGTGAAAGCAGCTGTTGGGCAGAACAGAAAGCAGCTGCAGCTCCTTACGAACTGGATTAAATTTTCTGCTGCTTGGAAAAATTCACCAAGGAAACAGAGAGAGACCAACAAATAGCAGAGTCTGGGGACAGACAGCACTGCTGGCTACCTGCATCACTATTCTGCAAATTGCTAGCAGACTTCTAGGCAAAAAAAGGTTGTCACACATACTCGACTAAATGACAGCCTGGGACCCAGCCCAACCTTTCATCTTGCCTGCCAAAAATCTTTCTCTTCTCTCTTTCCTTTTTTGCCCCCCTTCAGTTCTCTTCAAGGAATTTGTCACTCCTGATACCCTACACAAAATAAGAAACCAGGCAAAGCTCAAAGCTTCTCCTGCTGAATCAACGCACAGGAAAGAGCTGGTGTTTCAGCTTCGGCCAATTTTCCTTTCTGCCCATAGGACAACTACATAATACAGAAAGTTTTTGTTTAATTGTGTCCTGAATTCCCATTCTAATCCTTTCTTAGGATTAGAAAGTAGTTAATTTTAGGCTGGATTTCACTGATAACCTTTCCAGCCAAAAGGGAAAATTACTGTTACCCTCCCAGCAGAGATGGGTCCTTGGTGCTGGAAATCCAGTAAAGAATGGAGGGGGGGCACTGTGAATATCAGCTGAGACAGTGATAGATGATGGCTTTAGTCCCTTGGCCTGGCTTTCTGTTGTCTCCCTTTGCTTTTAGAGCCAGCTGTCTAGATCCAGTCTGGATTTACCCTGCCTAGCTTTAGGTGTTTAATTGTTGTGTCCGTTTAGGAACCTATGCACCCATGGTGATCTCTGGTCTTACTGGAGAAGCAGCAGCTCCAGGGAGTAATTCAGAGTGACTGCTGCCAGTGAGCTGAATCCAAGTCTTAAATTTGTTCATGCCTCACCAAGCCGAGCAAGGGGCCAGGCCAGACAGCTATGTCGAGCACTAACCTTCTTTCCTCCCTGGCCCTCTGAGTCAGAGTGCCCCAGTGTCAGCCAAGCAATAGCAGCCTGCAGGTGGGGGTGGCTGCAACACAGATGTTTTGGGCAGGACATGACCCAGACAGCCATGCTGTGGATTGCCTTAAACTACTATGAACACAAAGCCTGTGGCTCATGACTTACCTACCTTTTACCCCTAGTGACACTGGGGCTAACCATAAACACAATTAAATGAACAAGCTTGAGGTCCCAGCAGTGGTTTGGTGGGGTCTGGGGGAGCTGACAGGTTTGTCTGGCTGGTTGGCAGGATCTGCAGTCACATGCTGAGCTGCCAGTCACTGCAGGGACATTTTAGCAGTTTCTGATGCTGCTCCACTAAGCTGCCCTTTGGTTCCAGGCTGTCCCTCCAGCAGAGGAGGATGAAGGCCATGGCCACCCACAAGACAGGTTGCTCAACTTAGCAAACTAGAACACCTCTCCCACTGAGTTGTTTCCAGATGTTCTGGAGGTGTTCACCACTAGAAGGTGGTGAGGGACCATGTCATTTCACCACCTTTCCATATCCCTGAAATACCCAAAAGAGCCCTTTTCTTCTTCCTCTCCTTCTCTCAGGAAGGCAGATCTCAACCTCGCCCCAGTGTAAATGCAGGCAGGGACCCCATCAAGTAACAAAGCAAGAAATGAACACATTTCTCTAATGCTTAATCAATGTTAGAGGCATATGAAATTGCTGGAGTAATGCTTAAGGAGGACAGACAAAGAGTAGTTTCACAGATTTAGATATTTGTCTTTTTCACTAAGAGCACTGCACATTGAAATTCATTCCCACTGGAACATGAATATCTGTGTGTAAGTAAATCACTTTGCGTGGTGCCTTGAGAGGAGAGACCTCAGAAGTCCTGTGCTCTGCTCCTTCAGATACTGCAGAATGAAAGTCCAGTGGATTTATTTCCCTTGGCAAAACAACCATTTCTAGTTGCAAATCATGACTGAGATAAGGGTTTGCAGATATTTCTTAGTACAGAGGAAAACTGCTCAGCGTTTGTGTGGTTAGGCTCTCATGTCTTGTGTGCCCCATGTCTACACTCAATCCCCTCACGGGGTGACCGAGGCCATAGCTTTTTATCACTAGTCTGATATTCCTCTAAATATTTTGCCCAGGTTTTTGGCTCTAACACATCATGCAGATTTCAAATAATTTTTAATATATACGGTTTGAAACAGAATGAGTTTATGAAAGCCATGAAACTGCAGTCTATTCTTAATGAAGTTTGAATTGGAAATTTGTCCCTCCCCTTTATTTTCCGTTTCCTTTTCCCCTCTTTGTTAGGTGATTACAATATAGAAGAGCGTTTCCAGGGTTTCCATTCCCGTCTTCCTTCCTGTCCAGATGAGCTGGAAAGGGGCAAAGCCTATGCCCGTCACCTTGACCCTGCAATAAAAGCAGGGGTGCTCTGGACTTCCCCTTCAGGTGTTTTTGGAATGCAGAGGAGAAGCCCTTCTCTCCAGGGCCCCTCTCGAGCACTGACATGGGAGGGTGAGGGAGGTCTGGGATTTCCTTATGGTCTTAAAGCCCAGGAAGTTGTTTCTCCACAACATTTGCTTCTGGTTTCTGCACTGCACAAGCCTTTCCAGAGAAGCTGAATTATCCAGCAAACATGTTTGCAGTTTTTTTGCTGAGGAAAATGTCTGTTCTCTAGCCACTGTGACCCTGCCTTGGCTGGTGTTTCAGCAGCTCCCTTTCCTTTGCACTGAAAAGGCCTTGCAGAAGGATAAATGATCCTTCATTGCCTGCACACAAAGAAAAATCTTCAGTTTTGCTGATACACTGAAATTCCTATGAGAATAATTTGAGTTTGAAATAAGCAAAGGACAAATGCCCTGAAAATCTCTGATTGCAAATGTGGAGGAGAACTTTTCATTCTGTTATCAACTGACTGTTGTTAGGGAGTACAGCTAATAAAACCTGCAAAGTGTTTTTGACTCGACAAGGTATGTTTTGACTGAGTAAAAAGAGAAGTTGATGTTTGTGAGACAAATTGTTGACTGCAAAATATATATGTAAAATAAATACAAAATAAATTTGCAAAAATATGTACAGACAATTCAATAAAGGCAGCAGTATAATTTGTGAATATCAGCCAAGAAACTTTACACCAATAGGATATAATAGTCCTAGTCCAGTGTGGAACCACAGGCAGCATATTCCATTGGTGTTAATGAATGCAGGAAATGGCTAGACTGAAGGGGGAAAAAAAGCAGGGGGGTCTTTGAAAGAAGGGCTCTTCCTTCAGGAAATTTTTGGAAATTTTTTTATATTGTTTCTGTCCATGCCATGGCTGTGAGTTTGTGTGAGAAGGCTTGTTTGATAGTGGAGCTGACCTGGGAACTATCAGTAATGAGAATTAGCTTGTTCTTTGTTTGGGGTTTTATGCATATGCAGTTCTTTATAGTATACATGACTTTGTGTATTTAAATAGAGGGACAGACCTAATTAACCTAGGAAACACAGGGAAGCTGGGAACTTCATAAACACTTAGTTGCAGCTCCCCACCCCTTGAGAGAGCTCTTCACTGGAAGGTTGTTGGCAAGGTCAAGCAGGAGAGTGTGACAGGGGTATTGCTGCTCCTGCACTATAAGCGCCTACAATTAATTTGATTAATTTAGGAGGAAGCAGCATTGGAGGGTTTATGGGAAGCACTGCAGACACCCACTTTTTCTCTGTTCCTGAGTTACTTGGCCCTGCTGCTCCTGCCCTTAGAGAGCCAGCACTGGCCCTGAACAGCAGGTTTGTGCTCTGACGAGGGACAGTGGTTACATGTCCCTCACAAACATGAGCAGCTCTCACCCAGCAAGGCTCCTGCAGAGCTGACCTGACTCCTCACCTTTCAATGGGGGCAAGGCTCTACTGAGTTCAAAAGCAGATAAGCTGTAGTCACATCCTTTGCCTGCACTGTGGAAGTGATGAGGAGAATACCTGTGCTAGCTCTAAACCTGGTGATGGCAGCAGCCAGGGCAGCAGGGCTTAGCATGAGCTCGGTCATTCTGCCAGCACTCCATGTGTTTGTGCAGAGCCTGCTCCTGATGATCAGCTCCTTCAAGCTATTCCAGCTATCCTTGCTGTGCTCTGCAGGCAGCAGTGTATGTCCAACATGTTGATCCATCAGCAAGCCGAGCCACATACTTTATAAGACGCCTGTCTGGTGTCAAATATGAACAGAAAACTCTGTGGCTACTTGTTACTTAATAAATTCACACATGATTTAGAGTTCTTCCACCTGCACAAGTGGCCATGGCATATTTTTGCCCTTGAAGTATAGTAGAACTTGTTCATTTTTGTAACTTCCTCTGTTGGTTTTCACCAGGGTGGTGAGGGTTTGGTAAATTGGTGAGTGGTTTAAGGGTAGGTGAGCCGTCCCACACCTGATCACCTGATTCCTCTGTGCCTTTAATGGAGCTCCCTAGCAGGGTGAGGACTTGCTCCACTTTGGCAAACTTTGACGACCATGTGCAAACAGGGTCCAGCTGCATGCAAACCTGCTAGCCTTCACAGAATTGGGCATTTGAGAATCCCTGGCAGGTACAGAAGAGATCACTTGAAGTGAGACTTCAATTGCAGAGGGCAAAATTCACTGCTGAAATTGGCTGTACCTATAACAGAAAGTGGAGTAGGTGGGAGATAGAGAGTTTTGCTGAGCTATGAGGTGTCAGGATACTTAGGAGACCCTTGGTTTTTCTTACCTTTGACAGCTGGAACAGCTGTTGCCTTGGCTGTTAAGCTTGGTCCTTCCAGGCTGAGCCAAAACTCCTGGATGTGCAGAGCATCAGCTGTAACCAAAGAGTCGAAGGGTGGACATTTAAGTAGAGGAGGAACAAGGGGACCAGTGAGCAGGAGGAAGTGCTCTGCCAACCACAGGCTCTCCACAGACCACAGGCTGAGAAGCACAACTTCCTGAGCTATAAACTCGTCACCAGGGTGGACCAGTAACACAAGCATTCTGCAAGGTAGGGAGGACACTGGACAGGCAAGCCTGCCTCATGGGACACACCAAGCTTCTCACATCATTGTCCAATTTTTCTGTACATCCAAGAAACTTACAATGCAGGAAGCTCCCATGGCTTGCTTTACATCCTATTTCTTTCCCGCCTCTTTCTGCCTGTCAGACAACAAAAAATTTGTTTATTTCTGACTAGAGGATGATAATTACCTGGTTGTGATCCCTGAAGATCTCAAGAACTTATTTTTCTACTTTTGGGTTTTTCATTGTTGGCTATATTTTAGTTTGTTGATTTTTGTCAGATCCCTTAGCTCTGTTATGAAAAACCTGAAATTTCTGTAAGTCAGGGTTCACGTTTGGTGCACCAAATCAGCTTTTGTGCTATGGGTTTTTCAGTATATCACTTTGCTGCCTTCCCATCTCCCTAAAACTCTGTTTTATGATGAAACATATAGAATTTCAGAAATTTCCAGGATTTCAAAGATGTTGTAGCTCTTTCTGCAGCTACAGGGTCTCACTTCCACCACCTGTTGGAAGAAAGAAGAACCCAACAAGGTGACCAAAGGCAGGTCCAGAGAGTAAATGAATCCTTCTCTTCCTTCTCAGATTAATTTGATCCGAACTGATGAAGTGATCAAAGATAGGCTGGCTTATGAGAGTAAGTAGATGGCGTCAAAAAATGGCCACTTCTAAGGTAGAAGCAAAAGGAAGCTTGACGTCCTCTAGCTGTGGCCCTGCATAACTTCCCTCACAGTAGTAACAGCACGTGAATTCACATGTGTCTGAACAAAGATATTTAATAAGTCTGTGCAGTTTGGACACCAAGCTACCAACATTCAATGTGTTCCTCAACACCTGTCTAATCAGAAGTGATACCAAACCAAAGAAAGCATAGGCAGCTCTGTTTCTTGCAATGGGTAAAACCTTGTAATTTAGTTGCTGTTTATGTAATTCCAATTATTCCTGCAAGGAAAGCAGATGACTATGAAAAAAAGGGATACAGAGATCTGCCCCTATTGTCAGTGTCCTGCTGAGTTGCAGCCGAGTCCAGCTGGGTTGGTTGTGACACAGGATGTAAACCAGCCTGTGAGTCTTCTGTCAGTCTTTTCATCTCAGCACTGTCATCTCACCCATCTCCATGAAGCTCCATGATCCCAACTCTCTTTTAACCACAGGAATCAGCAGCACTGTCTATCAACTTCCATCAGGACTGCTCTGTTGGCTTCAGGAGCTTCTATTTTTTCCTCCTGCTTCAATTCCTCCTTATAACCACTGGGCTTGAAGGGTTTCCAAATGTCAGCTTCAGTCACAAGCTGGCTTGTCCCAAATGGTATCCCTTCAGGTACCAGGTAGTTTTGGTGCAAAAGGTTGCTCTGTCACCTGGCACATGGAGTTTGTGGCTGTGTCAGTATTTCTCCCTCAGTATCAAGTCAGTTGGCAGCAGACATTTTAAGACCTGTGGTTCCTGCTCTGCTGTAAATATAAATATACCATTGTATCTCTTTCGTTGAGAATAGCACAGAAAACCCTTGCTCTTCGTCTTTCTTGATGTCTTCTCATTTTCAGAGAGAGAAGGAAAAGCAATAAAACATAATAATAAAAGATTAGCTCCTAATTCTTAAATCTGGTCTATTTAAGCAAGAGTAAGGCACTCATTCACTACTTATAAGTGCACTGCAGAGCACTTGATTTCCAATTTAAGATTAGTTTTAGTAACTCGTTATGTCTTCTCTCAGAGTAAATGTGCAGGAGCGAAGAATTAATCTGGCAGTCCCTGCTGCTGTTTCACACAATTGCTGTGTGTCTCAGCTGCCTCAGGGAAATTCAGAGTGACCAGCCACATATAGCCCAGCCAGGAAGCCCTTAGTGTCAGCAGGGTTGTGACAATATTTTTGAAACCCCTTGCAAAGATATGCTCAGGCTTTCACCCGCACAAAATTCAGTGGATTATATCTCCTTGCTGGTCTGCTGACTTCTGGGAATATTCAGCTGGCAAGTATGGCTCCTGGTTTCTAAAGTAGTGAGTCATGGTGGTCATTATTGCAGTGTACAGTCACTGTGCAATAATTCAAACCACCATTGTCATTATTATTGCCTCCAACAAGCAACCTGATACCTTCTGCAACCCCAGGGCAGGTATGTGAATGTAATCACTGTGCAATTAATTAGCCTGTGCTGCCAGTCAGTATGAAGCACACAGCTCCCTGTTCCCAACTGAATCCAATTTAGCAGAACCACTGCAAGATTTAAACATACTTTACAGTAAGAACTCAGTAAAAGAAAAGAAAAGCAGGCAGCTCTAGGGACAGCTTTTCAGCTTCACATCACACCTAGCAAAATGAGCACCTGCCTCTATCAGCCAAAGGTTTTTGCAGGACTGTGGGACAAGAACAGAGTTTTTATGTTATTTTTGAAAACTGAGGGTTTAGAAATCATCTGCTGCATGAATTCTGAGTGAGCAAACCGGAAAGGCCAGCTGCTCACCACGGTGGCCCTGGAAATCCCTTCAACTGGCAGCACAGCAAGAACCCAGGAGCTGCCTGGGCTCCCTCCTCTCTGTGCAGCCACAGAGCTGCAGCAGAGCCAGATTAAATTGCTGGATTAAGCATTCCCACAGCCCCATCCAAATCTTTGTGACAGCTGTGCCCAGGACAGAAGTCAAGCATTGGTGCCATAACTGCGTCAACTGGTGTGTCATGGGTCACAGCATGACAGCTGACAAAGGTCTGGGGGGTCATTCACTCCCATTTCTTAGCCAGCACAGATTTGATTCAATAAAGTGTGTTCTACTGCTCCAAACTCGGCATTTTAAGAGATTTGGGCAGTGCAGTCCTGTTCCTTTTCTTTTGGGAATTTATCCATCCTCTCTTATAACACTGACAGGAAACGTCTCACCAAACATTCCCCTGATTCCATATGATCCCATTAATGACTCTTCCTACCTCTCCTTTTGCCAAAGTCTCCCCTTTCACTCATCTGTGCTTTTCTCCCTCTCTACAGGCACAAGAGCCTGCTTAGCTCCTTCTAGGCTGGTCTGGCTTTTGAGAGGAGTATACCTCATCCTTGAGAGCCCAAAATGTTGAACTCCTGCTCTGCCAAAAAAAAAAAGCCTTTTCCACTGCCCTAAATTTGCTGCACTGAAGGACTCCACACACTCAAATAATGAGATTTTCCATTAAGGCAAACACTTCCAGGTTCTTACTTTTTCATCTTGTATATCTGAGTTTGGAATTATTTTCAATTTTCTACCCATTCTCCAAAATTGTGAGCCTACATGCAGCCACATGTATTTTATATCTGTTATTTTTCTTCACCAGTCTGTTCTTGTGGCCAAACCCCAGTTGGTGCTGTGAGCAGGGCTCTCAGATGTTGTGCCCATGGGAGGGAGCAGAGGGATGGATTCCTGCACCTGTGGGGAACATTTCAGGTTCCAGGGTCACTGTGTTCCTGATGCTCACCAGGTCCAAGCTGGTTTGTGTTACTCTCCTGACTTTGTTGATAACCCTCATTTCCCTCCAGGCAATGGGATTCAGATTTTGCTGGCCCTACCATAGATAATTAATGGCTAACAAAGTCCCACACTGCAGGGGCTATGGCTGTACATGTCACCTTCTGGTGCCACAGTAGGACATTACCAGCACTGGCCTCCTTTTGATTTAGGTTTCACACACCATTCAGATGTGATCAAGTTCGTGTCTATGTGACTAATTAGGGGAGTAATTTGTGCTGTTATGAAACATTTCACTATATGTCAACTTTCCCTTCAGTTCATTACTTCTTTCCCACTACTGAGTATGAATATTGCCATCCAACACATGTTTTCCTTTCACATGGTTACAAGACTTTTTTGGTTGTTGTTTCTTTTGTAAAAAACCCCCAAGAGATGACTCAGGGTAACTTCCAAAAGCTGTCTTCTACTGTTTTACTCTATATATTCAGATGATATTGATTAAAATCACATGCTGTTACATCTGAAAGAAATTCCCTCACCTATGTGACAAGCTGGGCTTCTATCACAAGTAAAGATAGTTTCCTTCTTTCAATTTGATTTTTTTTGAAAAGCACAGTTCTTTCATTCCTACTGTCTTGACTATGATCTTTAAAAATGATTTATGAAAATCAAGATTCTGTGAACCAATACCCTTAATCTACAACTGGAATTACAGAGGAACCTGTATTTTCCAGGAAAGCTGTCTGTGAAGGGTTGAAAAAGAAAAAACTGCTAAAAATAAAATCTCTGTGTTGCTTTTGGGATTTGAAAGACTATTTTTACACAAACTGACTTTTGGGACAGACTTGCTGTGTTATTAGGTAAGGCCTTTGAAATTACTCTCTTTTAGTAATTTAAGACTGAGCTTATTTGAAATGTAGTACCTTAAGATCTGTATCTTTTAAAAAACGAAAAATATTTGAAGTAAGACCAAATAAAAAGCGAGGGTCCTATTTTCAGCTCTGACATCTCAGCAGAAAATTAGAGCAGCAAAACACTTTTTGTGTATGTTCTCTTACATTTTCTTTAAATGTAAAATCAATTAATCAAATGAATGACAAGTCTGCATCCCCATGAGTCCATGGTCTTACCCAGTAGAGCTCTTGTGACCAGACTTTTCAGTACAAGTATTTTCACTACCTGAAGTGTTCAGCACATGTATAAATACTTTGTCAAATCAGCATCATAGCTCAAAGCCAGTATTTAACACCAGTCTGCCATCAGACTGCAGGAATTCCTCTGCTGCATTGCTACTTTTGAAGCCATGAAACGTCTCTCAGACCCTTCAGCTGGAGGTGGCATCCAGGGGACAGGCATGCTCCATCCTCTGTGGCTCTGTCCTTGCCTGTGCATCCCTTACCTGTGTCTGTGAGCACCTGTACTTTGGCAGCATCGGTGGGTGAGCCAAAACCAGCAGAGTTCAGCCCAAAGCACCCTGCCAGCCTGCTGTCATACCAATGTGCCCGGGGTTTGATGCCCCTCAAGGACCATTCCTGATGTCTAAGTGCTCCTGTGTCTGCCTCTGTGTTTGCACTTACAGTCCTCACTCCCTGCAGTTTTCCGTTTGCAGTTCTGCTTACCAGGGACTCCCTTGCTGTGTTTCAGCCCTGTCAGAGATCCCAGTGAAGAGGAGGAGACACATCTCTGTCAGGCCATTGCTGTGCGAAATTGCCTCCAGCTTCCCGGGATCAGCATCCTTGACAAGCTCATCAAGACGTGTCCTGTCTGGCTTCAGCTGAACATGAGCCAGGAAAGGGCTGGGGCGATCCTTGGCAAGGAAACAGCAGGGGTAAGTCCAAAGTGATTTCAGTTCAGACAACCACATTTCCTGCCCTTGGTTAGGAGAGCAGTGCTTTTTATTTATGTGGAAGCAAAAATATTTAGCAGACTGCTCTCTGTTTCCATTACCGTTTGATGCTTTGCCTCTCTCAACAGCACAAACCAGATATATTTGCTTTGGGAAAACAAGGAATATTATCTCTGGTTTTATTTGCTTAACATGTAGATTCATGGAGATGGCTTCCCATTCCCCACCATACCCACAAGTACGGTGATTATCCTACTCTGGAGTAATGAAAAAAATCCATGAAGAAAAGGACCTTAGATTCAGGGAGCTGCTGGTAGTCATTTTTATTGCAACAATTGGTATCTGGTTTGTATAAACCGAGTATTAGAGAATTATACACTTGTGCAAAGCGCAGAGCTTGCTTAAGGAAAACATCTCTGTGCCAAAGGGAGCTGCTCCCCTTTCCTGAGAGGTCTGAGAGGTGAGGTATAGCAGGCTGTAGATGTCCCAGCTGGATCCTTTGGGAAGGGTAGTACAAATGACCTGACCTGATCAGGGCACACCAGCTCTGAGGACGTTTGGACCTGTTCCTTGGCTGAGTCAGTCTATCCCAGGGCTAAATGCTGGCACAGCTGAGTGACACCCTCCAGTGGGATTCACCTGAGCAGCCTGGGCTGTGCAGTGCATTGCACCCTGAACCAGATTTCTCAATTAGATTGAGCAAGTAATTCTCTTTGTTTTTCTGCTCTGTGTGTAAGTGGAGATGTGCGTGACTGTGATGTAGCCACGTATGGCCCCGAGCCTCCTCAGCCAGTACCCATTTGCCTGCAGGCAGAGAGTTCCCCACCTCTGAGTGGCTTTGGGAAAACATCTTGCTCAGTTCCTCCTGCTCACACTGTCCTTGAGCACAGCTTCCAGCTGCAGTTAGAAGCAGGCAAGAGAAGAGGTGATGCACCAGGTGTCCCATGGCAAGGGCAGGATCTCCTGTCCTCTATGAGCCCTCCTGAAACTGGGCAGCACCATTCCCACTTGTGTGAAAACAGAAGAGACTGATTTCAATACTGATCCTGACCCAGGCTGTAGGGTTAAGGACAGCTCACAAAACCCACTCCTACTTCTCTGAACAGCCATAGTCCAATTTTAGCCTTTGGCTCCATGGCAACGAGGCGTGCTGATCAGGAAAAAAGAAGTGATTCATTTCCAGGTTTCATTTCTCTGGTTGCTTAGATTAAATTTGAGATGCAGCAATGCAAGATGGTGCTATCTGGCAGTCATGGTTAGAGGGACAGCACTGCCATGTGGGTGGTAGGACCTGGGCAAGGGAGAGCATCTCCCTGCAGATACTGCCTGCCTCCTACGTGCAGACACTTACTGCAATGGAAGGCAGAAATCAGCCTGTTTAGGGCATACACCTGGGCATTTATTTGCATTTTCTCTGCCCCGATGGGGGACCTGAGCCCCTGGGGCTCCATTTCTTCTGAACTCAGTGGCCAAGATGACAGCACTGTGTGAGGTTGCAAAGCAGCCCCAAGGCTGTGTTCAGCATGGGTGCTTCAAAGTGACTGGAGATGCCCTTACCACTGGGACTCATGCAGGAAAAGGTCCTGGCTTCTAGATAAGCTTTTTAAAAATTCCTGTGCCCAAGAAATTAGTGTTTTTTTCACTAGATTTCCATACATTACAGTTGATTAATGATTTTATCAACTCACACTTCTCTTTCTAATATGAATACCCAGGCTACAAAATAAGCTTGATGTTTTAATTCAGTTTTTTTTAAAATACCTTGACTCCCTTCTGCCTAAGCTTACTATCAAAGAAAAGATGAAGGTGAACATTTTATCTTTCTATCTGTACCTTCAAAATACAAGCTAAAAATATCCCTGACAACGAGCTTTAAATAGAAACATACTTAGGATCTCACACAATACAAAGAAGGAGGTATTTTTCGTTTTTCTTGGAGGAGCAGCTCTGTGGGAAAGCACCTGTAGGGATGGTGGGCAGCGACCTGGGCACAGCCCCACTGAGCAGAGGCTGTGGGACCAGGGCTTGTTCAGCCAGAAGACAACTTCAGGGGAGCCCACAGCAACCCCTGGGACCTGCAGGGCTCATGGAGAAGATGAAGCCAGGCTGTGCTCAGCTCTGCAGGGTGGGAGGACAAGAGGCAACAGCGTTCATGGAAACCAGAGGGGCTCAGGCTGGGTGCAGGGAAACATTTGCTCCCTGTGAGGACTAGAAGGGGTGGGACAGGTTGCCAAGAGAGGCTGTGCAGTCTCCATCCTTGGACATTCTCCAGACTTGTACAGACAAATCCCTGAGAAACTTGGTCTGGCCTCATGGCTTCACCCAGGGGATTGGAGAAGGGTCCTCCCAGGATACCTGCCAGCCTGAATGATCTTCTGGTCCCAGAATAAAGCTCTGCCATGGGCACTGTGGCCACCAGAGCCTTTGGCCTTATGTTCCACTCATGAACACTCAAATCCTTATGGACTAAATGTACAAGTGACTCCCTTGCTTTAGACCTGGAATGGGACGTTCTAGGGTGACTCATCTGGGATTTAGGGCACTGATGTGAAGACCATCACTTAATAAATTATAAGTGCAGGTTTAAACTCTTTAGTTAGTGAAATAGTTTGCTTTAGGCGTAAGTGGGACATCAGTGATGCATAGAAACTGTCCCTTCACAGGTCTGAATTTCACTTAGATGAAATATCCCTATCACCATTATTTTTGTTGTAAAAAGCATAAGTGGAACAAAGCTAAAATATTAGCTATTTAAAGGCTATTTAAAGGTGGATTGTACTGATAAAATTCTACACTGCCAATGACCTAAAATAAAGTTTAGAAGCTCACATAATGTAGCTGAGCTCTTGATTCTTTTCTCTTTTTTCAGATATTCTTAGTTAGGAAAGAGGGTAATGTGAACAACATGGTCCTTGCAGTCCGCCTGCCAGTGCAGAATGAGGCTCCTGATGTGCTGGAGTACAACATTAAAGAAGAAAAATCAAGTAAGGACTTTACATTTTCTGGTCTTGCTATGGTTTTGTATTGAGTCCTCTTCTGATCACCAATATTTATGTAATCTCACTTGCACTGAACAGGTTCCCCTTGTGACCAGCAGCAGATCTTGCTTTTATGGTGTAGTTCAGTTAATATTTCCTACAGCTGCTTTACCTCAGCTCCCCTGCGGTTCTGCACCTTTATTATCATTTACAGACTCACAGTGGGGAAATAAAGCACCTCCAGATGAGGAGGCCAGTGCTTTGATCGTGTGAGGGGAGCTGCCTTTCACCAGCTGGAAGTCCTGAGGAAAGTGGAAAGCAGTGGCAGACTAAGCCTTGTTAACTCACTGATTCTGTCACTATTTAAGCCACTGAATTTGGGGGTCACCAGTCATCTGACATCTGCTATGTTGCCTTTTCATGCACCTCATACAGTCACACTGAGCAGCAAGTTACTCCTAAACTTTCTGTTTTCAAAGCCAGCCAGGGGTGCAGATGACTGCTGGTATTGGTGCTATTCCCAGCTGGATAGCCAAGTCTGCCATGAGCAAGGGAAAATTAACCCAGCTTGCAGTCAGCCACGTCTAATGCAGCTCTCTGTGTGAATGGATGTGTAAGGCACATGATTTCCACTTTCAAAGGAATATTTGGAGACACCCAAGTCTTAGGATAGTTATAAAAACACACACTCAAAAAAGTTCAGAAAAATAACTTCACACTATTTATTTATCTGAACACATCTTAATCTTCTGCTGCTGAGCTTTGTCCCAAAGTCAGCTCCCCAGAGAAACTGTTTTATTCTCTTGTGCTTTTTGTGCTTCTGCACATCAATGTTGCAACATTACTTTCCCTTTGTTCAAATGAACTTTTACAGTTGCTTAAATAGTTTTTCCTTCTGCTATATTTCTTTGCATACCTCTGCATGGTAAACAGACTTTAAAGCAAAAGGTACAATTGAATCTCTTAAACTGCTCTAATCTCAAGGCCAGACACTGTCACAGCACTGCTCCTGCACAGGGTGTAGCTCCCTGTCTGGCTGCTGCATCCCCCTGGGAATCTTTCTCTCTCATCTGCCTGCTCCTGGGAGCACCCAGCTGCAGAGATGTTCAGTGTTCAGTGCTCCCAAGTGAGGGCAGGAACAGAAAACCTTTTGCCACAATTTCAGGTGTTCAATTAAGAATACAAGGGCAAGGGTTAGCTGCAGGGTAGGGAAACCTTTTCTTTATTTAGCTATTTGAACTTGACCCAGGACTTAGATTTTTCGTGGTGGGGAATCAGCTTTTGATGATTCAAGCTTTCTTTTGGATAAAAGTTGAAAAATCAAATCGTGTCATCCTAAAAAATGTCATTTATAGAAATGTTAACTTCTTGACTCATGTCCTGTGCCATAAAATCTCATTTCTTTTAGGACAGGCAAAGTAAAATGTAGTACAAAAAGGTCACTGAGCTAGCCTATCTAGAGTGACTTTGCTGCCCTGCTTTTCCAACTTGCTTACTTTTTCTAATTTATCACTACCTTAATGCAAAGGATGTATTAGGAGTCAAGCTTTCTGGTAGAAGCAAGAATTAAATCAGTTTCTGCTACTTTCATACAAGTTGCAAATTAACTGGAAGAAGGTAATTAAAATTCAGCTCTCATTCATAAAGCAGGAAAGGTGCAATCACATGGAACAATCCCAGAGGCTCATGTGTTCCTGTGGTGGATATTCACATTATTTTTAGCTTGAGTTCATGTCAGTTGGTAGAAAGTCTCTCAGTTCTCCATCCTGCACTGTGTTGACAAGAACACACTGGGTACAGAAGTGGTCACTCTTTTGTTTCTTTTCTTATTTAGGGCAAGTACCCTGGGTTTTAAATTTTAAAGAAATTGAATGATTTTTTGTTTATAAAGCTGAAGGGCTGTACTTAGTACAAGGAGAGATGGTAAATCTTCTGTGTCACAGAGTAATCTAATACTTTAGGTAATTAACTAATTATTTATCTTTTTAACTGCATTACTACACTGGCTTCTAAACTTTTTTTCAGAAATAAAATTAAAAGATGTCAAAATGCTTTAAAATAATTTAGAACCTGAGCTTCCTTGACAAGTAACCTGGTATGTCTGGATTGCCTCAGATTAATGATGTGCCCTTCACTCATCCCTGGTATTCTGTAAGTGTCAGGGTAGGAGACCTCTGAGCACCCACAGAGATACTCTCTTGCTGTGGAATGCAAGTTGGAAGTTCGGTGTTACATTCCTGAAAATATGTAAAACACCCCAGCTGAATAGCCTGAGGGCCACTGTGGACTGGCAGGGTTCTTCCAAACATCTATTCTTTAATTTCAGAAAATCTCTCTTTCCTTTCTGAGTTGACACGTAAGCAATGTGTGACGTGCTCCAGGGAGGGCTGTTTGTCCCTTTCTGAAAGCTGGCTCCTCCTAAAGCATTTGGAGAAGTGGGAACAAATTCTTGTTACCTCAGTTCAACTCGTTAGACTCCACACAATTGATGCATTCAGGTGTAAACTGAAATCGGAATTTGCCTTGACATATAGAGTTCTGATTTTATGGAGAGCCTTCCTTCAGTTAAAATTCAAGTTGCAACCTAGCAGAATTCAAGTGGCAACCAGCTTACTATTTTGAATAACCTTGCCAGCTACTTATTGTCTTTGGCTGTTTGTAGAGTCATCCTCATTCCACCCTGCTTCTCAGTCAGGGTCTGAGGAGGCCTTTCCCTGGTATCATGATGATGGTACAGAGGTTGTTGCCCAGCCCCTGTGTTCCACACAGGGATGGCCATTCAATGAAGTACAAAAACAACCTTCTTGTCATTGCACTGCCAAATAAGAGTGGTTCATTGTTTTACTGTTTCTTTTCCCCATATAAACTTCGTTGATATTTGGTGAAATATTTAGGGAAGTCTAGTTTTCTGATGGGAAGACTGTATTTAATTGTGTTTTCTCTTTTTAAATGGAAATCCCCAAAGAACCCACTAGGTAAGAGAATAAAGAAATGAAACCTCTTTCCCTTTTTTTTTTCCTTTTTTTTTTATTTTTTGTTTACTGGGGATATTTTCACATCTTCTGTGAAGTAACCCTTAGAGAGAACAGGAGAATGGACTTTACAATTTTTCTTCTGGTTCTTTTTGGTTGTAATTCTTCCAGAGACAGGGCAGCTAAATCCCAGTGGTATCAGTAGCTACAGAAGAGACCAGTGATACCAGGTACCATATGGTTCATCAGAAAGCTGAGAAACCTGACAAGTTTCAAAGCCTTGGATCTCTGTGGTTTTGCACTTGGCATGAAGGATCCCGTATTTCTAACTCAAAGCAGTGGAAATCTCCCAGACCTAAAGCTTCTTAGATTTCTACCATTTAGAGATGCAGTGTTGGCAGCTACCTCTCAATCTTTGCCAAAATCTCGACTACTTTGTGCACTTTCTATTCTTAGAGTTGCCCCTTACATCTGCTTCATTCTGAGATGGAGCCCCAGCCTCACAAACTGAGCATTCCTTCCTCAGCTGATTCCTGCCCTTGGCTCTTCCCAGAAAACTGGTGGCAACCTCAGGCCCTAATTGTCCCTCCTTTTCAGGTATAAACCTTCAGAAGTCATCCTGCTGACCTCAGCTCCATTGCAGCAGTATCAAAAAGGGAAGAATCAGGTGTTTAAAGTACGTGTGCATTTCCGAAGTAGTGTATACTGGGAGCTTGGGTGAAGCATCTAAGCACCATAAACCATGTAGTGCAGGTAGTGACAGCAGCTTTTACTTTCACAGAGTCATTAAGGCACCTGCCACGGGCATAAAGTCCTTTAATAGAGGAATGTTCTATCACCATAAACCGAGGTTAATAGTTTCTTTTTTTCATGGGAAACGTTGTGAATAATATCTGAAAATAATTTGATTTCACAAAACACACGAGTTGATCACATACTTCCCAGGAATCTTTTACATATGCTTTGGTGTGGGATGCGTAGTAATTGTTTTCCAAGCTCTTCTATACCAAGAAAAAAAGGATGTGATTCCTTTTCAAGTAAGCAAAATGGCACTAAACAGAAGTATCTGCAGTTTCACAGAATAAGGAACATATTGTTCATATTATTAGATTTTTCAAAAATAGAAGCATCAATGAAATTTATTTTCTAAGTCCAGCTTGGACTCTTCAGGTTCATGTCATAAGGGCTTTGAGGCTGGCCTGATCCTGCCATAGCTGCCCATCTCCTGTAATCATGCTCCTGCCTCCCCCATGCTGCAGCTGGCTTAGCTCACTTGCAGGTGTATTTTTGGAGGCAGACCACACGAGCCCACGTTGTTGAGTTGCTGTCCTTGTTCCTTATTTAAGCTGTACCTGGGGGGACGCTCTGCCACCAGACTCAACTGTTCAGAAGCAGCTTTTACAACACATGGGGCCGAGGCTGAGTTGAGCCCCCCAAAATCAATGAGTGCACAGATGAAGGAGGGGTTGGTAGTGAAGTCTTGGCTTTAGTGTGGCTATTTCATTTATTAGAGGAAAATTGTGAGACTTAAAATTCTCTGTGCTCTGACCCTCCAAGCTCCCCTGCAGACCAACTCTGAATGAGCTGGAATTTAACAGTGGTCTTGAAATAATCTTAGGAAAATCAAATAGGAAAACCAAAATAAATTATCTCCAAGTAATACAAAAATATCCAGAACATGATTAATACCTCCTTTGAAGGATGAGACACGGTGCTATTGGACACGGTGGCTTATACTCAATTTCTGGTTTATGGACAGCAGCTGTACTCCAGGCTGTGTGGTATGAGCTTGTGGTAAGGACCTACAATACACCTTGACAGAAAAGGTGCAGGCAATTACTGCACTCCAAAGCAGTTTAAGAGCAATCACTGAGTGTTGCTGCAAAATTGCAGGTCTGGTAGCAAAAAGGATGTTGATAAAGAAATCCAATGTCTGCCCTGGTCACCTTATTTGACCTTTTCTTAAAGTCAGACTGAGCTCAGGAAGTGCAGAGTGGAGTTTGATATAAAATGCTTGAGACAGGAAGGATTAAGGAAAGGATTACAACTCAAGTAAAACATACAGCAGCAGTTTAACCTGTCTGGTTAATTCTCCAACTGCTTTTACCTGCTTGCCATGAAAGTTTGTGAGGATGTGACCACTTCATCCATCCATCAGTGAACATCTGCCAGCAAACTCTATCAGGACAGAAAGAAGAGTTATACCAGATACAGAGGCAGCAGGAAGGCAGGACTTGCTGGGGAGGCCAAACAAATTTAGATGAGCAAAGTTGTTCCTTTCTATGTTGGATATTAGGAAATGTGAAATCAAGAGGAAAAGATTACTGAAAGGCTAAGATTTTCCAATATACTTCCTTGCCTTAATGATCCCAAATAGGTGCAGTCTAAAGATGTGAAAGCAAGCTTAATTCTCAAAGTCGACTTTGACAATTATTACAAAGTCACTTCAGTCACTTCGACACTGCTATTCCTCCTTCCCAACACATATGGGAAAAAAACTTACAGTTTTTTATTATAGACAATGCCATTTGCACAGATAAAAAGGTCATGTGCAGCCATTCTGACGTCCTGTAACAGTAACAGATGGAAATTAAACAACAGTAATCAGGCAGCAGCATGTTTACAGAGGGGCATTAGAGCAACAAGGGGATGGACTTTGTTCGTCTTTGCAGGCTTAGCTCTAAACAAAGCTGCTGAAAGCCCTGGTCTTTACATCCCAGCCAGCCCGAGGTGAGGGCTGTGGGCATGGCTGGCATGATGGCAGAGCTCAGGTATGGAGGAGACAAATTCCTGTGTGTGCCTGCCCGGGTCAGTGCATCCCAGTGCTGTGTGAGGACACCCACAGGGCAGGGAAGAGGAGGCAGACTGAGTAGGAACAACTCAGTAGATGCTCTCTGTTGGCTCAAGCACCTCCAGATGCTGACAATAGACTTGTCTATTGCACTCCTCTGGCAGCCCAGCTAACATGGCCAAATATAGTCATTTATGGCAGATTTCCCTGTTTAATTTTGTTAATGTTTATTTTAATACATAATGCTGAGGCTGGATTAACAAACTCGGAGACTAAAGTACTTGCTGCTAGCATGTCACAGTATGGTCAGGTGGCATTTTCCCACGTCAACTACATTGTAGCTCTGCACAAATGAGGTCATGGGAAAAAATAGGAGGATAGCTGGTTACTGCAACCTACTCACAATTTAACTCCTTTACTGTGAGTGGCCAGTTGTGTAGATGAACTTTGTGATATGAATATTTTTTGTGGAAGTGCTGACAGCTCTTGCAATAGCTTCCTCAGTTTTGCAAGTCTTTTTGCTAACACTCTGTTTCCTGTAATCAGGAAGTAGAGTGAAGATAGGGAATTTTTTTTTTTCCAGAAAGAAAAATAACCATCACAAATGCAGAGAAAAACCTTACAATTTTGGTAATACTCAGAAAACAGAAGATACAGGGAAACAACCTATAAGAAGACAATCTGCCACTTTAAAAATTAATTTTAATTGCATTTATTTTGGATCCCTTCTGAACTAGAATGAAGATGGAAGAGATAGAAATCTGCAGTACAGACTGAGGTCAGAAAGATGGGATCCTTCACTTCATGGTGAAAGTGAATAAACTGTTGTATGTGCTGGTGTACCTGACCCTGACTTCTAAGATGAAGACATTTCTTTGGGTAGCACTTGCAGATTTCCATGGGAGATTTTAAAGGTTGGGCTGGATGAAGTCTTGAGTGACTTGGTTCATTCTCATGGATGGCCCTGTTTTTAGCAGAATTTTGGGTTAGAGATCTCCTGCTGTCCCTGGCAGCCTGAGGGATCCTGTAAGTGATACTGAGTCAGGCTGTGGGCAAGCTCAGGGCAGACAGCAGTTCTCAGAAGCGTTGCCTCAGCAGAGCAGCAAAAACACTTCCCATTCTCTAAGGTCCAGGTTCTTGAAGAAACACTGCTAAGATTCACAGGGGGATAGTGGTGAAAAAATAAGTAAAACAAGTATTTGCTGTACTATTGTGTCACCTATGATATCCCCAAAACCCTTAACCTTCCTTTCTTCAGCGTCTCCCTTTGTGTATAGGGAAAGATAGAATGTGCTCAGTTTATTTAATCAGTGCAGATTTGTAGTCAACACTATCAGGTACTTGAATGTACTTGAAAAGGCCCAGTAATGCCCCACAGAGGTAATCATATGCCCTTAGGCATGCTGGAGAGCTGAGCTTGCTGCAGGCTGAAATAGACTTCATCATGTGCCATTAATATCACTGCAATGCTCCTGGACTGTTGTTGCACAGATATTAAAGGGAATTTGGCATGGGACAATCCAAGGTGTAAACGTACATTCCACCCAAGTTAAACCTCTCAAAACAATCTCTGGCTCCTCATACAGCAGGCAGAAGAGCCCATTAGAAAGTATCTTTGGTTACTTCTCTTATCACAGTAATTGTACTGCAGTTCTTTTTTAAATGGTCACTTTAAACGAAAGAGTTGGCCTCCTTCAGTGGAAACCCTGCAGCATTCAATACCGGAAAGAAGAATTCTTAATTCTGTACACTAAGGCATGAAAGCAGGGTAGGACTATTTTTAGCTTTGATTTCCTCTGAATAGATGAGAGGCTGAACTTGACATTACAGAGTGAAAAGATCAAGGTGGTGCTTTTTTTGGCTTTTGGGATGTGAGGTGGGGGGAGGTTTTGATAACCCATTCTGGCATTCAGAGAGAAAGCAAAGAGAGGACTGACTTGGCAGCCACCACATGAACTGCCCTGGAGACTTGTCTACCAGTCAGGAAGGTCATTAAGCATCTTCAAGTTCACTACAGAATATGACTTTACTGAATATATATTTATGTGTATACGGAAAAAATATCAGTTGTCCCAGCAATTAGTAGTGAAGGTACTGCAGCCCCACGAGTACGAGTAAAGTAGGTGGAAAAGGGCATGGGCCCTCTCCTGAGGAGAAGGAGTCAGGTTTTATGTGAGTTCAGGCTGTAACTTCGTGCTGACACTGCTGCCACAAGAAGGGCTCTTGGCATTTCTCATCTGTCAGTAGCACGTGTCCCTGCCCTCCAGCCCCTCTGGTCCATGTCTTGTCTCTGGTCTCATGCAGGTTATGGCTGGGAAGGAGGGAGCAATATGGATGTGGGGGTGTGAAAGCAGGACAGTGCAGTGGAGCAATGCTTCCTTAGAGGTGTTACCATATGCTGGGTTATGTGGAATAAAGTCTGGAATGGAGAAAAATGTAGTAAAGGGCTGAGGGGGTACAGGTGACTTTGGGAAGGGTGGTGGCACACTGGAGAGAAGTCTGACAAGAAGCTGGAAAGGGGCAGCAGGTGACCAAGGATGGAGTCACGTCCTGTAAGGCTGAATAATTGTATGAGCCTCCAATGTGCTCCAGGCTGGCTATCAGAACTGCTTTATGGTGCCAGGAGAGGAGGCTGCAGGCAGGGCAAAAGCACTGTGGGGATGGGTGGGAAGTTGGTGCAAAACTGTGGCCAAATTGCCCCATAGCATCCAATCTTCTGGAGGCAGAGCATTGCTGGCAGCAGGATGAGGAGCTGACCTTTTCATTCCCTGCCAAGATGAATTCAGCTGACTTTTGCAAAGGAAGGCACTGATTTTACAGGCTGAGGGCTAAAGCACAGGTTACTGAAAGGGCTTGGCCAGCTGTGCATCACCAGCCCATCCTGGCCAGTATTGTATTTACTGGGCTGCAGAGAGACCTTTTGCTTGCTGAGCTCTTGACAGAGTCCAGCACTGAGGTATCAACGCAGCTATTCAGACTGCTTTTGTATGCTTTTTGTATAGCCTGACAGGCAGCTCAGCTTCGGTACTCTGTGGAGAGTCAAGTTTTCCAATTTACTTAAGAGGAATGTTTTCCTTTATTGTTGCATGATGGAGCGTGTGATTGAGGCAAAGCGAGAATCTGTTGTCAGCTCTGAGCCTGACAAGCCTGAAAAAAGAAGAAATGTACTGGAAAAAATAACAAGTTATCAACACCCTTGGGACAGAAGATCCCTTCTTTCCCCAAAACTGGCTGATTCCATCTCAATTAAGCAAATCATACATTGCAGCAGCAAAACTTGTCCAAGACTACTTTTTTTTTGAGGATTAGCAAATTGATGAGTAAATGTTCGTGCATTTTTAGCAGGGAAAACTGGAAAAAGCTGAATATGTGGTTAACCTTCAGGTTCACGTTTTAAGGAGTGTAATTGCATTTGAGGAGGCCTCTGGGCACACGACTTATCTCCTACTTTCCTTGGAGTAAAGGACTCTGTTCAGGGGGGGCAGACACCTTGCCATTAAGGAGAGTAGACTGACGAATGTTGTCGCTTAACATTGTGGTTCCTGTTGCTGCCTGTAAGATGTAGAGCTACCCTAGTTATCTTCAGATTAGCCTCTCTCAGACACAGATAACAATCTGCCTGCATCACCCGGGGCTCTGCATGGGCTTATTTCCCCTGTTTATGCATGTTTCTCATTAGCAAGAAAATTCTGCCATCACCTACACAGTTTCTTGGCATGAAAAACCTCCCACTGAGCAAGTCAGCTCCGCAGCATGGGATAACTGGGCAGCCCTGCCCCAGCCCCGACCTTCAGCTCTGGGAGTGCTGCTTTGATGCTGTTCTCTGCTGGATCTCATCTGCCTCCACAGGCAGTACCAGACCAAAGGCCACCTCTGTGGGGGCTGTAATACGGACATAAGACATTATCTTTGTCTAGTCTGCTGTCTGTGGTTTGATTTGAGATAAGACACTGAATGATTTCTAGTCCCCTAAGGATGTCTAGCCTAGACATCTTCCCAAGATCAGTCTGTCTTCCAAGGATGAGTTCTCCATCATCCACGTCACTGTTAACCCTGAAAAGAGGGTTATGGTCAAGGAGTTCCCCCTCAGGAGACTACTCTGAACCAGAAGCCCAGAATTTTGGTTTGGCAAGAACAGGGACCACGGGCCTGGGGGATATTTTAAAACATGGTATGAGGACACATTTTATAACCTGTTGTTCAAGTCCATCATTTCTCTCCTAAATGCAGATGTGCACAAGGAAAGCAGAAAGTCTCACCAAGTCCTTCTTTGAGCTGAGTCCCACATCACTTTGACATACCGCTTATTTTAAAACATAAAACACTCGTGCAGCTGCTTTTTCAAGATTGATTAGTGCCGGGTTTCTCTGTGGTTTACAAGTTGTTTTGGAAACATTCTGGTTGCTTATAGCAGGTATCTTTTTTTTTTTTTTAACTCTCATCCTGAAGAGTTACTTCCTCTCTCTCCATACAAATACTTTCATTTTTACTCTAAGCTTTCAACTGATAGGATTGTAGGGAAAGCCTTTGGAAAGAAGCCCATGGGGTCTTCTTAGCTTTGTTAATCCTTACTTTGGCTTTTTTTTCCTTATTTTTCACTCCCAAGAGGCATAATGCAAAATCTGTGTGTAATCAGAGCTAGAGACTATGCGTGCTGTTCTAGGATAATATTGTCTTACCCTTCTCTGCTTAGTACCTTGAACACAACCCAAAAAGCTTACTGGCTTTAAAACAGCTACTCTAATTCAGTACCCATAATACAAGTGCCCTTGTCTCAGTGGCTAAACTGAAACAAATGATTATTTTTTGTCCTTTGACAGTGCTATCCAAAGATCTTATAGAGCTTAATAAACAAGAGTTTAGATTTGTAAACGAGGTAAATAATATACTGTTGGAAGTGAAATGAAGGCATTAAGGACCTCACTCTTTGACCTTTGAGTAGGACCCTCAAAGTCAGTGACAGTGCAATCTATCCCAGTCAGAAGGAAACAAAAGAGCTTCTTCCACCTGGCTGGCAACTAGGTGGGATTGCAGCTCTAGGAAGCAGAAGTATATTTTTTTCCCTTTTTTTTTTGTCCACCCTACTGCCCTCTGCCATTTGAAAGTGGGTTATTCCCTTTCATCACTCATTCTTGGAAATGGTCTTGTTTGTAAAAGCTTTTCTTCCTGGAAGTGTCTCCTGCAGAATGTGATTCTGAATACTGGATGGCTTCCCTTAAAACGCTCAGCAATCTTCCTTTTTCTGTATGATTAACCTCAGCACTGTGGTACTTCACAATGTATCTCAGAGCCAGAGAAATAAACTTTTCTCCAAAATAAATGGAGAAAAATGTTTTTTAATAAAATACACCTGTATAATAGCACACATTTTTCACATAAAGATTGTTATCCATATGACCTGGAGACTGTTGCTAAGAACTAAATCCCTAGAATTTCAAATCATAGCACTGTTTCTGTTACATGAGGCATAGGTGAGATCTTTTATATATCTGAATGCTTCGTTTGCATCACAAAGTTTTACCAAAGAAATTTGCCTTTTGAGACTAACTTACGAGTATCTATGTCCAGTTTGTCTTATCAGCCATGGGCCTCAGCCTTGACAGTTTTAATGGGCAGCTGGGCAGCATAAATCTTGTACTGCCATTGTAATGTATGAGTGGATGCTGAATGATCTGCAAAAATGTGACTTCTCCAGCAATGATCCCAGCTCTAGCTCAGCTGCTTAGTGCAGGATCCATACTGATTGAATATGTTATCTTACTCCTCTGGATGCTCCCTTCAGTCCTCAGTATTTCAGAAAGGCCATGTTTCCTCCCTTATTCCTGCAAAAACAGACCCTATGGGGCTGCATCTAAAACTTCAGCTATATCTCATATTGACAAGTGGTCCTGGGAATTCCCCTGGGAAGAAGTCTTGGATCTCCTCTGGCTGAAGAAACGCTGGGATTTCTACAGACTTTAAGGTGTTTATTCCATACCTGGAAAGCAGACCCGGGGTTGAGGACCTAACAATTAAGGCAAGGGCTTTGAAATTGAACAGCCGCTCTCCAGCATGTGCTCTGCTCTTAATCCCTGAAATAGCTGGCAGTGATATCCACATGGACACCTTTAAGGAAAGCAGTGACACTTTTCTTTTAGTTGAGTTGGCTGTGCTTGAAGTACCTGTGAGAGACACTTTCTCATCCCCTGCTGAAACACTGATCACAGTGAGGAGGAAACAGAGCAGCAAAATGTCTGTTACACGTTCCTGCTGGAGCATCCTGCAGCAGAGACAACCAGACCAGGCAGCACCGGGATTTTAAGCTGAATTAAAGACATTAAATCTCAGCAGACACCAAGGTGCTGCCCATCTGCTTGGGTGAATGTAGATGAGCCAAAGTTCAGTGGAGTGGTCAAGACCCCTGTGGCTGTTAGGGGTGAGGACAATTCCTTATCTTGGCAGCAGAACATGCACACAGGATAGAGGGGAACTAACATCTCTACCAAGTGCCCTTCTACTCAGCTCCAGCCTGAGTACAAAAGCCTATGATTTGCGTCTTCTTTAATGACACTTTGTTCAGCACAACATAATTATATTTACTGAAGAACATAGTTTAAAAATAGATTTCTCTTGTACTCTACAACCAAGCTCATTAACACTTTATCACTTTCATAATTCATTAGTTCCAATATCCCAGGAGCTGCCATGAGCAGTGATTTTTTTCATCATGGCCAGAAAGATTAAACTCTGTAGGAAGCCATAAAATTGAAATCTTTTGAAAAAGCATGAGTTGGATACACAACAGGAGACTCAGGCAGAAGTTCAAACCGGGGAAGTTTCAGCCCTTCCCTGATGAGGAAAAAAGCCAGGAAAACTGGCAGTTAAGTAAAGAACACTAGGAAAGACAAGAAAGACAAAACAGATATAAGTTGAATAGGACAGTCTAGAATTGTGCAACCAAAACTGAAACTACAGCTTCAACATCATGTGGAAGAAGCAGAGGCATCGGATTACAGGATAAATATAAAGGCCTTGAAAAGAGAAAACAGATAAACAGTGGCAGTTTATCTGTTTTACAGAAACACAGCATTAGAAGGCCATACAGTACTGTCCACAAGGTCATCAAGAAATAACATGAGAAACAATGCTAAAGACAGATACTAGAAACTTCCAAACAGATATGTTGCAGAAAGGTACCATAAACACACCAAGGACTTCTACCAATAAAGTCCAAATTTCCCTTCTTTAGCAACATCCAGCTGAAATTCTTTCTCCTAAAATCACTACGAGGTAATTGCATGAATAAGGGTCAGAACTGGGGAACTGAAACAACAACCTGAAGGAAGTACATCACACTCACACATTTCTGCAAAGCACAGGAGGTAGGACAAGCACAGTGTATCGTGACAGAAACAACAGCCTCAGCACTGGGGCTATAGCAGCCACTGTAACACTCCATTAAAATACCCAGGGCTCATTCCCCAGTGGCAGGAAACTGCTAACCTGCAACAGCTTGAACTGCCAGTGTCTGGGAGTAGGAATTTTGGAAGCCTCTGCCTTGGAGTGATCCCTCTCATAGCAAGGTTTACTCACTGAGGGTAGCAGAACAGCAGCAAAGCTGCCCTGTGCTGCTCATTGCAAAGGTCATGGCAGCTGTGGTATCAAACCAGAGACTTATATCAAAGGAGAAAAACACCTCTTGTTAGGAGACTATGGATTTATAGTCTGAAAACTGAAATAGAAAACTGGAATCACACCCATAATGATAAATCTCAGTTTCCCAGACCTGGAAGAATGAGAGCATCAAAGCACATCCAGGCAGGACTTCTGAGAATGGTGTTCTCAGTAGGCCTCTGTCAACATAACTGCTGCAGAATAAGGAATTTGTGTCTTTGAATTCAGATGTCCCTGAAGGACTACACAGATACCAGAAACAAATGAAAAACCAAGTGGATAGCACTAACAGTGCCACTAGAGAAGAAGAAGCTGAAGTAATTGAGTCCCATGAGCTTGCAATAAGATGGAAATTGGCTTGGTTTGTCCGTGTGACCAGAACAATGGAACTAGCAAAGACGATTCTGTGGGGAAAAATCGGAGAGGAAAGGAAGGCTCAGGGACAGTGTGACTCAAAGACATCTGCATCTAGATGGAGCAATGGTGGGGAGATCCAAAGAGTAAAGGGAACATGAATACAGATTCCAGACAGTGCCTAAAGAAGACACTCTTCAGAGCATGCTGGCGTTTGAAAGTGGAAGATGAGACAATCATAAATACATATAACAGTTCATCTGGCCATGTTCTGTTCATTTACTAAGTTGCCAAAGGCTACAAAAACAGAGTATAGTCACCAATGAACCACTGATTCATGTTGCTAATGCTTCTGTCACCCATAGAAAACGTCAATTAATTATTATCTCCTTGTTTCAGACTACTCAAAATTACCCACTGATCTACACATTTCCCCTTTTATTTCGTGAAGGTGACATTTTTCAATGGGCTTCTAAATATCAGGTAAAACTCAATATGCTGTGGCAATATGTTTGGCTCACAGAATCCAGCCTATTTTTTCTCTTGCTTTTGATGATATTCTTGACATTCTGGCACTGTTATGGCGAGATGTAGATATTTCCTTGCTCTTCAGGTGCCCTGGATCTAATTTTACAAGCCCAAGAAAGGTGATTTTTTTCTTCGCACTTTTCATCAGGATTACAGCAGTCTGGCAGATGTCTGCTTGCAGATTCTGCAAAAGTCATGAGTTCCTATAAATGGCACCATCACGATCCCTCTCTAAGCAGCAGTTCTCATGTCAATGAAATGTCCCCAGCTACCCACAACACACCCACAGCCAGAGAAAATCACCTCTTCCTGACTGTCTTCTCAGAGCAGGGTGCCTTGAAGGCAGCAATGGCTCTGGGGAAGAGAAATATTGTCCCAGTCAGCAGAGCCCTTTTAGCTGTACAAAATTGTTATTTTCTGTGTTGTTGCAAGAATTAGAAACATGCAGCAGGATGCATATAATGGTCTCCACAGGTGAATGGCAACCATTCCTACAAGAGAAGTTCCTGTATCAAACCCATCATCTGCCACCCAAAAGAAAAGCACTACTTATCAGTGATGTCTGCTGGTGTCAGCAGGTGTCTAGAAAAAAACAGGTGAAGAGAAAAGTATTAAATTTTCTCCCAAGGAAGATGTTCCCCACGGGAGTTTGCAAGGCTTCCCCCACGAGTGCTGTGCTGGGAGCAGATCCAAGTAGCCATGGCAACCCTGTGCAGGCTGCTTGACACGGCCATGGTTCAGAATAAATTTTGGGTTGAGTATTGGTCCTGATGGTGTTAGAACCTCGAGTAATGACACATCTAAAGTACTATTCTTACTATTCTTCCATCTGTTCTTGCTTGTTTGCAGGCTGACCAAAAATGTCCCAGGAGAGCTGTGGGTCTCTGAATGATGAATTCCAGCCTGCTGAGAAATATGCTTGGTTTTGTTACCTTCTATGAACTCCTAGAGCAGGGACAGTCCTATTTATATATACCACCTGCTGAAAACTTCTGTCCTTGAGCTTCAGCAGCTTTTTTGTACCTAGTCTTTTCTAGCTGTATAATTCCTGGTGATTTGTGGTGTTTTATGCAATTTAACTATATATGTGCAGAGAAGTAGCTATGTGGTGGCAAGGCACTTATATGTGGAAACTCCTGACCCAGAGGCACTCAGACTAATAATTTTTTTGTCTAACATTTAAGCTCCCAAGTGGCAGAGCTTCCTGGCACTTGGGACAGTCCCAATCCAAGCAATTTGCTCATGTATGTGAGCATGTACAGGTGCAGCCTGGTCTCTTTTGGATACCTGCAACTCAGAATGCCAAAGTGAGCATGAGGTTCTTGACAGAAAAAAAACTCCCTTGAAACTATCATCATTTAATAGCTGGGGGTTCAAGTGAACTCAAACTCTTGAGTTTTGGTTCATTCTCCAGAACAGGACTGGGTTTTGTCTTTTATTTTTGTTTCCTGTGTCAGAATGGCAAAGCAGATGGGTTTCAAACTACAGAAATTGCTCATGGTAGATATTTTGATAATCCCTGACTGAAATATGAGTCTTATTATGGAAAAAGAAAAAACTCACCAAACATGATTTTTCCAGTTGTGAGAGAAAAGTGAGGGAAAGGGATTGTTTTGCTTGAAGTATGTTTTAAATTCCACATTGCAGTCTGGTATGGGTGCATACACTGAAATTGAACTGTTCATGCTGATCCAACATAAGCTGATGCTAGGAATGACTGTTGAGAATTACATGGCCTTCTTCTATAAAAAATGCCTACATTGGAATATTCAGCCCAAAATAGCAACCTTCTGGGCATGGGCTAGAACAAAGGGAGAAGTAAAGGAAGGAAATTCCTGGTTTGGGGAATGAGATTTAAATCTGAAAAAGATACAATCTTGAGCATTTCCTTGCAAGGGGATTATCTTCTGGCTGGAAAACAAGAGCCAGGGCACAGAGGTGAGGGAGAGGAGAGCCAGGGGGATGCTTGCTTCCTGTAGGTGCTGGAGGCCCTTCTTTGCAGAAGACCGACCACCAGGCAGGCATGGCAAGGGGCTGGAGATGGCTCACAGGGCTGTGAATCACGGCTGACTGAGGAAGCTGAATCATAATAGCTGAGTTTTGTGTCCACAGCTCTGACCTGTGGGCTAGTACAGTGTGAAGGAAGATGCATAGCATCTGTGGGCAGTGCCGTGGGGGTGGGAGCTGGTGCTGCTCCCCAGAGACTCCTGGCACGCTCCTGTGGCAGCTCTGGAGTGTAGATTTGGGATGGTTCTTTTCCACCAGTAAGTGGACATTTCTGAGAATCCACTGCAGATTTCCTTTCCCTTGTCAGTGTCTATTGTGGGGGTGTGTTGTGCACAAACAGGCATAGAGTTTGTGAGACTATAAGGCTGAAGCAAAGATGGACACATCTCTCCTGCAGATCCAGGTCTTTCTCTCTGCCTTGGGTTATCGGTTGGTGAAACTTTCCTCACCGGCCAGTGAATTTTTTTCTAGTTTAAAAGCCAAAAGCTCTATAGCAACACGTGAGATTTGGGCTACACAATGCCCAAATGCATGTCATTATAAAGGTCATCTTAAAGAACTCTGCAATATGGTGGATTGTACTCTGCCACTTAAAGGAGAGTGCAGTCACTGAATAACACCACAGGAGGGAGAAGACAGAAGAGATACAAATAGGCTGTGCTCACACTGCCTGTGTGACCCAGGTCAGAGCCCACACACAGAGTAATGAAGCAGTAATTTCTATTTTTTTTTTTCTTCAAAGCACTTTGTCCGTCCAGACCAAACCAGATTCCAGCATGGAAAGTCACAAGGTCAGCCCTGTATGTATTGCAGATATGCACATCCTTACGGACACATGGGCTCATAACAATCCCTTTGCAAGTGACGTTGGAGGTTTTTTCTTCCCATTGATTCTGTTAGTGTCACAACACTTGGATATCTTGAGCTAACTTTTCAGAAAGCCAGGCTGAGACATTTCTTCTCTAGCGTCTCCCTGAAGAATCTTGTTGCATTTGGCCACTTGAAGCCAGTTCTTCATGTTTTGTCATATTAATCCATGCAATTACTGGACAGTCACAGAACACAAGACGTGCCAGCCAAACCTACCTAGTTTTTTTTTATCATATAGCTCAAAGAAAGCAGCTGCTGACTGTCTTCTCTGTTTTTCACCAGTCCTGTACCTGGAAGGATCTGTCCTTGTATTTGAGGATGTTTTCAAACTGGTTGCGTTCTACTGTGTCAGCAGGTGAGTTGGATTCATTGTTTCCTTGGCACAGTCATTTTGCCCTCCCCTCTGATCTTCCCTTCCCTAGTCCCCAGTCCCAGCACAGACCCCTCTGTTTCCTTGCTACCCTCCAGCCTGCCAGACCAGAAGGTATTTCAGATGCTTGTGTCTACAATGGGGCCAGATCACCCCACAAGCACAGCTGTCCCTGCAGCTGGAAGCTTTGTCCATAGGGCTGCTTCCACAAAGAACAGAGGCACAGAACTGAGGCTAGGAGGGCAGGGAGGAAGAAGGGCCCTGAGTTAACTATTTATTTAAAGCTTTAAGCATACACACACACACATACACACACATACCTGGTAGCAACTTATCAAACCTACTAATGAACAACATGCTGCTTGTTGGTGACTCAAAGCACTTAGTCACCTATGGGGAATCTGTCAAGGAAAGTAGTCCTGAAATAATGTATGTTCTTTAGCTGAAATTTAAAACGAAAACAAAGTGTTTGTTTGCTAAGCACAGAAATACCAAGAAAAATGGGTACAGAGATGGGAAAAACTTGTAATGTCATTTTCACCAGTGCAAGGTTTGATCAGCAGCTGATGAGCCCCTTTGTGTGATTAAACCCATATGTCTGCAGCCTCCTCTAATCTGTGTCCTTGTGCTTAGCACACTGCAGCAATACCTCACCTACTTACCCCCTCCCTACTGCAGCAGGCCTGATTGTGCCTTGGTTGTAGACTTTTGACTTCCTCTATATAAACTTACATGACTTTTAGAGTAGTTATTTCCTTTTAGGAGGAGAAAGCAGATTCAGGATATGTTTACAAGGCAGTCACATTAGTCACTTGGCTAGGTCACACAGTAGGAAGAGTCTGTCTAGGGTAGGGTGCAGTGTGCTATAACTTACCTAGACAGTCCCCCACTATTCCCAGGGCTGCTTCTGCAGCCAGCTGAGCTCAACAGTACTGAGCCACAACTCCTACCTGCATACAAGAAACCATGCTCCACCTCACCCTCATCAGTTAATAGACATTTAGCTATCTGCATGTGTGTAGACCCTATAGAATGGACAGAAGTTAACCCCCGGACCCTTATAAAGATTTCTTTCTCACCACAGCAAAGAGCAGCCCAAATGCAAAATAGAACTGGGCATTTCTAGTAAGTGGCTGGTGACAGAGAAAATATGCTCACATCTGTTTTCCTGCAAAAAGGATCATGGCCTGAGAAAGAGTCTCAGAAAGAAAGAAAGAAAAGTTCTTCTATTCACTCCTGTTATAGATGTTGTTTCTGAGTGTCAAATACACATTCAGAGGGTTCATGTGATTTTCTAGGCTACTGTCAAAAGACAAGATAAAAAGGGAATAATTTTCTGAAAGAAGCAAGTAATAAAAAGACACTGACCTAACATTTGCTGGCAGCTCATAGGAGCTCTTTGTGATGGTGAATGTAGAGGCCTGAGAACAGGGATGTAGTAAATTATCTATGAATAGCTGGAAACAGCTTTTCAGGGCTGACAGGCTCTTCTCAAAAAACTTTTGCCTGGATATATTACCTACCTGTAGGTAATAGTTGACTTGGTGGCTGGTCTGCAAGCTGCTGCCCCATTAATAAAACCAGATTTTTTGAAAAGGGAAATATTCATGCATATAAAATAATAAAAAATGCAGAAGGTACATGGACCCTTTTCCTCCTTTAAACCTCATATCTTTCATGAAAAAATAATAAGCCAGGGAACATATCAGTTTATGTCAGTGTGACAACAGAGTTCTCAGCAGTGCACAGAGAATCCTTGGAGAACACAAAACATCAGTAAGATATGTATCTGTTAAAAAGGTCAGAAATAGGACCCCTGCATTCATCTGTCAACAGATAGGTCTGCAGTCCTGTGCTTTTTTGGGGTGTGCATTTGTGTAGCAGAGACCTCCTACTCACAAGGCAAGTTTTTTTCTATAACAATTCCTTGTACCATGTAGAACATTTTGTAAAGCTTGTAAAATGATCCTTCACCATTCCTTGTTATCATTTAGGGACTGGCTTTTCTAGTCCTTGTTAAAATGGGAATTGAGGCAAGAACAGGGTTAGCAAATCATCATTGTGCAAGAGGCAAACCTGAACAGTTTACTGGAAGAGCAAAGGCTCTGTTAAATTGCTTGAGATTTAGGGTGTGCTTCAGTGAAACCCGGCCAACATCTGAGAAACTCAGAAATCTTTTTTTTTTCAGCATTTTTCCAGAAACCAAGTACTCAGAAGTCTGAGAGTGGAGAGTTAGAGGGATATGTGTTTTCTCAGTGTCATGCAGCACTTCCTCACTGTCTGTCCCTTCACCCAGGGGTCACCCTTCCCCAGGCAGGGTCTTCCTTCCCTCATCCCTCTATGCCTTGCTGTGTACCCATGCCTTACACTTATAGACATTTTTAAAAGAGGAAGTGGAGTAGTAACAGATGGATAAACACAAAGTAAAAAGATTTCAAATCCTTTCAACATGAAAAAGATTGGGTTTTCTAATTAAAATAATTACAATTTGCAGCACCTCACTTTTAGTGGGAAGATACTTCAACCCTTGTGGCCTCCCCTCAGGTGAGAGGCATTCATGCTGTTTTCAGAGGACAGAGCCAAGACACAGTGATTAAACCAGTGCTTTGGCATGAAGCATCACCACAAAAGCTGGTGATCTTCTGTGAAATCAGAGCAACCCAGGCTGCCACAAAGTCCAGAATTCCTTACCAACCACGGCTTTGCAGAACACAGCTGAAATTGTGAGCCAATCCAATCACTAAAACCAAGTGAAGTCTGGAGTTCCTAACAAGTGGGGTTTATCCTTTTCTGCTTGTTTCTACAGGGATTTGCTGCCCTTTACCCTGAAGCTGCCACAAGCAATATTAGATGCCAGTAGCTTTCAAGACCTTGAAATTATCTCTAGTCTGGGGATAGGTAAGTACCTCAAAGCAGTCACATTTTACTTGGGCTTGTGGGAACAACGGTGCCTTACACAGACATAATACAGCTGGAAGATGGATGAGATAGCTTAGGAATAGCTTTGGAATAACTAAGGAGGTCTGAATGCAGAAGGAAGATGTTTTTGATCTTTTTGATTATAGCAGGATGCTGACAAAAAGGACACTTTGCCCTCTGGCCATAAACCTCCACCTGGATCTCTGTCCAGGCTGTGGTACCTGCAGTCTGGGTAAGCTGCATCTCTCACCAGCTGAAGTGCAGCACGACCTCTCAGGATAACTTATACACGTTGGAAGAAGCTGGCATCTGAGCTATATGGAAAACACCTTTGCAACTTCTCCTTCTGATGTGTGGGGGAGATGCTGATGAATGTGTGATATTTTGGAATTTTGATATTTCTGCTTCCTCCTGCAGGATTTCTAGTTGGTAGAGAAATATGTATTGTCCCAGCATGTTCTCTCACGTCACACTAATCACATGCAAAAAGGAACATTATTTTTAGTGACAGCACCAAACGAGCAAATTTTAGAAGAGATAAAAGTATAAAGTTACAGATAGAAAAAGCAATTCTGTTAACTAAAGGAGGTCTCCTTTTTATCCCTTTTTATGTAACACAGTCCACTTGAGACAGCTACTTCAGTTAGCCACTTTCATGCTCCTTGGTTTTTCAGTTTTTCTTCAGGTGTTGAAAACAGCCAAGCAATGGAGAAAATTGAAGAGTTAGCCCCATTTAGAGATAGTTATTAGAGCGCTCTCACTATTTTTGGAGCTTCTGCATCATACCTTCCAGAAGGCATGGGCAAACCCCACTGGTTTCAGTTCAGGCAGTTTTGTTGAATTTCAGCAACAGATTTGCCTCTAGCACTTTCAGCATCCTCTATTTTGAGTATGTTCCAATTTTTCAAAGCATCCTTTATATGGATGTCCAGCCAGCACTTATTGCTGATTAAAAGATACTTTACAACTTGAGATAACAAGTTGCAAACTTAATTTTTTATAACAGGTCTAAAAATTTGGATTAAAATGTAGGAAGTGTGTCATGAATCTGCAACCTTCAGTCTAATTTGAGCCAGCAGAGGCTATCTTGATTCAGGCAACCGTTTTCAGCAACTTCTGAACGAAGAGATTAAAGCACAAGCACCAAAGCAATATTGTTTGTCGTCTTTTCTCTCCTGTACTGGTGGTCATAAAAGTAGTGAGTCTTGGAAATTTATTTGTTATGGTGTATTCATGCCAGGCAAGTTTCTGACGACAGAAGAAAACCTGCTGTTGTGTGTAGTCTTCCTGGGGAATGATGCTGCTTCCTGAAGTGCCATGCTGTCTTAATAGAGTCAAACAGGCTCAGCTACTGACAGATGCTTTTTATTGCTTCCTGGAACAAAATTTTGTGGATACAAATGAATACACAAACAATTAAGTGCTGCCAAAGTGGCACTTCCAAAGGAAACAAATCATTGTCTGAAATTCTCATATGTTGCTTTGTATTTATTCCAAAGTAATATTTGTTTCAAGGGGATAGAAGTAAGATGTCTATCTGTAAGCTGAATTGTTTCACAAAGGTTCTGGCTGTTCTGTGTGTTGTCACAGAGGATGTACTGCAGGCCCTCTAGTCCTGACCTCACTAGTACAGAACTTATTTTAGCAGGAGAATTAGCATGATTGCACTGCACAAAGAGCACATACCATCACAGACATGCCAAAGACTCCAAGAGCTGCTTAATTATCCCTCCCAGAGTGCAAGGTAAGGGAAGATCCAGGACAGCAATGGGAGATGATCAAACTGCCTTCTCTGCAGTGTGAGGCAGTGTGAGACAGTGTAATTGCGCTAGGAAGTGTCCACTCTGAAGCAGCTGTGTTACTTGGTAGAACCACATCATCTGTTCCTTCCCAGCCTGAGTGGAGCTTTGCATTTTCATCACAGTCTTATTCTGACCACTACTGAGAAAAATGACCGACTTCCCCTCTGTAGATCAGTTTATTCACCATTTCCTCAGCCCATGAGACTTCACAGCATTACATTCTGGCTTAAAACAACTTCCTCTGCCCTGCATTTGCTGATACCAAGTAGAGCTGAAGAGCTAAAGGAAAATGGTACCCCAGCCTGTGTCTCAGATGAGAGGGGGTAGGCAGCATGGTGTTAGTATGTGCAGTTGCATCTGCATGTCTATTCCCAAATTCTGTTGTTGAGGGTGCTGTTGTTCCTAGCAACACTATTATTTTAAGCTCCTTTGTTCTTCTCCCTCTCAGAGTAAGAAATCAGAGAATAAAGCTGTTCTAAGGTCAGTCATCCTAAGATAACATGCTGACATCCTTATAAAGCTGAATTTGCCGTGGACACTAGCCTAGGCTGCAAGAAGTTAAATAGGCAATTTTATCCTGATGGGAATAGACTTTCTTTTAGCTCACCTCTTGACCTGAGAGCTGTACCCCATGCCCAGCACCGAGAGTCATCCCGTATATTTGCAGCTCCATCCATCGCATGTGATGTTTTGGCAGGGAGACACTCCTGATACCAAGCACAGGGCAGGGTTCAAGCATTGTGTGGCAGCCCCATTGTGTCCCCTGAAATCCACATTAAAAAGTGTGCCATCAGTGTCAGCTCTGTGTTTAGGCATGCTGAAATAGTTATTTAGTTATCAGCACCCTTGTATTTCCAGGATTTCCCATCTTCCCCTTATCCCTAAATCTATGGGCATCTATACAGTTCTCATCTAGTGAATACTCTCAGAGGTTTATACCCTTTTCCTTGGTCAGAAAATTTAGGTTTGCTGGGTCCTATTTCCTGATGCTTCCAGTAGTGGGCCCTGGATCAGTAGCTTTAATATTGATAGAAAGCAATCAGACTTGTAAGGCAGGTTTGAAACCTCACTTTTTGGGAAAAGGAAAAAAGTTGGATGTGATACTGAATAGACTCAAAAATTTACCAATGCTTTGTAATTTTTTTTAAAACAGGTATTGAAAGACCAATTATAGTAAGAGATTTCTGACAGGAATGACTACTTGCATGTGAAACACCATCTTTCTTTTTCTTCACAGTTGAAGGCACTGAAGTAGTTAACTATTCCTTAGTCCTTCATCATACATCCTTCCTGTGTACAGTCTTTTGCATTATCTTTTCTCTCTTACACCTGCATGCAGACAGTCTCAAGGCAAGGTGCAAGGCAGAGTGGCCATGATTATAGATAACAGTCATCCAGAACTATAGATTTTATTAGTAATACTAATCTGGGAAAGGTGTTTAAAATCATATGTTTCCAGACTGATTGTACTGCCAGGCAGGATCAGATCTCTGTATAGAACAGACTGCCACATGAGCTTGCTGCATTGTAGAGCCTTCTCCAGTTGTTGTCTCCTGGTGCATGTTGGATCCTGGCTGTCTATCTCAGACCTGCACCTTACTGTTGTGAGCAAGAGGCAGACACAACTTGCCTAGGGTCTTCACATCATCTCCTTGGATATCCACAGCTATTTGGAGGGCTGTGATCACTAAGCAAGCATAGATCCATTTTCACAATCATTTGTATTTGTTTCTTGTACTTTCCTGCTTGTACTGAAAATGTTGAACAGCATTAACAACTTTCACTAGGTAAGTGTCCTAAAATTGACCGGGGAGAGAATTCTGGTGAAGCCTCTGATCTTATCTCCTGGCTTGCAGAATTGCACATGCATAAAACAGGCAACTCTTTCTTCACACTGTTTTGTGCAGAAGTTTGAAAGTGCAACATTGAAACTTGTATACCATTTCTTTTAACAATAAGTAGATTTTCTACATATCATTAGCAGCTAAAATTATCTCCAATTTTTTTTGTTCATTTTTCTTTTTGCTTTTTTTTGGGACAGATTTCTGGGATTCCTATTTAAACCACAGAAGACAGGACTTATTCCACACTGCAAAAGACTCTGCTTTCAGTACTGCCCAAGCAGACAGTTCAAGATCTACCCAGTGTTTTGCAAGTAGCACAAACCACTGCTCATGTGAAATTGAGCTGTCAATAGGAAGTGACAGGCTGTGGTTCGTGAACCCTATTTTTATAGAAGAGTGCAGTAGTCCTTGTCCTCCAGATGTACCTTCTCCTAAAGGCCACTCTGGGAGCATTGATCTCCCCCCTTCCACCATGCTTACTGAAAGGAGATCTCCTCGACGGCCTCCTCCCCCTCCACCTTCTCATGCCCTCATTCAGAAATCTTCCCTGAAGCTCCCACAGGACCCCACGACTGCCTGTGAAAAAAACAAGCTACTTATTAAGCCACTAGGAAAGAGCATGGAGGAAATTAAAATTGAGGGCGGTGATGATAAAGAAGAAAGGAAGCAGAGCTGCTTGGCCAATGAGCCCTTGGCAGTGAGCCCCAAGAAGGGCTCCCAGCCCTCTGCTCCCCCACGGAGGCGGCTGAGTGAGAAGACCTCAGAGGAGAGCTGTGTGGGTAATCGTGAAAGTTGTGAAACGCTGAAAGGGGAAGGGGCAGAAGAAAACCAAGATACAAGTGAAGAGAGCAGAGATAAAACATTGCTGTGCAAAAAGGCTGCAGAAATGCCTGGGGAGGTTCCCAAAAGGGCTGTATCACAGTTTCAGAAGACAAGGCCTGAACCTGCAGAGAAGAAGGAGGACATGCCTAAGATAGAAAGCTATACCAGTGAGAAAGGAAAGTCACCTCCTATCCCACCACCGAGAAGGAAGAGGGTTTCCCAGGTACCGAGGATCCCCAGCTCCTGCCAGCCGAAGCAAAGAACAGAGACAGCCGTGGCCACCGGGCAGGCTGTGTGCAAGAACAGCCCAGCTACAGTGACAAGTGGTTTCACATGCACACACACCAAGACTGAAGCGAGACATGGCCACAAATCTGTCAGTTCAACTGAACTGGAAGGTTCCCACTTGTCCCTGGAGGACCCGGGAGGCAGCACCATGGCTCAGGCATCAACATCTGAGCCAGACTCCTACTCCACCAGCAGCACAGAGGATGACCTGGAGATACTGAGTAGCTCATCTGGTAAAAAGACACGGTCTGTGATCTTGGCCAAAGCCAAAAACAGGCTGTCCTTGGTGAACCTGTCCAACGTCTTCACAGTCTTTTTGTCTAGTGACAGGAAGCTGCAGAAGAAGATAGTGGAGCTGGCACAGGACAAGGATTCATACTTTGGCAACCTGGTGCGGGACTATAGAGTGTACAGTTTAGAGATGATGGCAAAGCAGAGTTCCAGCACAGAGATGCTACAAGAGATCCGGCTGATGATGACACAGCTGAAGAGTTACTTAGTGCAGAGCACTGAGTTGAAATCTCTGATAGACCCAGCCTCCTACACCGACGAACAATTAGGTAGGTAACTGTGGTTTATTCATCCCCGGGCATGGTTTGGGAAGGTGAGGAGGGAGACAGAATTATGCGGACACAGGCTCTGCTTTACAGAATTATAAACTGTCTCCTAAAACCTAAAGCAGCATGAATTGAAGCCTGCTCTGTGGTTTCCAGTGCTTGGAGAAACAGCTCTAAAACCTGAAGACCAATGAGGGGAAAAATCCCCTTATGAATGTTTTAAAGGGAAGAGTTTAAGTTGAAGAGATATGTGTTTGTGTGTATGAGAGACATACATGTATGTATATGTGTGTGTGTGTGTGTGTGTGTGTGTTTATGTATACAGATAAATTTGTACACACAGAGCTGAATTCACTGGAAACACAAAAGGCAAACCTTTCCCTTCACAGCTGCATTCCCATGGCCTTCTACATCTATTGCTCTGCTACAAGGATGAAGATTGGCTATGGATGCAGGGAGTTCCCTGCATGTGGCATACAGTTTAGAGGTCAATCACTCTCTCACAGGAAGGGACAAGACTATGGTGATTTTGAATGGCAGGTTGGAGGAATCACTCGATTCTGCTTTGTGTTTCTCAGAGCTCAGAGGTACAGAAGAGCTGTCTGTTGCAAGACTAGTGCCAGTTCCAAAATGAAGTGTTCACCTTTTTGCCACAGATATAATTTGCCTTAGGGGAGAAAAAATATTATTTAGAACTGTTTACAGGTGTTTAATTGTTTCTCATTCATATCTTGTGAGAGAATAATATGTTACTTCTCTCTTTCCTAAGGCTTGGACTGGTCTATTTAATGTATATCCATGAGGCTATGGTAAAAAGAGCTGTAGGACTTTTTATCCCAGTGAAAGCTGTACAGCCAGAAAAAGCATGCAAGCGCACACACACATGCTCCTTTGAAAGCTTAAAACTGTTTCTTGAGGACCTCAGAACCAATGCAGAACTATTTGTGGATACTCAAGTCAGCTTAAAACAAGCTGGGAGCTGGAATACCCAGAATATGGAGTGAACCACAGGAGTGACCAGGGATTCCAGGAGATCCTTCAGTATTAGGTATTCGGTATTAGGTATGCAGTATTAGGGACTCAGCTAAGTGGTGAGCCAGGGGTAAAAGGCAGTCCACATCGGTCACAGTGGGCTCTGCTGATTTCCTTCTCCCCCAGCCAAGGCTTCATATGATCCTGCAGATCCCCAACAGAACAGACTTGCAGCCAGCCCCTGCCATAGCTAGGAGTGGGAATCTGCAGTTTCACTTCCTAGGCACCTTGTGTAACCTCTTCAATCTTTGTCCTAATAACCTCTTTCTTCAAGGTGGGGAGTGTGGGGGCAGAACAAAAAAGTCTGTCTTGAATCTTGATTAGTGAAAGTGGAAAGGAAGAAAAAAGTGTCCTTGTTATGCTTGGTAGAGCTGCATGTGTGCATGTATCCCACCACCTTCCCACAGACATGCCTGGTTCTAACCCTGTATCTAATCCTGTTCACTGATGGCTCCTTAATAGGATGATGTGGCCCGGTTAGCACTGACAGGACTGTCTTCATCTGTGGAGGACAGGGATTCCACTGGAAGATTTACCACTTGAATTTGCCCTGTTTCAGGATGATTGGTTCTCTGGATTCTTTAAAATAGTTGCATTATGAATACATAAATATTATTGCCCTCTGGTTCGTTCCTCACTGCCTGAGCAGATGAACTCTTTTGCCAATGACCTTTTTGCCTCAGTGCAACAAGAGGATCTCTTGCAGTCCCTCTAATTCCTAGGAGTTGCCTCTGGTTTCTAGGAATCAGACAACAGACTTCCTCACAGTCTTCCTTCCTTTAATCTTCAGCCAAATATTAAGCAAATGCTCAACCCACTCATACTATTTTCTCCTCCATAGGTGGCATAAGAAATATTTTATAGGATCAGTAATTTAGCAGTAACAATGAGAAACTTCTGACCAGATATTGATATCTGTCTCTGAGCTGGTGGCTGCAGCTGCTTTGAGGAAAGAAAGGGGTACTTTGAGGGTGTAATTAATTTCATCCCAAAGTGAATATCTCAAACAAGTCAGAAGGGACGTGAGATGAATTGCATCTGGGCATCTGTAAGGGCACGGCTGTGAAAAAAATCACTGTTGGGTGAGATTCCTCTTCTCTCCCCAGAGTTGGCTTTCCTGCTGCCTGGCAATGCCATGCTGGTCAGCCAGGAGTCAGGCAAAGAGAGCAGGGACTGCTGGTAGCAGGAGGTCTCCTACAGCTCCAGTGACAGAGACCACACACTGCTGTTCATCTCAAGCCCATCTAGGACTTCTGGATAGTGTTGGTAATGAAATGTTTACTTTCTGGGATGTAATTTCTGTTCCCTTCTCACAGCTATGTAGTAGTGCTTGAATAACCAAACACATGCTTCCTTAGGACTTCCTTAGGACTTTTACTGTATTGCTTATTTATTATGGGCTTTTGTGTTCTCCCTTCTCTATGCAGAAGTGATTGCTGAGACAGCTTTGTACAAATGTGTCCTGAAACCTTTAAAGGAAGCCATTAATTCGTCCTTAAAAGAAATACACAACAAAGACGGATCTTTACAGCAGCTGAAAGAGAACCAACTTGTGATACAAAACACAACTACCACTGACCTGGGCATCACAACCAGTGTGCCTGAAACTGCTGTGCTGGAAAAGATCCTTCACAAGTTCACGACCATGCACAAGACTTACTCTCCAGAAAAGAAAATTGCCATCTTGCTAAAGACCTGCAAACTCATCTATGACTCCATGGCTCAGGGAAATCCAGGTACAGGACTCTTACTGCAAATGTTATCCACTGTGGGTCTTTCTCCATGTATCAAAGGAACAGTTTATGATACTGCTGGCATGGCAATATTCTCATTGGAGGTAGCAGTGATGGTTGATGTGTCTGGTATCAGATGTCTGCAGGTTGTATTCAGAATGGAATGGTTAGTGACATTTTCTGCACTAATAACTGGTATACGATATTACCTGGTTAACTTTAAGCTCCGTAACTCCAAAAACTGTGTGTGTTTTATGGATGTTTTATGGATAATGTTATTTTTGCACAGGTCTTCACACAGCTCTCCAAATATCCTCAGGGCTCTGTACCAGCTTGTTGCAGAGTAATGGTAAATTCTAGGAATGGGTCTTTGTGAAAAGACTTGATTTGGCCTTTTCAGGCCAAAATTTTAGTTTTGCCTAATCTGAGAAGGAGATGCAGCGTGCTAGTAGTTTGTCACTAATTCCTGATGCTACAGTAAATTCTAAAAGCCACTTCTTCAGTGCAAGGCAGTATATGCTCAACATGGGCCTCAGGCCAACCACTAATACAGAAATTAAATCCTTGGCCTGCAGAGAGGATGCATCTTTGTAGGTAGACCAGCAAGTCCCTTCCTCCAGCAATCTGCTTTGCTAGTTCCAGAGCTTTTTTTTGTATACTGTGAGCAGAGAAGCCAGGTATTAATTTGCAATAACCTGTGGTTGTTCAAGAACTCACAATCACAAAAGGTGTTTTCAGCTGTTCTGCTTTATTTTGTACTGGCAACAGCCTTGGAGTGCTCATACAGGGATTGTTATGTCCCTGCTGAGCCTCACCTCAAGGTGATCTCTTGGATAGTAAGCAGCAAGGTTCAGGGACCAGTCTAGACACATTAACAGCAGAGCAAGAAACCACCCCAGGGCTAAGCCTTAGCTGCAGAGTGGAAAGGACCTTTCACTGTCTCCAGGAATTATGAGATTTAGATATATGTAGAGGAATTTGCTGTAACTTTGTTAAAACAGTTGTGTGAAGTCTGAGAATAAATTTGGTTTAGGTGAAGGACTTGCAAGCCTCATTAAAACCCACATAGTCTCCTTCTGATGCTGGTGGTATGTTACATACACATCACATCTTAGTTTGCTCAGGGATGGAATTTCTCTGTTGAAGGAAATACTGTTGTGTCACAACAGAAATAAGGAGTCAGGGAAATAACTCAAAAACCCCTACATGTTTAAGATACTGACATTCATGAAATCAGATGGTTTCATTGTGGTTTGCTACACTAATCAAAGCACTGCATTTTGGCCAGCTCAGCTGTTTTCTCATTCTGAGTACTACTGCCAGCAGGGTGTAGGTTGGAAGCTGATTTCACCCCTGTGTATCCAGTTCCCTCTCCCTTATACATGATCACTGATGCATATCAGGGCTTGGCCAGAAAAAAACTAGCCTGGAAATATGGAAATGTACCCCAATGAATTCAGACCTGAAAAAGAGGCTAAGGGGAGAAGAATGCTGTATCTAACTCCTGGAAAGGAGCAGACTTGGAGAGAAATTGAGTGAAATGCCTTGTAGACCCATTTAGAAGTAAAATGTGTGAAGCCTCTTCCACAGAACGAACTGAACCCAGATAATTTTCATTTTCCAGTGGCAAAGACAAATTCTCAGCAACCTGAAATATTTTTCTGACAGGAAATTCCAGCTGGTGGCATGAAGAGCATGCTGTGGGCTGCTCAGAGCAGATTTCAGCAGGTGGGAATTCTGCTTCTCTCTGCCCATCTCAAGAGCAATAGAACAGGGCCCCTTTTGCTTTCAGCCAGCCATGAGGCAGCACAGTGTTCTTCACACAGGAAGAGCAGAGGCCATGCTCAGCTTCCTGTGCAATAACTTATTCTCCTTTTTGCTCCTTTTCCTCACTGCTCAATTAGAAAGTTCTCTTCTCTTCCAAGATCAGAGCAGGTGAAACACAAACTAATAATTTCCTTTGCTACAGGACCAAAATCGGTCTACCTCTGTCAGAATCACTGCTTGTTCAATAACATGGAAACCACTTGTGTTGCGTGGTTAAATTTACAATTTGTTGGCTCAGGCCAGGTCTTTATTCACTTTAGGCTGGCCACAGGATGAGCTGACCTAAGAATATGGTTTCATTTCTCAGAGCAAAATGCAAGCACCTTTTCTTTTCAAACATATATGAAAATACAAGTTTTTTAACATTTTGAGACCCATGTACAGCAGTCTGTGTTTGGCCAGGATGTACCTTGGTGCCAAGAGGTACCAAGTTTCCTTTAAAACTAAGGACAGGCTTACTCAGGAACATCTGTACCTGTGGTGGTGCCCATCTTTGTCCTCCTGAAAGAGTCATGAAACTTTAAAGTCTGCCTTGACTGACTCCATGTCAAGGCATTTTAAGAAAGGAGGAGATCTTTGGTTTGATTACAATTCACATTACATGACAAAATCTGCCTAATAAATTGGCTGTGGTTGAAATCCCTGATACTGAATACTAAGAACTGAATGGGTCAGATCCTGAACTGGTTTAAACTAGCATTTCTTCCTCAAGCTGAAGGCAATCAGCTTGTATAAGTGATTGATCACAAAGAATTAGGAAGGCAAGTTCACTTGTATAACAAGTCTTTGATTTACAGCTTTCTCTCGAGAGACCACTGAGTACAGCTCCATGACAGAGTTGAAGTAGAACTAATCTCTGGCTGCATCTCTCTGTAGGTGGCCACAAAGGGGTATCATGCCCAGCTTCCCAGCACACACATTGTGCAGGCAGTCCATGGAGTCCTGATGATTCATCTGGCTACATATAGGTTTCTGCTTTAGAGCAAGATGACTCAAGGCAAACTCCAGTGACAATACTGATTAATTCATTACTGGCTATAAAAGAAATTAAGGGGCCTGGGCTCAGATGCTCATATGTACTATGTAGGCAGTGATATTAGTAAGTGAATCCTCACCAAAGGCACAATTATGATAGTATTGAGATGTCTCCCTGAGCTTTTCCAATTCCTATGCAAACTTAAATAACTCAAACATATGCCTCCAAGAATATAACCGACAATCTGAAAATATGTAACCTGCCTGCTAAAAATACTAGGAATAGTAAGAATAAAATGCATTGGAAAAAAATAGAGTTTGGAAACCCATGCCCCACAAAATGGCTGGCATTTTTTTGTTGCTAAAAAAATTAAGAGACAGGGATCATGCAGTTCTTACACTTGGAAGGCATGCTGCAATATGCACAGGGACAGCTGGGCACATAGGTCATTTATGTAGAAACACAGTAATGTTATATAGAAAAAAACCCTTATTATGTGTCTTTCAGAAATACCCTTCCTCAGACAAAAGATTAAACGTACATTGTGTGATATGAGTAGAATGAGAATCTCTGCTTTTCTTCAAGAACACAAGTGACGCCTGTAGAGTAAAAAACTATGGAACTCTGCAATACGTGTGGCGTGAACTGGCAGTGGTGTGCCTGGGTCACCCAGCCTCGTGCTGCCTGGGAGCTGCCACTGTGGAAGATGATGGAAAAACAAAGCAGCAGTAGGCATTGGTTTATGGAAACAGTCTGTGAGGCAAACAGGCCAAATTTGGTCAGTCCGTGAGTGAGGAAAATAAAGGATGGAAAAGCTCTAAGTTTCGGCTGGAAGTTTGAAAGATGGGCAGATTGCTTTCAAAGGAGATTCAAGAAGAATGGAGGTACAATTTTCTTACTGCAACATTTCTAACTTGTGAACTACCAAAAATTATGAAGCTTCATTTTTGGACTATCTTTGAACTGCATAGGCAGCTGAGTATATAATTCAAAACTCTAGTTCATACTAGTTATGGAATTGGTTAGGTGACCAAAGCATCTGATATAATAATTTCTATTGCATAATTTTACATAGATAATGTGCATAGTCTGCTTTTGGAAAAAGCGGATAGATAAGACATATATTCCATTGGAATATTTCTCTTCCTTAGCTTTTAGAATGAAGTTTGTCACCCCTACAGAACTGAGCAGCCAGATATTAGCTTCCCTGATGCACTCCTATAAGGATCTGCAGTTGGTGAAGAGAAAGCTGCGTTTTCAGTGGGATAGCTGAACTTGTGCAAAGGAAACTGGACTCCAATACTTCAGCAGCCAGTGAAGAGCCCATTCTAGAAGCTCCTAAAGCTGTCAGAGCAATCCCATTACACTGCTTATTATCATATCTCACTTCTGAGAAGGAAAATAAGGCTATACATAACAGGTTTACTTTGATACCTTTTGGAAGAGGATATTTGTATTTAAGTTACTTTTAATGAAGACTGATGGACTGATTTTGGGTTTTCTGCCATCTAGCACATTTTCTACATTTGAATCAAAGAGAGTTCAAATTTTTCATGGGGAGCAAAATTCCTCTGATCTCTAAACCATACATTTTTGAAGTGAATTCATGCTGTCTGCAGCTATTAACTCACTGAATTCACTATATCACAAATTAAACCTTGCTGAAAGTATTATGGGATAGACAAGAGACAGCAAAATGCTAGTGTGTGGAAGGAAAGTCGTAATCTTTTCTTATGATCTTGAACAAATCCCAGTTAACCTTTCTGCATCTCAGGTTTCCTAGCTACAAACTGAGGCTAAAATTCACATTTTGTGGAGATCTGCTTCTAGACATCAAGCTAGTGTTCATAAAATATTAGGTGCAGGGCATCACCTCTGCTGGTTTTCAGAATACACACAGACAGAAAAGAAATGCATGAATGTGTTAAAATAGGCTGTAATTTCTTTATGGAGGCTTGGGCAGAATTCCAGTTGCTTTAAATCATGCATTTAATTAATACTCATCTATTCAAGTGCTGCATGCCAGCCAGGAGATGACGTTGTATTTGCTTTGCTATAAACATAATAGGATGAGTTTGTGGCAGAAGAGAAGGCTTATTTTAAGCTTCTTAGAGATATTTATGAAATAAATGTTTCCTGACCCCACAGGGAAGAAGGGGAAATAAAGCAAGCAAGTCATATTTGGAGTAGGACACCACCACCTTGAATAGGCAAACTCAGTCTCACTGTCACTGGAGCAGTGGCAGGGTCAGATCTAGATTTAACTCTGTCAGCTGCAATAATTCCCCTCTGTGAGAGACCACAGATGGAGCAAGCCACACAGGTCTAGGAATTTGGCTTGGTCCCAGCTTGAAAGTAGAGCTGAGGAGGCAGCAGCCTGCAGAGAATACTCCTGCTGCAGCTCCCAGATGGACACTGGCTAGTGCCTTGGTGCCTTTCATGGCATAGGAAGCATGTGGGTTCTACAGTCCTGAAGCAACCTTTCAAGTCTCTTGGTTCACAGGCATTACTTCATCTATCCTTGTAGATTCCTGCTTCTGGTCATGTTTGAGTTACTGACAGCACCTATTACCCCCAGGGATGGACTGAGATACAGAGCACCTCAGGGCCATACTTGGACTGATGTCAGAGGTAATCCCTGGACCTGCAGGGGCCAGGAGAGCAGGGGAGAATCCGAGTCCTGCCCTCTCAGGCACTTCTCCTTGGCTCCAGGTGCAGTCAGTGGAGAGATGCTATTGAGATGCCTACAAGGTACAATATACTATTGTATATGGTCTGACCTGCCCTTGGCCACATTGGAGGTTTGTGGCAACACGTGGAGTCAGAGCTATATCACTGGTGATTAGTTTTGCTTTTCCCTTGTTGACACATACTGCTCCTGCTGACTTTAGCTTTTGCTATGCACATGGGTGTTTAAAATTGGATGTCATATAGCCACAGGTGGATTAAGGTGGTGTCTCGTTATTTAGACAGCTTGTGGGCATACAGAATATGGAACATGTGTTCGTTCCATTATTTCAGTCAGACATCCCTGCTCAGCATTTATTACACAAAAAGGAACTGTAGATCAGATTTTAGCATTTAAGGCATATAAATGGCTGGGAGTCCAATAATATTTCTATGAAGTCTTAAAGTTGAGAAGAGTTTATACCAAGGACTGGAGGGCAGAGCAGCTAAATCAGCTTATAGAAAAGAGATAAACAGCATAAAAAAGAGTTGTCTTCATGCCTGACTGTACATACAACGACTTCTCACTTCTCACTTCTCTCACAAAAAAGAAACAGATTCTGTAGGCATTCTTGAGAATTTTCCCCTAACTTTACTTCTGTTGACACCAGAGGCTGATGAATGGGGACATTGAATTGTTTTGTTCCAAGCTGCTGTTTCCATTCTGCATTAGTTTGTCAGTCTGTTCTCCGTTCATGATCTATTTTGGTGACATGCAAAAAAACACCAACCAACCAACCAGCCCACCACCAAACAAACAACCCAAGGTTTTTCTCCAGTGAATAGAAATTTATACTGTGAAGTAGCAACTTTCTTGGATGCCCTATCAGACACCACACAAATTAGTAATGAAAGGGAAGTAGTAGGAGAAATTCTGCTGTTGGTGTTGCCTTGGAAATCCCTTGGCCTTCAGGAAACTATAATGATTCTATCCATGCCACTGGTAAGTACTTACTAGATCACAAAGAAGAAGTTTTTAATGAAGGGAAGAATGAGCCTAAAAAATCTTTGGTATTTTGTATTCCTTTACACTAATTTCAATTAGAGCTAACTCTGTTGGCCTCTGGTGTACCTGGAGCAAAAGGAGAATAGCACTTTTTGCTGTGAAGTTTTTCTGTTACATTTTCATGTCTCAGTTTTGTCATCTTTTTCTTTTTCCTGGAAAATATTGAACAGCTGTAATACTAAGCTGCTTGTATTAAGGTAATGTATACGACAGTAACGAATTAGACCCTTTGCATAGCTAAAGCTTTCAAAGAGACATAAGCCAAAGGAAAACCAGACAAAAAGATGTTCATCCAGATGTTAATGGAACAATGAAGTCCACTTATAGTTTCGTTGGAGACCTAAGGCTGTGTCTTTTAAGTAAATGCAGCCATAACCAAGCAACCAGAACTGAAAGTGTTAATCCAGCTTCCATTAAATAAACAGTCTGTGTTGTGGCCTGTGTGGGCTCTGTTAAAAACAGACTGAGTTACAGCCCTGATGATTTCTCCTTCTCTAACACTTTGTTTTAAATGGATCAACTCTCTGTTCGCTAGATGTATAACTGGGTTTATTTCAAAGCCACATTTTTTTTTTTTTTAAATCAGGGGCTAAGCTCATGTTTATTTGAGGCTTCAGAAGAATATCTTTCTTTGCCAGTGGAGAATCTGCGTCAGCTATGAATGACAAAAAAAGAAATCTGACTCATGGCAAATATTTGAAATAAGTCAGTGGGAACATTTGAGAAATAGGAATGTATGCCCTACCATGGAAGAGCATGTGTGCTGTGGCCCAAAAATGGCTAGAGCATAATTTCACCAAAACTACATCAAGGGTAGCTTTGATTCCTTGAGGTGAGACAAGCAACTCACAAGAGAGACACACACAGTGTGTGAAACCAACACATGAAACCAACATATCCAAGTGCATTGGTGAGAGAAAACTCCCCACAGTCTGAGAAAAGACATTCAGAATGAAGCAGATTAGGTTAAGACATCAACTCTGGATGTTGGGAAGATAGGTCTGGTAAGAAACTTGCTGTTGTGGGTTTTCCATGATGAATTTATAACATATTGGTTGAAAGTGAAAGTACCTTTCAAATCAGAAAAGTTATCCTTGTGTTCTTTGTGGCTTATGCAGGGAAGCTTCTGTTTGGATTCTATTTTAAACAGTAATTATTTAGAATTATGACTGTTAGCATGCTTTTTTTTGTCCTTAGAGATCCCAAAGAGCTCTTACAGACTGTATATTAAGTCACTTTGTTAACTTAGTTGATATGAATGTTTTAAGCACAGGAAATACTGAGCATCTGCTGCACACCAATTTAAAAATCTAGGTTTAAGTCCAATGTGAAAATCTTTCAGCTTTCTTAGCTAGCCAGCATAGTTGCAAAGGTGATTCCTCTTGGATCCTAGCTCTTGGGAGACTGTCTTAATTAGCATAATGTAGTGTGATGTTTTGCCTTCTGAAGGGACATAAACCCAGAAGTCCTCAGTCCTAAAACCACTGTCTCAAATTGTATTTTCTGTTTTTTGGTATCACACATAGAGTAAGCCTAAGAGAATAAATACCCTTAATGCATGTAGACAACTTCCCTACTAATAATGCCAACCTGAACTGCAGTCTCGATGTCAGTATCAAATCACAGGGACAAGCTGGAGGCCTTTGCATACTTCAAAAATTGCCAGTTGTTTGTGATCAATGAAGTTAAGTTTATATTTCTCCAGTTAATTTTCAAGATCCTATTTTGGGATTGAAGCAAATTTACTTACTTTTTAAGTGATCTGAATTTCTGTTTTTCACATTTTTTTCTTCAATGGTGCTTTTGAGCTTTAACTCTTCAGATAATATAAGCTATAGTCTGCAAAGGACTTGCTGTGTGAGAATCTGACAATGTTGTGTGGGAACATTATTTTGTGGTGTTATTGGGACCACACTGTGTTTCTCTTTGCTCAGGGAAGCCCTATGGTGCAGATGACTTCCTCCCTGTGCTCATGTATGTGTTGGCCCGCAGCAACTTGACTGAAGTCCTTCTGAATGTGGAGTATATGATGGAGCTCATGGACCCTGCTCTGCAGCTAGGAGAAGGTAAGAGTACAGTGTTTGCTCATGGCATATTCACTTTGGAAATCATCATTTGTCTCACTTCAGTGTTTGTGAAAGTGGGGCAGCAGGGCTCTGGATAGATTTTGTGAATAATGCTTTGGCCAATCTTATCAAATCTGAATTTAAATCTAAAAATCTAAAATCTAATATTATTGCCAGACACTTTAACTCCTTTCAGCAGTGTAGTGCCTTAAGACACAAGCTAGAAAGGCAGGGACTCATCATAAATGATAACTGAGGTGCTGGATTAGCAACCCAAACAGAGACATCTTGTGGTCCTTGGCCCAAAGGCTGAAAAAGTGGAAGGTTTTTGCTGAAAATTAAACATCCACTGCAAACAATTGTGCAGATACTTTTATCTATTCCAGTGAGAAAAGAGCACATTTCTTGAACTGCATTGTATGTCCCACGGCTACATTCTCATGGACACTCTACTTTTAAATTTGAGTAAACCCTCTGACAATGTTCTCTGACTGAGCATCATAGCGAGACAGAAAAAAAAGTTAGGTTAGAGAGGAATATTGAGTTTGGAAGTGACTAAAGACCCCTGTTATCAGAGAGATAAATACCCCAGGGAACTGTGGGCCTCTAGTTTCTTAAATATAGCTTGGGAAGCACATGCTTCCCCAGTGATAGTTACATACTCTAAATTAGGAACATAGATAATTTATCAGCAAGTAGTCACTAAACCAATAAAATGGGGTTTATTTTAGACTTTGCTTCGGTAAGTACTGAGGTTCTAGAAAGCAGTCCAGGATGAACATCAGCAGACTAATTTTATTTATATTAAATGAGGATATAAGTCTGAAACTAAGCATGTCATCCCAGCTCAGTGCAGCAGAGTGGGACAATAGTAAGTACTAAGAGGATGATTAGTAGCAATACAAGACATTAGTAAGGTGTTTCTGCACAGGCTAGTTTTTCTGCTGAAAATAATTCTTAGCAGGGAAAAAAAATATCTTAGCTGAAGTACAGCATTTTGTGGTCAACCAAGCTGCTTTGTGACTACTCTGCACACAGGCTCTTCATTCCAAAGGGGCCCAATACCAGGCTGGCTACTGAAGTCATCTGGGTTGAGGAGCTCAGGATATCGAAAGCAAAGCTGGCTGGAAGTTCTTTTAGCTCAAGGATGCAAAGACTCTGTGAAATGTGCACTCCAGTCAAAAGGGAATATTTTGCGAGGGAGTTTCAGATTAAACTGACTGAATAATCATATCAGAAAGGACACTGGGAGTAACTGCAGATGTGAGGAATGGGGGGGAAAAGAACATCTCAGTGAAGACAGCTCTGAGATTGCAAAGTGTAGAACTGGCAAAAGTTAACTTGAATTAGGCCTTTCAAAGTTGAATAGCAAAAGGTGTTCAGGTACAGAAAGTAAAGGAAAAGAAGTAAAGAGTAAGTGAGAAAACTGTGAAATTTCATAGGTCAATATACAAAATCACTTCAATTTTGCCTCCAAATGAAAAATATACTTCAAATTCATTTAACAGCAATGGCGATGCTCCCTGAAGCCGCCAGCCATGCCGACCATGGGCCCCGCAGCGGCGGAGGAGCCGCCGGGAGCCGCCGGGAGCCGCGGGCGGCCAGAGGGCTGGGCGATGTGCGAGGGCCATCTAGAGGCACTGCCTGGCGTGAAACTCCCTCACAGCAGCCGCTGGCTGTCCCCGTTCGCCAGCACCGCGGTGCTGGGCCGGGAGTCCCTGCTGGGGCCGGGGCAGGGATGTCCCCCATGCTGCTGCTCCGCAGCTCCGCGGGCTGACTGCCCGAGGCCGGCCCGAGCCTGAGGGCCGGGCTGGGAAACCAGCCCTTCATCGCCCTGCTCGAGCTGCCCTGCCACCAGAGCGCCTTCTCTGTCCTTGTCAGGGCCTATCTGCACCTCTGTGGCTGGAGCCGGTTTTATCGTGGCCCAGCTGCCACCCCGTGGCTGCAGCTGGTTATTTATTTATTTGCTGCTTCAAGTAGCGCCGCAGCAGCCGGGGGTTCTGGGGGAAAAGCCCTTTTGCCGCTTTACTCTGTTTCTCTGCGTTGCCAAGATTTATCCCGCAGCCCTGAACAGCCCAGGAATTACAGGTGAACGCCCGCGATGCCTGTGTAGTCAATAGAGAATGGAGGGAACAGAGGATGGATTGCTCCTGCAGGTCTAAGACATCCCTCAACAGTGTTGAGCCCACAGGAGCCCTGAAATCCAAACATTTGAATAGTGTAGCTGGAGCTGGGGGGCTTTGTGCTTCTCCTACAGTAATCTATGATTATTTCTATTTCCCTGCATTGTGGAGACTGCTCAGGAGCCCAAGTTACAGATCTGTTGCATGGGTCCTGTCAAACACAACAAGAAGATGGCCGTGGCCCAAAGAATAAACATCTGTGGCTTGGGCTTGTTTGTGAAAGCAGTTTTTGTAGCTCTTTCCTTTCAGCCTGTGTTCTCTCTCAGGACATCTACAGCCTCAGCAGTCTGGGCAGCAACAGCGATGTGGAGCAGAGGGGTAACACTGCAGGACACTGGTCTTAGGCGTCCCTCCCCTGGTTAACACCGTGACCGCTGCGCTGCCTCCAGCAGGGCACGGGCAGTGCGAGGGTCAGACCCTGCCCGGTGTGGGCATCGGCGGGCAGGGTGGGAGCAGGACTGAGTGCCCATGAACGTGTGATGTTCATACAAGACTTTCACCTTTTGCAGGCTCCTATTATTTAACCACCACCTACGGGGTCCTGGAGCATATCAAGAACTATGATAAAATCACTGTGACACGGCAGCTGAGCGTGGAGGTGCAGGACTCCATCCACCGCTGGGAGCGACGGAGAACGCTGAACAAGGCCCGGGCTTCCCGCTCGTCAGTGCAGGTAGCTGGCATTATATCTTGGGGAAAAAGCCTGCATGCTTTCTCCATACTTAGAAATTTTTAATATGGCAATTATTTTAAAATTAAATTATTTGAAATCACTATTAAAAAAGAAGAGTACATCCGGTGCAAGATTTCCAGATCTTAAAAAACCACACCACATTTGAAATACATACTACTTATGAAATAAATTTTGAAATCTTGGAGTACCCTTATAATGTAGTTTTAAATATTAGTGCAAAGTGATTTTTTTGTTCATTCTCAAAGGAGGTGTGCTAGGAGCCTTTGCATGTGGGAGCTGTGGTGGGAACTCAGAAGCCCTTCTTAAACATCGCCCTTAATGCCTGGGGAAATCATGGGCTAAACTGAGATGTGAGCAGGCCATGCGGGGCTGCTTCTAAATGCCATAAAGCTGTAGAAGGGTTTATGGAGAGAGCCAAGAGCCAGTTAGTCAGGCATCTTCCAGAGCCTGTCTGGCAGCAGGAAAAGATCCATCCAAGTCTCGTTAGTTTTGAAGCCCATGCTGTGCATGGCCTGGCAAAGCTCACCCTGTGCACCCGTGGGAGAGGGTCCCAGGACAGAGGGGTGCTCTGGGCCTCCAGCTGTGGTGAGGCTGGTCCAGACAGGCCCTGCCGGCCCCATGTGCTGTGATCAAATTGTTGCCCACAGGGAGGCAGCAAAGGCCACGTCTCACATTCTGTAGCGCTTTCAGGGAGGCAGCAGAGGCTATGTCTCAAGCTCTGTAGAGCTTTCACAGTGCAGAAATGGAAGGTCTCCGGTGGGAGGAGTAGTCCATGCCAAAGTATGGAGTTGAACAGGTTTCCCATATTGCAGTCAAACCAGTCCCTGATGATCTCAGAAACGGAATGGTGGATAAGATACAGCAAATATCCCTCTAGCCCTGAGTGCTGCTCTGGCAGTTGCTCATAGAAGTAAGTACCTAGCATGGAGCATAATAGCTGAGAGAGCAAATGACACATTTCTCCAGAAGACTGCCACCACCTCCAGCAACTGAAGGGCCATTTTCCACCCTTTTGAATGACGGTTAGTATCACAGACAGGAAAGCCCATTCTGGCAGAGCTAAACAGCTTGCTGATATGTTCAGCAGGCCTGTACCCATCCTTCTGCCTGCCTTAATTAACTGCAGTGATACTCCTTAAATGTAGTTTGGAAGCCCATTTGGAAATTCCTCTTCTGCCAGGGAACCTCATTATTTTCTGAACAAAATGTCTGAAATCTTTTTTTTTTAAGTTCACAGATGCAAATTAAACACACAGGTTCCACTGTGACCAAAAGCTCTCTAGATTCTGTTCCTTATGTGTTTAGCAAGATGAAAGTTGTCACAACAGCTGTTACTGCCTGAAATAGGATACAAGTAAATCAGCCTTCTCAGCATAACTTCTGCTATTTCCTTACTGATGGAAGGAAGTTCAGAGAACCCACTCTCAAGGTGCTGTTTGGGTGACTGTGAAGTTGCAAGGTCACCACACTGCTAGCCCTATCCCATCTCTGGGAAACGGGGTTTTCAGGTCAGATCTCTGACATCTGTTGTTCTTGTCTGTCACTTCTTTGCAAACCCTTTCTTCAGGAGCTGTGAAAAGATGGGAGAATGAAACATTGCAGATTGTTCTCTAAGGATATTCACTAAAATCAGAAAAAAGCACTTTAACTTCAGTGTCTTTACGGTGCTAATTACTTGGCAAAGGGCTTATTTAAGTATTTGCTGATTCAGAGCCTGTCAGAGAAAGAAAGGAGAAAATAACTAGGACATTGGAGAATGACTGCAGGATATTTGGGAGCTTTAGGCAGCTAGAGCTTTGTGAGTGAATTCTTCCTCCTTCAGTCCTAGGTTACTGTGTTAACTGCAAGGTGTCTCCTCATGTTTCTCTTCAGGATTTCATCTGTATCTCGTTTCTGGAAATCAGTGGTCAATCAAGGACACTTGCTTCTCGTCGTGACACCACAGCTGAGCAGCTGAGCCAGCAGTGTGCCGAGAAGTTTGAAGTGTCCCATCCCAAGGACTATGGACTCTTTGTTTATGTTGATGACCAGTGGCTGCAGCTAGACAAAGATGCTCTTCCTCACCATATCAAAGCCTCCCTGCTGAAGAGTGAAACTAAGAAAGATTTCAATTTTATTTATAAACCAATAGACCATAAAACTCCACCAATTCCAATTGTCAAAGAGTCAGACTTTTCCTAAGAGCCATGCTGCTTTTTTTCCGTCTTCGCCATCATCCTGGAAGAGCTGGATAATTTACCTTGTGAGATCCTCTGCAGACCTCAAAAGTTCTCTGGAGTGTGTCCTTCAACCTAGGGCAGATGGGCTAATTGCAGATAGTGTCTGAACACACGGCATTTCTCAGTAGAGGTCATTTGCAGACCTCTTTTACTTTGCAGAAGTAAAAGGAGCATTCAGGAGAACATTAATCCTCTGGAAAACTTGAAGTATCAATCCTCACAACCTCTCAGCTGAAACCAGCCAACACTGCAGAATGTAAATGAACAGTAGAGAAAATCCAGAGATCTTGCAAAAAGGTGGACATTTGCTTTAAAAAAAATGATGGCAGGTGTGAATCACATCTGTGCACAAGGCCTTTGAAAGGCCTGCACACACCTCAATCTGTTTGGAGGTAAGACTGTGTTTGTGCCTTATGGTATCTGTTCACCCAGTTTGAATAAACTGGGTCTTGTCTGATGTATTCAGTGGCATAGCATTGCCACCTGTAGCAGAATTCCATCTCTATCTTGATGTCAACAACATGTCTTTGCTTTTGAAATCCACACAATTACAAGCAGTGCAAGATACCCTGTACTTTCACTAAGAGTATGTTTTTTGCCTTCTATCTATTTGTCACTCAAATCAGGTAGCATAGGCATTTTCATCAATGTATTTTTCGTAAAGATTGAAAGTCTTCACCATCAGTTTTACATGTACAGCAGTTTTATTCACATTGGTTGTTTGATAGTGTCTGGTTAATTGTATATTTATTTCAGTGTGTGACATGGTGCAATTATTTTAAAATATGCCTTTGTAAAGAATTTAATAATTTGCCCAGTGTATCAAACCAGATTAAAATTTGAAAGTCAAAAGGAGCTAGAATTGAATACCAATCCCTTTTTACATGGCTGTCATTTTCACAAGTGTTATCCTAGCTGTAATTCCCACCAGATTATTACTTTAATAAATTCAGGCTGTTGTAGACAGAACTTTCTAATTCTCCTTTCTATGTGGGCTTTTAGTCATTCAGTCATTGCAGACTTGAATTTCCCTGAACAAACAAGTTCCCACAGAATATATTGAATCAATGCAAAAAATGCATTTCATTAAATTTTTCAGGATTGGATAATGGAAGCAGGAGCCTTAATTGCAAGTCAGGTCTGTGTCTTCCGGGTGCCTTCACACAGGCAAGATTCCCACTGAGAACACAAAATACTGGGTTGTCTGCATGCAGGAAGCTGGCAAACTCCACTGCAGCTCCACCAACTTGGAATCAGGCCTAGCAAAGCTCTGATTACAAAAAGGTGTTTTACTCTGGGTTTTGCTCAAATTTGCTATTGTTTCCTCCCAATAACATTCAGAAGAGATTTAGGGCACCTTGGGCCAAGCTGCCCAAGGTCTCTGTCATACTCCTGAAGCTCCAAGGATAAAAGGGTATTACAAGTAGCTGGTCCCTTTCTCAGTCTCTAGGGCTTGAAATAAATGTCTATGTCTCTGTGCCCCAGCTGTAGCCAAATCTGCACACAAAGGGCAAACCAGTGCTGTGCATCTGCCAGCGTGGGCTGTGTGCACATCTTGTTGGGAAGGGACAACAACTAAGAATAAGGAACAATGAATAACAGCAATCTTGGTTTTGATGATATGTGCAGAGCTTGCAATGCGTGACAGCACAGCTGACTCCGAATTCATGGCTATTTCTGCTGCGTGCAGCTGTTGGCACCTCTGCCTTGCCTCTGGGCAGCACATCTGCAGGATGCCCGAGCTGAAGCCCTCTCTCATAATGCCATCACCCTCCTGCAGGGCTGTGTGCTCCTGCTGGGAGCCTGGGCCCCTCTCAGGGTGGCACTTGGGATGCCAGGGCTAAACCTGAGACACAAGTTTCTGATCTGGGCGGTGATGCTGCCCTGAGGGCACTCACAGGTGTGGCTGTCTCCAGTGCCTCCCCAGTGCCTCCCCACCCTGCTCATGGTCCAGGACCCCACTTCAGCTTCCCAGGGCTGTCAGCCCCTGCCTCAGAGATGCTGCAGTAGGAGCAGCCTCCAGCTCTTGTGCCCTCAGCCTGTCCCCCAGCCTGTCCCCATTCCCAGGGAGGTTCTAGATGTCCAGGACTGGGGCTTCCCCTGATGCTCCCCTGATCCTTGACCCGATCAGCTTATCATTATACTATAGCATTCACAGTCAATGAGTCTAAAAGGGTAAGAGGTAAAATAAAAACATGGAATGAAAGAAACTAGGACTGATCTGCTGGGTATTTCTGCAGAGTAACTGAACTTTGCACCATTCATAGTCAAGCAAATGATTGATGAAGTGAAGCATTCCAGCACCTCAGTGTCCTCGGACATCTGAGTCACCAGCTGGACCTTGGGGCTGGGAAGAAGTACGGGATATAGAGCTGGTCAGTGGAGCTTGTGGAAACAGTGCTAAATCACTGCAATCCAAATGCGCTCAGACCTAAATTTACTAATGTCTAGATCCAAAATTAGACCTGCAGATTCTAGTTTTTGAAATGCAAGAAGTGCCTTGATCTTTTGCATTTATGTGGGCTATTCTCAAATTGCACATGCAATTTTCCTCTAGCATAACAACAGCAAACTTTGATTTGATTTGCAAGAGCTGCCATGGCTCTCCCAAACCCAGAGATTATTGACAGTAATGCGAATTACTGTGCCTAGCTGTGAGCTGCCTGGAAGGAAATCCCTGTGCTAGGGCTCAGTGCAGAGCAGAGTGTGCTCAGAGGCTGTGGGGCAACTGCCTTGTTTGGTCCCATCATATAAACCACCTGCAACGTTTCATTAAACATACATCTCTGAGGTATGGGGGTGACATGGCCACAGCTGTCCCTTGTCAGGGAACATAAGCTGGGAGATGGCCTGTATGATGGTATTTTGGATGACCCAGGACAGAGAAGGGTGCTGCCTCTCCAAGCTCACAGCTCAGTGACACAGCTCAGTGGCTGCACTCAGGCTCTGCCTGCACCAGGTTCACACAGAAACAGCCTGCCTGGAACAAACATGCCGTAGTTTTGGTGACCCTGGCAAAGCACTGATTCTCCAGCATGGCGATTGCTGGAGCAGTTCAGCATGTCCCCTCCTCTGGACCTTGGTGCCCAGGATCCTGCATTGCTTTGGGCAGGTATCTGACCTTTTGGATGGTGTGAGAAAAAGAATTCAAACGTGGGAATGAAATGGGCATTTTTAAATGCTTTTCCATGGGGTTTCCTCATGCTGCAGCCCAGGAAAAGAGGAAGCAGTTCAGCCTAGTGATCTGTGGCCTTCCCTGGTTAGTCAAGATGATCACACTGTGACTCACATGCCGGCCCTCATGTGAGCCCTCAGCAGACAGGAGTGTTCCAGGAGGTTTTGACCAAGTAGGGTTGTGCAATCCAGCCAAGGCCTCTTCAAACACTCATTTGCAGAGAAACGTTGTGCAATGATCACTCATTTAGTCACAAGGAAAGGATCAGAGTGTGACAGAGGGGAACAGGGAGACCTGCTGAACCCAGCAACTTCTCCAGAGAAACAAACAGCCTGTGTGGCCACTGAATATACAGAGCTGATTTAACACCAGTTTGCACCTAGTGACACAATCTGTCAATAATTCACTGAAATAATTATGCTAGCAGGTCAAGTTTATCCTAAAATAAAAGCCATTGAGATCAAAGGCAGTTTCCATGCTGAATACAAGAGCTTTTGGGCCTCCTCATGCTCCAGTCACCAACAATACTTTGAAACCTGGAAGGGGACTGGGTTTTTACTATGGGCCTGTAGAGTGATTGAGGCTGGCAAGGACCCCTGGGCGTCACCAATCCCTGGTCAAATGGGGCTGCCTCTCAAGGTTGTTCAGAGCCTCATCCTTTCAGTGCTGCAGTCTCCAGGGTCATGCAGCCTTCCTGGGGCCCTAGTCCAGCATTTTAGCACCTTGCACTGTGAAAAATTCTTTCCTCCTATCCAGCTGCCATGCAGGCCCCTGCCTGTCCCACCAGCATCCCTCCTTGGATGGGTGCTGCTACTGAGGGATACTGGCCAACTCTGCCTGTGGTGCAAGAGTCACAGAACTGTAAGACCTTTGTTGTCTTCCATTTCTTTCGGGGTATCGTGTCCCTAGGAAGGAAACAGCTTCTGATTCAGAATTGCCTGAGCTCTTGGCACAACATGCTGCTTTAAGTCAGCACTTTAGCTTAAGCTTCCTTTTCCTCTACTGCCCCTCCACCCCTGTTTTCACAGGCAGAGGCTAAACACAAGAATGAGAGGCCTTCAGCCTCCTGCCCTGCGATGGCCACAGGTGCTCAGCACTTACCTTAAACTGTCCCGGTGAGACAAGAGTCAACTTGTTTTGAAGAGACCTAAAACAATACTGCTTACTGGAATATCTAAAAAAGTGCATTATCTCCAACTCACATGAACTGCTTTCTGCTTTCTTGCTGGTAAGGAAGAGAGGGTGGTTACCAGTGCCCTGAACAAAGCTGTGTCCATCTAAGTTTGCATTACACAGAAGCAGCCAGCACAGTGTACTGAGAAGGCTGATCATGGACCTGCCCTCCAGGTCCTCTCCAAGGAAACGCGAACTCCTGTGAGCAGGATGTTGGGTAGGAACACACAGCAGATTTGGCACACAGGTTGGAAAAAGGCCTTGGATTCCACTCCTAGCAACAAGGAGGAGGAGGACAGGAAACCTGGGCTGCAGTGAATGACACTTTTCCCCGGGGCTACGGATATACACAACTCTTCTGCTATTTTTATAAATAGCACAGCCTCAACTTTGCCCTGTTTTGCCTGGTGGTGACAATTGGCTAGAAACCTGACGGTTTTCCATATTTTGCATTCCAGCATCCCAACATTCTAGGAATGATAGGCTAAGCAACTGCATGCCTGCAGGAAGAGCGAGGATGTCTGTACTTGCCCAATTCACCACAGGATACTCTGGCGTAAGACTGACATTGCACAATCCTAAAATTACTTTCTCATTAGATTCTATTACCATCACAAAATAAACAGCCTGCTGTGCAGGTACTAAGTCTGATGCTATTTTCAGGCCTTAAAACAAATGTATTGATCAGTGCAGGTGAAGGTTATTGTTTTTTCTTCTGTGGGGCTGTTTCCTGAGGGACTGAAAAGGCAATGGGTCTCTGGATACGAACTGAAAATTCAGAGCATGGATGAGAACCTGCTCCATCTCAGACAGCACTGTGGGCACAGTGACATCTCCAGTATCTGTCTTTCAGTTTGCCACATATCCGAGGGAAGGGGTAACAATGCCATTTAGGATGGTGAAGCTATGGAAATCACTTGCAAGAGGAGAACAGAACAAAATCCCACTCTCAAGTTTCAGCTTTGCATCCTCAGAGATACAAGGGTCTGCAGGAGGGTCAAGGCACATGATGTGTCAGTGATGTGTGAAAATAAAAACATGCTAGCAGCTGATTTCTCACTGATAATTACTTTTTGAAGCCTATTTACTATGGCTGGAGACTCTTGGTCATAAAGTGACACCATCTATTAGGAACATGGAGGACTCCTGATTAATCTCTGAATTGCAGATGTGAAAATCCTAAAGAACAAAAGCCTCTTCTGAATACTGTAACAGAAAAATGGGCATATATAAAGGCTTAAAAAAATGTTAAACTTATGAATTGATGATGCTAAGTGCTTGGTGAAGTAGCCTGGATTTCTAGGGCAGAGAACTCTAAAAGCAGAGATTAGTAGAACAGCAGACTGAATGCATATATTCAAACACGACTTTGAAAGAGTAATTTCTCCTGTTCTTTCCAGGTGTTTGGGAGCTCTTGGTATGCTCTTTCATGGTAGCAGCCAGAATGACTAAGAACTGTCTGTGCGGCCAGCCTTTCCTCCTGCCATCACGGACTGCAACACATTCTGGCAGTCGTGAATTTCATACTCTTTATTTTTAGATTTCTGCTAAAAAAACCCCAGCTTTACAGCAGAGAAGAAACAAGAAGCAACTCAGAAGCAGCACATAGCTGAACTTTCAACAACCCCCAAGGTCCAAACTTTCATCTATTAATTCAGTAAAGCCTGATTCCACAGGGTTTTACCTTTTCCATTCATCCTGACACTAGCTGTGCTCCAGGATCAATCTCTCTCTCACTAGACAGTGCTCATGAAGCTGTTCATGTTCCTCCTGGTTTTACCTAGCTCTTCTTTATATAAAAGTAGCAGTTACACCTCTACAACTCCTTTCTTCTGTGTGGAGCTACCTGGAACTCTCTCCAGCCTGGTGATGTTAGTTCAGTTTTTGTCAGACTTCATTCTTTTCACGTGGAGATGAGGTAATTTTGCATATTTTAACACGCTGTTTGAAAATTACTATTTCTGTATCCTGTCTCCATGTTAAAAAGGTGTGGACAACCTGACACTTTTGTGGATCAGCTCACAACCTCTAATTTTGCCATGCTAGTCCTTTACTGAGTCACCTCTAAGGAGTGGCACCTTGCAGTGTGATCTGGGGCTTTACAGACTTTGTTGTTGCTTTTAGGCTGGAGTTTTGGGATTTGTTTTGGGTTTTTTTGAGATGACCTGCCTTATGAAAGTCTAACGGACAGATTAACTTTTCAATGCATATCGCATAATTAATTACCTCTCCTTCATTTTCAAGACACAACATGTCCAACACAGTATTGCACAGTTGGTGGATCAAACTGTCAACTTTATTTTTATTCACAGGCAATTCCTGTACTGTAGGAATCCCCACAGGTTTGTGAGTATACACAATTGATTACAGCATACTGGTGCTAAATTTACAGCATTAGATATTTCTGTTTTTCTTTGGGAAACAGTGCTTTCTACTCACAAAGATTTTTACTGTTCAACATTTAACTGCTGTCTACATCAAATAGCTCCCAAATGCAACTCATTTCTTTAAACTGTTAAGGAGTTAAAAGAACAAGCTTTGGTTTCTTCACTCTTCAACCAATCTGCAAATTAGTCACTGTAACGGAATCCATTAACTTTCTTTTTTTAAGTTAAGAGTTAGCAAGAGTATTAAAAAAAATCCAGAATTGATGACTCAATGTTTAGATTTTGGATGGATTTAGCAATCACATAGGTGGCTTGTAGTGTCCATCCAGAGATTCCTAAGAGCATTGTGCTTTGAAAGAAATTATCCATCTTGAAAGCTCCAGGTGGTCTGCCAAAACACCTCTCTCAAAGCAGCAGGCTGTCAGCAGGTGGGGGTGCAGGGGAGAGCACTGGCAAGTGCTGCACAGCTCATGGTTTGGTGCCTCAGCTCCCAGCACAGTTCCAGTACAGTGGCTGACTCTCTCCAGGTTGCATGCACGTAGTCTGGATTATGACAGCTATGAAAAGTTATCACTTGTATTAAGGGGTTACATTCAGGACTGTTGTTTCCATCAATACCCAAGGCACACTTGATTCATGGCCAGCCATATTCTGCAAAAGAGAACAATAATGATGAATAACTTCTCAGGTACTCTGCTCTCAAACTATTTCCCAAACTGACTGCAGAGGGCTGCCACCAGGAGTGGGGGCAGCAGTTCTTCACTTCCTGAGTTGCATGTACACACTGCCTGAACTACCAGTCCAGGAACACATTCCCTAACCTTCTGCTTTCTTCTCTCCCTTTTACTGCCCTTGCATGACTCACAAGCTGGGATCCTAACCTCTACCACAAACTCTTGAGACAGAATTCCAACACCACGCTGCCCTTCGCTGTACTGCACAACCACAAGGGTCAGCCTGGACCATTACCTCCCTGCTTTTCTACCCCACACATGAAGGACATAACACCATATTCCCTTTCATCACCAGAACCCAGAAGTGCTGTAGTTTGAGCCAGCAGCTGAGGGGGAAGCACAGAAAACACAGCAGTTCCCAACCCAGCTTCAGTGTAAGCTCATACAGGAATTACAGGGCAACGCCCTTGCATCAGTCATGCTGTTTTGTTTAATGTTGTGTGGTGCAGTGGGATCCTCTGATTTGCTGTCACTTCCCCTGAGGCTCAGTATGGAAATTAAAGGGTTATGGGGACATGGATCATTATGAGTGGGAGGGAACTAATAAAGATGTTTGTCAAAATAAACATTTCTAACTTTAGAGTGATTTACTGACAAAATGATAACGAGCAGAACAAGTGAGGAACTTTTAGGATTAAGCTTCATCTGCCTATTAGCTTTTGTTCTTTTAGCCACAGTTAAAACTACAGGGCATATCTGGGAACCTCATTACCTCTCAATGGGGTATCCTCCTTCACAAAGGTTGACCAAGGCATACAGCTGTCTCAGTGCATATTCATACTGAAATAAACAAACATTGTTAATCATTCAGTGATGAAAAGCAGGGATTGTTTATCCAGAATAAATGGTGGAAATAATTTAGAGCTGCTATAACATCCAAGGTGATCACTGATGATCTAGTACTGGGCTAGATGGATCTTCTGCACACTTTGTTCTTTGAACTTCAGGCAATTCAGAAATTCAACTTCTTTGAACTTAGGCAAATTCAGCTGTGCTTCACATTGGCCTCATATGCAAGACCATGTAATCCACTACATTCTTAAAATCCCACAAAACAAAAACTCGACTAAAGAGGCTATCTTGCCTGACATCAGGACTTCCTTGTTCTTACCTAAAACTCTAAACTAAACAACAGGACTTGATCCTCCACTGGGATTCCAGGAAGAGCAAACTGTAATAAAGTCCTTTAACTAAAAAGTAGTTCTCAAGAATTCAGCAAGATGATGGAAATAGCAGTGAGGATACTGCGAGGAAATATGCATAATACATATCATAATACAGAAATCTCAATGCACCAAGATTATTAATCCACAGTGGTGGTGCTTGTGTTTCTGTTTTGTCTGCAGAGATGTTTCAAACAGAAATACAACTTTTAAATGACTTCTTTACACTGGGATTTCTGGGGAGGGAACTGATGAAAGCAACAGCACTAAGTAGTAAAAATTACAGATTATTTTTTGGGGTCGTTTTTAATAAACTTCTGGCTTACCTAAAGGTGTAGTAGAAATGGTTTCCTGCTTCCAAAAGCATTACTTACCCTTCCTCCACATTTAATCTGTATGACTGCCCCAAGGTAGCTTTTTAATAAAAGATGATTTTTACAGATGTATCTATGACTGTGCTAGTTTTTCTGACCTATTTTTCAGGTTATATCCAATGAGCGACTTACCACAGCTAAGTGCCAGTTGAAGCAATGAGCTTTGAAGTGGTTTGCTGCTGACTGGTAACAGTCATAATTGCTGATAGTCAGTCTGTCTGACAGAATCTGCTTGGCCT